>NC_053428.1:102596763-103234082 GCF_007990345.1 Gossypium hirsutum | reverse complement strand
CTTAAGTTGGATGCATGAGTTCAAAGGAATGAAAAACCGAGCTGAGAATTGAGAAAGAGAAAGAGAAGTGGAGGACTAGACGTTGACACTGATTACACAGCTGCATAAGTCAATGAAAATGTGGCTTGGGTAAACGTCTGACAGTGGAGGAGAAATCCAAGAGGAAAGGCTAGGGTGATTGGTGGGAAGAAAGTTCCACATGTCAGGCTCGAGAAGTCACTTGTAAAAAGGTTTGGATGATAGCAGAATGAAAAAAGTTAGATCAGGTGAGGTTGAAACGCACTACGCACTCGGGTCGTACTCAGTAATTGAATTAAAGCTAGTCTAGCAAGATCGAGAATTTGAAGGGAAAGTAAAGACTTGAAGCCACTTCAGAACTGTGAGAATCAAATTGGATTATTGGAAGCAAATAAAGAGCACTAGGGGAGCAACTTCACCGATCTCAGGATAGGTCCGAGATAGGGATTACTTAATGGGTGAAACTATAGCTCAGATACGAGAGGTGGCTGATCACTTACAGACTTTGGCGGTCCAAGCAGATGTGCTAGGAGTTAATATGAGTTGGAATCAGATCGGGGGCGAGAGTTAGCCTGCCTTCTTAGGAAAGTAAAAGCTTTGGGTGTTAGGGCAATACCGTATATGTAATTCTTTTTATGTAAAAATTTTGTTTTTCAGTGAAGTTTTCTAAATGAATTGAATTCGAATCGACGTCTCTTTTTGCATTCATGTCATGCATTTGCATTACATTGCATCACATAACATCATATACACAAAAGACTTATTAATTAGTGGCCATTTATCTAGTTACCCTGGAACACCAGTACTACACACGAAGGAAGACAAAGGATATGGATCAGAGGTTTGAGCAAATGCAAAGGAGATACAATAGCAACTGCAGGCTCAGATGCAAGAGCAGCTGGCTAAGATCCAACAGGAATGAGAGACAAATGCTGGAGTCCAGAGAAAATGCTAGAATCGCAAATAGCATGATAAGCAGCGACACAACTGTTAAAGGAGGTTGACAAAGAAAAGGCCTATGGTTGACACGAGAATGACAATGAGATCCGCTGTCTACAAGTTTGCGCAGCAAACATGCAAACAACACAAGGTGTCTGTTAATGTCCAACCTCTTATCAAACTGGTATCAGTACCAGTAAACATCCAGCAGGATCGAGCACCAACCTAAGGATAATTAGCAACCCCCAGGTCCTAACTTCGACGACGCAGCAGAGGTGGAAAAAGAAAAACAGAACTGCCAACAATGGAGACCAATATAATGGTTGGTGAAGAGTTCAAGGCGTTGGAAAGTGTTGATAATTACTGCGGAATGGATGCCAGAGAGTTGAGTCTAGTCCCAGATTTGGTATTACCTCTCAAGTTCAAAATACCAGAATTTGAAAGATACAACGGAACTAGTTGCCCTGAGGCTCACATCACGATGTTTTGTCGGAGAATGACGGGTCATGTCAATAATGATCAGTTGTTGATTCACTGTTTTTAGGACAGTTTGGCTGGGGCTGCGGCCAAATGGTACAATCAGTTGAGTCGTACCCAAGTTAAGTCATGAAGGACCTAGCTCAGGCCTTCATGAAGCAGTAAGGCCATATAACAGATATAGCACCGGACCGGATCACACTCCAGAATATGGAGAAGAAGCCAAGCGAAAGCTTCCGGCAGTATGCTCAGAGATGGAGAGATGTCGCTACACAGGTCCAACCACCGTTGCTAGAAAAAGAAACAACCATGCTCTTCATCAATACATTGAAGGCGCCTTTCATTACTCATATGTTAGGTAACGCAACCAAGAGCTTTGCAGACATAGTAATGTCTGGCGAAATGTTAGAAAATGCATAAGATCAGGTAAGATAGAAGTTGGAGAGAAACGAAAAGGTCAGCCCCGAGGAAAGAGAGAATGAAGTAGTAATGTGAGCTCAGGCTACGCAAAATCGCCACTGTTAATCAGTCAAGGCGATAGTCACAGGCCAGCAGGCCTCACAAGGCGGAGCCTAACATGAGACAGAATACAGAGAAGTTTCAATTTACTCCATACCAGTGACATATAGGAAGTTGTACAAAAGTCTGTTTGATGCATATGTAGTGGATCCTTTCCACTTAGAGCCATTGCAGCCCCCATACCCTAAGTGGTACGATGCAAATGCTCAATGCGAATACCACGCAGGGATTACGGGGCACTCGATAGAAAATTGTACCTCGTTTAAAAGGTGCGTGGAAAGGCTTATCAAAGCAGGTGTTCTAAAATTTGATGATACACCTGGTACAGGAAATCCGTTGGCCAGTCATACTCATAAAGGGGTAAACGCGATAATTGAGAATGTGGGGAGAAAAGTCAAGCTGAATATCGCGGAGGTGAGAACCCCATTGAAGCTAGTTTGGAATGAAATGCAGAAGAGAGGTTTAGTCCCGCAAGGGTTGGGAGATAAAATCCAAGATACACGGAACTACTGTGAGTTCCATCATGAGAAAGATTACGAGATCCAGAATTATATTGAGTTCAGAGCCCTAGTATAGGGTCTAATCAATAATAAGGAATTGGAGTTCTTTAAGTCTGTCGAAGAGGGTGATGTATACTCGCTAGGAGGAGAGTCGAGTGAAGAAGGCGGCAGAGCCAGCCGTCCAATGATAATTATTTCGAAGCTTAGAGTTAGTGAAGTAGAAGCAAGAATTACACCAAGAGTTATAATCCAGAAGCCAACAGCTTCCCCTTATAAAGATAGCCATAGGGTGCCTTGGAATTATAACTGTAGTATAGCAGTTTCAAAGAAGGAGGGTTCGATTAACACGCCAAACATAGAAACCGAACCAGCAAAAAGGAAACTCGTCATGTTTAGGCAAGAAGCAGAGAGATCAGAACCACTAGTTAATGGGCCAGTAATGGAAAAGGAAGCCAAGGAGTTCTTGAAGTTCCTAAAACACAGCGAGTATAATGTTGTGGAACAACTACACCAACAACTGAATCGCATATCGGTATTGGCTCTGCTGTTAAATTCGGAGGTCCACCGCAACGCATTGATAAAAATGTTGAACGAAACCTATGTTGCGGATGACATTTCAGTTAACAAATTGGATCGTCTCGTCAACAACATAAGCGCTGACAATTTCATCTCCTTCAGCGATGATGAGATACCACAGGGGGTAGGGGGTCTATTAAGGCTCTACATGTCACTACACGTTGCAAGGGGTATACGCTACCCGGAGTACTAGTTGATAATGGGTCCGCATTGAACGTGTTGCCGTGGGCTACATTAAACCGTTTACCTATAGACAGTTCTCATATGAAGACGTGTCAGAACATAGTAAGAGCATTTGATGGCACAGAAAGGAAAGTAATGGGAATGATAGAAGTACCTCTTCAAATTGGCCCAAACACGTATGAGGTAGATTTCCTCGTGATGGATATTAAGCCTTCCTATAACTGTCTATTAGGAAGACCTTGGATTCATTCAGTTGGGGCAGTGCCATCCTCGCTGCACCAGAAGCTAAAGATGGTTACTGAGGGTTGGCTAATAACAATAAATGTGGAGGAGGACATTATTGCATCAGTTACCAGTGATACACCCTACATAGAGAATGACAACGAAGCAGTTGAATGTTCATTTCGATCATTAGAGTTTGTAAATGCAACGTTTATAGCTGAAGGAAACAGGATTCTGATACCTAGGATATCAAGGGCTACGAAAATGAGCCTGCAGTTGACATTTGGGAAAGGCGCGTTACCTGGCAGAGGACTCGGAAGCACCTTCGTGGAAAAGTTAGAGTGCCAGTCCTGGTTGGCAAGTGGGATCGCTTCGGTTTGGGATTCAGGCCAGATGCAAGCCAAGTGAAGAAGGAGTTTGAAAGGAAACAAGAATAGCGGAGAGCGAGATTGAGAAGGACAGAAGTCAGGTGGAACCGATGAACTTCCCCCACATTTCCCAAACATTTGTATCTGGAGGGTTTATTCATTCCATACAGCATAAGGTGAAAGAAGGAATAACTGAAGATGCTAGGGGAATTTGGAGCATCAATGCCATATTTGAAGAGGAAGCAATGGAAAGAAATTTATCAGGCATTTGCCCGTATGAGCCTGGGAGTGTTTTGAATAACTGGACTGTAGAAGAAATTCCTGTAATCTTTAGAGATAACACAGAGTAATATTCAAAACCCACTTGTTGTCTTCTAGCCTAGGGACAATAAGAATCTTTTGTGAAATAGGCTCATGTTTAAACATTATTATTTTCAATAAAAATGCATTTTCATATATCGGTTCGAGCAATTATTCTTTCTTCCTTTTCATTTCATACATAATCATACCATACAGAGGAATTATTCACTTCGTTTTCTTTTGGTATTCTCTTATACTCATAATAGGCCCCCGGATGTCAATGTCATGAGTAATGCTTATACGAGCCCGGAATCTCCTTTTGAGCAAGACATGCGCTTTGAGGGATTTCAAGATTTTAAAGAGGACGAAGATCGTGGTTTATCTCCCGATTTGTTAAGGATGGTGGAGCGAGAAGATGAACAGATCCTGCCACACAAAGAGACTACTGAGATTGTGGCCCTGGAAGAGGGGAAGGAAGTTAAAATTGGCACTTGCATTAACGAGAAAACAAGACAGAACCTCATTGAGCTGTTGCAAGAATTCAAGGACGTCTTTGCATGGTCATACCAGGATATGCCTGGTTTAAGTACAGATATCGCAGTGCACCGTGTCCCTACAAAAAAAGAGTATAAGCCAGTTCAGCAGAAGCTCCGAAGGATGAGACCCGATGTAGCAATGAAAATAAAGGAAGAAGTCAAGAATCAGTTTAACGCCAGATTCCTACAGGTGGTCAATTATTCAGAATAGGTAGCCAACGTCGTCCCTGTCCCTAAGAAAGATGGGAAAGTACGGATGTGTGTAGATTACAGAGATTTAAACAAGGTCAGCCCAAAGGATAACTTTCCATTGCCTCACATAGACACTCTAGTGGATAATACGGCAGGTTATTCACTGTTCTCCTTCATGGATGGGTTCTCCGGGTACAATCAGATCAAGATGCATCCTGAGGACATGGAAAAAACCACATTTATAACTTTATGGGGAACGTTTTGCTACAAGGTGATGCCCTTCGGGCTGAAAAATGCAGGAGCCACATACCAAAGAGCCATGGTAAACTTGTTCCATGACATGATGCACAAGGAAATTGAGGTCTACGTTGACGACATGATTGCAAAATCCCGAACTGAAGAGGAGCATGTGCGAGTGTTGAGGAAATTGTTCCTGAGGTTGAGAAAATTCCAATTAAAGCTCAATCCGTCAAAATGCACCTTCGGAGCTAGGTCTGGAAAGTTACTTGGCTTCGTAGTCAGTGAGAAGGGAATAGAAGTCGACCCTGATAAAGTCAAGGCTATACAGGGGCTGCCTCCGCCACGAACTCAGAAAGAAGTCCGAGGTCTTCTAGGGAGACTAAACTACATCGTACGGTTTATTTAGCAACTGACAGAGAAGTGCGACCCAATATTCCGTCTTCTTAAAAAGCACAATCCTGGGGTATGGGATGATGAATGCCAAAAAACCTTTGAAAAGGTTAAACAATATTTGTCTAGTCCCCCAGTGCTAACACCACCAAGCCCTGGTAGACCATTGATACTATACTTAACAGTATTTGATAATTCGATGGGGTGTGTGCTCGGCCAACACGATGAGACTGGGAGAAAAGAAAGAGCGATATATTACCTCAGTAAAAAATTTACTGAGTGTGAAATGAGGTATCCGCCAATTGAGAAGCTATGTTATGCTTTGGTGTGGACAACACGAAGGTTGAGGCAATACATGTTGTACCATACAACTTGGCTAATCTCAAAGCTAGACCCTCTCAAATACATGATGGAATCAACCGCTTTAAATGGAAGGATGGCCCGGTGGCAGATTCTGCTCTCCGAATTTGACATAGTCTATGTAAACCAAAAAGCTGTGAAGGGGAGTGCAATACCAGATTTTCTAGCCAGTAGAGCTTTGGAGGATTATGAACCTTTGAATTTCAATTTCCCAATGAAGATCTAATGTATGTAGCAATCGCTGAAGGGGACATGCCTGAAAATCATTCCTGGAAATTAAATTTTGACGGAGCATCTAATGTCGTTGGAAATGGAGTTGGGGCAGTACTAATATCCCCAAATGGAGATCATTATCTGTTCACTTGCAAGCTGGATTTTGACTGCACAAATAACATGACAGAATACAAGGCATGTATCATGGGAATTCGGGCAGCTATAGACCGCGAAATCAAAGTATTAGAAGTGTGCGGAGACTCTGCATTGGTAATTTATCAACTTAAAGGCGAGTGGGAAACGAGAGATCCCAAATTGATCAGTTACCGAAAGTTAATCCTGGAGTTAATTGAAAAGTTTGATGATATTACCTTTCATTACCTCCCGCGAAGCGAGAATCAGATGGCTGACGCCTTGGCTACACTGGCTTCCATGGTCAAAGTAAATGAACAGGAGGATATGAAGCAAATTCAGATGAGTATTTGTGAGGCCCCAGCTCACTGCTGTAATGTTGATGAAGAGGAAGAGAGAGATGATCATCCTTGGTATCATGATATCTTACAATATGTGAAGAGCCGTGCGTACCCAGATAAAGCAACCGAAAATGATAAAAGAACATTGAGGAGGTTAGCCAGTGACTATGTCCTAGACGGTGAGGTCCTATATAAGAAGAGAAAGGATCAGGTGTTGTTAAGATGTGTTGACGCAAAGAAAATTCTAGAGGAAGTCCATGATGGTGTCTGTGGGACACATGCCAATGGTTTCACAATGGCTCGACAAATCATGAGATTCGGATATTACTGGTCTACAATGGAAGGAGATTGCATCAATTACGCTAAGAAATGCCATAAGTGACAAATTTATGGAGACAAGATCCATGTGCCTCCTTCACCCCTCCATGTTATGACTTCCCCATTTCCATTCTCAATGTGGGGCATGGACGTCATTGGGCTAATTTCGCCAAAAGCTTCCAACGGACATCGATTTATTTTTGTGGTTATTGATTACTTTACCAAATGGGTAGATGCTGCTTCGTACGCCAATGTCACAAAGTCAGCGGTCAGCAAGTTCCTGAAGAAGGAGATCATATGTCGTTATGGTATGCCAGAAAGAATCGTATCCGATAACGCGTTGAATCTGAACAACAGCGCAATAGCAGAAGTCTGCAGTTGGTTCAACATTAAACATCACAACTCATCACCATACCGCCCGAAAATGAATGGGGCGGTTGAGGCAGCTAATAAGAATATCAAGAAGATTGTGGGGAAGATGGCGGAGACTTACAAAGATTGGCATGAAAAGCTCCCATTTGCCCTTTATGCTTATCAGACATCTGCCAGAGCTTCTACCGGGGCAACACCTTTCTCATTGGTTTATGGGATGGAGGTAGTTTTACCTATTGAGGTCGAAATCCCTTCTCTCCGAGTTTTATCAAAGTTGAAGTTAGACGAAGAAGAATGGATCCAATCTCGTTACGATCAACTAAACTTGATTGAAGAGAAGAGGCTAAAGGCTATTCGTCATGGCCAAATGTACCAGAGGAGAATGATGCGAGCCTACAACAAAAAAGTTCGCCCTAGGGTGTTCCATGAAGGAGACTTAGTGTTGAAAAAGATTCTCCCTATGCAAAAAGATTTCAGGGGGAAATGGATGCTAAATTGGGAAGGACCCTATGTGGTAAAAAAAAGCTTTCTCGAGAGGGGCATTGATACTAGCAGAGATGGATGGCAAGAGCTTGCCTAACCTGATAAATTCGGATTCTGTCAAAAGATATTTTGCTTGAAGCACTCAGGTGAAAACCCGTAAAGGGCGCCAAAAAAAAAAAGGAGAGGCCAAGGTGAAAACCCGTAAAAGGCGTCTTGAGACCAAAGGGGTTTTGAGTTGAAAACCCGCAAGGGCAATTCAAATTTCGATCCAAATTGGGGCAAGCGGCAATCTCACTACACTTGAATCGACAAAGAGGGGATAAGCTACATCTTGGGGCATCAACAAAATGCTATAGATCCTCTGAGCGCATGCCAAGTTTAAAAAGGTCCTCGAGGAGTTCGTACAGAGAAGCTCAAACTGCAAAATCTGGGGGACCTATTCTGTTCCTTTTCATCTGTTTTTGTATCTCAAGCAATGACTGCTTTCTTTGTTGATACATCTTTCGCAAATTCTGACTCGAATAAATTTCAGTTCTACCTATCATTATAATCTTTTTCGAGTATTTTTATTGAAATAATAATTAATGAACTAATGATGCTCTCAAAAGAAGGTTTTGCATATTACCCTGAAAGGTTTCAAAATAGTACGAGAACCTGAAACAGGACGATTATTTAGAACTCACCAAGCTTAAAAGGGCTAGAAATGTGTGAGAAATAAGGAATTAATTGCATCTCCAAGTCCTCTTCTACTGAGCTGAACAAAAAGGCATATGTCAGGGATGTTACCTTAATAAACGACGAGCGATGACAACCCAAAAATTAAAAATGGATCATTCTCATGACATTTTGCATTTTGTGCATTTAACATCCATAATACATGTAGTTAGGAACATTTGGTTCACATTAATCATGGCATAAGCATGTCACTCTGCTACAGATGGATTCCCCAGTGGACAATGTAGCAAGATTACAGATATCATCAGCCTTATCTTCACTAAGCAGGAGTGAAGCAGGTTAAATATAGCAGATCTTATCTTCGCTGAGCAGGAGCGGAGCAGATCAAATTTTGGTGAATCTTATCTCCACGTACCGGCGATGGAGCAGATTCCAATCATCAGCCTTATCTTCACTGAGCAGGAGTGAAGCAGGCTATAAACCAGATCTTATCTTCACTGAGCAGGAATGAAGCAGATCGAATTTTGATGAATCTTATCTCCACGTACCGACGATGGAACAGATTCCAATCATCAGCCTTGTCTTCACTGAGCAGGAGTGGAGCAGGCTAAATACCAGATCTTATCTTCACTGAGCAGAAGTGAAGCAGATCAAATTTTGATGAATCTTATCTCCACGTACCGGCGATTGAGCAGATTCCAATCACCAGCCTTATCTTCACTGAGCAGGAGTGGAGCAGGCTATATACTAGATCTTATCTTCACTGAGCAAGAGTGAAGCAGATCAAATTTTGGCGAGTCTTATCTCTATATATCGGCAATGGAGTAGATTTCAGCCACCAGCCTTATCTTCATTGAGCAGGAGTGAAGTAGGCTAAACATACAGATCTTATCTTTACTGAGCATGAGTAAAGCAGATCAAATTACAGCAGATCACATATCCGTGAAGCAGCAACGGAGCGTTTTGAAACAATAAGGAGCAGTGGGTTGCGGCAAGGAAGACAAGACTCAGCTGGCCCAGGCAAACTTGGCCCTTCTAAAATCTTTGCTCTGTTCTCGTTACACGACAATGAGCAAAGAGGGGCAGCTGTAGGACCAAATTCATGCCATGATCCAATACAAGAAAAATAGGCACAAAAATAGACCCAAACAAGGCCCAAACGAACAGAGACTCAAAGTTGTTGCATGAGTCCTCGCGCCGCACGCCTCTCACCAGCGTCCCACTCCGCCACGCCTCTCGATTCCGAGATTTTCGCAGCTATATCTTCAACAGAAAACAACAAGAAGCATAGTAACAGGAGGAGACTTGTTTTTCCCTTGTTTTATTTCTAGGCTATAAAAAGCCATTGAAAATACGGTATAAATGGGGTTTTTTTTTCGGGGGAATCAAGAGAAATACAGAGAAATACACCAGATTTCTGAGTAAACTTTTAATACTATCCAATAGAATCAAAGGTGATTATAGTTTTTTTTTTCAAGGTTTTTAGCCTTTGTTGTGCATCCACATTTTTTTTCCTTTCTTTTTTTTCCTTATTTTTGAAAATAATCAAACAAAGTTTTAAAAGAGAAAGGAGGGCTTACCTGGTCCTGATCCGTGAACCGGCGGTGGGGTGGAGGTGCGTGGCACCGATGATCCTCCAGGGTGGCGCAAGCTAGGTTGAATTCCTAGCAAAGAAAAATGGAAAGGGAGCAAGGAAGAAGAAGCATTCTGCTTCTTTTTGTTTGAAAAACAATGGGAATAAGAAATAAAATGGGTCCTGCAGAACCATTCAATAGCTTTTAAAGTGGCGGGGCCCACGTGTTTTGCCCTTAAGGGGTCAATTTGTGCATCAGGTCCCTGTACATTTTCTTGCTGCCCAAATCTGCTTCACTTTTGTTTTTGAATTTCACCCAGCAATTTTGTGCAACTTTTAATTTGGTCCATATTAAATGCTAGGTTCAGAAATTTGGGTAAATTACATTTTTAAACCCCCTTGTTCCACGCGCCCTTCAATGAGGTCCTCCTTTCCCCTTTTATTTGTGCTTTATCCTAGAACTTCCGTTTTGATCTCAATTAAGCCTTATTTTGCTTATTTTAAACACTTTTATCACAAAATTAAATTCTTTTGGTACTATTATTATTAATCTATTGCTATTTTATTTAACTATTTTAGGTTATTTTCCTATTATTTATTGTATTATTTTTTACACTATTATTTATTATACTTATTATATCATTTTCGTTATTTTTTTCTTCCATTTAATTTAGTCAATTTGAGTTATGTTTCACATTATTATATTATTTATTTATTTTTATATTTGTTATATGCTTTGTATACATTTTTCTTAAGTAAAACTAATTATTTTATGTATAACTTGTCATTATATGTATTACATTATTTGGCGTATCATTTTTTTCTTTTGCTAATAATCATTTTTTTCCTGTGTTATTTCTTTTTATATATATATTTTATAATAATTTTAAATATAGTTTATTATACTTATTATATTTTATTCATCATATTTTATTTTTTTTTCCTACCGTTTACTACTATTATTTTACTATCATTATTTATAATTTTTATATGTATATATTCTTCGTTAAAGTTTTTTTTATAATTTTTAATAAACCTACTTTATTATTTTATTATTTTTATATACCATAGTTTTTTTCATTGATTTTTTTTATATACTAAATTTTTTTTTCGCCTTCTTTGTTTGTTTTGAATATCAAAATATCCCTTTATCGGTTCACTCTCAAAATTTTTCAAAACATAGGCAATGTTCGATATTTAAAGAATTCAAAGGATCGTGCCCTAACATACTGGGTTTCGCTTTCTTGGTCTGCTTTGAATGTTCGAATACCCTCTTAAAGCTAAAAACGCACGTTTTAAAGGCAAGATCACATCTGAGGGTCAAAAATATTGTGTCCTAACGTACTGGATGTAATGTTTTACCTCAAGGTGAGATGGTCTTTAATACACATTTGACTTACCTAAATGTTTTAAAAGCCAATAAAAGGAGGACCGCGTTTTTAACTCTGTCCAAATCTTTAATTTTCGACATTGAGACACTAAATAATCAATCAAGTACCAATTTTGGGCGTGTCGAGGGTGCTAATCCTTCCTCGTACGTAACTGACTCCCGAACCAATTTTTTATTTTCGCAGACCAAAATCGTCGTTTTGAAAAATTTATTTATTTATTAAAAACGACCGTGTTTTGAGGTGAACCAATCACACCCTATTAAAAACGATTGGTGGCGACTCCCAACTTTTCATTTTCAAAGTCAATTTCCCGTTTTCAAAAAATGGTTTCAACATAATTCATTCAACTGTTTTGTCCAATAACCTCCTCAGGGGTGTGTTACATTCATATGATATCCTTAATTCCTTTGAGTTAAATTCGTTCACTCAATGCAGTCCTCTTTTATCTTATTGTCACCATTGTGTCTTCTTAATGATTAATATGATCATTGTCAACTAATGACTGTGATAAATTGCTCGATCAAGAACGAGCAACCCGTGGTCATGTTTCATACTTATCAATCCACACAATGCCAGTGAAAGGATATCGTTAAATCCTTAATCGAGCTATGAATCTCATTATTTCTAGTAAAACCATGTCATACACAAGTCATGTACCCAACATACCAGTTATCGGCTCGACCATCATTGGAGCATAAGCCTCCATTTATATCAAAGCACATGAGTTACATACGCATGGTCAGTGACTAACTCAGGATTTAGGCAAGTCACACCATAAACGTCACAAGTGAATTAATTCACAAACGAGGTCAGAATTAATTCAACTTGGGTTCGGTCCAATGTATCATCCTTCCAATGAATACATCTATGTATCTACCCATAGATTCAATTGATCCGATATCCAAGACTAGCCATCTCCCTAATTGGAATTGTAGACGACATAATAATCCTTTTAAGTATTCTTCTAAGTATTTAAATCAAATGCTCACTTTGATTTTTACGGGATTACGGACTCGTTTAGATCATCTACTGAAGTAAGTTATCTTTCTCGCAATGTAAATGTTCTTACAATGCCACTTATCATCAATTTTAACTTAGACAATCAATGAGGTAATATTTGTTTGTCACAATTTCGCTATACATACAAAATATGAAAGATAGAAATACAAATGACATAATAGTGAACTATGAAATTTATTTATTCATTGTTCAAATACATAGAAAACAATTACATGTTTACTACAATATGGGCACCTTTCCCGATATTAAGATATTATTATTCTACTTGAAAATAGTGAGAATTTATTTTCCAAGTATAAATTCTATTTTCCGGAAAAAATAATTCTAACGATTTCTATTGGAAAGAGATTTTTTTCACTGAAAGTAAAGTAAATAATTTATGGTTCTGTGTTTGATTCAACTTCGTTTGAGGCCACACTCAAAGTAGTTCGTGGTACAAGAATAACAGATAAGGTCATTCAGTTGAAAGCCAGAAATGACAAGGATCCATCTAGCTGAAAACATAGGTGCGATTTTGGTAAAAAGTTTATTACTATAAATATCACAAACTGACTCGATTTTTAAAATTTTAATTTTCTGTTGTGCAAGAAAATCGTTTTTGAATCTGATTTTTTCCAACATGAAAACCATGGGGTTAGTAAAAGCCCCAATTGTAACAGCCTAATTTCAGTAGTGTCGAAAATAGTGGTTTTGGGACCACAATTCTGACGAGTGAGTAAATGTTTTAATATTTATTTAATGTCTATAGGGTTAGTTTAAGGTAGTTTTAAATTTTTATTTAGAAATTTTGAAGTTTAAATGGTTAATTAGGTAAAAAGGATTAAATTGAAAAAGATTCAAAAGTTGAATTCTATTAGTTTAAAAGGACTAAATGGCTATGGAAAAGAAAGCTAATGGACTTAGATGGTATTTATACCATATGAAAAGTTAATGGACAATTATGATTTATTTTTGTCATTTTGTAAACTAATAAACTAAGGGTAAATTAGTAATTTAATAAATAGATCTTAAATTAAAATAAAACAAACTAGTATCATCTTCATTAGTCGTCTTCTCCACCAAAAATTGAATAGATAAAACACAATTTTTATATCTTTAAGGTTCGGCCAATTCAAGAGCTTGCATGGTAAGATTTTGTAACCTGTTTTTTGTGATTTTTATGTTTTTGAGCTTATTTTAGCTTAAACTACTTAGCCTAGGGGTTAATTTTTGAAAAATTGTTAAAGGTTGAGGGACTTTCCATGATTGTTTTTTAATGTGTTTTAATGTTCATTGATAGATTATTAAACTTGATTGCTAAACAAACTTGTTTTGTTAAGTGATTTTTGAATTTAAGGTTTAAGGATTAAATTGTTTAAATGGTAAATTCCTTGAATTTTGAGTGAAATGAGCAAAAATGTGGATTGATATAAGTATAGGAAAGAATAAAATAACATGTATAGGACCTTTTTATAATGAATGTCTTTGAGTATGATAATGATCATTTTGGGATGAATAAGACTTTGGAGTACATATTTTGGCAAGTTAGACCTATAATGCTTAGGCAAGTTTAAGTGTTTTGGTCATTTTTAAGTGCTTGTAATATATGGACCTTATGGTGTGTTATGGTAATATGTGAATGGTTGAAATTAGTGTCATTAGGTAGTTAAATGAAATAGGTTTTGTGTTTAAAAAATGGCAATATAGCCTTTTATGATTGAAGTGGTTTTAGTATAAATGTGGTGCCTTTGAATGGCATATTGGTTATATGAAATAAGTTATTTGAATTGGTATGTTAAATGTGTTTTGAAAGATGTTTAGGTCTATTAAATGTATGCACAAATGGTATGGATGATTGGATTTGTTTTGGTCTTGAAATGGCTTATTTTTAGGGTCAAATTATGGAGCATACAACTTGGGAAACGAGCTGTCACACGGTCGTGTGTCACAAGTCAGAGAATTACACTGTCTGGCACAAGGCCTGAGACATGGCCGTGTGACCTAACTCAGTGAGTTACACGGACTGGGACACGGTCGTGTATCCCTTTGTTCGATGTTACACGATCTGGGCTAGGTCATGTACCTAGCCACACAACCGTGTAACCCCTGTTTTCAAAATTTTCAACTTTTTTCCAAATTTTTGATTTGTTTCGATTTAGTCTCAGATTGATCTCGAACTATTTTTAGGGCCTCAAAGGCCTGATTTAAGGCTCAAATGTATAAATGTTTGCTAGGTTTGCGATAAATTTTTAAGTAATTATGTTTTGAAGTTAATTGTTCGAATTTGCATAGTAATGCTCTGTAACCCTAATCTGAAGACTAAGACGGGTTTGGGGTGTTACACCAAAAAAATATAAACCATACTGATCAATAGGTGGTGTATCCATCGGTATAAAATTTGAGGTTGGAGATTATGATGAACTTAATGCATGTACTCTCGATCGCAACCTCAAATGGGGTCTTGTTAGCCTTCTATGACAAATTTTTCTACTCCTTTCCTCTTCCGAAAATAGATATGACTTACCGTGAAGTTTAAACTGTGTCATGTAATCGAAGGTCGTCAAATTCGATTTTCATTGGTGTTTCCCCGCAAGTCAATCTTGTGAAGTTCATCGAGCTCTTGGGGTGAGGACAGTATATTTTTCACAAACCCAAATTGGTGCATCACTCTGTAAGATTCGTTCATCTCAACCATTGCAAAAACTATCAATGGCTATTCAACATGCCAAATATTGTGATTCGTCAAAAATTCGGTCAGGATGCATTCTAGAATTCTCAAATTAGAGCATGACATCCATTCAAACTACATTACAAAATTATAAATTTTATTACATACCTAATATTGAATTTCAAATCCTTATGTAATTATTATATAATTGAATATTTCAAAAACTAACCTTGACTTCTAGCCATTGATCTAACGATAACTGGATATCTTCAAACTCATTTGGTATACCCACATAACTTACTTCATTATTCCACCTATTCAAATAATATGTTATTCCAAAAATATAATAATGAAAATAAACAATATGATAATTATATTATTAAATGAATATTATCTTATTATGAGTGAGAATTAATAAAGGAAGTTTATTAGTAGATGTAAAAATGGTAAGCTTACCATCTCATGACTAAAAAATGAGTATACAACCACCGATTTTTATTTTCTATACTTCAGTTCCCTAACACATCACTTGATATAATGTAGCCAAGACAACTGATCCCCAACTAATTTGTTCGGCTTCTTTTAAGTCGATTAGTTATAAGAACCACCTTAAATGTATTAGATTTCGAGATTTATCTGGTATTAGAAGACCGCCGATCAACCTCAGTATGAATGCTCAAGCGAATTGTTGTATTTCAACTATACTAAAAGAGTTATCGAGATGTTAAAATTTATCTTCTAGCCATTGCATATCTATTCAGCTATCACTAAACTTGTTCGGCACCTTGCCTAATAGTTGGTGGAAAATTGCACTCCAATCACCAACATGCACTACCCTTATAACAATTGGCCCATCAATTGACAAACTGAGTTGTAATTCCACATCCTCGATTGTAATCGTACACTCACCACATGGAAGATGGAATGTGTATGTCTTAGGTCTCCATCTTTCCAGCAAAGTACTGATAAGTGCAGACTCCAAGTGTTTCCTGCCAAGCATACGAAACACATGTAAGAATCCAGCCTCTTCCAAGTGTTGTTCAATAACACGCGCTACTCTCGCACTTAAATTGTGTATATAAGCTTCAATAATCTGATCTTCGTCCTAGTTATATAAATATAAAAAATATAAAAAATAATATTATTAGCAACTTAATAATTATATTAATTAAAATAATATAATATAAAATAATATTTTCTTACCATTTGTAATTGGACGTCGAAAATGGGTTTGTGATCCAAATGAATTAGAGGTGTGAAAATAAAATAAAATAAAATAAAAAAAACACACAGATTTTACCTGGAAACCCTGTTCAGGAAAAAACCACGGGCAGAGGAGAAGAAAATTCACTATATCGAATTCGAATAATTACAAGAGGAATAGACTATGTCTATTTATAGGCTTGTAAAGCCATATTCTAATAGGAGTGTAGTAAGATTGGAACACCTTATTCTAATTAAAATAGATGGAGTTTAATAAGGTTTAAAAAACCTTATTCTAAAATAAAATAAAAGAAGTGTAGTTCTATATGGATTTACTTTTATTTTATTTTACCACTGTATTTTATTTAAATAAGGATTTGAGTCACTTAATTCTAACAATCTCCACCTTGACACGAATTCTCAATGAACAAGTTCTTCATTGCGAACTCTCAATGAACAAGTTCTCCACCTCTTCCATAAAACCCCTTAAGGGTTTAACTTCAACCAAGTCTAAGTAATGCTCAAACTTGGTTATAGGAAGTGACTTAGTCATCATATCTGCAGGATTTTCATGAGTACTAATTTTGCTCACAACAATATCACCACGAGCAATAATATCACGAACAAAATGATACCAAACATCAATGTGTTTTGTTCTCTCATGAAACATTTGATCTTTTGCAAGGAAGATTACACTCTGACTGTCACAAAATATTGTACTGATTTGAAAGTCTTCATTGAGTTCACTAAAGAGTCCCTTCAACCAAATAGCTTCTTTACAAGCCTGAGTAATCGCCATGTACCCAGCTTCAGTGGTAGACAAAGCGACTGTAGTTTGCAAAGTAACTTTCCAATTGATTGCACAACCTCCGATTGTAAAGACATAACCTTTGAGAGATCTTCTTTGATCAAGGTCTCCAGCAAAATCAGCATCAACATACCTAATGGCTCCATCTCTAATTCTTTCAAACTGTAAGCAAACATCAGTAGTACCTCGTAAGTATCTTAAAATCTACTGAACTGCTTTCCAATGTTCTTTATCGGGATTCACCATGTATCTGCTAACTACACTAACTACATATGATAAATCTAGATGTGAACAAACTATAGCATACATGAGAGATCCCAGTGCACTAGAGTATGGAACATGTGATATGTACTTAATCTCATCATCTGATTTTGGAGACAAAGCCGATGAAAGTCTGAAATGGGCTACTAAAGGAGTACTAACAGGCTTAGCACTTTGCATATTGAACCTGCAAAGAACTTTCTCAATGTACCCCTTCTGACTTAGGTACAATTTACTTGCTTTTCTATCTCTGAGAATCTCCATACCAAGTATCTTCCTTGTTGGTCTCAAATCTTTCATCTCAAATTCTTCACTTAGTTGGGCTTTGACCTTTCTTATCTCTTTTTTATCTTTTGTTTCTATCAACATATCATCAACATAAAAAAGTAGATACACAAAAGAACCATCACTATTTTTCTTAAAGTAAATACAACTGTCAAAACTATTTTTTTTTGAAATCATGAGAAGTCATAAAGGAATCAAACCTCTTGTATCACTGTCTTGGTGACTGTTTCAAATCGTAAAGGGACTTTTTCAGTAAGAAAACATAGTCCTCTTTATCTGAGACTGTAAAACCCTCTGGTTGTTGCATGTAAATATCCTCCTCAAGTTCTCCATGCAAAAATACAGTTTTTATATCTAACTGCTCAAGCTCCAAATCATGCATGGCCACAATACCAAGCAAAGCTCGAATTGAACTATGATTCACAACTGGGGAGAACACATCTGTGAAGTCCACTCCTAGAATTTGACTGTAACCCTTTGCAACAAGCCTTGCTTTATATCTAGGTTCTTCAACTCCTGAAGTCTCTTCTTTCTTTTTAAACACCCTTTTACAATGAATAACCTTTTTACCTTTAGGAAGCTTCACAAGATCCCATGTTCTATTTTTGTAGAGTGGTTCAATCTCCTCTTGCATAGCAAACATCCACTTTTCTATGTCTTCATAGCTAACCGCCTCAGAATAATTAGATGGCTCTTAGTTTGCATCTATATCTTTAGCCATATTTAAAGCATAAGCAACTAGATTAGCCTAGGCATACTTCTTCGAAGGTTTGATTTCTCTTCTAGTTCTATTTTTAGCGATAGAGTATTGTGGTGAGGAAGCAACTCTATTCTCAATTTTTGTACTGGTTTGAGGAGTCGACTTTATATTAATCTGATGCTCCACCTGCTTTTGATTTTCTTTATTGGAAGAGTCTTTAAGAGATAAGTTAGGTAGTGTAGCAGTTTCATCAAAAACAACATCTCTGCTAATATTAACTTTTTTATTTTCAGGACACCATAACTTATACCCTTTTACACTAGCTTTATAACCAAGAAAAACACATTTAATGGATCTCAGTTCCAATTTTCTATTATCAATATAAGCATACCCAGGACACCCAAAGATCTTTAAATTAGAATAATTAGCAGGATTACCAGACCATACCTCTTGTAGAGTCTTTTTCTCAATGTCAACGGATGGAGGTCGGTTGATCAAAAAATGCAGTAGAGGTTGCTTCTGCCCAAAACAACTTTAATAAGTTGGCATTTGACAACATAATCGAACTTTTTCTATAATCGTTCTATTCATTCGTCCTGCAACTCCGTTTTGCTGTGGAGTATGGTTAACTGTCAAGTGTCTCATGATCCCTTCTGACTTGCACAATCTATTAAACTTATCAGAACAAAACTCTATGCCATTGTCTGTACGAAGGTATTTTATTTGTTTTTCCGTTTAATTTTCAATCATAATTTTTCAAGACTTAAATACGAAAAACACATCGCTTTTCTGCTTTAGGAAGAACGCCCAGACTTTTCTGAAAAAATCATCAATAAAAGTTAGCATATAATTAGCTCCACCTCTCAAAGGCACTCTGGATGGCCCCCACAGATCAGAATGAATATACTCCAACGTTCCCTTCGTGTTATGGATTCCTCTGGTGAATCGAACTCTCTTTTGCTTCCCAAAAACACAGTGCTCACAAAACTTCAGTTTGCAAATTCCTTACCCATCAAGAAGTCCTCTTTTGCTCAATTCTACCATGTCATTCTCACTCATATGCCCTAGACGCATATGCCAAATTTTAGTAATATCATCATCTGACAAGGAAAAGGAAGCGACAGCTGCATCACCAGTAACAGTAGAACCCTGCAAAACATATAACTTGTCAGTCTTTCTCTGCCATTTTATCACAACAAGGGAACCTTTGGAAATCTTTAAAACCCCACTTTCAGCTGTGTATCTGTACCCTTTTGAATCAAGAGTACTCAACGAAATTAAATTTCTCTTCAATTCTGGAACATGTCGTACGTCACTAAGTGTTCTGACAATTCTATCAAATATCTTAACTTTAATTGTTCCAACACCTGTGATTTTACACGAAGCATTATTTCTCATCAAAACAACACCTTCAGACACTATTTCGTAAGTTGTAAACCAATCCCAATTGGGACTCATGTGGAAGGTGTAGCCTGAATCAAGTATCCACTACTCGCTCACTTTAGAATTGTTAACAGAAGCGACTAGAATTTCACCATCGCTATAGTCTTCTACAATATCATCTTTATCAGAATTTTTTGGTTGTTTTCCCTTTTGATTCACAGCCTCCCTTTTAATCTTGTTCTGTAGCTTATAGCACTCAGATTTAATTTGCCCTTTCTTCTTGCAAAAGTTACAAGTTTTACCTCTATTTGAAGACTTCGATCTACCCTTAGATTTACTGCAAGGATTTCGTTCCTATGTCCTTCCACGATCATCATCAGCATTCCCATCTTGTCTCCCACGAACAATGAGACCCTCTCCTTGAGAGTTGGGTTTAACCATAAAATGCTTTATCTTATCATACGAGGTCAAAATATCATAAACCTCATCAACTGTGAGAGACTCGCAGCTATATAAAATCGTGTCTCTAAAGGTTGAATAAGACGGGGGCAACGAACAAAGTAGAATCAACCCTAGATCTTCCTTATCATGCTGAACCTCCATGGCCTCCAAGTTTGAGAGAGTTTCTTTAAACACTATTAGGTGTTCGTGTACAGACGCACATTCCTCCAAACGATGAGCATAAAGACGTCGCTGCATATGCAACTTGTTTGTTAGAGTTTTCGACATACATATTTGTTCTAGCCTCTTCCATAATACAGCAGCGGCCTTCTCCTTCATCACATCCTGCAAAATTTCATTGGACAAATGCAGATGTAATTGTCTTAACGCCTTTCAATCCTTACATTTCTTCTCTTAATCTGTTAATGTCGAAGGAATCTTATCTATCCCTAGCAGGGCATCCTCCAGATCCATCTGCACAAGAACTGCTAGCATCTTAATATGCCACAACGCAAATCTAGTGTTGCAATCCAACAGCAGAATTTCATACTTCAAAGACGCCATTACTGTGACCGAGATGAACAACCCGGAAGCTCGGATACCAATTTGCAAAAATAAAATAAAATAAAAAATACACAGATTTTATGCGAAAACCCTTTCGGGAAAAAACCACGGGCAGAGGAGAAGAAAATGCACTATGTCGAATTCGAATAATTATAAGAGGAATAGACTATGTCTATTTATAGGATTGTAAAGTCATATTCTAATAGGAGTGTAGTAAGATTTAAACACTTTATTCTAATCAATATAAAATAGATGGAGTTTATTAAGATTTAAAAAACCTTATTCTAAAATAAAATAAAAGAAGTGTAGTTCTATATGGATTTTACTTTTATTTTATTTTACCACTGTATTTTATTTAAATAAGGATTCGAGTCACTTAATTCTAACAAGAGGCATTGACATTTTTAAAATGATTAAAATCGAATAAATGAGAAGAAAATTTTGAGAGATTAGGATAAAAATTAAGAACAAAAAAGTTGAGAGAATAGATCAATAGGATTGAATGAAAAAATTTGAAAATGAACGGGGTATATATAGGGAAAAAAGGCATCATTAGGTTGAAAAAATGTGGTCATTGGTCTCAACGGTTTATATATATTATTTTTATTTTAAAAACAATTTTGGCACGCAGTAGGGCCACGTGGTGAAAATGCGCCCTACTAGTGGCGCTATCCCGTCCCAAAATCAACCTATTTCCCTAATTTTCAACGAAAATGGTTTAAATTCCTAATTTTGTTTTTAAATTGGCATATTTGCCTAATTTTACCATTAAAATGAGTATTATTATCTTTTTTAAGGTTGTTAGGAAAAGGTTAAACATATATTTTGGTATTTAAATTTGGTTTCAAGGTTCAAATTGGCATTTGAGGTTTTTTTTTTTTGTCCTTAGGTACTTGAGCTTGGCTATAAAGTTCAACTTGGTACTTAAAGTTTATTTTGGTTCAATTAGGTACGTAAACTTAGTTTTTTAGTTCAAATTGGTATCTGAACTTGACTTTTTTTGTGTAAATTAGTACTTATGGTAAATGAATCATTTGAACCAATTTGAATTATGAAGCCAAGTTCAGATATTAATTTAAACAGTTTAGACACCTTGCTGGACCAAAAAAAGTTTAGGTACCAAATTGAACATCGAGGCCAAGTTTAGGAACCTAATTGGACAAAAAAAAGCTTTAAATACCAATTTGAACCTTGAAGCCAAATTCATGTACCAAAATATATATTTACCCTTAGGAAAATAAAGTTCGAAAAGCAACATACATACCACGTTTAAGGAAATGATGAGTTACAGGAAGCTAACATGATTGACATATTAGGCGGATACCATAATCATGAAGACAGCATAGGCGTGTCTTCAAGGGGTAGTTGCTTGAGGATTCTTAGTTGCATTTGCAGCCATAAACAAGAGCAACTTCTTAAATAATTATAATTATTTATCCAATGAATTGAATAAATATTATGGTATTAATAGGCGTATAATCAATTAAAGAAAACGTTAAATCAGTTAAATGAAGAAAAAGATTATCTAACTACCTCTCTATATTACATTCATGCATGGTCACATCGCAAGTTTTGCAAGTCCACACATATTTTTCTTCAACATGTATTCTTAAATTATAATTATAAAACATATAAAAGGAAGTTAAATATTTCAATAAGCAAACAGAATTCCTAGGCCAATTTCACTGAAAAAGCTGTTCACTTCTTAACAGGGTAACTAGTATCCATTGCAATACCACAGAGACCCCTTTTATCAGAGACTCCACGTTCCAACCTTACATAGCCAGCTTCACCCCATTCAGTACCCCATGAATTCTTCACTATCCAGTACTTTTTATTAAGAACTTCTCCATAGCCAACTATTGCAACTCCATGGTTGAGTTCATTTCCACAATCTCCATTGAACACACCTCCGAAATAGAATTGAAATTCGAGCCCTGCTGCATCGATGGCGACCGATACAGGTTGCTGAGAAACTGCTATTTGCAGAGCTGTCTCATTGTTGGTAGGTAATCTCTTATACCCACTAATTGTTACTGCATGGTTTTTAGCTTGTGTCCTCTTGCAGGTGTCATCTCTTCCCGTGTATGGGTAGTCTTTCTCAGTGGTGATTCCACCGTTGTTTATAACAAATTCGTACGCTTGGACCATGTGTCCACCGTTGCAGCCTTGGTCGAGAGAGTCGGTGTCGCAATCGATGAGCTCTTGTTCCGAAAGAGATGTCAAGTTCCCCGTTTTAATTTGATTGATCCCTTCTATGGCTGCCACTGCTGAGAATGCCCAACAACTCCCTGTATATCATTAAAAGGTAAGTGATGTTAAATTCATGCTTGATTAAAGAGAACAATTCATTAACTAAGCAAGTGAGGCATACCACATTGGCCTTGATTCTTGATTGGAGCAACGGCACCTTTCTTTCTCCAATCTATACTTTTTGGCAAATTGTGATATTTGTCATATGCGAAGCCTTTGCTGTTGCTCTCACATGGAGATCTTATGCTTTGGTAACCCAAGTACATAGCCCTGAACTCATCATTTGTCATGTCTGCGAATTCGTTATCGGTCAACTTGAATGATAGGTTCTGTGAATTGACACAATCAATGAACTGAGAATTGGATTTGTATATCCCGAACCGCAATGTCCATTCGTTCTTGCTCTTGTACTTTCGGCCGTGTCGGGCCACCCATCGTTGGTATCGTTCTTGCATAACATGGGGATCGTACTTTTCGGGGCAGTTGTATTTGCATTGTACCACTGAGGACATGCATAAGACACAGACAAGTAAAAGAGTGAAACTAGGATTCTCCATCATCACTGCAATTTGCCAACTTTGATCCCAAAGCTGGGTATTCAAGATAGAGAAGAGGAATTTCTTTTGTGCTTATAAATAAACAAAATTTATAATTGTTTTCGATACGCATTTGGGTTCATTTATTATGTGCTTATAATAATATATATGCTTTTGTTTCACGAATTTCAGTTATGTTTTTTTGCTGTTTATTCATGTTTTTTGCGCTTGTGGATTTCAATGGGGCAAGCAATTCCGGATGGATTGCATAGTAGTCCACTTAGTTATACAGATTTTTATGTTTGTTTCCATTATTGGGTTAACGTTTCTGTTAAGTTGCAACTTCTTTGGAAAGAATACAAATTTAAATTTTGGAGATAATATTACTACATCAACTAAAATACGAATATGAAAATACCAACATGAAAGATAAAAATTGATTTTAGATGTAATACAAATTCAACCGTACGGGAGAACCTTTTGCATCAGACACTATTCCATCATGTTTAGGATTAGTGATTACTCCTTTTTTATTTTTATTTATGAATTTCATGGCTTCCTTCCAACTCATTACACTACAAATAATTTGACAACCGTAATCACCATTTTCAAGATGTGCCAAAAAAAATTTTATTTTCTCACTTTAGTATAATTTTTTTTTGAATTTTTTTTAACACAAATCATTATGTGTGAGAAATAGATCTAATCATAAGTCAGATTATCCGTTCAGGTTCAAAAGTTCATCAAAAAAGTGAGAGAGTTCAGACAAAAATATAGACTCGAAACATGAACTTGAATAAAAAATAAGTCACGTTTTCTAAAGCGTTGGGCCTCAGGTAAGAATTTTTTAGCCTGAGCTCAGCCCGGCTCGAATTTGGCTAAAAAGTTTTTCCCTACTATTGTTTTGTTATTGTTTGTTGCTATTTTGTTATTATATTACTATTATTTTGTTGTTATTGTTTGGATATTATATAACTCTTATTTTATTGTTATTGTTTGTTGCTATTTTGTTATTATATTACTATTATTTTGTTGTTATTGTTTGGATATTATATAACTCTTATTTTATTGTTAATTTTACCACTATTTTAGAGAGATTTACTTGCTAAGTTGTAACTATCTTGATGTTATTTAGATATAAAGTTTTTTCAATGTATTTCAATTTGTTGGAAAACATTTATTTTAATATTTTTAGTGTATTTAATGTATTATATTTTTAAAATTTATTTTTATATAATAATAATATAAAAAATTAATACGAGCGGATTAGGCTAGACTCGAGTTTAGTATTTTTTTATCTGAGTTAGACTTGGACAAAATTTTGAATCATTTTTTAGATTAGACTAAACACAAACTTAAAAAACGGGTCTAAAATTTTGTATCAATCCGGCCCAAACTCAAACTCATCTGATAATGTCTAATGTGAAATATGTTGGATACGCTGTGGCGGCGGAAGCTGGTTGGATGCTCACTTGGTATATGTTGATCAAGTTTTGGGATATCTTGTAGCCCGCGACAGAATGTGTTTGAATGCTTACTTGGTATGGACTTTTTTTAAGTTAATGTAACGAGTCTTAAAATGTAAGATTAAAAATGATTAATTTATCTGAATTAAGTTAACATAACCATGTAATTTTTATTTTCATTTAATTAAATTTATTTTTTCTAAAATTAAGGCTATTGGTCTCAACATCAATTATCAAAGTTGAAGCACTCAATTTGCAGGTATGAACCACGATATAGAATGTTCTTATAATAAGAGTGAAAAATATAAGTAACAAGGAGTACTGCACTTTTATTTCTTTCAATAAGTAAAATAAAAATTTCATAATTTATGTCAAATTTTACGTAATCAAATTGTTGGAATCTTGTGAAAGCACAAATATATTAAATAATGCTAATAATAATAATAATAATAATAATAGCCATTGTTGTTTCTTTGGCAATTACACAGACAAAACATGAACTCCTCTTTGCCCCTTATTATTGTCATAAAAAAGATAATATCGTTGATATTCTATAAATAAATTGTGGGGACAAAAATTGAACCCAACCCCAACTATAGTTACAAAATTATAGTATGTTAGGAGAAGACTCAATTTTTGGCCTTTTTACTCATGGCTTTGCGCTTGTTTACATCCAGATATCTCTTCCTTAATCGGATGGCCTTTGGTGTAACCTGCATCTCAATTAACCATTATTATATCAGATATCAAAAGCTTTCATGACCAGCATGCTTTAGCTATGGAAACCACTAGCAATGGCAATGCATGCATTTAGCCACACATAAACACTTTCTCTCTCTATGTATACATCTAATATAAATCTTTTCTGTTTCGAAATCCAGAAAAAATTTGAAATCTGTAATAACTCGAAGAATTCCAGAAAGAAGCACATTATTTGAAGTAGGGATCGATAACTCAAGAATTAGAATAATACAAGACTAGAGAAATATTCTATGATGAATCCAAAAATGGAAAGCACAACATCAACAGTAACTTACCTCTATAAGCTCATCAGAAGCAACATAACCAATAGCTTCTTCGAGAGTCATCTGCACACAAGCACAATTAATTCTCACAAGTCAAATGCAAAGTTGAAATGATGTTTGATTTATCTAATTCCAAATGCTTTTAAATTGCTCATTTTCAATATCTGGTCCTTCAAATCTTCCTTGCAAGTATAATGTAGTGTGATCTCAACAATCAACACATAAAAAGCTGAAACAAACTTAAAAGAGGAAATAAAACAAAGTATTTTTTATGGTATAGAAAGACATACAAGTTTTGGCGGAGATAGTTTCACATTTTCATCTTTGCCAGCTGCACGCATATTTGACAGTTCTTTACTCCTTACTGGATTCACCTGCGATAAGAGAGACATTGCACAAAGGTCAGCCATACTTGAAAAAAATAAGGCCTGCTTGCAGGGGCACTAGATTTTATTCTTACATCAAGATCTGTATCACGTGAATGCTCACCAACTATCATGCCATCGTATGTCTGAGAGCCAACAAATAAACAATAATTAAACTTTTAAAGAGGTAGACCTCGTCTTAACCTGAAAAAGACCAGCAAAACTCACACAACCAGAACTTGATTCAACCCATTTTTAATTTAAAAGTTAACCACCCAAATCCAGAACTTAAGCCAAGAGTATATTATTCTATTATTGTACACGTCAATGTAAATAAAAAATAGACAATACAATAGTATAACTTATTATTTTTAAAATGAGATAAAGCTGATTTGAACTAATTCGAAAAGTAGATGGCCTGAACTAACCAGATTTTATACTTGAAGAAACTAGAACCTAAAATGACTCAATACCTGAAGTGACTCTAAACTGAAATGAAATTCATAATCTGACCCAATACACCTAATTGCTACCCCTATACAGACGCAACCAGATTTATTTAATAATTTGGCCAATAAAGCGTGACTCATTCAATTAATCAAAAAATAGTGCATTGGTTGTAGATGTCCTAGTATCATGAAATGCTATAGCTAACAGTAAGACAAAAACTATCGTGGCATCCTTAAATATAAAAGGCAAGTCCTATATTTACCAAGTGCATCACCACCAAGGTATCTCATACCTCAGACAACTAATTTTAAGTGTGTGTTATGGACTTGCCAACTTGAAGATTATTAAACCCCCAAGAGTTCATTAAGAATAACATAGCCCGCACCCAAATAGTTACCAGATTCTCAAAATAAATAGTCCTGGCTTCAACCATTGTTATAGAGGGTGAGGGGACTGAATGTTAATATCATTGGTTGCATAATCCCACCTAATCATTTTTCAGAACATAATATTAAGATTAAGATTAAATAACCCATTTGAAAGCCAAGAACTTATGAATTAGAGGCATGCATAAGCAAATAAACAAGTAATGAAATTATTAATCTTAACATGGAAACTACCTCCATCCCAGGGGTCACAAAAAGAGTTCCACGAGCTTCCAAACTCATCAATGCATAAGCTGTGATTGTACCATAACCCATTGATACCTGTTCAGAGTAAACGATATGTACATTGTGACAAGGATTAAGCAGCAATTATATACATTTAGGTGTATAAAATATTCAAAGAAGTAAAAGTTTATGGATCATTATGGAAATTCTACTCATGCCAGGTGTTCCTTATGAGCAGTGTCATCTATAGCTAGTGCAAAGCAAGGAGTAAGCAAGGTTTGCTGCAACAGCACCCAAGTGTAGTACAAGAGTATACTGCATACCTCTAGTATGTTGAATCTAACTAGACATTGACCAAGTTCTAGTTTTTTTAATCTAAACGTGTTCAAATTGTATCTCAGAACAAGCAAGACTAACATCTATCTTCAATGCTAAAAAAATTCGAAATCTTGAACATGTGAAAGAATGTCTTCATCTTGAACTTTTTGCTTTCATCAATCGTTTATATTGATAGAGAGAATGTCATTTAAAGAAGCTCTCATATATGTGTCTAAACAAAAAGCACAGGATAATAATTATATTACATGCACAGAAATAACATAGTAATTAAGTCACAAGAAAGCATTAGGCAAGCATACCAACACTCCTTTCCTGACATTTCCAAGAGGGCCTCGATGCTTCTCATACGCTGCAAAAGGAACCAGATTCCGGAGAGGGTTAACAAGACTAGGAACATTATCTTGTAAACTGGCTATATAGAGTTTTTAAACTTCACAATCAGTTGATCTCAGAGGAAATTATCTTATACACTGATAAAGAAGTTAAAAGCTCCATAAGTGGTATTAAAAAGTTGACAATTGACACTATCTCACAAAGTATATTTATAAGAACTAATAAATAAATAAATTATTGAATGGATGCAAAAAACCCATCTAATCCATATCATGGTGCTTGAGAATTCCATCATCAATATATAGAAGGAAAATTCTAAAAAGAGCTCCTTTATATGAATTTTTCACCAGCTCCAAAGTTCCACAAATCATTGCAAAAGAAGTAATGATTTGTGTAATTCGTGCTACCCAAAACATTTCGATATTTGTAATAATTTGTAATGTTTTGTGTAATTCGTTGTAATAATTTGTGTAATTGGATAATATTTTGTGTAATTACACACAACATTACGAAAGTTGTAAAATTTTGCATAATTGAGTAACATTGTGTGTCTTAGGTAATGTTTTATGTAGTTAGAGCCGATGAGAAGCTTATTTTAGAAAGCTCACCCTGGAACTTCTCTATATGGAATAAGCAGACTACAACAATCATTTTATACACAACCAATGGAGTTTTTAAACTTGACAAGTGAGAGGGTTGACATATGCCTCATTAGAATACATTTATCAAAATTAATAATTAATTAATCATTAAATGGATATATGAAAACCATCTAACTACCAGTTGCAAGCAAGGTTTTCAGAACCAAACCGGTGGTCAAACTGGTCAGACCACCGCTTTCCAGTCCAACCAATTCGACCGGTTTGTCTGGTTCAATTGAATAAATTACTAAAAAATCATAAAAATTTGAAAAATAGAGAAATTGGTTCAACTGATTTTTAACCCGGTTCAACCAGTTTGCGAGTCAACCGGTCCAACCCTTTATTTTGGCTCGGTACCCCAGCCGGTAACCGGTCTGACCAGCCAGTCTGGTCCAGTTTTGAAAACAATGCTTGCAAGTTTAAAATTCCACAGTCAATGTATAGTAGTATAAAAAACCCATTAATTGTCTCAAAAAAGAATTTTTAACATTGTGTGAACCACGGCATGCAGGTTGAAACCTTTTCTTGATTTTTTTTTTCAACACAAACCTATAAATAGAGAAAGCACAAGTTCATTCAATATGTTATCATCAATGGACAAAAACTAAGGAACGGATAATCTCTATTTCCAAGAAACCAAAATATTCAGCTTCCAGAGGATAATGACCTGACAACAAGATGCAATGCACATGGAAAACAAGACCAAAAATTAAGTATAACAGGTAGAAAAACATACATTGAAAAGCACGATGCATAAATCCAGTTCCACGAGTATCACTGCTGAACACACTTCTGTAACCAACCAGGCCCCTGATATACAAAATAGAAGTATAACTTTCCTCTGATTCTTATAATAAGATCGGCCCAACAAACGAAACAGCATTCTCATAAAATTTTCATGCAAGAAACAACCACATCATTGTTGCACACGCACACGCGCGCACACACACGTGTATATATATATATGCTTCCATTGAGTGGTTCTTACAAGTTTCTCAACTACTTCATACCATCATCTATTAGATAAATTAAGCTAGAAATTGATTGCCATCCCCACCTAGTCAATACTAATTCAACAAACATGCGTTAATGAGCCTTCTCCACGAAATGATATCCAGAAACAAGATCCATTTAGCACCGTAACTATTACAAGTTATTTGTCATTCTGTTATCTTCTGCTGCACATTACAAGGATTAGACCACAAGTTATCACACTGCACCTCTCACAGTGGAGAGTGTTCAATCAAGGGAAAAGCCCAATGGCTAACCTTCTATATCGCATGATGTACTATGAAAGATCATGTAAGTCTCTTAACTGCCACAAATGTATTGTTTCGAAACTTCATTATTTAACTTTTGGCTGTAAGAGAAACTGTTACTTTATCATCAGTACAGAAAATCTATAACCATTTTAATTCATTCCACAAGCACAATGGAGAAGCTCAGGTTACATGGTAACAATTTTATTCTGGTTTTCCAATTATTTATTAATGTCAACTCTTCCTTTGTAGTATTTTCATTTTTTTATTATTTTACACTCATGTTGATATGGGACAGATTTGGCAAATTCTGCCACTTGGTGTTAAAGCAGCACTAATGTTGAAACATCAGAGCTTTTGGTTCGGGGCTACAGTAGATATTAGGACGGTGGTCCTGGAATCACTAAGGGTTTGTTGAAAAGGAGATTATATCTCAAAAGAACATTGAAACTGAAGAAAAGGTCGACAAAAGTTTTAGGGCAGAAAAAGTATCATGGCATCTTTAGTTAGGAGGAATAGAATAGCCATTCCCCCATTCAGTGATGAACAGTGGTTCATTGGTTAGGTTGGTAGAATCACCCATTCAATGGAAAGGCCATTTCTTCCCTATCTAGAGCCCTCCTGTAATAGCTATTCTTTAGTGATACCAAGGACAATATATCCCATGCAACACTGAACAACCAAAAAAATAATGCAATTTTCAAATATGCCCTTTAAGGACTGAATTTGGAAGAGACAAGGGGAAGAAGGAAGTCACATAGTTGCTGGCATGAAAGCCTGTCAGCCAGCCAGCCACCGCAAGACCAGTCGGAAAGAGAATATAAGAAAATAAATAAATACCAGAAGAAATCACAAAAAACAAAACTAAACATAATATCTCTTTTGTATTTAAATATTATTTATTTTTATATCTCAATAAAATTCTAATTAAATATAATTCAATCAAATAATCTATCTAAACCTGATATGATTGGATTTCAAAATCAATAAATTCAAAATGAACCAGATTCGAATTGAGTTTCAAACTTAAATAACCCAAACCAGAGGTGCCTACAATCCAAATAACTCAAACCTGAAAAAACCATTAACTCAATACAAAACAACTAGAACACGAAATTGAACCAAAATTTTAAGATCCAAGTTGATCCAACCCGAATAGACCTAACCGAAACTCAAGTTAGGCTGTTACAGTTGCCTTTATAGGCAAGACAAATCATAGGTGTGAAAAATGGAAGGACAAATAAGTTTATTTTAGTAATATTTTTAATTAGAATAACTTATTTTAGGAAGTTTCCCATTAGATTAAAAGTCTTAAATTTTCGTATAATTTTAGTTTACTGTTCTAAAGAATAAGCCTATGTAACCTCTATTTAAGGGGGATGATCCTGAGAAGAATTTTCTATAAAAAAAAAAGCCTAAAAGATTTGGGTCTCTATTTAACGAGTCTTAAGGTTTCAGACTCTGTTTGATCTGAAAGGTTCTGGTTTCCTTTTGATGAGCTAAACAAATAATCTCAAACATACAATAGTAACATAGGCCTAGAAACTTAGTCAACAAATTAACCACTATAGAAATGGCCTACTCAAATGTCACCTTTAGTTAGACCCAAAGTTCATCTAAGCCTTTCGTTCCCAAAGAGGAAAAACTTCACCTAACCAGCCTATTGATGTACCATCATGAATGTGCCAGTTTTCAACATTTTTTTAAGGGGAACTAAGTACTAGTACTTTATTCCTCCAACGACTTAATATTCTTTTGATCAATGATTCTCACTTGTATTTAAATCAACAGCCAATTCTTTGCTTATTTATGGTACATATTGATAGAAGTTGCTAAAAGAAATAATTGAGGCCCTGCCATTCCAACTTCGAGCCCAAAAGGAGAAGGCACAAGCACAAATTCTAGGCTCATGAAGAAATCAGCAATCAAAAGATATTCTGGGTTGAAGAAGAATCTCACTTTCCAAAAGAAAATTCTCCCTTTAGCACTATTTCCTCACCCCCTTCTCAAAGAAAAAAAATCATTTTTGCAGCCAAACGAGAATGTTCACAAGACACAATAAACAAAAAAATAAATAATAAAACAAAACTAACCTACCTTGATGGACAGGTCAATGACAATCTAGTTCTACCAACATTTCCAGGAACAGGACCCATATCAGCAACCTCAGCTCGCCTATGAGATAAAGCTTCCATAACTAATCCTACATGCTCATCATTCACCTGTAGTAACAGATTAATTTGCCAAGTCCAAAAGTATTTAATGGAAGGTAACAAATCACTATTTCTGAATCTGCAATACTTACCTCAATGGTCACTTCCTCAATAGGCTCCAGCTTTTGACCTTTCTCAACTTTATACCTGATGTTACACAAGAATTTCCAGGAAAAGAATATATTATTTGCAAATAAGAAGTGCATGGAAATAAGTGGATCTAGATAGAACACAGAACTTGGAAAGGCATCTACAGAACATGGACTTAAGGTAAAAAGATTCATTCAAATGAATTTCTTATCATTTTGGCTGTCAGCTGGCCCTGAAGGTTCAATCAGTGGCCATGTCTTAAAATCAATAGAGGCATCGTTTCAATTTTGTATGAAACCAACAAATTAATATCATAAATATCAATAATTAGTATCATGCCAAACCTTATTTAGCTTTCCAAAATCACAACCTATGAGTAGACCAATCACAGTTTTTAGAAATTGTCACAGAAAACATTGGCTCAAATTTGTATCAAACCCTTCAAATTTCAGTACCATACATCCCAACAGCTAACACAATGCCAAAGCTGTACTAGGCACTGTATCTTAAGCACCAAACACCAAAAGCACCTCATGACCTTTTGAACAAGGCACATTTGATCAGAAGCACACTATACGCAACTAGACACGCTTTTCTGAAAGCTCTAGGCATTCTTTTTTTTTTTTTAAATCTCGCATAATTGAAGTTCTCTTTAATTTTTTCAGTACCTCAGTTACTGAAAAAGCATGGGACAACAATAAACTCCCTACTTCTTAGTGTTCAAGTATTCATTAACAAGGGGGCCATTAGAATATCATGCATGTTGGCCAACAAGAGAAATAGAATATTTTGTATATTCTTTTATGATAAACTAGACCACTTTTTAGAGTTTATTATCACAATTATATATCTTACGCATATTATATTTACACATACATGCATATACATGTATATCTGTTGTGCCTTAGGCAAGTGCTTTTTTTGCCTTACGCCTCAAGCACTAAAAGGGCTCTAGCCAAAACAGCACAGTGCACCTTCGACAGCACTAAGTCTAACAGCACAGTGCACCTTCGACAACACTAAGTCTAAGGCTTAGTTCTTTGTTACTTTAGCTTTTGAAAAATGTGGCAGGAAAGTGCTGTGAAAAAGTATGATTTGTTAATTTCAAGTGTTCAGTATTGCTGTCAAAGATTACGGTGGAAAGTTAAAATGTCATTTTCAGACATGATGTTGAAAAGTAAAAATTTAGTTAATTTAAATGATATTTAAATAATTTAATATAATCATATATGAAACATAGCTTTTAAGTGCTTTTAAGTAATTAATATAAATTATTTGTAAAATTAATGATACAAGATATTTTAAAATTTAAATACAATGATAAATGATATTTAAATAATTCAATATAATGATATTTGTGAATAATATTTAAATAATTTTTAAATACTTTTAAATAGTTAAAATAAATATAAGCATTTTGATAATTTCACTTCAAAATGCAAAAATCAAAAGCCAAAATCATCTAAATCCCAGCTTTCGTGATTCAGTGGAAAAGAACTTTTTAACATCACTTTTGTGATTCGGTTGAAAAGTGCTTTTGGAACCCCAAAAGCAACGGAGAACGGGGCCTAAGACTAATAAAACAAAGGCCTCATAAAAGATTTGTAGAAAACTCACATCACTTTCGGTGGTGAAACGGACAGCTCAAATCCTTCACGTCTCATATTCTCAATCAAGATACCTGTTACACATGTCAACAAATAAATCCCACAGGAAAATTAGAAGATGCAGAGCACTCTATGCTAATAGTAATTAAACCATAGGAAAAAAAAGCACAGTGCAAAGTTTGGTAAACAAACCCAGCTGCAGTTCTCCCCTCCCCTGAACCTCGAAAGTATCTGCTATGCCTGGAAGCACATTTATGGCGAGATTTGTTTCAGATTCAGCCATTAGTCGATCACCAATTTTTCCTCCGGTCAACTGCAGAATTTATCAGCACACATATCACCTCATGTTGATTGGATATGAGTTGCAGCATAATTCTAAATTTAAGTATATGTTTCAGTCTAAGCAGAGCATATAGGCATATTGTACTGATGCAAATGAATTTCAAGGTTCAACAAGAAGGTTGGAAACAATAAGTCTTAAAATTGGAAATGCTGCAAAATAACAATATAAATATGATTTCAAACATTAATAGTATCACAGTCACCTTTACATTTCTACTATGTTCTACAGATATTTTTTCATCTAAAATAATTGAAGTTACAAATATAAGAAAGAACAAAAGTTCTTGATTAATATTATTGTTGTAAGCAAACAAAGATTTGATACCTAAATATGAATTTTCTTTGTAGAATAATTACAGAATAAAGCTGTAAATTAATAAGATTTCAATACTAATAGGTCATTTCATTCTTTTAATGCAAAAATTGAATGATAATAAGCATTTACAAAAGTTTAACCATAAATTTGGATATCAAACACAAAAGTGATGTTTATTTTCCGGAAAAAAATAGCTTAGCTAACAGAAAATGACTTACTGGTCAACAGAAAATAAGTCTATTTTTTCTGAAAACTTTCCCTTTTGAAAAGTGCAAGTCATTTTCCGAAACACAGTTCCCTATGAGTAACTTGATCTTTATATAAAATTTAACTTCAATATAACCAAATTACATTAATATTTTAATAATAAATATATATTACAATTTATAATTATTAATATCATTTATTATTTTAATAAAATTATTTAGTATTAAAATTTTATTTTAATAATAATTTCAAATTTTAAGTAATATACTTAATATTTTATGGAAAAATTTTATATTAATATTATAATATAATATATTACTATTTATAAATATTTAGTAATAAATGTTTTATAATATAAAAAACGAATATGTTAATAATAAAAATAAGAGTATTTGTTTAAATCCTACTTAATTTCATTTATCTCTTCCAACTACAATGTGCGATCATCTGCTCTCATATATATAATATATGCAACTTCAATTTGAGTTTTAGTTAGATATCAGCTATTATTAAGTTTATATAAAATATTATTTATTATAAAATAAATTTCAATTGTCAAAGGAAAATGCTTCTATTATATTTTGCAACAAATATAATTTATGTTGTGTTTGATGAACTGAAAACAAGTTTCACAAAAAAATTTCAAGAAAATTTGTCAAACACTAGAAAATATCAATTTTTCCACAAAATCAATCTATTTTCTAGAAATCATTTTTCGACAGGCTATTTTCAATGAAACAAACACAGCAAAATGGTGTTTATTTTCCAGAAAAACTGAGAAAGGGAGTATTGCAAATTTTACCAGAACAAAAAATCCATTAAATTAGAAGAACACCAAAAAGCCAATAGCAAAATATATTGACAATGAAGGCAGGCAGGTATAGAACTTACATGGGTACCATCACGACCTGCTAATGGAGAATCATTGACACCAAAAGTCATGGAAATGGTTGGGGGGTCCAACTCAACGGTTGGCAATGCAGCCATAACCTAACAAATGTAGGAACAATCCAAGTTATGTATAGATCCAACCTGCCAATTCTATTTATGCATAGATACAATCCGATTAATGCCTAAGAAAAAAAACAGTTTCTTTCTTGGGTGTTAATAGAAAACACAACAAAAGAACCCTGGATCAATGCCTTCGTCCATTCGTGATTAGTTTTAGTTTCCACCATATTCAAATCCATTCACAAACAAAACAATTCACGTCCTTGGGCAAAAGACAAAACCCAAATAAATCTTAAAGAAGCGTTTGATAACAAATTGGGCAAACTTAAAAATGCACGTCCATGGTTGACTAACAGCAGCTATTTGAGTTAAAGATGACGGTGCTGATCATCATCATCTATTGCTCAGAACCAATAACACTATAATAGTTGGAATAAAATCAAACGAAAACCCATCAGTATGCTGCTTATATAAGCTTGAAAATCAAGAATGTCACCTCCATGCTAGCTACCAACAAAGTAGATGATGCTACAGGTGTAGACGAATCAAGAAGACTTAAAAGCAGTACGCAAGGAATTTGTATGAGGACCTGTAAGGGGGGGTTGAAGCGAGAAAGCAACAGGAGGAGAGGAGGGATGAAGAGAAGTAAGAAGTGGGGCCAGAGAATTTTGGGGAAGGAAAAGAGAAGAAAAAGGGATAATGTAACCATGGGGAGAAGATTGCAGTGGAGACCAAAATAAGGTAGGGCAAGTTGACAGAGGGAGGATGCAGTGATAGCAGTAGAATTGCGTTCGTCATATTCATTAGAAGAAAACAAAGAGACAGGGTTTCAGGGAAGTGTCTTTGGATCAAGGCAATTTCTAAAACTTTGAACTTAATCTTAAAACAATAATATAAATATTCATGTATTAATATTGTATTTAATTTTTCATCACGAGTGGGGTTTCAAATTAGCAAGTTGACAGAGGGAGGATGCAGTGATAGCAGTAGAATTGTGTTCGTCATAGTCATTAGAAGAAAACAAAGAGACAGGGTTTCAGGGAAGTGTCTTTGGATCAAGGCAATTTCTAAAACTTTGAACTTCTCATTAACTGAAAATTTTTATAAATAAAAAAAGGGTTAATTGACCTAACACCTTTTTAACTAACAAAACATCAAAAAATGAGGGAAACAACTTTTCAAGGTACAATTAGTATGCCCCAAATCCCAGAGAGGTGACACCAAATTGCAGGTAAGTACACTACATAGAAGGTTGTACACCACGAGCAATCAACATGGATGAACACGGAAGTGAGTCCCATCATGTAGCATCTCATGCACTTGAAAACTGTACATAATGGCACATAAGAACCTAAATAGATCACATTGGCAGATTATATCTTGCAGAACATAACTAACAAGATTAACACCAAAATTGCTAGTTTACACTAAAACTACTGAAGTCAACACAAGCACTCAGCTTTATAACAAGAAAAAAGCATACCTCTGTATTTGCCACTGTATGGCCAATGGATGGAATACCCAGCCCAGCCATTGATATAATATCACCAGCTCCTGCACTATCAATAAGAACCATGCTTGTACCCTTCTTTTTCATTAGCTTCACAACCTACAAGACAAACATTGCATTAATTATTGGCATCACTCAAGTATCACTCAGAAGATCAGTTTATAAAGACTTAACAGAACTTATGCGGAGAAAGATAAATGACACTGTTGAAGTTCACCTACACTAATTTCAGATGGGTATTCAAAGATCTCGTTGAACTTTAAATTGCACGATTAAAAAAAAAGAAACCAAATTTGCTTTGGTAATTTAGAAAGGAGTGATTCAGGTAATATTTTGAATTTGAAATAACATTTCCAACCTCAACATTGTACCACAACCTTTTGAAAATCTGAAATTTCAATGAAACCATAACATCCATTACTCTCAAGCTAAATGCCTAAAACCTTCTATTGACACCATTCAACAATTTCCATGACCACTAAAGCCACATCCTGAGGTTTTGGAAGCTAGAGATCAAAAAGTGAGTTGCGTATTGGGGAAAATAAAGAGTATTGGAGAGATGGAAGAAGGGATGAGCAAACATCAGCAGCACAGACCTCGGCAATAAAGGAGAAGACTGAGGGTGGTCTTGATGCTAGGCTACTTGATTAGAAAACAGAGGGAGAGAGAACAAGGAACACTGAGGGCATAGACAAAATAAAATTGTGGATGATGCTAGCCCTATTCAGGTCACAGGTAATTTGGCCTTTAAATACTCTTCACAAATACCAGGACAGGTTTAAATTTTCTTTAATTTGCCTACTTCACACAGACTCTTCATTCTCCCTAAAGTACCGGTTCCCAAACTTGACCAACACATTCGACCATGGGTATGGGGGTATGATCCTCCAAATATATGGAAAAATCTGAGCCAAACACATACCCATATCCAACATTTGCCTCCTGCCCTCCCAGTCCAGGTAATGCAAAAGTTCTCAACAGTTAGCAATTGAAGTTCCCTTTCACAATCCCTCATTCATATGCACAGGAAATACTATCTGGGAAAAAAATTTCTAATATGCATTTTAGTAATTCCATGCATCTAATGCAAAACACTCTAAGAAAGCATGTTTTTAAAGATCCCTATTGGATTTGCATATTCAGTTAATATTGATTTGCCCTTTGCAAAATGTTACAGATTTAAATGGAAACTTCGGTACCAGATCCATTCACCATCACCTTCAAGAAAGTAGAGGTAGAAGAAAACGCCAAATAAACCACAATTATACAATAGAAAGTAGAAGAAAAGTATTAAACCAGAGTTTTAGTATGTAAAACAATGCTTTCTGGTAAATTGTAATGTACCGCAGAAACCAAATTTTTCAGCATATTTTAATTCCAACCTGCAAACCAGGATTCAGGTAGACAATGAGCACTGGATTGCATTATTAACCACAAAACATCAATGACAAGCAAAATTTTTATGTCGGTGATGATATTAAGTCAAAGTTTTCCTCTACTTCCAATCAAAATCAGGCTATGTCGAGCTACAAACCTTTCCTTCTTCAATTTTCTCAATGCCAGATTCACTTCCTCGCAAGCCATGTATTTTATCACCAACACGAACGATTCCAGATGAAACACGCCCAGTTAAAATTCGCCCAAGATAAAAGTCTTTTTCCATCATGGAAACCTGACATGCTTATTATGTAAATAAGAAATTTATAACATGAAAGAAATGTGAAAAGGACAAAAATAACTAGGTACAAAAGTAGAACACCCGGACGGGGGCACACTCCCCCCTTCCCCTCCTTTTCTCCAGTTGCAGACATAAAGACATGTTTTAATTGATTAATCAGCACTGAGTACCAACCAGCATTTGGAAAGGTCCATCAAGGTTTGCTTTTGGTGGAGGAACATGCCTTACAATGGCATCAAGCAATTGTGACATATTCTTTGCACCAGCGGGAGGATCTTTAGTAAAGGTTGAAGATGCCCATCCTTCTTTAGCAGAAGCATAGAGAACTGGAAAGTCAAGCTGTTCCTCTAAAATGAAAACATGAGAAAATTTATTAAAAGTATACCGGTATACAGGTTAGGAATGAGGAAAGTCAAAAAATCTGAAATGGGTTAATCATAGAACTTTCTAATTATTCTATATTGCTTCACCTGTAGCACCGAGATTTGCAAAAAGATCAAAAACTAGGCTCTCAACTTCATTACATCTCTCCTCTGATACTGCATCATTAACAGCTAGACATAAGGTCTAAAAATTCTTTCGGTGCATAAGAAATAATTAAGGGACAAAAAAATCAAGAATAAATAATTTCTCATCAACAGGTAAACATTCTTGCAATAAAAAAAATCATGAAATAACATTTAGGTTTCAGTAAATCAAAACATGAACCAAAAATAACTATTAATTTTATACCAGAAGGTCGGTCTACTTTGTTCAATAGAAGAAGAGGGCGCAGCCCGTACTTCAAGGCTTTGGCAAGAACAAATTTTGTTTGTGCAAGCGGCCCCTCACCAGCATCAACAACTAATACTGCTCCTTCAACCATGCCAACAACCCGTTCAACCTAAAAATTCAGCAATACGGGCAAGCACAAACCAGTAAGTTGCATGTTTTAGTTTTCAAAAGAGAGCAAATTATGCCCACTATTTGCATTGTCAGCCAACACCTTGTTGCTTTTCACTAAATCACTTTTGAATGATAATCTAAAGAACAGAAAGAATGTTTGCATTGATGATTAGGGTGATATCGAATCAAGCTACAAACTTTTTTCTAGCTAAATATGTAACTTGCAGCTTACCTCACCACCAAAATCAGCATGACCAGGCGTATCGACCATGTTTAACTCGTTTTCTTTCCATGAAACACTAGTGACCTGCAATTGTTAGATTGTATCATTGAATGAACCAATCAATATGCTACTTAACATAACTTCTTTTGGAATTATGTAGAGAGTAAAGAAGAAGAAGACCTTAGACGCAATGGTAATGCCACGCTCCCGCTCAAGGCTGATGGAATCCATGGCTCTCTCGTGGGGGATGTCGGCTCCACACTGCCTCAGTAGCCGGTCCATAAGCGTGGTTTTCCCGTGGTCCACGTGCGCAATCACCGCCACGTTCCGCAGTCTACCAGGATCCAAATACGCACTCGGATATGTTGTGGCAGCGGCGGCAGCACTAGCAGGGCCGGAGGAGAAGCAGCGGGAGAAGCGGGGGAGTGGAGCCAAGTGAGAGGAACAGGATTTTCGAGTGGAGGCGGACAAAAGAGAGCGAAGAAGCAAAGGACCCGCCATTTTTGGGACTCAGCTTGAGCGTTGGAAATGGGTCCGCCAACCAAGTACCAAGGGTTTAAGCTCCGCAGCCGGGAGCTGTTTGGGGTTTTAACTTAATAAGACGAAGCCAAGGGTAGGCTGGTTTTTGCCTTTTAGGCCCTCTGTGTTTTTTGTTTTTTATTTTTTGATATATTCTGTTTTAAGTTTTTTTAAGACTGCACTAGCAAGCAAGTCACATCAGTTTTATTTAAGGATTACTAAATAATTAATATTTTAAAAATTATTCTATTCCTGGTATTAAAATTTTATGAAGTTCTAATTGGAATTTTTCTTTTATTTAAACCTAAAACAATATTATAAGATATTTTTATTCTTGAATGATTTCACCAACCAAATTTTAAAATAACTAATAGCTATTATAATAGATATTTTTGTTTTTATATTTATATTTATATTTATATAAAAACATAGTTTAAATTCAAAATAAAAACATCAAACTTTACAACCCTCAATTTTAACATTTTTATCAAAAATCACATTCTTATTTTATATATACTTTTTACCTACAATTTTTTTCACTCAGAGTTGCCAATTTATCATAATTTAATATTTATTTATACTTAATGCCCCATAAGTTTATACCACTAACTCATTTAAAAATATATATAAACTCAATTATAAAATTATATTAATAATTTATTTTTATTTAAAAATTACATCCAAATACAATCCAGATTAACTTTCAAAACCTTATAATAAGTTATCAAATCAATAAAATATGATTAAATTCTACTATTAATCTCTATACTTTGCAAAATTTTTAAATTTAATCTTCGTATTTTAGTTTGATCATTTATAGTTTTTGTACTTCTCAAATTTTAAAATTTCAATTATCATCAAACAATAGTTAATAAATTCATCAAATTATATTATTTCCGAAATTTGATATGCCAAACATGATATTATCATGTGTAGCCTTATATCAAACTGTTATTTTTACATATAACTCACTAAAAGTTCAATTAGTAGATTAACTATTCTCATTTGCATTGACATTAAAATTTCAAATTTCAAAAAGTAGACATAAAGTGATTCCATTGAATAATATGAATCAAATCTATAACTATACACTATGTACAAGACTAATAATTGAATTTAACCAAATAGATTTAATTGTTAATGGGTTACGATTAAAATTTCAAATTTTAAAATGTATATGAACTAAAATTAACCAATTCAAAAAAAATAAAAAATAAAAATACTTCCATGAAAATTCAAGGCTAATGTGTATGCCCTCCTCTTGTAATTAAAAAAAAAGTTACTAATACCAAAATTTAACCATAAAATATCTATTACTTATCCGTTATTATTTTCATTTTTTTAAAAGAACGTACGTACAATTAATTTACTTTTACCTTTTCTAGGGTAATTTACTTTTTACTTTTTGAGGGTATTTTCTTCTTTGACCGTACAGGTATGGTGATGTAATACAATACAAACAAATAAAAGTAGAAAATGTCAGGATAAAACTTAAGTCATGCAAGGATTTAGCTTTGATTTCTCCTAATTCTACATAAAATCTATCAAGAAGATAGCAGAGACCTTGGAAATTGGTCTTCGTCTCACTATATAAATTATCAAGTAAACAACTTCTTGGTTTCAATTATAGATTTGCTTCATCGCCCTTCCTTCACACAGCCTTTAGTTTGACTTCAAAACAACAGGGAACCATTTAATTTAGTACATAAAACTAAGAAATATGTCATGCAAAATGCACATATATTACCAAAACCAGCATATTGTTCTATTTCATGACACAAATTGCATGTTTGTCTGACGCCAACTGCTTTCTTAGATGATGAATGTGAAAAGAGAAAGAACCGCCATAGTGTTTATATCACAAAAAAAGACCAACCATTCCTGTAAATAAAAAATGACCTCAAAGGGGTCGGAAAGTGAATACAAACAATATCCCTGTTACCGTCTAGTGATAAAGCCAAATAAGACAGCAACGAGGACAGATATTATCGATACAAAATGTAATTACAACTCAACATTGCTGCCTGTAAAGAATATTAGACCACTAAAGCTAGCTACTCTCAACAAGTTAACTAGTTAACAAAGAGAGGCAGTCCTCAAATATACATTCTACACAAATCTCTCAATAACAAGGTTTCTAACTCAGCTGCACAGTGAATGTACCATGTACCTTACTTGTTAAAGAATAAACCTCTCTTCTTTCCTTTTCTTCTCTCACCAGCCTGCAAAAGCTAATAAGAGATGTCTCTTGTGAACACAAGGGTTTTTAAATAACGCAAGGATCACAAAATTTTACCTCACAAACTTTAGTCTTACAGCACTGCAAATAAATGCTTCAAATATGCACTGATCGATTTCTTACATTATATTATCTACTTATTTAACTGAAAGCTAAAAATATTCAAGTGAGCCCACAGCTCACAGTTCTCTATCTTTAACCACAACCAAACTTATGACTCAATGCAAAAAAAGGAAACACTACCAAACTCATAGACACAGTTCTCTATCTTTAGTCTTACAGCACTTAAAATATTCCTCTTCATTTTGTGTAACAGATTGGTCAAAAATCAATAGCATGGAGTGAAACTCACACTTGAGTATACATGCCAAAATCTCAAATTATAATTATGCAGAGAATGTAAAGATATTCACAAAGTAAACTTGGTTAGATGCATGACAAAACCATACCAAGTTTACAAAATTGATTCCCATCATTCAAAAAAAAAAATTTCAACGAACCAAAAAATAAGATAAAAAATTTTCCGGTCCAAGCTCCATATGTCTACCTTGTGAGCTAAAATCAAGGATAAAAGCTATCACTTGTCAAATTTGAGTCAAAAAGAAAAGGAGAAAAAAGCGAAAGCATCATTCCTTGGGCATCGAAAAGAAACAATAACACATGACTGAAACCAGTGCAATTTTTTCAGGCATGGACTTAGAAGCTTTCAATCTTCAATTTAGGAGTAGAATAACAGCCAACCAGTCCAGAATGATGGAGTATGTAACCAAGAAAAAATTTTAGATGAAGTAAATGACAAGGCACTTTTCAAGAACATATCTATGCAACTGAAGCTGAAAATAAGAAATTCTATGTTAGGAATTTTGAAAACTCTAGCAAAATCATCCTTGGATCGCCAAATAGCACTACCAATATGATTCTTTCTAAAAATATGAGATAGATATCAGAAGCTTTTATTTAAAATTGAAGAATCAAAATAGAAGCCAGTACAACAAAACTTGGGTTTTCACACTTGAAGGTCAAAAAGTAGATCTACAGATCCAGTATTTCAAAAGACAGATGGTATGAACCTCTTCATCAGTTTTACGTTTCTATGTAGATGTGTGCATGTGAGCATAACAAAGTCGCACACTTATCAGAGTACAAAGAGATTAAAAAGTATAGAAAGAGGAGAGTAATACCCGTAAGATGAATAATCTCAAGGTGAGCACAATTGTATCTCTTGAGCTGCACAAATGAAATGCAAGTATAAATAAACTTAAACCCAAATAAACCCAATAAAACTTGTCTAAAATATAGATGAAAACAATCTTGAAAATTAAAATAGGATAGATGTAATTTTTGTACTGTCCTATAAAAAGACATGAAACAAAAGTATGGAAGCATTGCACCTTTGGTTGTTATGAAGTCAAGATTAAGAAAGTCACAAGTTTTTACCATAAATGACACCAAGTTGGCATGCACCAATTTCAACAATTGGCATTAATATATTAGAAAAGAAGCATTCTCACAGCCGAAACAATGTCCAGAAATGCAAAAAACACCATTGTAGATTTTTCATTTTTGACCGTGACAACAGATATACACGCCACTTTTGGGCATCTACTGCTCCTTACTCTGTAAATAAAATCTGGAGTGGCATGCAAAAGCAGGTTTTGAAGGGCTTTTCAAAGGTTTGCCAGAACTTGTTCTTAGCACCAGGATTTAATTAAGTACATTTCTAAAATAAAAGGTGGTTAAAGAGCTTCAATAGTTGATAGTACGCAAATGAGTCCTATCTATACATAATCTAACTTTACAATAAAATTTAGCAGTGTTAGTTGTATTGCTTTTGTCTTTGAAAAGTCAATGATCCATTGGCAGTTTGCTGAGAAAGATCAGTGCACCTTTCTTTCATTTATATATCAAGCCTACCTATACTTTTAGGCCCTCCATTCAAGGCATGTTTAGTGTTAGGTGTTAATAAGATAGATCTTTGTGTTCTAGGAGTGCTAAGATTCCATTCAGATAAAACATTTTAGAGCTCCACATCTTCAAAGGCTTTTTCAGTGGGTTGTGATTGCCATTATAATTTCATAATGAAATAACCATAGGAATCACGTCCATGAAAACTACATGGGATTCAATTCTTATTTTCTTTCTCTTGCTTTGCAATTCAGATCAGTAACCAGTTCTTGTTGATTCCACACTTGGCAAAAGGCTCTCAATTATTTCTTTAAATCTTAGATCAAGCCTTTTTCAATCCATCACCAAGCCAGCATTACCGAACAATAGTATTTTAACCACAAAAATCCAATGGCATTAAATAAGATACTTTTCACAACCCTAATGACAGTTTTCGTAAGTAATTTTTCTTGACCAGCTAAGCAACCAAATTTTCTGTTACAATATTCACACCAAAACTGTTGCATACTTTTAACCTCACAAAACAATATTAACCATCCACAAAGCCTCCAACAAAACATACCCCACTGCTGTTCTACCTCAATATTATTTCCAAATTTCTCAACCAAGATCTCTGTTTCAGTATCACTTTCTTCCACTATGATCCCCCCCCCTTTCAATTCTCTCATCATCTATTCATCTCAGTTAACTACATAATAGCAGCAGACTGCCAAAGTTTGGTCTACTATAGCTACCCCATAAATCCATCCCATAGACTATTTTATTACAAATCAAAGTTTCTTCACTTTTGTGATAACTATATAAATAGATAGATTCATACCTGTCAAACAATTACCAATATAATTATTACACATAGAGATAGATTCAATAAGTAATCAGTTGCAGTGATTATTTGATATCATTCAGTTCAGGAGGAGTACGTTGAGGGTTTTACCCAGTGAACTCAGATTGCAGAATACCAGTGAGAGAGAAACAGTAAACACGAGTAGCTTAAATAGGGGATTTGATATTGCATGATGTATGCAAACAGACACAAGTAGAGAAAAGAGGTCGAAGAAGAGACACACAGAACCTTGTAGAATTTGGGAATAACATCCATTTTCAATTCTTCATAATTCAAAGCATCAGAGGAGCAAAGACTCAGACATGGGATTAATTTTCATAAAGTTAAGCCTATCGGTGCCGCCGAAGCCTCTATTGATAGCGTATATCAAAGTTCACTCTTGGGGAGTACAAGTCATATACGAAGATCTTCCAGATTTATTAAAGTTATTGGTCTTTGATGCAACTCTCAATATAGAAAGCAAAAATATCAACAGTATTAAGCATTGGGCTGCAAAAAGGGATGTAACCCCCTCCACCCAATCCAGTGCATAAACTATCAGGGTAAAACATCAAGTCCTAAATATTGAGGTGTCCCCTTGGGACTATATGAAAATACTTGCCAGCTCTTAGTAGAATAGTATTAATTTTGTCAACTTTTCAGATGTTATTCTCAAATGTACTACGGTTACAGTTGTGTAGTCAACAATTGCCTATTTATCCACAAGCGAAACTTTGAACTTACCAGCTAATATCTTGAGAGTTGTTATCTGCTCGTAACACACGCTGCACACCATTTGATCCAAAAATTGTAAACTCTGTAGGCTCTTCGAATGTTATTTTAATCTAGAGAGAACAATGAATAATGAATACATAAAAAGATGCCAATATAAATATATAGAGAATACAAATCTAGGAGAAAACAATACATCAAAAGCAGCCAAAATTAGGTAACTATTTAATTATTTCCACCAGAAATCTATACATGGGTATATTGAGGCAATTTTTTACTGCATGAAAGGATTACTGTACTTAAAGGACAAGAAATAAAGCAAATGATGTGATACTTCACAGGGCAAATATTCATTATAACTAGGATCAGAAAATTTATCTCTATGTCCATATGTTTAAGCTTTAGAATTATCCTGGATCCCCATGATTATAACAATAAGATCTGTGGTGCATTTGACTTCCTGCAATAACTCTATATAGTGCTAGATTCATTTATTGTGAACATCTTAAAAACATGTTTAAGTCAGGTAAGTTTTACTTTGAAAAATTAATTAAGAAATGAAACCAGGGAAAGCCAACACTTATGAAACCAGGGAAAGCCAACACTTACTTTGGTACATAAAGTGAAAAAAGGAAAACTCATACGACGAAACAGTCTAAAATGATGTATTTAGGTCTACGCTGATGTGCATTGCAATCTTAACGGAATGTTACTACACATGATGCCTAGAGCAACTCTTTTTCTCTGGCAGTTCTACCATGAGCTTCAGCTTAGAAAAAGCTTTTACCAAAATATTTTGGTAAAGTCCTAGAAATATTGTTAAATCCTTAGAAATATTGGTAAATCATTGGATATTTTGGTAAAAGCTTTTCCTAAGCTTTTTTTTAGTGGAGCTCGCCCTAGAATTTCCCCCTTTTCTCTCCAAGGAGGAAAGTCTCTCAAAGTTCCCTGACCGTGAACCTTGCTTGTCCAAAACGATTGGAGTGGGATTATAGGAATAAAAGGCCTATAGAGCATAAATCTTGTCCAGAAAAAGAGCATTAGAGGTAAAGCTTAATGTTATGAAGCTAACCATCAAATCCAAAAAGAGGTGTGAAGTTTTAGAGTTCTTTTTTTTGTCTTCTCCTTTCATCATTCAATGTCTCTATTTATCTCAAGAACTATAATCAATTCAGATCAGAAAATTGCTATAAAATCTTAACCTTCTAGCTGTCTTATATCACTCTTACAGGATCTCAAAAGAATAAGCAAGTTATAGCTGTACCTGAGTGGTTGGGTAAAACTTTTCAGTGACCACTGGACCATTGGGTCCACTACACTTGATACTGTAACCATCCCTCTTAATGGCCAAAGTAGCCGGTTCCCATATATCAAGAAATCCTGCCTGTAATATAGAAGAGTTAGAAGTAAGGACATTGTAATTAAATAAAATTAATAAGCACTAGAAAACTAAATGGAAGTGCCATCACCCAATGGGGTAGTATATACAACCATACAAATGCAGAAGTCATACCGTGAATAGAACTTTATATGAAGCATGACCACTATGAAGAGTCTTCTCTATGTGGCCTTGCATCTCAGGGTCTGTTAAAAGTAAAGGGAAAAACAAGAAGAGAATAAGTAGAATATAAGTATTAATATGTGGTGCTAGAAAATTAGTAAACAAGTTAACAAGGGACTGGATGGAGATTATAACTATCTCAAATGATAAAAGGTGCAGAAATTGTTCAAGGAAAAACCAACATAGGCTTATTCTGGTAAGTAGAAAAGACAATCTAACCAAAGCATATAGTATAAATCTTTCTCCCTTATGAGAAGAAAAGGAAAAAGCAAAAGATAATGGGGATACAGGCAGAGATCCCTCTGTCATTAATTTCCAACACACACGGTATCGCCGTTTTATCTGTGGGACTCAGTTATCAGCTATGGATCCCCCATATGCAATGATCATGACAAGTGTATTGCAAAATTTGGACAAAAGTGTAATGGAGGGGCACCGAACCATGGATATTTTTATCAACAAACCATCAATCTGACAAAAGGGTTAATGAATCTGCCTTTGTCTATTCAGCATTCTTTAAGTACAGTATGCAAGAACTATAGTTGCTGTTACAACCAGCTAGATATTACTAAGTCTCTCTGATTTCAGAAAATCTCATTTCCATTCATTACAAATAGAAGGTATGCTGCAGAAACATAAAGTATTAGTACCACCTACCACATGTGATCTTCTTGTGGTCATTAGCAAAGACCTTCACCAGCTCTCCCTGAATTGAGATGCAAAACAAGTTATTTAAACCAGCAACAATAACAAGCAGATAGTTTCCCTAGTGCAAAGCAAGTGGTGCCTAGAGCATATTTGACAACTGCAGAGAACATTATTCCCGAAAAAATGACTGCAGAATTTACAACAATCATCATATTCATCTTTATAGACACTAATCACCCTTCAATTAGTTGGCAACTCCTAATGCCGTATGAGCATGGGGAAATTTAAGCATTTATACCAAGATTAATGGCAGGGTAAGGAGCCCTATGAGGCAAGAAACATAAAAAAAAAGGCACATACAATAATGGAAAGACTTCATGAAAGATAGAAATGAAGTGAAGACACAACCAAGTCTGAAATACATGGTCTTCAATTGACAATGAAATATGCTCAATTTGTCTCCATTTGAAGGTTCATACTTGAAATGCAAAAATTTAAGAAATGTTGACTTTTGATTCTTTGTTCCTAGAAAATATTATCTCAGGCTACAAAACAGGAAGTAGCCCTCTCCCATTCCATAATTCTACCCCTCCCTTCCAAAGACTCAAACCAAAAGCCCCAAGCTGAAATCTCAGCCTCTCAGGTTCTAGAACACTAGCATGTCCTTGAGGACAGAAGTTTTAACTTCGATGATTGCACACATTCAGTTCCCCATCAGCTAAAGTTTTTTACTGCTGGTATTATTAGTAAATAAAAAGATATAAGGAATTTTCATCATAAAAATGAATCTACTTTTGGAAAATGGAGATTAAGAATGAGGATTATTGTTAGAGAGTGGTTAATCCTTTCGGTCAAGAAATAGCATTGTGAGAGGTCCATAGACACATGTCAAACACTACTTAAACCCAAAAGCCTAAGCTAATGGGTTCTCAGAGCCTTCAAGCGCATACGTCACTTTTACATCTCACTTTCATCAATGATGGGAAAACTGCAATTCCAGCGCTAACCTCAGCAAATTTCCTCTGCAGATGTGAGCCATGATTAAGCTACCTTGGATGAGTGAACAATACAATTCTCAATGCTGAAACTCTTTGTGCCCCATAATTTCTACACCAACCCCATAACCCTATTACAGGCCTTGCCATAGATGAAAATGATCCACAGGCAAATAACAATAACTTGAGTGCAGAAGACATAAGCACCAAGTCATCATTAGCTTCAGCAATTTCTTTTAGCTTATATGAGGTTACAACCGATACACATTTAAACCATGGATAAAACATTATAACTTCAGAATGCAAAACTAGAAAATACATGAATCAACATGTTTTTCTACTGTTAAATGGATCTTCCCTGGTTAAAACTTCAGACTTGCCTTGTACCAAATTCCTAGGCAAAGAAAGAAAAGCGAAGGACAACAAACCACACATGAAAATACAAGGTTCCAAGTAAGGGAAATTGCATTGTAAGTCAATACCTTGCGCTTCCTGTTATCTAGAGGTTGAACTTCAATAGCAAGGTATGTATCAACATCATCAGCAGTAACAAGATAGTTTGGTTGCTTTGCTCCTGTTTTTCAGAACTCTTTTAGAAACATATTTGATGAATAACAGGGATTACATTTAAAAAGGGAAATCAGAAACCCTCAAGAAGATAAAAGATGAAACTACCTTCTATGTAATTAACAGATCCATCTTCCATGTGGCGCACCCACTGTCATTGCAAGCATATTACAGCATTACAAATCCACATCTTGGAATCATAAAAAATGCTAACTATTGCAAGGCATCTTCAAATACATCCAAGAGATAACAGTACCCAAAATCCCAAATTTTCAAAATAGAGGGTAGAAAGATATCCTGAAAAAGCACCTCGAAATTACAGCTGGTTGTTCCATTAATAGAATATCCACAAGCCTGTAGCTCCCTTCCTGGATAAGCTTCCCCTGAAATTTGGAGACCTTCTATAGCTGGAAGCGGATCATCTTCTGCAGCTGCAGAAAGCAATACATAACATAAGATGGTCAATCTTGATTCTTACAACCAATAAAGCACAGTTAACACCTTACCCTCAGAAAAAGAAGACGAAGGCTCTTCAAGTACTGGTGGTAGATAAGGAGGATAGGAGGAACTGGGATCATCCTGTGCAGGTGTATAAGGCAAGTTTCCTGAACGCCAATTGGAGGGAGGTTCTCTTTCAATCTGCTGTCCCTCAGCATCAGGATAGTCCATCTCGCTATTGCTGACAGGGTCAAGAAATTTAACTTGTTTATTTATAGTCTCTTCACCATATCGCACAGTGTTCGTGTCACCTTGAGTTCCTGCCAGCTGTGTGGGTATCTCAATGGCAGTAGAAGTCCTGGCAACCATTTAAGATAAACTTTTTTTTCAGTTTCACACACATGAATGCTGAAATGCCCTTGTAAAAAAAACCTCAGCATCTGTCATTAGAAAATTCACGTGTCATTCTTCAAACACATCTACAAGAGATTGTATATAAAATTTTTGCCCCCCCCCCCAAAAAAACTGTTTATATAGACTATAAACTATAGTATCCTAATTTGACTATTTCTCCAAAATGTGGAAGCAGTATAGTGTCACAAAGGAAGGCTCATATTGGCTCATCCTGAAAATCTAGCTTTTGAAATGACTTATGCATACAACGCACCAAAAGGAATTCGATGAAAACAGAACCCACCAACAAATGCAGATGGTTGTAATTTGTACATTCAGTTTCACAATAGGAGTCTCCATTTGACCAGGCTCACCTGCTTGCTATGGGTGAATATCTCCCCAAATCATCAGGTTCCAAATTTTTTGAGACAATACCACCACCTGAGCCACCCTGGTATTGACCGGGTAGATCCCAATTTGAATCTGTTTGAGCATCAGAGACTATCTGTGTCTTTCCATGGGAAAAAACCGGCTGTGGCACCAATTCAAGACCATTTTTGCTCTGAGAGAAAGCATAGGAATAAGAATGCTATAGGGTACAGAAGTACAGATCAGAAGAATATATTATAATCATACCGAAGCTGTCAATGTTGGACCAAGGGAATGAGATGGAGATTGGGGAGCGAAATTGGAATGATTGACATCCGACCGCCAAGGTGCCAACTGATACTGTGAGTCTTTTAGCTTTGACTGAGGCCAGGAAAAGAAAATATAAACATAATTAAGTTTTACAAGATCAGCATGAAGCTCAAAATCTCAAACCATAATCAGCAAAGGTGAACTCAATCAGAACTGAAAGAGAAAGATGCCTCCAGTTATTACAAAAAAATTCAGTCCATGCAGCATACCTCGGTGATAATAAGCTTCTCCTGCAGATGTTTAAATAGAACCTGCACGAGTCCAGAAGTAACTTCAATCCTCTGATTTAAAGAGAAGAAACAGATACATTCTGAATAATTCAAAATAATTGTTCATTCTTATGTTTCGTGTCCTTATCTAATATATGTGTTATTTTTCTACACCAACTCTCTTCAGAAATATCAAGGACAAAACTGGATAGAAACTAGGTACATTATATACCGTGCTACAAGTACACAAACCTAGAAAAGGCGGTTCTGAAAAGGAGAAAATGAAAAGAATGTACAAAAACGTAAAAGCATATCTTGTTTGTCTAATGATTACAGTGGCAATAAAACTCATAAGACATGCATTTTTGTATTAAACTTTTTAAGAATCTCACATTTGTCTTTCTATATTATCATATTCATCAGAAGTTAGCCTAACTACTGTCAAGATGACCCAGTCAAATTACATGCATCATCATATTTAGAGATTTGACAGAACAGAGATACCAAAGCAAAGACTACTCGATTAGTTATTCGGAGATATAAGAAGCTCATACCAATTATGGCCATTTTTATAAATAGCAATGAAGTATGTGCCTCGCACTATGATATCATTTTTGATAGGATTGAGAAGAACACTTTCATTTGAGTTAAAGAAAAAATTCATATCCATAGAGATACATAATAATACAGACAAATTCCTGATTTTCTTGCACATTGATAAAGGTTTTGCATAAAAAAAATATTCTATGACTATAATTATATCAACAAATCGGACAGCACTCCGAGACTGACCTTGACATAGCTTACAATGGATTGAGCATCGGGTACTGGTGGCTGCAGGGAATACTCCGCCAAAAGAGGAAGCAAAGATGATACAAAAGTTGTTCTTTCTTGCTGTGCAGCCTGAAAAAGAGGACCATGCATAGAACATTGAAATGTACATCTTTAATAAATAAATAAATAAACCTAATCATGATCATCATAACAATATACAATATTACAATATATTGACAAAAATGCATAAGTTCATTGTCATGAAAATATTTTTTAAACGTCAATTGAAGTAAATAAAGAAAAAATGATTTCACAGCTGAAATAATTTGAGCATTAATGGCCAGAAGTTTAAACACAAGAAAAAAACATGGTTAATTACCCAAACAAAATACAGAAACATCGCATCCTACAGAAATTGAGAGGACAAGTATCAATGTGAAAAGGAAAAGAAAAATATTAACCCTCAAGGTGAAAACTAATAACACTAAGAAATGAAAATACCTGTAATTGATATGTTAAGCGAATATTTTCCTCAATTATATCTTGCCTATAAGAGAGAGCTTTCGAGGCAGCATCAACAAGGTCCTGTTGTTGCTGATCAAAGGCCTGATGACAATAACTCAAAGGATTTTATTAATTATATTTCCATTCATGACCAAGAAGCTGAACGAAGAAGAATGAAATGAGGCATTCTGCAAACGGAAGGAAATACTAAGCTAGTGCCTACCAGACGCATGTAAGCAATGCGCTTTTCAAGAACATATTTTTCATTACGAATTTGTGCTTCCTGCGAGTGTAACCATGAATAATTATAAATCCAGAACTAACAAGAATGAAAACAGAGGGAGAAAAGAAGCAAGACAAAAACCTTGATAGAAAATTCAGCAAGCTGTTTGCGCAACTGCAAAATCTCTTCTTCATGTTCCCGAATCTTGATGGGAACATCCTGGAGAAAAATAGAAGCTCGCAGTCTATAAAAGAATCTAAAAGAAGAGAATCCAACAGCATAGTTAAAAGGGCATGAAGGAACCTGTTTCCAAATGGAATTGGAATTATTTACTTGAGGCACTGGCATAAGACCCTGTGGCAATCGAGAACTGTATTCTCCTTCTAACTGATACCTACCATATTAAAACAATAGAATAAGAAAAATCTCATGTTTGATGTTCATACAGTGTGAGGAGTAACGCAATGTAATAAGAAGAACCTGGTGGGCGAAAAAGAGGTAGCCGTGGAGGGTGAAGAGAAATGAGAAAGAGCAGGGCGTGTGTTATTATCAGAAGCAGCAGCAGCAGCAGAAAATGCATTCAGAGTACCATTTGAAATGGTATTGGTAGCTTCCTTTGCAGAAGCATATGGATTGCTAATACTTTCTACTTTCTGCTTTCCATAAAAATATAATAAATTCGAGCATGAATAAAGCATAACGAAAATATAGAACTTCACTGATAACTAGAATGCAAAAGGTTAATTGTCCTACATATTTTTCGAGTAGCTCAAGTTTCTTCTGGAGTTCGGACCTCAATCGACTATTCTCTTCTTCCTGAGAATAGATGCAAAAAAATTACTCTTTCGTTATCATCACAACTAGAGAAGGAGGAGAAGGAGGAAAAGAAGAAAACCTGTTGTTGGATGACGGCTTCGGCGGCCTCAATGGCTTTCACGGCCCGAGACAAGCTATCGTCGTTGTTGTTGCTGTGGTTGTCGTTGAGGGCCAATCCAGATAACTTTTCAGCCAATTTCCCATCGTGACCATTCTCCATGCCCCCTACCTTCAACCCTCCCCTGATTTATGGATTCTTAAGAATCAAAATCTCAAACCCAATCTCGATGATGGAGATGGCGATGGATGCAAAATATTCTGGGCCAAAAAACCCCTAGCCTAATGATCTATAATTTAAAATATAAGATGGGGGGCATATGAAATGAGTAGGAGTTAGAGTGGGGAAGGGGAAGAAAGGGAAGGGACAAAGTGTGCGTGTTTACTAAGACAGATTCACCGGCCAATTATTTCCCCTTATTGTTGCAAAATTACAACTTTATCGCTCAATTTTCTAATCAAAGATACTTTCACCATTTCAAATCATAAACATAGTAAAAATATTATCTTCTAAAGTATTTTAAATTTCACTTGGAATATCTATAGAAATTATAATTATAATTATAATTATTTTTAAAAATAGTTTAAAAATATAAATCAATAATACACCTATCACCGTCTCAACCCACTTACAAAATTTTTGTTTTACAAACTATCCCACAAATATCATTTCAATAGAATAAAGACAAATAAGTAACAACCACAAAAGTTTCAAAAACTAATAAAATTTGCATCACCTTAATTAGCCATCAAGTAATTTCAAAAATAAACTCTGATCTATTCTCAAAGTCTCAAAAATACCTATTACACGAAAATGATTTATGATTATCATTATTTCAAAATTTGGGGCGAAACTAAGAGGTTTAGTAGATGCCTCAATTTTTATTTAAAAACTTTAAAATTTTAAATTAATAAACCTTCTTTAAAAATAATAAAATTTTAATTTAATTATTTAAAAATTATAAATATATAAATTATTAAAATAATAAAATTACATCTTTATCATCATAAAAATTATAATTTAACTTAAAACCCCTTAAAGAATTTTACTTCGCCCCTGCTCACGTAAGATGAATAAATTTCATATAGTCAAAATCTAGATTAGATTTACGAGAGAGTCTAACTTGAAAGAAAACTGAAAGTAAACCACTCCAGCTTTCCTATTGGATTTTCTTCACTATAAAAACGAAAGCGAAAGATACAAAGTGAGAAAGGAGTTAATATCACAATTTTTAAATACAACAAATTACTATATACATAAAAAAAAAGTAGTAATCTAATACCATCATGTTGTAATAATAATTACAAAGGACGCCTACATTACATAGCTAATCTAATAATGCTTTAAAAGAAAAAATGCATGTGGGGCTGACTTTTTCCTCTTCTTGTCGCTTCCAGCCTCACCTACTTCTTTTTCTAAATTTAATAATAACTAGTGCCATATATAACGTATCATCTCAGTTAAATTATTAAATATTTAGTTACAATAATAAAATATGCCTTTCGCAAAATTAGACCAAATAATATGTATATTATCCATTAAATATGAGATTAGTAATGCATTTAGATGTGTTATATTTTTATAAATATAATTTTCTTTTCTTTTCTTTTCTCTTTTTAAATTCGAGTTCTATTAGGTACAATTATCATAATATTATTTTCTTTTATATATAAACTCTCGTTATGTTTAGTTTTTGTTTAATTTTTTATTTATGTTTAAATATATTTTAATTCTTAGTATATTTTATTTTAATTAATGAAACATGTGTTATATGTGAATTGTACATATAATTATATTTGTAAAACTCCTTAAAAAATAAAATCAAATTTAATCTTGAGATTAATTTAATTATCACTAAACTATTATCAGTTTACTAAACATTCTACAAAAACTTGCATATAAAAATCTTAACATAGTTCAGACTAGTCGGCAAGAACTATTTATCTCTCGATCTCATAGCTCAGACCAGGTAGGGTAAGGTTTTCACGATAGATTGTACTGATTTCGGGTTCATATTTACCTAAATGACTTCTTAGTGTCGTCAATCCTAGGGTTTAAATTATTCCCTTTCCAACCAACTAACCTACTAAGTGATATCAGGTAGACTATACTGATTTTAGGTTCATATCTACCTAAATGAGTTCATAGGGTGGTCAATCATAGGGTTTAATTGCACTCGACCAAACCCTACCAATCCAAATTAAACTTCACCTTTCAATCAATTAATTAGGTTAATACAGTTGAAACTTACAAAATATATATCAAGCATAAATTGATTCTAATCTTTATACAATCATTCAATTAACAATGTTAAAGAAAGAGATATAAAGAATAAAATAAAATAAAAAAATATGCTTATGGATTTATCGATGAAAGTGTGGCTCCGAAATAATCTTCGCTCACGAAAGTCTCACTTCAGAATAGAATATTCCGGTTACAAGAACATAATGTAAACTAAATAAAAACTAATAACAAAATAAAAACCTAATAAATTTTCCCCTCCATTTGTTTTTAATGTTGTATTCACAAGACTAAAGTGCCCATTTGTTTATAATGTAACTTAAGGTTTTAGGTTGTAAAAAAACCCCTAACTACACCCAATAATCTCAATCGATATGTGCAGGGATTTTGGGCTGTGCAGAAGTCGTGTTGCAACACAGCAGGCAGATGTTTCAACATAGGTCGATGTTGTGACACAGCAGGCAGTTTCGTTAAGGACTTGTTTTTGTTTTTGTCTTTGGTGTTGCGACATTGGTATATTGGTTTCGCGACATGGGTAATAGTTTTGACCCGAATGTGTATTTTTAGCTCTCGATTTGACCTACATAACCCCATAACCTTATTTAGCTATCTAAGATGCAATAAAAACTACTAAAAAGCATAAATTACTACTTCAAGCATGAAAACATAAATATATACTAAGATGCTTTGATTTAACTATTAAACAAGCTAAAGTTATGTGTAAAAAAGGATGAAAATAATAGTGTAATTCGTGGCAAATCACAATTTAAGATGGTTCAACAAGAGTAATAATATATTAGTGAGGGCATATCTATATTGAGATCTAATGCCCTTAATGTAGTATTTTCATCTATATGTACTTGTATTTTTTGAACAACTTGGTTTAGTAAAATATCCATTAATTTCACTAATATTTTTTTATATTGTCCTTAACGGTTTTTGCACACAAAGCAAAACAAAAGTAAATATCAGATCACTGATTATGTAATGTTTAACTAATATTAAGTGACATTGTGTGGTCAGATTGTAATATAGAAAGACGACTTATATTAGTAGATAATCTAAACACATCCTTAGTCTAATCAACATTGAGCAAATCAATTGAAAGATTAATATATTGTCTATCAAGTCCAATTAAAAGATACCTTGTATTGGGTATCAGAGTGGATAACCCCCAAATTATAAAAATATATATGCGAGTGACTAGACTGACAAGACATCGAATAAAAACCAAGAAGAATATATCATAGGTTCGTTTATGATTTATTCATTTGTGATTATCATAATGTGGCATACTGTTACTCAACAAACACTAATAGGGGGTGATGTTGAATTTGGTGCCCTAAGTTTAGTATTTTTATCTATGTACACTTGTAATTTTTTTAACAGATTGATTAATAAAATTATTCATAAATTATATTAATACCCTTTGTATATTGTCCTTACGTGGTTTTTGCATTTAAAGCAAAATAGAAACAAATATTAGCTCGATGATTGTTTGATGTTTAAACTAATATTAAGCAATATTACATGGTTGAATCGTAATACAAAAAGACAATTTATATTAGTTGATGAATCTAAACATGTTTTTAGTCTAATCGAAAATGAGCAAACAGATTGAAACACTAATATGCCATCTATCAAGTCCAATTAGGGAGATAACTTGTCTTGGATATCGGAGAGGATAACTCCCAGAAGATAGAGACATAGATGTGATTGATTGGACTGACAATATGTCAAACTAGACCCAAGGAGAATGGTTCTAGAATTTATTTATGGATTTATTCACTTGTGACGTTCATAGTGTGACATACCTTAATAATGAGTGGACGACTAACTATATTTGTTTGACTCGTATAGTTTGATGTAAGTAAAAGCCTAAGTTAAAATAAATAAGGAATCTAAAGCTGGTGCGTTGTGTATATGACTTCTGCAGTATGTAGCATCATTTACAATAGTGGAATTCATAGCCCGAGATATGCATAAATGATATCCTCTCATTAGTATTACATTGTAGATGAAAAGTAAACGTGGCCACGGGTCGTTCATCTTTGTGATGAATGACTTGATTACTATTTGATAGTAATTGACTTTTCATGAAGAAAGATGTAATGGTTACTGTAAGATAAAATGAGATCATATTTGGAGAACAGATTTATCCCAAAGAGATTAAGGATACCTTATGAGGGTGTAGCACACTTAGAATAAGGTCATTGGACAGTCACTTATTAAATAACTTTCGTAATGATATGTATATTAGGGGTAGCTTAGTCATGATACTATATTAGAATGACTTAATTGTAAATTATTTGAGTTGTAATTATATATGTCTAATCGATCCTCCTGTTAGCTTGTTGAAATTAGAAATAAACTATATGTGTAATCAAATGAACAAAAATGAATGAAAATGATTAAATTAGAGAAATATGCCACATTCACAAATAAATATGTTTTCTGTCTATATATAAAAATGAACTAAAAATTAATTTAAAATTTTCAAATTATTATTTACGTATAACCCTTCCTACTACGACTTTGCAAGACTCCTTGTCGACAACAACATCAACAACAACCTAATAATACGGTAGCATCTGCCAACCAATATGTCCTCCGCAATCAGCTATGCTTCAATACATGCTTATTGCCCGTTGCTTGCCTCCACCCAACATCACCTAACAACTTAGAACTACCTCAAAGTTTAAATTACTGCAATAATTTAAAACTCAACTTTTGTCTAAAACCACTTGAATTTATAAATGAATTGTTTTTTTTTAAACATTAATCTCATTGTAGGTTCTTATCATATATTCTCTTTTTGATATAATGCTTAGAACTACCCATAACCTTTCTTCAACCCTTAAATAGGAGGATAATGTACTTCAGCGCACTTGAACCCACATTCTTCTGCACTAGCAACAATGTCAATGCCAATCAAACTAAGACTCAATCGGCTTTATAAACGAATCTTTAAGTATTAAATTTTTTAAAAACTTTAAGATGCTAGACAATAAATAATATAATTTGCATGTACAAATATAGAATAATAATAAGCTGCATCTGGAGCTTGACAGATCCCATTATATAAACAAACATTATTTTTATTCTTAAACATTTTTCAAATATAATTCTATCTAAAAGTTGTTCCAAATAATCAAATATCTAACGAATCATCATATTTATGAGAAGTAGTGGATCACAAACAAGTGTCCAATCTCTACCATCCATGTTTTTAGGTCAAATAATGAAGACTCGTTACTTTTCAAGTAAAATTCGTGTATTGATTTACTTATTTTGTTGACCTTGTAATTATTTTTTTGTCTTTTCATCTCAATTAATCATTTTGCCATAAAAGTTTGATTTTTTTATATATTTATTTACCTTAGAAATGTTTTTCTCTTTTAATTAGTAGATCTTATTTGATTATTGGATTGAGCAGCGCAATTAGTCATTTACCATAAAAGTTTCATTTACTTGTTTTTTTTACCTTAAAATTGTATTTGTCTTTTGATTTGTGGATCTTACTAATAATATTTTTTTGGATAACGATTTTACTAATTATCGGTTAGACCTTATTATGTAGGTAGTTTACTTATTCATTTATCTTATAATATTTTATCTTATTTTCAATCAAACCTAAATTAAAATGTTACGGGCTAAAACTTGAATTAGAAAAATAAAGATAGGTTAAGTAAACGGTGTATTTAGAAAGTAATTCAGGAATGAAAAATGAGGCGTTTTGTTTTAGTTAAACGGCGCATACAAGAGTTTAATGAAAACGATGTGCATAAAGGGAAGATAATGACTTGAGCTATTAATCGGCCAACTATATTTCCAAATAGTTAATTACTTTCTTTTTAAGCACACCTTTGCACCAGAAGCAGTTATCCAAATTGTTGAGCAATTTCAGTATTTCCTTTTTCTCGATTTTCTCTTTTCCTCTATTTTCTCTTTACCCTGTCAAATTTCTCTTTTGAATTTTCTAGTTGCATCAAAGGTGTCGAACCTTTTATGATCCTCCATGACTAGCGATGGCGTTTCCACTCGATTGTAGAAAGAGGTTAGTGTGTTGTAGCGGGAGCTTTCTAAGATCTGGGGTGAACTTGCCGATACCAAACTAAAAACCAAATTCAAGGAGTTTTAGGACGAATTCAAGGGCGATTTACGTTCTAAGCTTTACTCTTTGTTTGGACAATACGTTGGGCACCCCAATCCTACTCTCAACAATGTAGAAGCCAAAAGTAAATGAATTTTAGGGGGCACCCCCTAGATTCGCTCCTCAAAATCCTCTAGAGGTTTACATAAGAGGTCAAGTCCATGCTATAGTAAGCACTCATTATTTTTCAGAGTTGAGTAGTGTTCATCTGTAGTCTCATCCTAGTTCAGTGGATGGTTCTAGTATATTCCATAGCTCAATTGTCCTAGATTTGATGAAAATAACTTTTGAGATTAGTGGTCTAAGCTCGAGCAGTTCTTTGAGGTAAAGGGCATCTTAGATGATGCTAAAGTTCACACGGTGAAGCTTCACTTGGAGGGAGAGCGCTGGACTAGTATCATTTCTACACCCAAAGAAAATGGAGGCCTTCACATATTGAATTGACCTTGTTATGCTAGAAGTTTGCAGGAGAGATTTGAAGCTAGCTTATTCTGTGATCCAATGGTTGATTTGGTTACTCTAACACAACAAAGGACATTTAAATAGTATCATGATGTATTTGTGAATCTCTTGAATTAGTTGCACCTACCGGAGCTATATGCCTTTAGTATTTTCATTAGCAACCTGAATGTGGAGATTGGTCAATATCTCCAATTGCTCAAACCTACATCCTTTGTTGAAGGTTTTCAAATTGTTGGATAAGTGGTGACTATTCACATGCACTCTTAAAATAGGACTTTATTTCCTATTGTTGGGAGTTATACTCAATCTTTCACTGTACCATCTGTTATGTCTAGCCATTTTAGTGTGTCTTTCAATTCTACTACTACTGGTAGGACTATCATCTCACCTTATTCCAGCTCAACACCTATTGGTCCTGGTTCTAAGGCATTTTCCAATGGCATAACACCAACTGTAATGGTTGAGAGGAAGTAGAAAATGTTGTGTTTCTAGTGTGCTATTCAGTACCATGTGGGCTACAAGTGAGTAAATCACAATTGTATCAGTTTTTGTTAAAGCCACAGTTTGATGGGGAAGAGGAATATTTCCAAGAATATGTCGAACAACTAGAAGACACTCCCCTGAAATAGATTTTACCTTTATCACCTATCCTATCCTCACATACCATTCAAGGTTCACAAGACTATAGCACAATGCGCATTACAACAGGGATTGGCTCTGTGTGGGCCATTATATTGGTGAACTTGGGTAGCACACACAATTTCAGTAATGCTAACTTGGTAGGCAAGTTCTCTTTACCCGTGCAACAATAATATCAATTGAAAGTGACAATGGCTAACGGAGGGTGTTTATTCACTAGAAGAACATGCAAATTAGTCCACTGGGAAGATCAAGGCTTTAAATTCATCAATGACTTCATGATTCTACCTTTGAAAAGATGTGATATGGTTTTGGGAATTCAATGGCTACTCTCTCTAAGGTAGGTCCATCATCTAGAATTTTGGGTCCCTAACCACACAGTTTCTGATTAAAGGAGAACATTGCATCTCATAAGGGATTGCTCCTAAATTCATAATCTTTTTGAATGTTGGTTAGCCTTCTAAGTGCTTTGTTGTAGTAGGATAAGAACTACTACCTCCATCACCAGACCACCGCTGTCGCCACCATAGTACCACCGTCAACGATTGTGTTTCCTCTCTTTTTGTTCATCATTTTTCAACCTACATAATTTCTTTTATTAAATAAAATTATTCACTATTTATTTCTCTTAGTTTCTTAAATTTTAAGTCTTTGTTTTATAAATTTACTTTTAATCAACCCCTTTTTTAGATAATTCAATTTTCCCAGATCAAAATCAAGACGATCCACTGATCTCTCCTTTTTGATCGAGATAGAGTAAGTACAAGGGTTGAATGAGAACCACTCATTCCTCATTGTTTCCCTCTTGATCAACTATTCATAAGAGTTATGGTGAATTTTTCCCTCGTTTATTAACTTTTAGTTATGATGTCTTTTTGAAGGGTCGATCAACATCGACACAAAAAATCATCAAACTCGTGAAAGGAATCATGATTCTTAATTCACAAGTTTAATAAAAAGTGTCAAATGGGAGATTCGTTTAATAAACTTATCTCTTATGATGATCATGGTAAACCTTAACGAAGGATTATCATTTGTGTAACTATGTGATCCATTGGATAGATCCAAGTGTAGGTATTTTAGAGAGTTGTAATACGTAGGATCTAGAATCAGGTGTGGTTTCCACATTAATTAAAAAAATGAAAATATGTTTCATGTTGTTAAAATTTTATTAGTGTTATTAAATGATGCTTATCAATAAAACTATATATTTTTTAAAAGAGGAATAAAAACCCATTGAATTGGAATATCCAAGTAAGTGAAACTAAATCGTTGTTTTTGTGATTTGTATGATGGGTATTCTCATGTTATGTGATATTATGGCATGTGTAAGTTTTGCATGATTTATAAAATGTGAAATATTGATATCTATATTGTGTAAATATGTGATTAGCATGTTAGGCATGCCTATGTGATTTTAAGTGATAAGTGATATAATGAGCATGTCTCACATGCTAATGTGAAAAATTGATTAAAATGAAAAAGTGATTTTTGTGGCCATATCACATACATGAGGTGGGATATGTAAAAGGAGGAAGATATGGTAATTTATCTGCAAAAGTGGTGGCTTGTCCACAATATTATTAAGTGGTAGTTTATCTGCATTACTGTGACACTATTCACAAATTGGAGTGTTTGGATGGACGAGTTCTGAGGAACTCGGTTGTGGTGTGTAGCGGCGATAGGTAGGATGTTTTAAATAAATTTGCATAAATGTTTTACAAAACAACATCGCGATGATCATGTGTATAAAGTGAAATATTTACTTGGTTGATGATTATGTGTTTATTTACATTTATTTGTTAAAAGACCCACAGTATGCTTTAAAAGTTGACCCCTTTAATGTTATAACCTTTCAGGTAATACTCGAACATAAGGCTTGGATTTAGCATTCGGTGGAGCCTCTCGGATGGTTTATTTAATGGATTTTTAATAATGGAATTTTAAACTATGTGGTTTCTGTTTGCAGACTTTGGACTTTAGACACTTCTTTCATTTTGGGTTGTTGGTTATTTTATAACTTAGAATTGTTATGCATGCATAAAAATTTTATGTGATTTCAAGTATTTTAAAGTATAGGGTTTATTTAAAGGTGATCATGGGTTGGGCTACCTGGCCCTGCTCGAAGGCTCACCCGAAAAATGGGAGGGTTCAGGTAAAAATACAGGCCCGAAATATGGGTTTGGGCAAAAAAATGAGGCCCGTTTAGAAAACGGGTCGGGCCTCGAGTAAAACTTTTTTTGCCCGGCCTGACTCAAATTATATACTAAATAATTTGTTTTTATTTTTAATCATATTTACTTTGTTATTTTCAATTTTAATATAACCACTTTTTATTATATTTTCAATTTGTGTATTATTTTAAGAATTATTTTAGTCTCATTTTTTATTTGTTTCTTGTTCTAATATTTGTTTTTTTATGTTTTTAAATGTATTTGATTTTTTATATTTTTAATTTTTTTATTTAATGAAATAAGCTAAAAAAATTTAATATGGGCCGGGCAGGGCTCGGACTTAGCAATTTTATTTTGAGCCGGGTTTGGACAAATTTTCAGGCCCATATTTTGGGCCGGGCCAGGGCCTAAAAAACGAGCCTAAAATTTTGTCTGGGCCCGGCCTGGCCGACGATCACCTCTAGGTTTATTTAAACTGTTTACGATTTTGCGTGGTTTAAAACAAAATTATAATTTTTAATTTTCTAAGTAGATTTATGAAAGTCCGATGCGAATTTTTTTTACCCAAAACCTTTTTAATAAATAATTATAATACAAAATCTTTATTTTCAAACAACTTGAAATGGCATTGTAATATAATGTTACACTTTACTTTCAAAAAACTATATTTTTAATAAGTATTTTTCTTAAGAAAACAAAATCATTAAATATTCAAAAATTTAAGTTTTTACACAACAGCTTAATCAATTTCAAAAAGTAAATAATTTCAAGCGCTGTTAGTATAACTTCCGAGATTCGGCCATAACGTTTAAGTCGGGTTTGCGGCGTTTTAGATTAAGCGTTGTATAGAGCCAAACATAGAGCTAAGTGATAGTGCTAAGTAGTATCGCGAGGTGGTACTGCAACGTGAGATCGCAATGCAGTGTTGCGAGGTGAGATCGCAAGGTGGTGTTGCAAGGTGAGATTGCGTTATAGAGATCCAAAGTCACAATACCCTTGATAGTGTTGGAATGAAAAGAATTAAGACCACCAACAGTGATTTCGCGATGCCGACCATAGGGCATTGCGATACCCAAGCTCCCAAATGACTCTTATTTCAAGACTGACGAGGATATCACAACATGGGTATCGTGATATCATTGTTGAGGAAGACAAAAAATTACCGTAGGGGTAGTCATTGTCTAACATGTCCCCCAACAAAAATTAGACGTGCAGGGGCAATTTGGTCTAAATTTTTAGGTTGTATTTACATTAAAAAGTCACTTTTGGCTAAGGAGAAGGGAAAGCTTTTTAGTTTAGGGTTTCTTCTATCTTTTAGTTTAGGTTTAGGGTAATTTTCTTCTCCATAGTTGTAGGATTTAGTTTTTCTACAACTTATTTGTTTTCCTTGCATTTTCTTAGTTAGTTAGGTTAGTTTGTAATGTAGCTTAGGTTCATTTATATGTTCAGCACCTTAAACTTTTTTGTAATTACATTTTAGTTCTCATTTAATATCGGTAATTTTTTTTCGTTCTTTTCACTTATTAAAAATCATAGCTTTAGTATTTTTATTCATATATCTTGCTTTGATTATTGTACTCTCTAAGCTTTGCAAGAAAGCTTGGGTTTTTATTCACTTCTCTTTAAGTTAATGCTTTCATTGCTTGAATTTTTGCTGATTGTTGGCTTAGAAATGAGGAGGAGTAGCTAAACCTTAGGTGGTTGGTTAATGAATGTGTTGCTTGGTTAATTTTTGGTACAAAGACTAAATCGTAAAAATTGGACTAAACTGAATAGACTTAAAAACTTAGGAGTGATGCCCCTAAAGGAAAATCAAGATAAGTGAGACTGAGAAGAGATGTTATTGGGCACCAATTTGTTAGTCCCGGGTTAGTTGATGAGGTCTAGAGATAAATTGGAATAATTTGTCTAAGTTGGTAAAGTTGAGGTTGAGAGGTAATGTAACCCCCTAAACACGGCCTAGACGCTATGGTTGAATCTCAAATATCACATTGGCTATGACAGTAGCGCAGTAAAAACATTAAGAAGTTTTTTTCTTTTAAAAACTACATTCACAAAACATCTTTCAGTATTGTTTTAAGTAAAATCAAAATTTAGTTGATATCGTTTAACTTTAGAAAAACTCAAGTATTGAGAGTGTTTTAGGAAAACATCGTAATTTAATTTAAACATCGCAACGAATAAATTTTTATATCTAAAACTTATTTGTCATTTGAAAACACTAATTAACATACATCTTGAAAATATCAGTTTCGTGAATAAGTGGTGTCGTGTAATGGGAACTTAGCATTGAATTTTTGAAAACATCGTTATTGAGCTTTTTATTATTTTATATAAAATCCATCTTAAGTTGTTAATTTTGCAAATCCTTTATATGATAGTTTTTAAAACATAAACCATGTAGAAAATCCCAGTCCAAAATCCAAAGTCCAAGTCCAAAAAAAAATAACCAAACTCCAAATCTAAAGTAATAAAACAAATCCCAAACTACCAAATACCAATAAATATAAAGTTTATTGAAAAATGATTGAGAGTGCCTCCATAGCCGAGCCCATCCTAACTTTGATTATCTAAAAAATTAGAGTTTAAACGGATGAGTTTAAAAAGCCTAGTATGACTAATAATAACAATAATAGAATTTAACTCATAACAACATCAATTTAAGCAGATCATAACATGCCAAATATTTATTCACAAAAATTAGATATGGCAGAATGCACAATGACGATGTCAATGCAACGCTTTTCAAAAAACAATGCAAATTTTTAGAAAATAGATACTACTCAACTCTGTTACACACCATAAAAAGTTCCCTAGAACTCATCCATCCAATAGCACACCAATAATGTGGACTAGCCACCAGATACTGCAATCGAGCTGCCAAAAATAAAATAATGTGGTTGAACCACCAGATATTGCAGATTTATTGCTAGATAAGGATATGCAAAATTCGGGTAAAACTGAAAAAATTCGGTTAACCGTCCAAATTCGGTTAATCGGTCGGTTAACCAAATTAATTCGGTCGGGGTCGGTTAATAATTTTTTGAGTTTTCGGTTAATGGTTAATTCTGTTCGAAACCGGTCGATTAACCGAATTTTTTTGGTTTAACAGAAAAAATTAATAAATAAAATTATAATATATAAATATCACACTATTCACTCAAACCCAATCCAACATAAACCCAAATACCCAATCTAATATATATTAACCCAAGTACCCAACCCAACTCAATTACCCAACCCAATCATAAAAATTACAAATAATTTAATAAATAAAAATAAAAATCTAAAACTAAAAATAAAAATAAAAAACATATAAATTTATTCGATTAATTCGGTTAATTCGGTTAATTTGGGTAATTTGGGTAATTCGGTTAATTCGATTAATTCGGTTAATTTTATACTTATTTTAACCAAAAATTAAAAATCGAATAATTTTCGGTTAATTCGGTTAACTGACCGAACAAACCGAAAAATATTCGGTTCGGTTAATTTTTTTGAAAAAAATTCGGTTCGGTTAACGGTTAAAAAATTTGAAAGGTCCGTTAATTCGGTTAATGTTATTTTGGGTCGTTTAACCGATTGAACACCCCTACTGCTAGATACAGAATATTGTGGATAAGCCACCAGATAGTGTAGATTTACTGCCAAATACTTCCTCCGTACATATTTTCCCAACCTCATGCATGTGATATGACATGCAAACAGATTTTCAGTAGATATGCTTTACTTGCGAGTTAGAATACCGGAATATGACATGCTTAACATGTAGATCGGATATCATATATATTTTATCACAATGGCATGCTTAACATGCAAATCAGAACCAGAAATATGGCATGGTTAACATGCTAATCAGAAATATTAGAATAGTAACATATTTTTCATGCAAATTAGAACGCCGATAATCATATTTTTCACATCATTTGCACATAGATAATCCAATAGTCATAAATCACATGTCATGAGTAACATAAATGATTACATAATTTATAGAAATCATCAAATTATAATCATTATCATAGATCTGAAGTTTCGGGAACTTACTTGGTATCCTCTTTTATCGAATCTTAAATTAATCCTTAAAAACACTTTTTTGTTCACCCAATATTTCATTATTCAAAGAATAATATTAACAATAATATTTTATTGCTTATTAAATTAATTTTATCAATATTATCACCAACCATCATTATTAAAGTAAATCCCCACACATTGTAAATCTCGATTCCACTTCGAAAGGGGAGAATTCGATTCTTGAGTCACAACGATTTTGACCAAATACTCATGTTAGTACGGATTTAATAAATAAATAACAACCCTTGATTAAAAACAATTGTGATTAAGTGATACTTATACAATTGATCGTCAAATTGCACACTTTTACAAATGAAATATGATTCTCGGGTTTTTGAATGGCACTTCATGAAGGTATGGCAAATAAAGTGTTAGTAACATCTTAATCGAAATAATAGTATGAAAGAAAGTCATAAACCGGAGGATCTTCCATACTTGCGAAATAATGGAGGAAAAGGCTCAACAATATTTCCCTAAAAGCCGACTGAAGAGGATGATTCGGCACTAAAATGCACAAAATAACGAGTTAGAAAGATAAGATAAAAAAGTGATGTTTTAATAAATAAAAATTAGAATTGAGAGATTACAGAGATGAGTTTCGAAAAGAGAATAAGAAAAGAAGAAAAATGGAGAATTTTGGTAGTGGCCAATGGTGGCGACACGACAGTAACGAAGGAAAGGTGGTGGTGTGGTGGAGGTGCGACAGCCTTGCGCGGTGGTAGAGTGGAAGAGAAATGAGGAAAAAAGGGACTTCTAATGTGGTAAAAATGAAGAAAATGAGTGGATAGTTGATGAGCAAAGTGGTGGTGCGACTAAAGGAGAGGAGGATAGAAAAATTGAGAAAATAAAAATGAAATGGGGAGTGTCTAGGTTCAATGGTCAACCAAGTTAAGGTAAGGGAGAGGTTTTGGCAAGTTGAGGGGACAATGACACCAAAAGAGGATCATAGGAGTGAAAATGGAAGAACTTTGGGAAGGTTGACCTTGCAATTAAGGAAATAATCTTCCCTTGTATGGCAATATGTGTTGGACGGCAATAGTGTTCATATTAGCTCAAAATTGTCAAAAATATTTAATTAAAAGATGTGCTTATGAGAGCTTGAACTTGAGACATTATGGAAATAACTAACACACTTAACCACTAGACCATTAATTTCCTTATGACATAAATTAGCGCCAATAAAAAAATAAAATCTAGGGCGTGACAGGTAAAATGGAACAAATTTAAGAGCTTAAGTGGTTTAAATCCCTAATCCAAAGATTAATTAGCAACATGAAAGTCAACCGAATGTTGTCCATTATTAGTTTGTTAATTTCATATTTTTTGTTAAACTAAGATTTATTTGATAATATGTTTTAATATAATAAATTAAAGTGTTTTTGAATAAAATTTAAAGTTGAACAAATTTGACAAAATGATTTCTCAAATGAAATCTAAGAGATAAAATTTTGAATCATTGTTTTGAACTCTTAGAAATTTTTTAATCGACTTAAAATGATTTTAATTAAGAATTCTTTCAACTAGGCAAACTGTTTTTAAAACAAGTCAGTATAGCTTCAGGCAAAAAAATATTGATACTTTTTTGGCAAAGTATCGATAGTTTTCAAGATATTAATATAACTTTTAAAAAAAGTACCAATTTGACATTATGTTTTTCACAAATTCAGCTAAATATTGATCTAGTATTGATACTTTTCATACGGTATTGTTAAAATTTGTCTGGTATCAGTATCTTCAACTCCAACGGTCACTGAATTCTATATTTAATGAAAATATTATTGATACCTTTTTAGTCGATATCGATACTCGCTATTGCAGGTGAATTAAATGCACTGATTTTCATATTCCCAACGACTTTATTCATATCTCCAACAACCACAATGGTTGGAAATTAATTAGCAGGTATGAATACCAGCTTCCAAAGATCCTATAATAACAAGAGAGATAATTCAAGCCTAAAAGATCAATCAATCAACCTTTGTGCTTAACTTTCATACTTTTATTGTAAACATGTGTGAGCTTTTATTGCTATTCTTTTAGCTTAAGTATTTTCTTGTTTATTGGTGCTTAATTGGCAAATAATTCAAGTTTGTAAGGATTTCTTTGTAGTTTGCTATTGTGTTTACTCTTTGAGAGGGTTTGTATCTTATTGTTTGGGTAGAAACCTTAAGGGAGTTTGTAAGGTTAAACATTGTCCTCGAAGGTTATCAAATTAGTGAATTTGGTAAAATTCTTAATTGTGGAAAGCTAAGGTAGTGGAGTAGGCAATTAGAACCGAACCACTATAAATCGAAGTGTTCTTTGTCTTTATCTTTTTCTTAGCAATTACAAATTTTTAAGAGGTTAATTCGCCTCCTCTCGATGATTTTGAGTTGAATTATCGAGCTAAGAATTTTGATTGTTTTGCAATTCAGTCCTTTTTAGCATTAAATATCTAATTAGCCTAATTAACTTCAAATTATGCATTTTTGTAATATAGGAAGTAGCGAGTAGCTAGCTAGACTCCTTCATTGCATGCTTGTCGAGTAGGAACAATTAAATCACTGAATCCCTTGGAATACTCTGATGTTCCATAGGACACTATAAATATTTCAACTAACCTTTAACACTTGCAGTAAAGTTGCGGTAGTTATATTTGTTGTAGTATTGATTCTCAACCTTGGTGCACACATGTCGGGGTGTGGCTAGATGTTAAATTGAGGATCAATGATGCCCCACTTGTCAAAGGTGCAAAAATGAGAATGTGGCTTCGCTTGGTCTACTATAGCCATTACCAATTCCAGACAGAGTTTGGGTTGTCATTAGTCTTGGCTTCATAGAGGGCCTCCTCAACCCAAACGAGAAAAATGTGGTTTTGGCAGTGGTAGATCACTTAAGGACACTTTTTGGCTCTATCTCACTCGTTTATAGCCAAAACAGTAGCACAAGAATATTTGGCTCATATGTATTAACTCCACGGGATGGCTGATACTATCATTTTATATAGAGATTGGATTTTTGTGAGTGTTTTTTGGCAAGAGCTCTTTAGGAGGGCAGGAACCAAACTCCTACTGTCCATAGCCTATCATCCCCAAAATGATGGCCAAACTAAAGTTTTAAACTATTGCCTTGAAGGTTACCTTAGGTGTATAATAGGGGAAAGGCTTCTTGATTGGGTGAGTTGACTACCTTTGGTTGAATGGTGGTACAATTTGACCTTCCATTCAGCCATTCAACTTACCTCCTATAAGGCATTCTATGGGCAGACACCATTACAACATCTGTCGTACTTTGCTATGATTTCACCTGTGGCCAGCGTGGATAGAAGCTTGCAGGCTCAAGAAGCTACAAGGAAAATGTTGTAGTTTCATCTAGAACAAACACAATCAAGGATGAAGTAGCTAGCTGACAAGTACAAGATTGATAGACAGTTCCAAGGAGAATTGCTTTACCTGAGGTTGCAGCCATATAGACAATAATCAATTAGAATGGCTCTTAACCATAAATTGTCTCCCAAATATTTTGGCCATTTTCCTATCGCGGCCAAGGTTGGACAAGTGGCTTATAGGCTATAGTTACCTTCAAGATCACACATCCATTCTACATTACATGTTTCTCAACTGAAGAAGCATGTTGGATCAGCACCAGTCTAAGCTTAATTGCCATTATTGGATGCACATAGGGCCTTGCTTAAGGAGCCAATCAGAATTTGTGAGCGCAAAAATGGTCAAGAAAAAGTAATCAAGTTGTTACTGAGGTACTTGTGGAATGGGCAGACACTTTCCCTAAATATGCCATCTAAGAACCACTGCACAAGCTGTGTGCCACCTTTCCTCATTTTAATCATCGAGGACAAGCATCTGTTTTGGCAGTACTTGTTATGAGGTAAAACTTGAATTAGAAAAATAAAGATAGGTTAAGTAAACGGTGTGTTTAGAAGGTAATTCAAGGATGTAAAACAGGGCGGTTTGTTTTAGTTAAAAGGTGCGAATAAGAATTTAATGAAAACGGTACACATAAAGGGAAGACAACGGCCTGAGCTATTAATAGGCCAACTAACTTTTCAAACGGCTAATTCTTTTCCTTTTAAGCATACCCTTGTCGTTGAGCAGTTTTAGTATTTTTTCCTCCTCGATTTTCTTCTCTTCCTTTTTACTCTGTGAATTTTCTCTCTTGAATTTTCTAATTGTATCATAAAAATATATAATTTTTTAAAGTTAAAAACTGAATACTTTTTAAGTAAAGTTAGAGTTTAAGCCTTGTGAAAAATAAAATAATACTAAGAATTTATATTAGCTCGAATTTAAATTTTATTAAGATCAAATGTAATTAAGGGGACGAAAAATATCCAATCTCACTTATAAACGAAATAGTAACGGGTAGGGTATTTGACTTGGTCCTTATAGTTGATGTGGCTTTATACAATACAAGTGGACAGCATTGTCATAGTTTAGGGCGGAAAACGGGAAAGAACTTTACGATTTTTTTTGTGTGTTTTTGGCGTTTGGGGAAAAAACTTGTAAAAAAGTTAAAAATGGTAGAAAATTTTCATTTTTGGAGGAATGGCGCCAACATTTTTTTCCAAAACCAGTGTTCCCGCCTTTCTTTGCTTTTCCCCTTCATTTATTTATAATGTTCAATGTTTCTTCCCTTTCTATTCATCTTCACTAAACACTGTTCTCACTGAACGAAGCCAAACATCAAAGAAACAGTGAGTTTAGAGCTAAGGTTTCCTTCTCTTCTCCAAGTCATGGGATCTGTCGCTCTTTTGGATTCTAATTCCCCTTCAGGTTTTCCTTTTTTTTTTTAATCTCTTAAACTGAATTATTGATTCCATATACTCATTCCCGATTGTTGATTTTTGATTTGCGGCTCGCCGAAGAAAAGAAAAAAAAAGGGAGGGGGGCTGGGCCCATGACTATATTAATGTATATTTATCATTTTTTACGCATTTAATTTTATGTATAAGAGAGACGAAACTGTAGACTTACTGCTTAAGACAGGTCATCTAGTCTGAGCTAAGCCAATCAGGTGATGGCAGTTTGTTTTAATTACATGTTCAACAAAAATCCCTTTTTTGTTTTGGTTCTGTGATTTTCATTGCAATTATCGAAGGGTGCAGCTCGAATATGAAAATCCAAATTTAGTTGTTATTCAGTATGGGGTCTTTTGATTATTTTCACGGATTTTCTTGTTTCTGCATGTTGATCCCTTGTGCTTTAACCTTCATGCACTTTGTTTTATTTTAATGGGGCTAGTCCCGTTTGAGTTTCTTCTGTGTCCTTTTTTTGGTGGATTTGATCTTTGGGACCTGTTCTTTTTTCTATAAAACCTTTGGTTTGATAAGCTTGTTTCATTAGATTTGCATTTGTATTTCCCTGTGAGTTTGTGCTAAACATTTCAAGGTTCTACTTACATTTGGCTTAGCAAAATGGTTTAGCAAAACAAGATTGTGTGTGTGTGTGTGTGTATGTCTGGACTCTGGACTTGATCTTTGGGACCTTTTTTTTTCTATAAAACGTCTGGTTTGATCAACTTGTTTCATTAGATTTGCATTTGTATTTCCCTGTGAGTTTGTGCTAAACATTTCAAGGTTCTGCTTACATTTGGCTTATCAAAATGTTTTAGCAAAACAAGATTGCGTGTGTGCGTGTGTGCGTGAAGAATCTTGTTAATTCATTTCTTTACAGAGTATAAATTACCTAGTCTTATGCTTTACTTCGCTTAGCCATTTCAGTAATCTGTGTGATCGTGCTAGCATATTATTTTCTTATATTTTTTTTTATTTATTTTTCACCATGCAGTGATATAGAAGAGGCATGTTGTGTTTATGCTATACCATTTATTTATATTTTTGTTTCTAATGGTTTTTTAAAGTGCCTAAACTCAAGTTCACAAGATCTTTTTTTTTTTTGGCATTTAGGAATGAAGAAGAATAAGAAAGGCAAGAATAAATCTGCTAAATCCTCCACCAAGAAAGAGATGGAAACTGATAAAAAAGTACAGAAGCGTAATAGTGCTCAGGAAAATGGGGAGCCAGTCCCTTCAAAAAGGCCAAAGAGAGCTGCTGCCTGCACTGATTTTAAGGAGAAAGCAGTTTGCATATCCGAAAAGGATTCAGTTGTTGAGTCAAAGAAGGATATGGTAGTAGAAGATGAAATTCTAGCTGTAGGGCTGACTTGTGAAAAAGATGATGGTCGGCCTAATAGGAGGCTAACTGATTTTGTATTGCATAATTCAGAAGGTCTTCCACAACCCCTTGAGATGTTGGAAGTCAATGACATGTTCATAACTGGTTTGATATTGCCGCTTGAAGAAAATTCTGACAAGGAAAAAGTAAAGGAGAAGAGTGTTAGATGTGAAGGATTTGGACGTGTTGAGTCTTGGGGCATCTCTGGTTATGAAGATGGTTGTCCAGTGATATGGCTTTCAACTGATGTAGCTGATTACTCCTGCTGTAAGCCAAGTGGCAGCTATAAAAAATATTATGAACATTTCTTTGAAAAAGCTCGAGCTTGTGTAGAGGTTTATAAAAAACTTTCAAAGCCATCTGGTGGAAATCCTGACTTAAGTCTTGATGAATTGCTTGCTGGTGTTGTTCGGTCCATGAGTGGAAGCAAGAGCTTCTCTCGTGGGGCATCGATTAGGGATTTTGTTATTTCCCAGGGAGAATTTATTTATAATCAACTGATTGGTTTGGATGCAACTTCGAGGGTAAATGACCAGGTATTTGCTGGATTGCCTGTTCTTACTGCCCTCAAAGATGAGAGCAGGAAGCGTGAAAATATAGGGCTAGACATGGCACTGTTTTCTGGTGGTGCTCTGACTATTGGTAAAAAAGGAGAGGGGGAAAGCAAATTGGATGAGACATATTCATCTACTCTTACAGCTGAGGAAGATGAGGATGCAAAGTTGGCAAAACTGTTGCAAGAGGAAGAATACTGGAAATCTATGAAACAGAAGAGGAACCAAGGCTCAGCCTCTATGTCAAACAAATTCTATATCAAAATCAATGAAGATGAGATTGCAAATGATTATCCTCTTCCAGCATACTACAAGAATTCTAATGAAGAAACTGATGAACTTGTAGTTTTTGAAAGTGACTTTGATGTGTGTGATCCTGAGGATCTCCCTCGAAGCATGCTCCACAACTGGTCATTTTACAATTCAGACTCAAGGCTGATTTCCTTGGAGCTGCTTCCTATGAAACCATGTGCTGACATTGATGTTACCATTTTTGGTTCTGGGGTTATGACTGCTGATGATGGAATTGGATTCTGTCTTGACAATGACCTTAGTCAGTCTACTTCAGGTTCTTCGAGTGTGCTGAATGCTGATGGAATTCCAATTTTTTTGAGTGCTATTAAGGAATGGATGATTGAATTTGGATCATCAATGATATTCATCTCAATCAGGACAGATATGGCCTGGTATTGTCTCATGTTTCTTGATTAGGATTCTGTTGCTATAATATTTTTGCTAATTCATGTTTGATCTACAATGCCTGCAGAAAAGTTTCTAGAAAGTGAAAAAAAAAACCATAGTTCTTTGCAATTATCTACTAATATGCAAAACAACCAGATTTCCTATTCATTAGTTAATTAGTTTTAATTGTGACAAGTTTTTATTTTCTCTCCATTTTTCAGGTATAGACTTGGCAAACCATCAAAGCAATATCTTCCTTGGTATGAACCAGTACTCAAAACAGCAAGGGTTGCGATAAGCATTATTACATTGTTGAAGGAGCAAACACGAGTATCACGCCTCTCTTTCAATGATGTAATTAAGAGGGTGTCTGAGTTCAAGAAGGATAATCGCGCTTTTATATCTTCTGATCCAGCAGCTGTTGAGAGATATATTGTTGTGCATGGACAGATAATACTACAACTCTTTGCAGAGTTTCCTGATGAAAAGATTAAAAAGTGTGCATTTGTGGTTGGCCTTGCGAATAAAATGGAAGAGAGACACCATACAAAATGGTTAGTCAAGAAGAAGAAAGTTGTACACAAGAATGAACCAAATTTAAATCCTCGAGCAGCAATGATGCCTATAGCTTCTATAAGAAAGGCTATGCAGGCGACCACAACGAGGCTAATCAATAGGATTTGGGGGGATTACTATTCAAACTACTCTCCAGAAGATTCAAAGGAGGAAACCAATTGCGAGGTGAAAGATGAAGATGAAAATGAGGAACAAGAAGAAAATGAAGATGATGATGGTGATGCTAATGCTGAAGCTGAAGCTGAAGCTGAAGCTAATTCTGAAGCTGAAGCTGATGCTGAAGCTGAAGCTGATGCTGAAGCTGAAGCTGATGCTAATGCTAATGCTGAAGATAAACCAATTCCAATGGAGACTCAGAAGTCTCCTTCAGTATCAAAGCAACCAAGACAGTGTTCTACTGAGGAAGTAAGCTGGGATGAAGAGCCTGTAAGCAAAACAAGCACTGATAAGCCTCTTTATAAACGAGCCATTGTACATGGAGAAGTAGTTGTGGTCGGAAGTGCTGTTTCTGTTGAAGTTGATTTGTATGAACTTCCTGCAATCTATTTTGTGGAGTACATGTTTGAAACTTCAAAGGGAAGAAAAATGTTTCATGGACGAATGATGCAGAGAGGATCTGAAACTGTACTTGGCAATGCAGCTAATGAGAGAGAGGTGTTCCTAACAAATAACTGTGGAGATTTTGAATTGGAGGATGTGAAACAGACTGTAGTGGTAGATATTCGATTAAGACCTTGGGGATATCAGCATCGGAAAGATAATGCCAACATGGACAAACTTGATAGAGCAGAAGCAGAGGAGAGGAAGAGAAAAGGACTTCCAATGGAGTATTATTGTAAAAGCTTGTATTGGCCTGAGAGGGGTGCCTTCTTTACGCTCCCCATTGATACTTTGGGTTTGGGTTCTGGTTGCTGCCATTCTTGCCAAGTTAAGGATGCTGGGAGGGCCAAAGAAGTGTTCAAAGTGAATTCGTCAAATACAGGCTTTGTATACAAGGGAACTGAGTACTCTATCCATGATTATGTCTATGTAAGTCCACATCAATTTACAGTAGAAAGGGCTGAGACTGAAAACTTTAAAGCTGGGAGGAATATAGGCTTGAAGCCTTATGTTGTGTGCCAAGTGCTAGAGATTATTGTCCCAAAGGGGCAGAAAAAAGTTTGTGAAGAGTCCACCCAAGTTAAAGTCAGGAGATTTTTCCGACCAGAGGACATTTCAGCTGAAAAGGCTTACAGTTCTGATATAAGAGAGGTAGTTGCTATCCTAAAATACGATGACAGTTATAAACTTCTTATTGTCATAGTTTTAGTTATACTTTTCTATGGTAAATTTATATGTTTTTTTATTTATTTAAATTTTCAGGTCTATTATAGTGAAGAAACAGACATTTTGTTTGTTGAGGCAATAGAAGGCAAATGTGAAGTCAGAAAGAAGAATGACCTTCCAGCATGCAATTCTCCAGTAATATTTCATCATGTCTTCTTTTGCGATCGCATATATGACCCTTCCAATGGATCTCTCAAGCAGGTGAGTCCCTTTTGCTTCCTTTGCTGTAGTGCTTGTTGGGAATGATACGTCCATAATCATTTCCATGGTAATTTTTGTTTGCATTTATAATTTGTACCTTTGGAGGATAACTAACTTCCCCCCTTTTTGGTTGGCAAACAGTTACCAGCTCAAATAAAACTGAGGTACTCAACTGGAATTGTGGATAATGAAATTGCATACCAGAAGAAAAAGGGAAAGGGTAAACAGGAAGAAAGTGAATTACAAGTTGAGAAACAGCATGAAGCATCTCAGGAGATCCGCTTGGCTACGTTAGACATATTTGCAGGTTGTGGTGGTCTGTCAGAGGGGTTGCACCAATCTGGTACTGTCTACCTTTTTGTCTATTTCATCAATTTTTATGTGCTTAGCCATATTTATTTCTTAGGCACTTTATGTCCAACCATCTTTTGTTATTACTGGTGTAGGTGTATCATTAACTAAATGGGCAATTGAATATGAAGAGCCTGCTGGAGATGCATTCAAACTCAATCATCCTGAGTCTTTGGTCTTCATTAAAAACTGCAATGTCATTCTTAGGTCCGTATGACAAGTTTGCTCTCCTCTATTCCTCTTTAAATTGCTAATAACTAAAAAGCAAGTTATAATACAGGGCTATTATGGAGAAGTGTGGGGATGTAGATGACTGCATCTCCACCTCTGAGGCAGCTGAATTAGCAGCATCACTTGATGAGAAAGAGATTAATGATTTGCCATTACCGGGGCAAGTAGATTTCATCAATGGAGGCCCTCCATGCCAGGTATTATATATTATAGTTTTCCTTTGTTATCTAATCTCTGGAGTAATTAATAAATGATTCATTAAGAGCAAAGCTGTTTTACTTTGCAGGGTTTCTCTGGAATGAATAGATTTAACCATAGTACATGGAGTAAAGTACAATGTGAGATGATTTTAGCTTTCTTATCATTTGCTGATTACTTCCGGCCAAGGTATTTCCTCTTAGAGAACGTGAGGAACTTTGTGTCTTTCAATAAGGGGCAAACATTTAAGTTAACTCTGGCTTCACTTCTTGAAATGGGTTATCAGGTAGATATTCCTTTCACCTAACAGCAATTTCTGTAGTATACTTGTTATGAGAATACAAATATAAGTACATGTGCGGTTGTGTATGATATTCTGGTTTTGCCTGTTTAGGTGAGGTTTGGTATTTTGGAAGCTGGAGCCTATGGAGTTTCTCAGTCAAGAAAACGAGCATTCATATGGGCAGCCTCCCCTGAAGAGACTCTTCCTGAATGGCCAGAGCCAATGCATGTCTTTGCTGTTCCAGAGTTGAAAGTTACATTATCACATAATTTGCAGTATGCAGCTGTGAGGAGTACTGCAAGTGGAGCCCCTTTCCGTGCAATTACTGTGCGAGATACAATTGGTGATCTACCAGCTGTAGGAAATGGGGCCTCGAAGACAAATTTGGAGGTAACTATATTGAAAATTATTTCCAAAATTGCTTCATTCTATAAAAGGTTGTACATGCATATTCAATTTACAATGTTCTGTTTCCACAGTATCAAAGTGAAGCTGTCTCGTGGTTTCAGAAGAAAATTCGAGGAAACATAGCTGTCCTTACTGATCATATATCAAAGGAAATGAATGAGCTTAACCTGATTCGGTGTCAAAAGATTCCAAAGCGACCAGGTGCAGATTGGCATGATCTTCCAGATGAGAAGGTACATAATCGGCTTCTGTTCTTTGCATCTGTTTTGAAATCTGATCAGAATGAAATTGTTGAGCTGCTGGGTTGTTTGTTTCCTTAAAAATTGCAGGTTAAACTCTCTACTGGACAATTGGTAGATTTAATACCCTGGTGTCTGCCAAATACAGCCAAAAGGCACAATCAATGGAAAGGGCTATTTGGAAGGTTGGATTGGGAAGGGAACTTCCCAACTTCTATCACTGACCCTCAACCTATGGGTAAGGTTGGAATGTGCTTTCATCCAGAACAGGACAGGATTCTGACGGTTCGGGAATGTGCTCGGTCTCAAGTAAGTCATTAAACTTACTGAACATTCATTGCTATTTGGTTTGTGAAAGCTTGGGTAGAATGAAGTAGAAAACATTGGTATAAGCTCTAATGGATATTTTTTGTCTGCCAAAACAGGGTTTCCCAGACGGCTACAAGTTTGCTGGTAACATTCAACACAAGCATCGGCAGATAGGAAATGCGGTTCCACCTCCATTGGCATTTGCATTGGGAAGGAAACTAAAGGAAGCATTAGACTGTAAAAAGTGAATGTAATTTGCAATTTTAGTTGATGGGATTTTGGTAAGACTCCTCCATTTTACCTTAGACAAAAGGCCCTTGATTCATTTATAAAAAATTGTTGTCTGGCTTTTTTTAAAAATATTTTTTTGCGCTCTCTCCCTCTCTCTCTCTCTATATATATTGATTACAATTGATCAGTTCAATTGGAAATTGGTTGGTTCAGATCAATCTAATATAATTGCTTTTGATGAGAATCACTTTGAATTAGTAAAAATCTAGTTTCCATACACGATGTATGGGTTAATTGTACATATCAATTTTATGTATTACATAATTTAATAATTTCTTGTAAATTTTATGAACAATTTGATAAGTATCTATATTTTATGTTAAAAGTAATTGGGTAAGGATTTGTTTACAATTTTAAAATATTAATAAACGCAACTTTGAACAAATACAAATTAAAGTATAATCGAAATAATAAATTTGATATATATTAAAAAAAACATTAAATAATGAGAATAGACATAAGTATTTGAAGGTTTTATCACAATAATGAAATTCTTTCACTATTAATATATAAAGTAAAAAACAATGAATTTGTACTAAATTAATATGTACATAATTTGTAAAGTAAAAAAAAATAAGAAATGAAGTAATTTGTGAAGTAAAAACAATAATAAAATCAATATATACTTAAATTAATAAAAAAATTCAATAATCACTGCATGAAAAAAAAAGGAAAAAAAAAGAAGACTACAAAGTATGATAAATATAATCTGAATATAAAAAAAATTGAATATATATATATCTAATTTGGTGATTACATTATCTTGTATGTTCAATCATGAATAATGATTGTAATCGAATTTTAAAATTAATATACACAGAACCTTTTTAAAATTAATAAGAATAGTCTTAGCATACAAAAATTTTCGAGTATGATTGATAATTATAAGTTACAAATATTAATTATGATTAATAAATTATTAATTACTTCATAACATTGTTTATTTTGAAAAGTATAAGAAATTAGATTTTGAGAAATTTTAAATAATTAAGTTTTCTAAAAGTATTTTCAAATTTAATATATATAGCATAACAATTTAAAGTTACAATTATGGGATGCAATTTCATATAGTATATAGTTAAAATTTGGCCATTTGTTTTCATAAATTGACAACATGTGGCAGATTATCATATTTACTCTTAAATTATACCTTTCTAATTTAATTACCTAAAATAATATGAAGAGAATGATTCCCCTCCCAATTTTACTCTACAATTTTTAATATAAAACTTGACTAATAATGAACTAACTAAATTTAGGAAATAAATATTTGAAATAATATAATTATAATTCATTTGATTTACATCATTACTACTTAAAAAATTAATTCCGAAAAAATTAGTAACATATAACGTGAATTATTGATATACATTAAAATATTAATAATAAAAAACACATTTTAATGGATAATTATCTAAGAGTTTTCCTCATCTTTTTATTCATAACAAATATTACTATTTTGATTTTTGAATCCTAACAATTTTTTACTCACAAATTTTTTTTTATACGAACTCTAATAATTTTTTTTTTCAAATTACTTTATAGATATTTCTTAAATATTAGTGCTGAATTTTAGGTACATATGTTTTTAATGTATATTTGGATAGTGTTTGGAAGCTACCTAGTAATTGGATCTGTGTGTAATTGATTATAATTACACTGAGTTAACATATTTGAGTAACTATTATAATTGGTGAGTTTCACCGAATTAGATGTAATTGGAGTACTTACACTTTTTAATTCTTATGGGAGGGTAACAATAAGAGTAATTACGCAGAAAACTACACACAAATTCAAATTTAAAAAAAAATAGTTTTTATATAAGTTTAAGTTAATAGATTTTTATATTGCAAGCATGAAAATGTACAAGTGTTTGAGATGATTATAGTTCAAGATTTTTTATATTATAAATCTTAAAAAAAATTATTTAACTCTTAATTTCTTTTAAAGTTATAGCCAAAAAAATTATTGTAAAAAAATTTACATGTTAGAGAAGTTTTATAATACATTTAATTATAAAAAGTTATGATCAAGACGTATAAACATAACTTATTTATGTGTCAATGTTATATATTTTAAAAATAATATGCTTATTTGTAAAAAGAGGGTTATATATATTTTTTATCTTAACTTATTTGTAAAAAAATAATTTTCTAAAGTTACGACAACAAGTTATATTATTTATAAAAAGTGTTATGAAAGTTATTGACCACTTTATAGATTTTTTTATATATAAAAGTTATATATTATAAATTGAGAATAACTTATATTAGGATAATTCTAAAAAGTTTAATTTTTAGGCAGTAATAAAATTAAGCCATGGCATGGATTTTAAAGAGATAAAAATATAAATATATACGTCTATAGATAATCTCTTCCCTAATTCAATTTAACTTTAATTAAATATTTAAAAGGTAAATAATATTACATAATACAACAAATTTTTCATCTCTTATTTTGTTTTAAGCTTAAATTAGTGAATAAAATGAATTGGCTATATATATATAGATTCAGTATATGCAGTTGTTTCGGCTTTTGAATATCTGCTACAAACTTTGTAGAAGTTTGATGAAGAAAAGGATATTAAAACATGAAAAACAGAAGTTGCAATTTTTTACAAGAATTGATGGGTGCGAAGCCCTTCAGCTGCATAAGGAAATATTTTAGGCTTCGAAAACAATTATAAAAACATTAACAACGAAAGTCATAAGAACATGAGTTCATTGCTTCAATAGTATTTTGTGGATCAAAATGCCAAAACAATAAATATTATTCTCAAGAATTCACAGAAACATGAGAAGGTTGCAAGAGGAAAGGAATCTTCTTTGCTATGAATTTAATTCCTAATTAAGTTTGACTCTTTATTTTTTAAATAATTTAATTAAAGTAAATTAAGTTAGGGAAGAGATTGTCTATGGATGTGTATATATTTATATTTTTATCTCTTTAAAAATGGATGATATGGCTTGATTTTATTAATGCCTAAAAACTAAGCTGCTTAGTATCATTCTAATACAAGTTATTCTCTTATAAAATTTATATTATATTTTACTTAATTTACATATTATAAAAAATATTGTAATGACCTAGCATAACTTTTTCTCTAAATTAAGTTTATATATGTCACACCCCAAAATTTGCAGATCCGAGAGAAAGGCAAATAGATGTGAAGGGTCCCTGTTTTGACGCACTATGGTAGTATAGTCCGTCATTTTACAAATTTCTAACAAACTAAAGTTTGGTGCATAAAGTATCCGCCCGTAGAAGTATCTAAGGATTTAATCTCGGGGTGTTCTTCAATTGAAGAAAGAGTACAACAAACAAAGAGCACGCCTCAGAGTTTTGGCTGAGTATGAAGCACTTACTAAGTGTATGAGAAAATTTTGGAAGATTAGATCATCTTCAAGAGCACGCCTTATGAGTGTTACCACCAAATGTATAGTACGCCTGGCTTGCTCGAACGCTATGCAAGATAGGTTATGTAACGTGATTGGTTGGGACTTGGGAGTCAACTGAATGGATTGATTGGTTAAACTGCATCTGTATCGGATTCTCTTTTATAATTTCACGATTTTTGTAGGGCATTTAAGGGACAATTTCTGCATGCATTTGATACTTGTCAAGATCCACTAAAAGGAATTGAGTATATATAATGGGAAAGGAACGTTTTAGATGGTCTTTCTTTCGTTTTGCTCTACGTTCTGGTTCTTCTTCCTAAACCTAAACAATCTTTTCTTCTTCGTTAGGTTTGGAAGCTAGATTTTTGGTTTAATCAGTGAATGTTTCAATCTCCTAGTAAGTTTTATAACTCCGCATGTTGAGATTTTGAAAGAGTAAGGATGTTAAAAGGCATAAAAATAGTAGGGTGTGAATAGGAGGTGCTACATGGGGGTCGTCTGTAATTGAGATATTAGTAAACTGTCTGTAAATGAGATTTTAATAGAAGTTCCATAATCTATTAACAGTTGCTACTGCTGGTTCGGGTAGGATCATCAGAACAGAAACTCAGAGTTGGAGTGAAGGTGAGTATTTATCTTGACTCATGTATGATAATTTATAATAGTTATTCATTTGTTGATGTCTTCGCGGATAACTGGTGATGGTATGTGTGTGTGAAGTATCATAAATTTTCTGCATGTTTGCAAATAAGGTATATAATGTGTTGTATGAATAAGATGATATGTGGTATGTATGCATGTGAGATTTGGTATTGGAGAGTATGAATTTGTTGGAAGTGTGAATGAAATCTAGTTAAGTGTGTTTTATGTTAAATGAGTAATGCATCTGTATGTTTTGCCTTCAGAAGAGTAGGTACATTGCTAACCAGACTGGCAGATCATAAAACAAAATGCGTAAGACCATATAGTAGAGACACATGACATTTTATGACAATGAGGATGTTCATGGTGTAGCCTCTAGTGCGTTGTAAGCTAGATTGGCAGATCACGATGTGAAGAAATGTGTAAGACCGTATGGGTGGGGCCCATGGCATCAACTGATATAAGGTCCGTCAGGACAATAAATCGTTAAGTTCTTTGAAAGGCCTTAGTGGCTAGTATTCTGTGACGCCTTTATGACGTATTCTTTGATGCCTTTGTGGCATATTCTGTGACGCCCAAGTAGCTAGTAACTGATAACCATCATTGTGGTGAGGTCTAGATATTCATTTAAAGTAGTTTTGCAGAAGTTTATTTTACGGTGTCCTATTCTACGAGTTCGCTACAGTATCTGTCGGAGTATGCAGTTTAGTATACTCGAGATTAGGGGTGATGTAGGTGTCCGTCAAGTCTAAGTAAATCCACATTATGTATAGAAGTTAACTAAATTCTATGGTATCCGCGAAATTTGAATATTAAAACGTTATATATAAAGGTTATTTATAGTCTAAGTTGTCCGCCAAACCTGGACGTTGTATCGTCGCGTGATTACATGCAAGTGTACACGGTTGTAGAAGTAATAAGTAGTAAGTAAAAGAGTTATTGTCTCTACAGGGACTGTGTGATAATTAGTTGCAAAGTTAATTTTCAATCAATTTGGTTAAACAAGATAAAGAAGATTAATTTTGATGGAATATTGCAATTTAAATTAAAGAATTAAATCAGCATTCAGATACATACAAAACAAAACAAAACAAAACAACATACATTGCAGAAATGATCATAATGGGAAATAAACACAAGGCATAAAATAACATAACATGAATAAACTAAAATAAAATATTACACTTCAACAAGGATTCATTAGAAATCATAAAAAGAATATTACGAGAGATTAGTGGCAATATGAAAATTCATTAAACTTATTTTAATTAAAGCATATGCTTCTTCCAAAGTCCTATTATGTCCTTAAGTTAATTGGCATATCCCAATGTCAAAAAACTAACTTAGAAATCACCCTTCTGAGCACTTACACAATTTATGCATACAACAATTATCTTCTGAAATCGACATGATATGTACCATTTAGATTTTATGCCTATTAACTATTACCTCTTCCCAGATTAAACAATTAATTCAATAACTTATAAATGTTGGACATACATTCACAAGTATAAACATGCTTTAAACCTAAATGAATGAAATAATTATTTGCACATAATATTCAAGAAACAAATATCTAATGAACTCAAATCAAGATTCGTATCTATTTTGAATAAACAAAATTAAGTCATGTTGTATTAAACTAAAAATTTAAAGATGAGATGCAATCTAGTCTCTCGACATAGAAAATAATAATTTAACAGAAAGAGAAGGATAAGAAAGAGTAGCCGAGGGGGCTATCCATGACCATTACATAATGCGAAGAGTAAACAGCTCAGTGTAGGGGGCGATCTGCGGTTGCTCCTTGCGACTTCCTATGGCGGCTTTCCTCTTCATATTTAGGTTAAAAATAATCTAAACACCTTCAAGTTGATCTCCTAGAAGCTTTTATTTTTGCAAGTGATTGCCTTATTTTGTGGACCAAGTGTCTAGCAAGCCATGAGAAAGGCATGAAACACTTAATAATCATGAGAGTGAATTTGTGTATCTTAAGATGTGTTGTTGTTGTGTTCTTTTGATGAATGGGTGAATGCCCTATTTATAGCTGTCAAAATTATGCCAAAAATAGCAAATGCATCTCCCCTAATCTCCCATGCTTGAGTCGTCCCTTCTATGGTGGAAGACTAAGTCTTCCTTGCAAAATATAGCAAGGAAGGTTGCTTGAATCCCTCTCCTAGTGGTTGTCGTCCCTTGTGTTGAGGAAGAATGAGTCTTCCTTGCTATTTTTAGCAAGGGAGTTACCTTTGTTCTCTCTATGCATGGCCGACCACATGTGGTCCAAGTGTGGTGACCTTTGACTGTTATTTCTAGTAGTAGTTGGACAGTCGAAGGCTTGATTAAGGAAGATATTGTGCTGATTTTATTTTATGTAATTTTAGGTCATATCTGCTATATTTAGGAGTCTGAAAGGTTGGTTAAGGACTATTAATTTTAGCAGTGGATAATTGTCTACTTGTTTTCTTGGTAAAATGGGTAGGTAATGAATGGTTTTGGGCCTTTTGTTTAGGTAATACTGGCCTCCTTAGAATTCGTATGGGATTATTACCATTTTGAACTCCATATGACTAAACTATTAATCTTTCAACCTGTACCTGTCTAAGACCCAAATAAAACAAAAAATCTACCAACCTTTCCATTAGCTTAATTATCCCAAAAATTAACAAAATAAAATGCATTGAACATAAAATTCATGATCTTAACACATTCCATAGAAATAATAAAATATAATGAAATCTAGTATAAAATCATAGAAAGTGTTGTATTTGTACTCGAAATCAGTGTAATTTATAAATAAAATAGTGCTTAAATATGTATATATTTTGGAGTTTACAGACGTCCTCGTGATATGTAGCGTGGTTGTTTAGGATTCCCTAGGATGACTGGAAATGTTTCATCCATCAGAATGAGTAGTGGACTGATATGATTTAAGATATGATCTGATTGGCATCTTGAGAGTTACCAAATTCAATATGAGAATCTGCCAAAAGTAGGATTTGTGCGAAGGTTACCTTAAGAGATCAATTAGTATAAGTATTTTCCAAGAATAATATCAGAGAGTGCACCATCCTGGGTGAAGTGTTCAACATCTGTCTGTGTGAGAAACTGTCGAAAGTAGATTTTGCATGAATATCCTTCTGAGGAATGCATTTGCTTCTGAAAAGGAAATGAGATCTGTATTGAGTGGTGTAATCTATAATCTACCTAATGAGTGAATTGTGTATGTGGTGGTCAAGTATAGAAGTCAACGTATATGTAAATGCCAATATTAGTATAAGTAACCACCAAAGATCGAAAAGAGATTCAGAATATTCAAGTTATGGAAATCAACAGTAAACATTCAAAGGTAACTTAAATTAAAATTCACTAAGTTCCTTGAACTTATTAGCGTCTGTTTTGGTGTAGGTTTTGATTGAAGAGTTGGTACGTTAGGAGGGACCAAGCTAGGAAGGAATGTACTAGGGTAGCAGTTCGAGTTGCAATATTATGCATATAAGGGACAGCTTAGGAATATGACGCTTAGTACTCCACGACGTGAAAAGTCTTTTTTTAACAAATTTCTAAGTTGTAACGTCATATGCCATTTTTGAAAATTTGATGTAATTATTGGACATTCCTTTTATTCTAAGAATAGTAAATAAAAGAATAAGAAACATGTTTTAGAATGGCTTTATACTTGTAATAAAATTTTTGTTAAATGTTTAAGTTTTGTAACAACCAATATTCGAATCTAGTAATTCGAGTTGGGTATAGGATGTTACAATATAAGTTTGTATAATTAAAGTTGTAGGCTATTTGCACCATGAACCCAAGTATTATATGGTAGCTGTTAATTATGTAATTACAAAAGGTTTTCTTGTACTAGAGACAACTCGTGAATTCTTTTTACAAATTTGGTGTTTTATTGATATCTAAATCTCTCACACTAGAAAAGGTCACAACTTTCTAATTTTTTAAAAATCCATCTTTATGTACTTTGATAGAAACAACATTAGGAATTTCATTTTTTTCTGGATTGCATATAGAATCGAAAATGGTTTATGGTTGAAGATTTATTTTTTCATAAATAAATTGTTTGAGTTTATTTAAAAAATATATATTTATTTTTTGTTGAAAACTTTCAAAGCACTAATATAAATTGATAGAAGTTGTAGTTGTAACACCCTGACACTCGACTCGATAGTCGAAATCACGAACAGAACCTAACCTGTGCATAAAAAACAAAACTGTATGATGAGTATATCTCTCAGTAGTATTCCTATAATCTGACACAATATAAAGAGATGGTATAATTCACAATACATAGAATCACCATCTAAAAACTTAGTTCCTTATAACTCAAGCATGAAATATCATTTAATACACATCTCTAAATCATAAAATCACAAACTGTATTACCTTTTAGTCAATATTCCAAGCTCACGAGTTCATGTTCAACTTGCTTTGATTTGTCATCCCGGATTGCCCGACTACGATAACCAACCACCTGAGTTGCCCGACAATGATGGTTTATTGATAGAACTTTATCATCCCAGATTGCTCGGCAACAATGACATGCCACCTCGAGTTGTTCAGCAACAATGACTTACCACCCTAGATTGCTCGACAACGATGGTTTATTATTACAATTCTGTCATCTTGGATTGCCTAGTAATGATGACATGCCATACCGACAACAATGACTTACCACCCCAGATTGCTCGACAATGATGGCTTTTCAATTCAAGTTTATCATTCGTCCTTTCCATCATTTCACACGAATCAATTTATAGTTTACAAAACAAAAGTCACTAGTTAAAAAATGCTTCAATAAGCTTCAACTAATTTCTCATACAAATTATTGATATAGAGTTATATCTATAATTTTCTACTTTATTCACTTTAGTCCTTGTATCAACATTAACCTTAATGTACCTCAATATAATTCAATTCATCCTCAATTATTCAATAAGACAATTTACAATGTAAAATAGCACAAAGATACATCATTTAATTAAGAATGAGACTATAGAAATAGCTATTGAAAACTCTGAGTTATTCGTAGATGGTTTTAACTTTTCCCTTTCCTTTTGCGAATTTTGGGTTGACATTAGCTATTGATTAATATAAACATATAATTTAATCAATAATCACCAATTTCAAGATCAAACAAAAATTTATACAAAGTTTGCATTTTATTCAATTTAGTCCCTAAAATCGGGACTAACATAACTTTCAAATTTAAATTCAAATTTGAATTTCGGTTTCACCCTAGTCCATTAGGGATTTCCTATTCCTAATCCTGCAACCAATTTTACAGTTTTTGCATATTAGTCTCTAATGTGCAAAACTATTAATTAACTTCATAATTTAGCCCCTTTTCACCTCTAAGCTTAAAATTTATCAATTTAGTACCTAAAAATTCAAGAAAACAATAGTGGTAACTTTATAAACTCTAAAAGGTTTACAAATTGATATATGGGCTAGTTAGATTAAGCTCTTACTGGAACACCTTCACTTAACCCAATAGTCGGATCTGGGTGCAGCCTCACAATCGAATCGGGTTCTTGTTCATACTAAGATCTCATTAAGTTAAAACATACTATATTACCTATTTATGAAATTTGCAACAGTCTTGTTAAAAACCTTTTAAACCCATCAAGCGTACTATCTTGTTCCCGATCCTATCTATTGGCGGATAGATCATTGCGTTGATACCTTCTGACCATTCTATCAGCCTTCGTTCAACTTTGATAGACCTTCTGATTATCTCACCATCTTTACGGATTCTATCATTTCTTTACTTTGTATCATTTCTTCTATTTATTCCTAGTGTGAATTTTTCCTTTTTCCATGTTCCTACAAGATAGTTTTTTTCCACTTGTACTTTTACTAATCCTTGAATAAATCCCCTTAGACTACCATTTCAATTGGTCCAAGGTGAGCTCCTCCACTTACCATGGTCCTAAAAATTTGCCGACATCCCAACTATCGAGATAACTTATTTTAGTCTTCCGCTATTCTGGCAGACTAAATCTCTTTTAAGACGGGTAGGGATTGAGTCACTTCCTTGTAATCCGTTTTAATTTGTGATACCATACTTATGTACGTAACATGCTCGTCCATGGAGTTCCTCTTAAGCCTACCGTATCCAACAAACTGTCACGGTGTGACAGTTGAGCTTACGATTCCTCTTATATGATGATTTTCGACAATTCCAACCCCATTTTTGGGAATTTCACAATATATTTCCCTTGTTAGGTAACTCTCTCTATTATTGGGCTCTAGTTAACCCTTTTTTCCCTTACAATCTATTTAGTGTATTTTCAAACGCTCTTTAGTATTTAGGGGGCTCTAAGTATCCTCTAAAGATTCTTAATGGCGGAGCCTTATCTGTGATCCTCAGGTAAACCTTCTTTGTTTGCTTACACACCAGGAAACTACTGGCTCGTCATTTCTCATAACCACTTCACGTTGGGTTTTCACCCTATTGCCTCACTGGCCTTTATGGTTATCGTACAAGCGAACTGTTTCCCTTTTTTATTATTTTTGCTTCGTCCCACGGATTCTTTAGACCCGCTCACCAATACTTGTATTTTTACTTATGCATATATTCCCATATTTACCTTTCCGGCAGACGCTCTATGCTGCTATAGTCGAGCTAGGGTTTTACACTTCAAAATTTTCATGTTTACTGTTCCGACGGACTATCCTGTGTTTTACATCCCCGCAGACTATTTATGATGCCATAACATCTTTCAGCTATAGTTTTACACAAAATAACCCTGTGTTTACTAACTCGAAGGATTATCAAAGGATACCATAACATCTTTCAGCCATGGTCTTAGTCCTATTAAACCATTTTGACGTGTTTTCACATGATGCCATAGCGTCTTTCAGCTATAGTCTTACTCATTTTTATCATGATGTCATAACATCTTTTAGATATGGTCTTACTCATTTTAGGCATTGATCTACCGCAAATCGATATGGAAAATTAGGCTTTCCAACACACTTAAGGAGCTTTTTCTCGAGCAAAACAGAGTTTTTAGTTTAGATTTTTGTTATATTTGTATTTTTATATTTTTTTGGGTAATAAGTGAAAATATCTCATTTTTTTCTACTTTTTGTCCCAAATTGGTCGATAGTGTCATTGGGAGTTCTAACGTGTGTGTGACTAATGTAGGATGTGTTGAAAGTCGAAAATGAGTGATAACGACATCTAGAGAAAGGGTATTGCAATATTCAACCATTGGAATCGCGATACCTCTAACAGTATATAAGACCAAGGAGATCATTCAGTGGTATCGTGACATCCTATTTGGGTTTCGCGATATCCACCTTTCAAGGAAGACCCTAAGTTCAACATTGCCTAAGATATCGTGATATCCTCTTTTGGATATTATGAAATCACTTTCGTTAGAGGGACAAAATTGAACAAAAAGGGAAACCTTTGTCTACCCGACTCACCAATCACACAAGACCCATGTAGGGGAAATTTTAGCATAAAAAAGTCATCCGAACATCATTCAAATACCAAAAATTGCTAAGGAGGAGAGACACATTTTAGCTTTATTTTATGTTTAGTTTTCTCTAGGTTTTCTTTACTCTGCACTTTTCTAGGGTTTTTATTTTTCTCTTCTTCTACTTTAAATTAGAGTTTATTCTTCTGTATATTTTTCTTGTTCTTGATGTTAGTTAAGTTAGTTAACACTGTAGTTAAGGTTTATTTACATTTCCAATCTCTGTACCTTACTTTCAAGATTCTTTAAGCTTTAGTTTAATGTATTTAAGTTGATTTTACTTCAAATCTGTTAAAACTTTTTCCTTTTATGTTTACCGCTTCAATTTTCTTTATTAAATACTTTTGGTTTCATGCTATTTAAGTTTTCTTGCATAAAAACCTCAACTTTCACATTTTTCTTAAGCTTTACTTTCATAGCTACTTTATTTTCTATTGTTACGTTTATTTTCTTAGTTTGAGTATGTATAGCTAAATCCTTAAGGAGGTTAATTGATGAAGATGTAGATAAACTAAAATATTTAGAAAAAGGATTAAATTGTAACAAATTAGACTAATTTGAATAGAACTAAGAACTTAGGTAGTGACGACCCTAAGGTATTAAGACAAAGTGAGACCAAAAGGTAATCTTGTCGCGCACTCATTCATTTGTCTTAGATTAACCGACAAGATCGGAAGATAAACTGGGCCTAATTCGTCTTAAATCAGTAAAATTGAGATCAGAAGATAAAATAGAGCCATTTGATAATTTACGCAATTTATGTTCCTAGTCCAAGATTTGGTGAACCACATCGAAGTCAACCAACCCTCATTAGTCATTTTCAAGAAAGTCCCTCTAGTTTACATTTCTTGTAATTTAGTCCCTAGTGTAGAATATTTAATTTTCTTGCAAACTTATCTTTTATGAATCATCGTAATATAAAATCATACTAGTAGCAACTTAGCCTCTATCGTGTATATTAGTTATTGCTCAATCGCCTCTTCTTTTGGGTTTGATCCTTGAAATACTTCGGTGTTTCATTGTAACACTATAAATGTCACAACTAACCTATATGCTTGTAGTAAAACTGAACTTTAAAAATTGTTTCATAAACTAGTTTTTTTTAATGCGCACGCGCGCAACTGGTCAGGCGTATAGCATTCGATCGGACCCATGGCCTAGCCATGATATTTCTTTTTTACTTTTCCCGTTGTCTTCCATCCATTCCTTCATTTCATAGTGCCTAACCTTGATGTTTTAACATTGCAGTGTCCCCTTTGCAAGGCTTGGAGCTTCACACATCACGAGTGCACTCAACAAAAACGTATAGCGGTATCTAACAGAATCACCCTATTCTCATTCCTAACTTCAACTAACCCTTTAACATTCCCTGACATGCACATTATTTACACACACAAGCATAAGCATATGATCACGTATACTTAGTAACATGAAACACGCCAAATTGTACAAGGATCATTACAAAACTTAGGCTATTCCTACAACATCATTGAAAGGGCCATAGAAACTCACCAGACATTTCTTCGTCTTGTCCGCTTAACTTTTTTGAATGCTGGAGCTTTCATTCTCTTGGTAGCTAAACAAGACAACCAATTTCTTACATCCAAAAAACCTAGTTAGTAGAAATTAGGTTAATGAACTGAGAGAGTGTTCACCCAAAATTTATTTATTTTAGATGATCTTTTGATATTTATAAATATCAAGTATAACGGTTGAGTAGTGGTGAAGCTGTCTATGATGACTTGTGTTCGAATCCATTTCCTCACACTATTTTCTATATGGTGCAATTTTACCTCAAACTTTAGTAAAAGTCATACCATGTTTTTAAAATAAATGTGGTAGGAATTAAAATAAGGAGGTGAATTGGTGAAGTGGTTAAGTGCTTCTAAGTATATTAGAGGTATTAAGCTCAAGTTCCATTATTTTCATCTTTTTATTTAATTTACAATTTCAATGTGCATAATGTGCTTGCCATCTACCCCATTGTTTCCATGTTTAGGAGGATTCATTTATCTCTTTATGCTCCTATGTTCCCTCTCTTTCCTTTCACTTCTTTCTTGCCTATTTGCTATGAATCAATGAACCTGGTCATAGTTGACTAAGCTTACCCCACCTCCTTGCTGTCCATACCACTCATTTGCTTTTGTAGCGACGTAAAAATTTTAGCTTGGTCGCTAATTGGGGTGTTTGATTGAAAGTTTAAAGATCGAGGTTTGATTTTAAAAAGGGGAGTCGCCACCGATCTTTTTTCTAGGTGTGATCGGACACCTAATAAATCATCCCTTTTTTTTAAAGAAAACTTATTCTTGAACAAAAATGAAGGCTAAATTTAGGTCTATGTGAAAATCCAGAGAAAAATAGGGTTCGGGAGTTGGTTATGCGTGAGGAAGGTATTAGCACCCTCGCGACGCCCAAAATTGGTCTCTTTATTAAACACGTGTTGTCTTGATTTTTAAAAATACTAATTCAATTTGACATTTAATCGTGATCCGATTGAAAAATAAGAATTTTTAGTTTTTAGTTTTTTAGAAGCGTATTCTGTCTTTAACACAAGCCGACGAATTTCACCCAACATAGCGATGAAATCGATGGCTTAATGTTAAATCGGTACATTGCCTTATTTATTGAAATAAAAAAATGATTAAAAATCTTTAAAGTAGTGAACAACAAAATGATATAAATGGGCGGGAAACAAAAATAAAAGAGTTAGGAATATACCAAAACAAATAAATATAATAATATTAAAACAATAATAACGTATGCGGTATTAAACATGATGACAATATTATTAAACACGAAATAAGAACGAACATATATATAAACATATAAGAATAATGAGTTAGGTGTCATAAACTTAATTGTTTAAAAAAATACTAATAATGCTAGATATATATATAGATATATATATTAAAGTATATGTAAGAATAGGAATGAAAAATGTATACATAATAGTACTAAAATATATACATAATATATATACATAATATATGAAAATGAACATACACAATATATATTATAAATATTAATGACATAACAATATATTAATAAATATGTATATATGTTGAAAATAAATACATAATATCATTAAAATAAAACAATAAGTGGCAATAGTGAAAATAATAAGTATAATAATAAATATAATGATATACGAAAATAATACTATATATAAAGTATAGATATACGTATAATAAAATATACGTACTAATATTAATAATACAATAGGAATAAATAAATGTAATAATAATATATACACAATATGGTATTACAAATATACATATACATATAACAGTGTTTAAGAATATATACATAAGATGATATAAAAATATATACATGGAATAGCATAAGAAATATATACTAATAACATTTTATATACATAATATATAAATATATAATATATTTATATTAGAAATGATAATAATATATAAAAAAACTATTCATACACCACAAAAATACGTACATATATATAAATAATAATGAGGTTAGAAATATACAATGATATTAGAAATATACATAAAATAGTATAAAAGATAAATAACTAATAATATTAAAATATATCCATAATAGTATATAAAAATATAATATTAAAAAAAACATATACACACAACATATATTAAAAAAATAAAAATACAATATAGTATTAAAAATGTACATAATAGTTATTAAAAATAGACGTATGATATAATATCAAAAATATATACATAAGATGATATATAAATAATCTAAATAATATAATATTGAAAAAAATATATACATAATAAAAACATATACTTAACATAGTATTAAAATATGTATACATAATATATATATTAGGAATAAAAGTAAAAATAAAACTATAAATATATATGAAAGTATATATACATATATATATAAGTATTAATTGAAACTAAAGTAATGCTAATAACAGTAGAAATATACTAATAATGATAATAATAATAGTCATAATATAAATATTATATACATACAAATGTAATAATAATAATAAATAACATAATAATAATAAATATATAAAAAAACAGAATGACAAAATTAATTATTAAAGTATCAAAATGATAAAAATAGATTAAATTGAAAACAAAATAGAAAACTCGGGATAGATTTTAAAATAAAAACAAAAGAGAAGGACTTATTTGAACACGCACAAAACAAAGGGGGATCAAAAGCGCAATATTTCAAACTATTAAAATGCTGCGCAGTAAGAGGGACTAATTTATAAATCGGATTAAATTTCAGGGCCAATTTATAAACAAAAGATAACTTGATTGCAAAATATGAAAATGCGGAAGGACCGATTGTGCAAATATACCATTGAATTAAAAACACGCGGATCCTAGGCGGATTCAGGTCGGATCTAGGGTCGGCCTTGATCAAAACGGCGTCGTTTTATGTTAAAACGGGAAGGGACCAAAACGCACCGTTTTGGTCCCTATAAAAGTTAAAATTTTTTTAAAAAATTCATTTAAAACCGGGGAAAGAAAAAAAAAAGGAGAGGGGGGAGAGAAAAGAGATCTTCGGCAATGGGCCGGTCACCGGTCCGACCGTCGGACCGCCGTCCATCGCTGCACGGTGGCCGGAAAAGGTAAAATTATTATTATTATTATTTTTTTGTATTATATTTTTATATATTTAGTATTTTTATATATGTGTGTAAAAAATGAACCTAAAACAGTAGCTAAAATGAAAACAGAATCACCTTAGGTTTTTCGCACTTTTGATTCTTCGATCTCTGATATTGCCTTTAATTTGATGCTATTCTTGAATTTAAATATTGATAGAATTGCTAGTTTTTGCTCAAAAGTTGAATGTTTTTCTTGTTTTCTTTTTGCTTGAACTGCCGAAGAGAGAAAAAAAGATCTTAGCCTTGGCTTTTTATAGCCATTTACAATGTTTTAACCTATTGCTTGCGTGTTTGCTTGATTGTGCAGGTCGGTTGATGGCTTGTGGAGGTGACTGTGGGGCAGGTGACGCTAGGGGATGGTGCTGCAGTGGGCAGGTGGTGGCAGAGGCAAGTGGGAAGAGGCAAGTGGGGAGCTAGGGTTTCGGGATTGGGCTTGGTTATTGGGCTAGGTCAATTTTAGGTTTTGGGCTAGTGGTATTTGATTAATATTGGGCTGAGGGTGTAAAATGGGTCTGTTGGGTAGGTTTGGGTAGTTTTAGGTTTGATTTAAGTGGGTTATTTGGGGTTGGGATGTAATGGGCTCGGGTAATTTGTAAACGGGCCCAAAATTGGCCTACAACAGCTGCCCCTCTTTGCTCATTGTCGTGTAACGGGAATAGAGAAAAGACACAAAGAAAGGCCAATTTTTCCCTGTCTTGCCGAGTCTTGACTTCGTTGGTGCTCTTCTTGTTCAGGTAGTCTCTTCCCAGCGCATCGCATCTTGTAGCTTTGGTTCAATCCACTGCATTTTCTGATATATGCTTTGTAGCTTCGATCTATTCCAATGTAACTTCAAGGATATGAGATTTGTGGGTTCGATCTGCTTCACTGTAACTTCAGAAAGGTCTACAACTTCAATTTGCTCTTCTATCGCTTCAGTGAGATAAGGTTTGTGGTCTTTTCTTCTGCGACTTCAGAAAGGCAAGATCTGATATCCTTGATCAGTTCTACTACAACTTCAGGGAGACAAAATCTGGTGTCTTCAATCAGCTCCAATCTTTATTCTTTACTCGGCATGTGATCCTGAGCTCAACTCATTTCTCGCAATATGAATTGACTCTTTAAAACTAGACATTAAAAACAGAAATTGAAAATAGCTCAGCACGTGAGCCAATGCTCAACTCACCTCTCGCAATATGAGTTGGTTTTTTTTGAAACTTAATTTGAAAAATAGATTTTGAAAATACCTCACCATGTGACCCAAGGCTCAACTCACCTCTCGCAATATGAGTTGATTTTTTTGAAAAACAGAAACTAAAAATACCTTAGTGTGTGACCCGATGCTCAACTCATCTCTCGCAATATGAGTTGATTTTTTTTTGAAAAGCAGAAGCTAAAAATACCTCAGCGTGTGACCCGAGGCTCAACTCACCTCTCGCAATATGAGTTGATTTTTTTGAAAAACATAAATTGAAAAACAGGATTTTAAAATACCTCAGTGTGTCCTAATGCTCAACTCACCTCTCGCAATATGAGTTGATTTTTTTTGAAAAGCAGAAATTGAAAAGCCAACATTAAAAATACCTCAGCGTGCCCTGAGGCTCAACTCACCTCTCGCAATATGAGTTGATTTTTGAAAAGCAAAAATTGAAAAGCCAACATTGGAAATACCTCAGCGTGTCCTGAGGCTCAACTCATCTCTCGCAATATGAGTTAATTTTGACGAACAGAAATAAAAACATCAGAATACCAAAACGTGTCATCTGGTGGAACTCAGGTGTCTTTTCCTTTGATTCAGTACTGCTATCATCACATCCTCTTGCTCTGCTGGAGTACCTGTATATGTTATGCATGATGTTATCATGATATGTACATGTTTGTCTTAAATGCCTTTATGCCTACATGATTATGCTATGCGCCTTAGGCATGTTTGTCGTATGTTCTTTTTCGTCACAATTTTTGTGATGATCTGCATTCATTACTTTGGCTCTTGACTTTCTCTTTAGGTCCTGTACCCGTCCTCGAGCTTCATGAGTAATCTACGTTTCTCAGATATCACTCTTTTGCCCCTGGTTGAACTTTGTCCTTACTCTGAGACTCTTGTACTTATCAAATTCTTATCCAGGTGATGCTCAACATTTCTTTTGTCCAGAGTATGTCATTTCACTATTTATCATTTAAACAAACCACATTACGAGATGTATGAAAATGGTCAAGTGAGGTACGAAACAAAAAGATGCCCCACATTTATTTATTTTAAAAGTAATAAACAAAGAACGTTGACCAATAAGAGTTTAAAGCGTCATGAAAAGAAAGGGGATTATATTCAATGGATACAAATGCTTAGATTTTCAACGTATGAACTCTTCCATGTTTCTTAATCTAGAATCTTTTCAAGCATGGTTTTTTGCATAGAAGATCTCGAGCTTTCAGAAATGCTTCAAATACTATAGCCTTGTCGTTTGACCCACCGTTCAAATCGCCTTGCTCTTTAAGCCCAGGTTACTTCATTAGGACACCCTCTCAGGTTTTCATCCTAATCTTTTGTGTTAATCAAGATGCCCTTTTTGGGTTTTCACCTTGATCCTTTTTTTTAAGATGCCCTTTTCGAGTTTTCATCTTGATTTTCTTTTTTTCAAGCATAATATTTCTTTACAGCATCTGAATTCACTGGATTAGGTAACTTTTTCCCATCCATCTCAGTGAGAATCAAAGCTCCACCCGAGAATGCCTTCTTTACGATGTATGGTCCTTCCCAATTTGGTACCCATTTTCCTTGGAAGTCTTTTTGTATTGGGAGAATCTTTCTCAGCACGAGTTCTCCTTCGTGGAATTCTCTTGGCCGTACTTTCTTGTCATGGGCTATGATCATTCTCTTCTGGTACATCTGTCCGTGAAAAATTGCCTTTAGACGTTTTTCTTCGATGAGGCTCAACTGGTCATATCGAGCTCGAACCCATTCTACTTCCTCTAATTTCGACTCTATCAAGACTCGTAGAGAAGGGATCTCAACTTCAATTGGTAGCACAACTTCCATTCCATGAACCAAAGAGAAAAGAGTTGCTCCCGTAGATGTCCGTACAGATTTGCGATATGCATACAAAGCAAATGGTAGCTTATCGTGCCAGTCTTTATATGTCTCGGTCATTTTCCCAATAATCTTTTTAATATTCTTGTTGGCTGCTTCAACAGCTTCGTTCATTTTCGGGCGATAGGGCGATGAGTTATGATACTTTATTTGAAATTGCTCACACACTTCTTTCATCATCTTGTTGTTCAGATTCAAGGCGTTATCTGAAATGATTCTTTCAGGCAAACCATATCGACAAATGATTTTCTTTTTCAAAAACCTGCAAACTGCAGTCTTCGTCACATTGGCAAACGAAGCGGCTTTTATCCATTTTGTGAAGTAACAATAACCACAAAAATGAACCGGTGTCCATTAGAAGCTTTTGGGGAAATTAGCCCTATAACATCCATGCCCCACATAGAAAAAGGCCACGGAGAAGTCATGACATGAAGGGGCGAAGGGGCTACATGAATTTTATCACTATAAATTTGACATTTGTGGCATTTTCGTGCAAAACTAATGCAGTCACTTTCTATCTTCAGCCAGTAATAATCGAGTCTCATAATCTTCCTGACCATAGTGAAACCATTGGCATGTGTCCCATAGATTCCTTCATGGATATCTTCAAGTATTTTTTTGGCTTCAACAGCATCCACGCATCTCAAGAGCACCTGATCTTTTCCTCTTTTGTACAGGATGTCCCTATCAAGAACAAATCTCGTTGCCATTCATCTGATTGTTCTTTTGTCGTTCTCATTTGCTTGTTCGAGATACCTTTGATTCTTGATATATTCTAAGACATCATGGAACCATGGCCGTCCATCTGGCTCTTTTTCAATGCTGAAACAATGTGCAGAGACTTCATATATGCTCATTTGAAGAGGCATTATTTCTGTTTCTCTGTTTTCTTTGAACATTAAAGCCAAAGTGGCCAGGGCATCAGCCAATTGGTTTTCTTCTCGTGGAAAATAATTAAAAGTTACTTCTTCGAATTCTTTAATCAGCTCTGCCACTAGATCACTGTATTTAACCAATTTCGGATCCCTCACTTCCTAATCTCCACGAATTTGGTAAATCACCAACGCCGAGTCTCCATATACCTCTAAAGTTTTGACGTTTCGTTCAATAGCTGCACGAAGTCCCATGATACAGGCCTCATATTCTGCTATATTATTGGTACAGAAGAAATTCAGCCTGGCAGTGAATGGGTAATGGTTCCATTCTGGAGATACTAAGACTGCTCCAATCCCATGCCCCAATGCATTCGATGCACCATCAAAGCTCATCTTCCATGACTTCTCTTTGAATGACTCACATTCTTTTTCCGTAATGCACATCAAATCTTAATGGCTCGTATTCCTCATTTGTTCGAGTTGCTAAGAAATCAGCTATTGCGCTTCCTTTTATCGACTTTTGGCTCACATAGACAATGTCGTATTCTGATAGTAGGATCTATCATCGTGCCATTCTTCCTGAAAGTGCAGGTGATTCCATCATGTACTTTATTGGATCCAGCTTTGAAATTAACCATGTCGTAAGATATAGTATATACTGTCTGAGCCTCTGAACTGCCCAAACCAAAGCGTAACAAAAATTTTCAATTGACGAATACTTTGCCTCATACTTTGTGAACTTTTTGCTGAGATAGTAAATTTCCTTTTCTCTTTTCCCTGACTCATCATGTTGCCCCAGTACGCAACCCATTGAATTTTCGAATACAGTTAGATACAATATTAACGGTCTTTCTGAAGTTGGCGGTACTAACACCGGGGGACTAGATAAGTATTGTTTTATCTTGTCAAAAGCTACTTGGCACTCCTCATTCCAATCTCCGGGATTATGTTTTCGAATGAGTCGAAAAATTGGGTCACATTGGTTGGTCAGTTGAGCAATGAGCTGAGCGATGTAGTTCAACCTCCCTAAAAATCCTCTTACTTCTTTTTGCATACGCGGAGGTGATAGTTCTTGTATGGCTTTTATCTTATCTGAATCAACTTTAATGCTTCTTTTGCTGACAATGAAGCCTAGCAATTTTCCCGAGGTAGCCCCAAACGTACACTTGGCTGGATTAAGCTTCAGCTGGAACTTTCTCAATCTTTCGAACAACTTCCTGAGGTTCCCTACATGCTCTCTTTCCCCTTTGGATTTGGCGATCATATCATCGACGTAGACTTCTATTTCTTTGTGCATCATGTCATGAAACAACACCACCATGGCCCTCTGATATGTTGCCCCAGCGTTTTTTAACCCGAACGGCATCACCCTATAACAGAATGTTCCCCACATCGTTACGAAAGTAGTTTTCTCCATACCCTCAGGAGCCATCTTTATCTGATTATAACCCGAGAATCCATCCATGAACGAAAACAATGAATGTTTGACTGTGTTATCCACCAATGTGTCGATGTGTGGCAAAGAAAAATTATCTTTAGGACTTGCTCGATTCAAATCGCGATAATCCACACACATTCGTACTTTGTCGTTTTTCTTCGCTACTGGGACTATGTTAGCTACCCATTGTGGATACTTAGAAACTTGTAAGGAACCAGCATCAAATTGTTTATTGACTTCTTCTTTTATTTTCAACAGAATTTCAGGTATCATTCGTCTTAGCTTCTGTTGAATGAGTTTACATTCTGGTTTCAGTGGGAGTCTATGGACCACTACATCCTCATCCAATCCTGGCATATCCTGATATGACCATACAAACACATCTTTGTACTCATGAAGCAAAGCGATCAAATCATGTTTGGTGTTATCTGAAATGGAGGTCCTAATCTTCACTTCTTGCCTCTTTTCTTCATTTCCCAAGTTTGCTATCTCAACAGATTCTTGATGAGGTAGAATCTGTCTATCTTTTTGTTCTACCATTCTTAGTAAGTTAGGAGACGAGACATAGTCTTCAACATTTTCCTCAACTTTGGGCTTTCCTAAACAAATTGCCTTCTCGAAATCGATTTCAAGATTTGTAACGGGTTTGTTCATATCGTTGATATCTGAACACCTGAAAGTTGAATGGAAAAGAAAACTATAGAGGAGCATCAAAGTATTGGGACCAACAAGCATGGCATGATGTGAGATATATGTAATGACAGGCTGTGAGAAGAGGGAAAAAATTATGAATTTAATAAGAATGAAAAGACCATGACAAAATGCATCTCCATTAATGTTCATTTAAATGATAAAGAACAAATCATATGCTCTTACAAAAGAATCCCTACTATTACTTAGGGGCACACAAAAAGAAAAGTGTTAACATTGAGCATTACTCTGGAGAAGACTTGGAAACTACAAGGAGACCCACAACAGTCCAATTATTCAAAACGAATCCAGGAGGACAAGGGCGTATCATTGAAACATCTTTAATTGCATCACTTCCTTTGTCAATGACATTTATACTGACATTCTGAAGACCCCTTTTAATTATTAACAACATGCTTCGTGGATTATCTTTCCCGAGGTATATCATTCCTGCAGATGTAAATGTTTTTGACAAAGGAGGGTACGTTATGGGCTCCCATTCTATTTCTCGGCCTAAGGTTCTTACGATCCTTCTTTCTTGATCTTTCTTCCATTGTTTTCTTCTTTGATGCATGTCCGGCTGGAACCCCAAATCGTATCGGGCCTTATAGTGCACTGGCTTTAGAGCCCTGACTATTCCTTGCAGATACCTTTCCAAACCCTTCCTTGCTCGGGCTCCTTTTCCCAAATCGTATTTCTTGACAGTTTTGGCACCGAAATTCTGTTTCCCTCAGCGACAAAAGTGGCATTGACAAACTCAAAGGATCGGAAGGAACATTCTATTGCATCTTTGCTCACTTCCAGGTACGGTGCATTGGCAGAGATAGATGCGACAATGTCTTCTTCTCCCTCGATAGTGACCAAACAGCCATCCATGATAAATTTCACTTTTTGATGGAGAGAGGACGGAACTGCTCTAGCAGAATGGATCCAGGGCCTTCCCAAAAGATAGTTATACGAGGGTGTGATCTCCATGACCTGGAACTCGGTATTATAAATGTAAGAACCCACTTATAGAGGGATCTCAATCTTTCCCATGACTTCACGCCTTGTCCCATCGAATGCCCTTACTATGGAATGACCGGGCCTTAAATAGGACAGATCCATCAGAATTTTAGAAAGCGTGGCCAAATGCATGACGTTGAGTGCCGACCCATTATCGATGAGCACGTTTGGTATTATGTAGCCCTTGCAGCGAGTCGTAATATGTAGTGCTTTCACTGAGCCTCTACCGTTTGGTGGTATCTCATCATCACTAAAAGAGATAAAATTGTCAGCGTTCAGATTATTCACTCACCTATCAAGCTTTTCAACAGATATGTTGTTTGCTACGTAAGCTTGATTTAACACCTTTAGCAAAGCATTTCAGTGTGGCTCTGAATTTAACAGTAGAAATAAAACCGAAATTCGTGCTGGTTGCTTATTCAATTGTTCCACCACATTGTATTCACTGTGCTAGATAAATTTCAAGAACTCCTGTGCTTTCTCCTCATCCACAGGCTCTTTAGTTTCCTGCACGGGTGGAGTTTCCTGCTCGACTTCGGCCTCATACATCACTGCCTTTCCTTTTTGCTTCTAGTCACTCTTCTTCTTTATCGGCTCAATCTCTTTAGAATAACATCGCCCACTACGGGTAAAATGGCCTACCTCCCCAACATCTCAAGTTGTGGCTTCGGATTTTTCACCTTCAGGTGTGACGATATTAATGTCGTATTTCCACGGTATCGCCTTGTCGTCTTTGTAAGGGAAATGAGGTGGTACCTCAATGATCATCTTTGGTTTCACCGGTTCCTTCCTTGCATCCTAATAAACTACGAATGGTCGATCGGCGCTATACGGGAGACCTGATGATTGATTGTCAGAAGCGCATACTTCTCCCTCATCGACCTCTTTGTTGAAGATCCCAATCTCTTTGTTGTCCATCACGTCTTGAAGTAACTTTCTAAATTCCTCAGAAGACTGAATGTCATGCCCTTCAATATCATAGAAGTCACAAAAACATTGACCTTTTATACTTCCTTCTTTAAAGATTCTGTAGGAACGACAGAATAGCCCCTTTTCAACCATCACCTTCCATATCCTCTGTAAGGGTGTCTTTATTTCAGAAACGCAGCTTTTGGTTTGCCACTTGTTTTCCTCGATCACCACGCTCACATTCCCTTCGGTATGGTTAGGGAGTGGATTTCCAGTCGTATTGCTAGTACCATTAAATCGCAAGATGCCTGCACCAATGAGGCCTTGAACTCTCCTTTTAAATGCCAGACAATTTTCTGTAGAATGCCCCTGGTTTCCGGCGTGGTACATGCAACTGGCATTAGGATCGTACCATTTTAGGTATGGAGGCTTTAAGGGTGCCATATAATGTGGGGATATTAATTGTTTTCCAACAGTTTTGGGTACAGTTCTCCGTATGACACGGGAATTGGGGTGAACTGAGGTTTTTTAGGATTCGATCTTGTCGGTCTTTGTTCATCTTTAGGTTGGCTTTGAGTTGGAATGGTATTCTGTGGGAACGTAGTGACTGGTTTTTGGTTATTTGTGGCATAGAAAGGGTAAGAACGATAATGAAGTGGTGCTTGATAGTAAGGGTTTTGGGGAGGATAATAGAAGTTTGGAGGTGGCGATATCGAGGTCGTGACTGGGTTGGATACGAATTAGAAGTGTAGTGATTCTCAGTTCCCACCATATAAGCTTCTGCCTCTTTTTTTTTACAGGTGCTGCCTTTTTCGAGCTCTCGGAACCTTCCATTGTTGGCATTTTCTATAAGTTCCCTGGATATTACAATATCTGCAAAGTCTTTCGTGGCACTTCCTACCAACTTATCATAAAACGGTGCTTTCAAAATGTTGATGAAGAGGACTGTTATTTCAGTTTTAGTCAATGGGGGTTCCACTTGACCTGAGATATCCCTCCACCTTTGTGCGTACTATCTAAAAGTCTCCGTTGGCTTCTTTTCCATCATCTACAGAGTTAGTCGATCAGGCACCATGTCGGATACATGCTTGTATTGTTCGCAAAATGCTAATGCCAAGTCTTTCCATGATCGGATTTCTTCTCTACTAAGTTGATTATACCATCGAAGAGCTGATCTGACTAAGCTATCTTGAAAGCAGTGTATGAGCAACTTATCTTCATTCACATAGCCGGTCATCTTCCGGTAAAACATGAGGAGATGTGCTTTTGGGAATCTTGTCCCATCGTACTTTTCAAAATTCGGTACTTTGAATTTCGGAGGCAGAATTAGATCGGGCACCAAACTGAGCTCTTTGGCACTCAATGCAGAGAAGGCTTCAGTAACTTCTATTGCTTTGAGTCTTTCTTCTAAACTCCTATATTTATCCTGAACATCATGATCATCCATTTTCAACCTGGCTATCTCTGCTGGATCGTCCAAATCTGGAACGAGTGGATCAGCAGGACTAGCCCCCTTGTTTGATACGAATATTCCTTGCCCCAGATTAGCAGGTGGCGCAGGTCGTTACTCCAGGCCTGTAGGATCCCATTGAGTGTACCCTCTTTGTGTTGCGTGGGCGTGCGGTGGAGTAAATCCTGGAGGATGGGGCGGGTCCGGATCGAGGTTAACCCTTGACTGTAGTTCCACAACGTCTGGATTCATAGGTCCCTTTTCTTTTACTAGTGCAGACATCATTTCCATCATCCTGGCCGTTTGGTCCCTTTGTTCGAGCGATTCTTCTCGAGATCTCACCATCAGATCTCTAGTTTATTGTTGTGACTTGGCCAACTGCTCTTGTAATTCCCTTTGGATTCTTTCCATCCTTTCAATCCTTTCATTGAATTCAGCCTCCATTACTCTAGCTTGTCGGCGTGTCCTATACAAATGACGTGGTTCCAGTCTTGTGGTATTACAACTGTGAATTGTATGTTTTAACCTCAGCGAATGATTATGGGATATGCAATGAATGAATGAATGAATGCATAAATGTCAAATGAATGTTAGTTATGAATGAATATGCAAGAATTTAGTGTTGATTTCAAGATGGCCCCTATTTAGGCATTTCATTTATCAAAAGAGTCCATTACAAAACATTTTTCCATTTTCGATTCAGCCATTATACAAACTTCCTAGCTATATCGCCATATTTCTTTACTCGTGCTAAGAATTCTGATATGTTTGATCTTCAACTTGGAGGGAATTGGCACATGAGAATTTTAGCTTCTTCCGATAGTTGTACCACGTGCATGGCTACCCTACGAATTTCATTGATCAAATAGTTAAGTTGCATTTCTTTTTCTTGGAGGCCCTCTTCGTTAGCACGAATGTCTCTATCATATTGACTATTCTTCTCTTGCAAGGCTTCTAGGAGAGTATCTAGCTGTTGTTGACGAGCTTGCAGCGCCTCTTCTAATTCCAGTATTTTCTCTCTCAGTTCACGATGTTCAGATCGACTAGCTATTAATTTGGAAGACGCAGTTTCGTATTCTGCATTCTTCTTTCTTAGCTCTAACATAGCCCGCGCAGCTTTTTCCTCCTCTTTCTTCGCTTTCCCTTTCCAAAATTTCATCCCTCCTCTGATATTGTTTAATTCTTCCTTCCATTCTGCCAACAACTTGCCCAGCCCACTGTTCTTTATTGTGCCTTTTAACTTCTTATTTTCTAGATGGAGATCCCTTAAGTCATTTCTTACGACTTCAACTTCTTTTTGTACTTTCTCGGTCCTGGATCTTTTAATCGAAACGTCGATCTTCAGCTGGTAGTTTTCTTCTTGAAGAGCACTAATTTCCTGCAACATTTTGACCTTTTCATGCTCAAATTCCTGTCTTGCCATTTCTAACTCAGATGGCATTTCTTCCGAGAAAGGATTCTGGAAGGTATAATTCGTTGACGAGACTTGCTGACTATTCAATCGTTGTTTTCTCCATACATCATAATCCTGGGTAAAAGTATCAGCGTATAGAGCCAATTCCATCAGATGAATTTTCTTCCAAGACTTTGCCGTTTTCCGGACCCTTTTCATATAACCCTCGCCTATGAAAGTAAATTTGGACTGTGCTAATCCTCCAGTGGCGGGTATGAATTATCGCGAAGAAAACTGCCTCTGGGCCAATAACGGAGCATAACCTACTCCCCCCCATAATCCGAGCAGTGGCACCCAATCTTGGTTTCCAACCTTGTATAACAGAATCGAAGGGCGGATCCATGGTGCTCTCCAGGTTACATATTCAGCTCGAAGGTTCTGAAAAACTGAAACCCAATGCTCTTCGGTGACATCCTTTGGCCATTCTTTCTCAAGATAGGCTTCCAACGGGGCAAAGGTTTTTGAAAACATGTGGTACGGTGTGCGCTCTACTTTCCAGAAATGACTCAAAATACAAACATTAAGCAATTGCGCACATCCGATAAAGCGTCCTTCCTCTTTACTCCTACAACTATTTAGGGATCTGAAGGTCTCAGCCAAAATAGTTGGGATAGGTTTGATTCCTTGTTTTAACTTTTCAAAGAAGTCCATTACTACAACCTTTATATGTCCCAGAACTTTTGGGAAGATGACCAATCTGTAAATGGCCAAAGCGAACAGATTCACTCTCTTCAAAATATCGGGATGATTTAGGACTAACTCCCGCAGGGAAAACCACGAAATACAACTAATTTCATTCTTTTTCTTTATTTGTTTCTCGTCCCATGTGTTGGTCAAGCCAATCAACTTTACCAGGTTTTTCTTGAAAGTCATCAGCTTGGGCTCATTCACATAAATCTTGTAGAATTGCACATTATCAACACGAAGTAAAGCAGCGTACTCTTCCACGGTTGGGGTCATATCTTCTTGATTGAAAATGAAACACTGGTAAGCCGGATCCCAGAATTTGATCATGGCCTGAATCAATCTTTCATCTATGTTGACGGCGATCAGGCTGGCTATATCCCCGTACCTTTCAATGAAGATGCCTCTAGTGTCTGAATCCCACTGTCTCCAAATTCGAGTCAAGTCATCAAGGTTATTCTGACGAACATTCACAGTTACGTGCTCGGGTAGGTTAGGAATACATCCTTCCATTAGACTGTCCCATTTTTCTTTCTGGGTTCTTAGAGACCAATCTCGGACCACAACGTTCTTCTCGGTTGTTTGTATGATCGACTCTTCCATTAGAAACCCGTTTTTGGCAACCGATCTTTGATCAATACCCTCCTAATTAAGATGCCTACGATGCGTAATGAAAAATAAAAAATAAAAGACAAACAACCTTGGTTAGTACAACAAATATGAATTACGGAAAATCCAAATATAAAGTGTAAATGTCAAAGAAATAAAAGGTAAGAGGCGTTTCTCCTATGTACTTATTTTGGTGACTATTAACGGACAGAGGTTCGGCATGGCTCTAATTAGCTGGTATGTGGTCTTGGTTCTAAATAGGTACTCAAATTGCCCGTACTATCATCTGCTAAGATTAGTACGAAGCCTCGATCATTGCCTATTACAGGCTTACGAGTTCAATTCGAGGGATCACATTTACTTATGCCTATGCGGAGGGACAAGTTAACTCACGAAAGCATAAGTCGTATGTAACCCGGAAGTATTCACTAGCCTGTGCGGAGGGACGAGTTAACTCACGAAGGCATAGCGTTTACTTCCACTTAAGCGGACCGAGCCCGGGTAGAGAGCTCATGTTATACAAAAATGCAAGTGCTCGGTGTGTGGGGAGAAACTCACAAACCTTTTCGTTTTTATTTAAAACTAAAAAAACTAAAACTATAAAGACTTAGAGTTGAAAAGCAAAAGGATAAAACAAGTTAGAAAAAATATTTACAACATGATACAAATGTATGATTTTTTGAAAAAAAAATTTTGAAGATCACGACTAATTATTAATTTGAACAAGGAAATTCAAAAATTTTGACAACACTCGTTTAATTCGACTGGACTCTCAAAAATAAAGTCCCCAATGGAGTCGTCAGCTGTAGCGACGTAAAAATTTTAGCTTGGTCGCTAATTGGGGTGTTTGATTGAAAGTTTAAAGACCGAGGTTTGATTTTAAAAAAGGGAGTCGCCACCGATCTTTTTTCTAGGTGTGATCGGACACATAATAAATCATCCATTCATTTTTGTTCAAGAATAAGTTTTCTTTTCAAAAAAAAGGGATGATTTATTAGGTGTCCGATCACACCTAGAAAAAAGATCGGTGGCGACTCCCCTTTTTAAAATCAAACCTCAGTCTTTAAACTTTCAATCAAGCACCCCAATTAGCGACCAAGCTAAAATTTTTACGTCGCTACAGCTTTCATATTCTCATTTTTTTCATTTATTCCTTTTTTATTTTATCTCCTTTTTAACAAACAAACACCACTTAAAATTCTTCTACTGTGAGCTATAGCTTCACCACTTCTACACCACTATCCAAGGTTCTCTTCTCCTCCTCTTTTTTTTTCAATCACCGACCTTCATCGTCATCGTCACCGCTGTGAGTCGTCGCGAACCACCGTGGGAAAACTTTCATCCACTACTTTTTTTCTTTTTTCTCTCAATTGTGATCGAATCCTCCCACTATTTTTATATTTTTTCTTTCCTCATTAGACCACCGTCGGACCATGGTCGAACCATCATCGCCAATGTCGTTTCCATAAGGATTCAATTTTCCCCCTCTTTCTTTCCTTTTCAATCTCTCCCATCTTCTCTAAGAATTTAATTATCTTATTTTAATTATTTTGTGTCAAGACTCATCGATCATATATTTTTGTAGATCGTTAAACCTCTCCGCTCCTTCGTCAAGACTTATCAATGATCTCGTAGTATTGTTGAGTAGTGTAAGTACATGATGGGTATTGGGAACATTCTTTCCTTTCTATTGTTTTTCCTCATAGCCAAATGGTGTTAAGACACTTTTTTTTTCATGTGTTAACATTTTGTTCCTATATTCTTTGAAGGATCAAACAACACTAATCTAAGAGATCCTTAGTGTGATAAAGAAGGCATCAAATCTAAGTCTCTACTTAAGGGTAAGTAATTGGTGAGAATTATTTCAATGATTAATCTTTAAGTAATAAGATGCATCCGATAGATCTATAACTAAAATACATGTTTGATGCGATAGATTCATCTACTGGGTTTAGATCCAAGCGAAACCTTTTCTAATAGGATTATGGCAATCAGATCTTCAATATAAGGTGTGGGATCTAAATCTTTGATTTGAGTATAACATACTACTTTTATTTTAATCAAATGCTATTAAGTAATTATTTGAGAGTACACGAAGTACTCAAAGTGGAGTTGAAACACTTATCATAAGGAAATTCCAACTAAGTGTACCTAAAATTATTAGTTCATGAAAACTATGATTTGTGATGTGTTGATGTATGTGATAATGATATGTGTGCAAATCTCATCTCTATGTTATGTGATACATGACTTCATTGATATTTGATGATCTAATGTGTTATATATATGTGTGTGATGAGGTCCACGATCTAATATGAAAATATATTAAAGTATGCTAAAGTGAATAAAAACTGAATATTATATGATATATGAAAATGTGAGCATGTTTACATGTAAATGTGTAAAATTGAGAATTATGCGACTATGAGCATGACTACATGAGAAATACGAAAAGTGATTATAAGTGTTAAATTTGAAAATGGTCATATCATATGCATGGGGTGGGTTTTGTGTAAGGTATAAGTTATGTGGCAGTTTATCTGCGATTATGTGGCTGTTATCGAGAATTATGTAGTGGTTTGTCCACAATGTTTTATTTGGCCGTTAATCGGTGATTATATGGTGGCTTGTCCACAAATGGTGTGCTATTGGATGGATGGGTTATGGGGAACTCGATATTGGTGTGTAGCGGAGATGGGTAGGAAATTTTATAAAATGTGCATCGTTTTAAAATATGCATTGACATTTTCATGCATAACTATCGGTGTTAGAACTTGTGATTATTATGATGATCGATAAGTTGATATTGATATTTTGATATATATATTTGTGATGATCTCACATTGGGCTTGTAAGCTCACCCATCTTATGTGTATGTTTTAGGTAATTCTCGTAATTAGGTCTTGGATGCACATTTTTGGTGATGCTCTCAGATGTGAACTTTTTAATAAATTATGGACTTTATATCATTTTATGGACTTTAGTTTAGATTTATTTTAATAACTTTTTAGGACTTTATTTTAAATTGTGGACTGTGGCGTGAGAATTTTCCTTTATGATATTTTGGAATTATTGCATGGATTGCTTAGGTTGAGAATTTTTCCTTTATGATATTTTGGAATTATTGCATGGATTGCTTAGGTTGGATTTCAGTTTTGAATGATCATTAAACGTTTTTAGGAATTAGTATTCACTGCAAATATGTTTTCAAAACTAAGTTATAATACAAGTATTTTTAATAAAAAGGAACAAATAAATTTTATTGAAAAGAACATGATATTTTCAAAATGACATGTTTCAAGGACAAATGGATTTTTCTTATGAAAAGGTTTTGGCCATCTTCATGGCCTATGTAATTGCTCCGATTGGGTCGTAACGTCTAGGGCTAGTTTGAGGGGTTACACAATTCATGGGTTAAAATCATTAATCTCAGTTTAAATTTAGTTCCTAGAAACATGCATAATTCTTAAAATGATTTCTGAAAGGCCTTAACTGTGATTTTTAAATTTTACGTATACTGAAGGATTTAAAAACTTACCAGCTTACTGGATTATCTATTTTTCCTACTCAAATCTCATGATAATTGCCCTATGCAGAGCTTCAATGGCTATCTCTCCTTCAGAGCAACCAACAAAGGAGATGAAAAATGAAACAGATTGAAGAAGAAGTTCCCCAGGAAGTCATTTCTTTGTTATTTATGGTCCTATCTGCACGATCTTCAACAGTGTAAAATTTAGCCTTACCAATCATTTCGTCCCTCACTATGGGACTAGCTGGTTCTAATCTAATCGAACCTGAATTAGATTTCACATTTGTCCAATACCGTTCCCTACTTTTCTTGACTTTTCGATAGAGATTGCCAACTTTTGGCTTCTTCTAATTTCATCCCTCAGTTGTCTCTTAATTTCTAGACTTAGTGGATATTTGGGCGTGACAACTCTCCCACTCTAAAAAGATTCATCCTTGAAATTTCCTTTCGTACTCTGCCAACAAGGCGAACTTAGAGAAACTTTTCTTCATTCTCACTCTCTTAAGGTTCGCGTAGGTAACTACCGTTCACTTTTACCCGAATTTTCAACTTGGTTCTTCTTTCGTACATTCTTGTTATTTTTTCTCCACTCGTTTTGTGGGTTTCTAAACACTTAACAGAATATGGATACTGTGGATTAGCGATTATTTGACCTACCCGTCATTGGATGCGCTTTCATCCTTAGGTTTTCTTTGTAACCTTAATCTGGTGGACATTTTTAAGGCAAACATTGCCTATCTATCTACTATGCGATTTTTAACCTTGGTGGTAACCCGTACTTTCTAGATTTGTTTGTACATGAACCCTGCCCATCTTAATTGGTCAGTCTCTTCCTAGCACAGGGCAACTAAGCTTGGCCACTAAATGTTTTCTTAACTACCATGGTGAGGTATTGAAGTTAACGCTCGGATTTTGGAGGTCTACTCTAATGGTGACGAAAATTCATCAGATTTTCTCGAAAAGGTTTGTCATTAAACAATCCTATGACTAGTTTTTGTTTATGAGGGCTACATCATATTTGGAAACAGTCGACAAGTATTCCCACTTTGGATATATTAAAGGATTCTCTCTTTTTCCTGATTTTGACAGGTGCCCTTTATGCATTGATGGATTTGAACTGCCTTTTATCATAAATTTAATTTTCCATAACTCTCATGCTTTCTTTGGGCTATAAACAACCTAAAAAATTAAGGGGAGATTCATAAGTCTATAGGCCATTGGTTTGAATAATTCTCCCATTGCTTCTCGCTTCCCTTCTTCCTATTTATCTTTTCATTTTCTATATACATTCATGGGGTACAGTTCACTTACTATCCTGATGTTAAGATCTTGAAAAAAAATCGTCTATTTTTTTTTTGCCTTCCTTGCCTACCCACTAATTAAATCCCTAATAGAAGGCACAAGCAATGTAATAATTCTTGACTTATAGGGTTACACCCACCGACTACAACATAGTGGTTTACTTGTTCCCTTGGGAAATCTATGTCCCTTCCTTATCTTTGTTCTTGAGGTGAACCAAAGAAAGGGTCTACTAGGTGACACTAAAGGCTTTTTCTTCTCCTAGAAAAGATGTTTCATTACAAGGGGTTATACATCCTCTTTGCTTCTGATTATCTTCAGAACAAGGCAAGTGTTTGCCTCAAAGGCTCGAGGAAGTTCTGTTCCTTAGCTTCCTAGATCCTTTCATAGACTTGACTTATTACGACTCTTTTCATAACATCATGGGGAAGCCACATCGGCATCGCTTACCTCCCCTCCCCTGGGGTTTAAGTTCAAGACTTTGAAGGTTTGCAAATAGGATATGGGTGGAATTTGCATCTCGATGAAAGGATTGCTTATGTCTGTGAATAATATGCAAATGTCGGGTAGTGTTGAAAGGTTAGTCAAATTTAATAATGGGAATAAAAGATGATTCTATTATATACCACCATACGGTTTTGTTGAGTCCACCTGTGATGTGTGAAGCTCCAGGCCTTGTGGAGTAGACATTGCGGTGTTCACACATCAATTTTAGGAATGGTGAAATAGAAGAATAGATGGAAGACAACGAGAAAAGTAAGAAAGAAAGATCATGGCTAGACTATTGGTCCAATCGGAAGCTATAGGCTAAAATGAGTAAGACCCTAGCTGAAAGATGTTTTAACATCATTATAAAAAAAGAGTAAGACCACACCTGAGAGACGCTATAACATTATGTGAAAACACGCTAGAACTTTTTTTTCAAATATATGGAAAAAGTAAAAAGTATGGAAAGAAAATTTCAACTATTAAAGTTGAATGAAGAGGTTTACAAACTAAACCGCTTTAAATTTTTTTAAATTTTTTGACAAGTACATCTGCAATTTAAATTTACTCAATTAGCCCTTGAATTTTCACATTCTTTCAATTCACTGAAATTAAAATTACTACTTTAGTCATTTCACATAATAACTTTATATTAAACTTTCCTAATTTTATTTTTTTTTTAAAATTTATATGAAAATTATTTTTAATAACCAAATTTAAATCACATAATATAATTTTAATTATTGTATTAGTATTTTAATCATATGTCCACAAAAAAATAATATTATATATTACTATGATCATTTAACTTATAAAATAAACATAAATCTAATAACTTTAAACATTCAACTACACTGTTTTTCATTTTAATCTTAATGTACTTTATTTACACAAATTACATTGAGTTTTAGATATAAAAAAAAGTATATATACACAACTGATCAAGAATACAAACTAATTAAGAATTAAAATTATGTAAATAAAATATTCAATGCCTTCAAATCATATTTATTTATTTTAATTTTCCTTCAAATAATATATATGATTTGTATACTTAAGATAAATAATAATTAAATTGACATTTTAAATTATTTTTAATTTAAACATAAATTAATTAACTAAATTGTAATAATTATTAAACACATATCAAAATTTCAAGATTGTTTGCATGTAAAAAATGCATATTATCAACTTATGTCTTTTGTCTATCATTTTTATCTTGATTTAGCTTTATTATTGTTATTACGTTTAGGCTTTATTTCAACGTTATTTGAATTGGATTAGATCGACCGAGATATCTAAAAGCGGAATGATCTCTTAAATGTTTATGGAAAGTTTGAAATGACCAAAATCTTTGTGCACCAACCTGTGTAGATAGGATACCAAAACAACCGCAAAAACCTTCTAATAAAAACCAGAACACTGGAAAATTGTGCAAGTATTTGTTCCTCTTCCATTAAAAATTATATATGAAAATATACTAAAATTATTCATACAAAAATTCCTAGGTAAAAATATTAATCAAAACTCACAAAAAGTAAATATTGAACCATAATCATACAAAGCTAAAAAACCTAAATAATACAATCTTTAAAGAAATACAATCTAAGACTTATAATGAAAACCATTGAGGTTTACCCATGTATTTATAATAGTGAATAAAAAATAAATGCTAAAGGTTTTAATTATAAAAAAATTAATGCATTTGATTAAAAAAGAAAAAAAAATTACAATATGAATTTTTGAATGTATTTATTGAAAATTAATTGATATGATTTAATATTCTTAATTAATGGAATTACTATTGGTTTTTATTTACTATTTGGATTTGATTTATTTTAGTATATCAGATTTTAATGTTATTAAAAAAATGGATTTTAATGGCTGGAAACTCAATATTATACATTTATGTTTATTTATAATTAAGTCAATTAAAATAATTAAAATTTAATATGATTTTAACTTTTTGATGCTAAGTTTTTATTTATTGTAATTAATATAATATATAAAACAATGTATATATAGAAAAAAAATTAATGATAATTTTATACATATATTAATAAAGCTATGAGAAAAGCAGTTCACTTAATTTTTACCTTTTCACATAAACTTAAACTTAGTTATTATATTATATTTTTTTAATAACAAATTAATCATGGACAAAATTAACTGTTTCTATAATTACTTTTGATACATTGTCAAAGTTGAAACCTTATATTTTTTTGGTAACTATGGGGTGTGACTCATATTTTCAATTGAATAGATGGCGGAATCACGATGAGGAGATTCTCGACGTTGCGACGTGGCGACATAGCGACATGTTCTCCACATAAATCGAGTTTATTCTCTTAGTTAAACTCTACTATATTTTCGCAGTTAAACTATGATTAATCCAGGATATTTTAGTATGATTAGATTTCTAATATTAACCTATTTAAAGGGGCCTTGTATCCCTGTTTTTGAGAGGCCAATTAAAAGGCAATTAAATATATATTACTATGAGGATGAGTTTTTGTGAGAGTTTTCGTGATAACTATTGAGGGAATTTTATACCCCTTTTGAGAGAACTCTATGAGAGTTAGGGCTTTATGTTTCGGGGTTTGAGTTTATATGTTTAGTATATTTAAGTTTATTTTCTCCATATTGTACTCTCGTTTGTTTACTCATTTAGTGAAAAACTGAAGCCTCCTTTGCCTGTAGTTTTTATCCTCTTTGGAGGAGTTTTTCATATAAAATTTGTGTTCGATCTTCTCTACCTTTTCTATTTCGTTATTTATACGGGTTGGTCTTCAACAGTAACAAAAGATTACATTTTATTTTATGTTATTTTTTGCTAACTAGTTGTTTCCCTAGTTACCCTCATAGGTTATTATTAATCATGGTAAAAATTGCAAGAAAACTTTGCTATAATATTTGTATTTAAAGATATTATATTATATTTGTATAATATTTTTAAATAAATTTTGTAAATACTATTGTGGGCATGAATATTGAAATAAAATACTATTATTTTATATAAACATAATCATTAATTTACTTTAAAAATATTATTTGAGTATTGGTATAATATATTTAAATGCTATAATAAAAATATGTTTTTGTATAAATATAATAGTCAAATATCATTAATTGACTATATAAAATATTTTTTAAAGCTAACAGTAATATGCATGTATTATAACAAATATAAAAATCTTATTTTAATATTCCTATAAGATTTTTATTCATTTTCTAGGTTATGAATGCAATTAGTTGCATTCAGATTATACTTATTGTAAGTTATAACTATGTTATTCTTAATTCTTATACATAAAATTTTTTATTCCAAATATTAAGGTTAGCATTTTAGGTAGAATTAATTTAATTCATAAATTAATATTATAAAAAGTATATTATAGTAAATATTATAGCAATATTAGAGTATTATAAAAAGATTTTTTTCCTTATGGTAATTAATGTATAGTTATTTTCTTCAATATTATTTTGGTATGCATCGATTAGTAAAGTATATTAATGATATTTGACTATTATATTAATAAAAATTAATTAATTGATTCAAAATCCTTAAATTAATATTTTTAGTGACAAATGACATTTTTAGATGTTTTGCATAATTTTTTTTATAGAAGAAATTGACTAAATCAACATAGCTCTAATGAGACTTCACCTTGGTTTCAAGTTGCTGAAGATTAGTCAACAACAATGCTCAAACACTCGTTGGAGACTTTGTAACAGTGCAAATTGTGTTTAAATCTCTAGTAGCTATCTTCGCCAAGCAACCCACAACCTTATTTTATCCCTTTGGAATATGTCAGAATTTAACTTGTCAGCCCTTCACAAGTAAAGAGAGAATGAATCGTATATTTGAAAGGTTATTATCCACTACATAACTATTACTGATAGTATCAATTAGAATGGCATTGTTACTTTCCACTTCAACCTAACTGAACCCTTCCTTTCACGCAATAGAAAGTCCCTTTGTTTAAAAAACTCTCGATTTACCAACTGTCATTGCAAAGCCAAGTAACCAATCTCCAACTTGATTTCGAAACATTACCCCTACGGTAGCATAGGATTTTTGAAAAGAGAAGCCGCCATTGAATGTTAATTTTCACCCAACCTATCGGTGGTGGTTGCCAGACACTTTTCGTATGTATGTTGCTGTGAAGACTAACTGCACTTTTAGATAGGTTGGGTTGCCAGGCACTTTTTCGTACGTATGTTGCTGTGAAGACTAACTGCAGTTTTAGTATTAGTAAAGCTTCTAGTCCAAGCTATACTAGTGGCAATCAAGGTAGCACTGTAAAAACAAAATCATTTCTGTGCGTCTAGATTAGCCAAGAAACAATTGAAAACAAAGTTTGTCATTCTCCATAGACAACCGTGAGTCTATAAAAATTGCATATATTTGCATTAAGCCAGTCTTCAAGGATAAAGAGAAATATAAATGCCAATCATTTTAAATTACCGACGATTTTCAAATGCGAATCACTTATGAACAATCTCGAATAGCACGTAAAGCTATAATGCATATATAGAACTGAAACTTGAAATAATTGAAAATTGGAATAATTTATTGGTTTGAGTCGATCTAATATATTGTTATGCTTTTTACAAGCCAATGGAAGAAAGGTTTTGCAGATGATGCTTAAAACACACAAATAAATGCATTAATTAAGCTGATTTCTCGGTGTGCCAAAATGATCAAAACATTATTAGATCATTCAATGTCAATTAGTAGAGAGAAATAAGCAGTCTGCCCCATATATACACACGAAGACAGATGACATGAAAAATTATATCCAATTTTCCTAGAATATATGAAAGTAGAAAGCTCAAGCAAGCTTGCTCTGCTCACTCTTTTTTATATACAAACCATATTTTCTACCCTTTCTGTCCTGCCTAACCACCCCTCTCCCACTTACTCTAGTTTGAGGTAATCTAAATAGAGAGAGAGTTCACAATTGAAGTTGATAAAAGAGGTAAAGAAAAAACCTATACTTCCATGGATTGCAGCAGAATCGTCACTTCATCTTCCAATGCCAATTAAGCTAAGCTGGATTGTACATGATCAAATAAAGATATATAAGGCTGCAATATCTAGTAGAATCATCAATATGAAGAACACCAACTTACAATGTTATTTTGAGGCTGCTTCCAATAGAATCCCTGTATAACAATTGGTATGATATTGCAGGCTGCAAGGATGTATATCACCAAAGCATGCTTCCCCATCCATTCCAATACCAATGTCATGCCTCGATATCCATGGATGTCAACCTGTTTCAAAGTTTCTTCACTTTTAGAAGTTGGGGAAATGAAGCCACTTGTGTTTCTCCACCATTGCAGTTAGATGGAAAATACAGTCTTTCGTGATTAACCTAAATGGCTTTATACAAGTAAATCAGCAGAATTATAAGAGATGTGAAAAGGATTCGTTGATCTTACCAGTAGATAAATTCCGGCAAAGAGAAAGCCAGCGGCACTGGCAGTAACACACATGTAACTGAATGTGTAAAGAGCCTTGTTAATGTGCATTCCTACAAGAAAGCAAATGACCTGATGATGAGACCACTAACAGTGTGCAACTACTGCAGGTTCTCAATGTTGTAAGAGTATTAAATAACCATTTACCGAAAATGTCCAAGGCAAGGCCCAAGACTAGAAAAGCTGAAGATGGTATCAACCAGTGACGAATTCGGTCCGCATGATCCTGCATTTTAAACACTAATTCATTGATAAGATCCAGTGAGAGAATATAAAAGCAATACATGGAAAAGGAAATGTCACCTTAAAGTGAACAATTATATGCCCATAGTGTAAACCAACCAAGCAGGTCACCATTGCCATCACTGAACTGCAACCAGAACATACAAGGTCTGTCCATAAGCATGCAACTAAAGCACACTGAAAATCAAAAGCGGCCCATCTCTTGTTGACTTAAAGTTTGCTTATGTAATGTGGTCATACAGTAGTACACATAATAAATTGTTACTCTATCGATGACTACCTATCTGTACAAAAGGATAGAGTATTATCTTCATAAAGACATGTCAGAGGGTGAGGAAAGAAACTGTAAACAAACCTCAGAAGTCCTTCAGGTTCAAAGGGGGCTTGACACCAAGCAGGGGCATCAGAAGGTAAAGGGCCATAATCAGGTGAGTTGATGCTGCATTGCTATAGAAATGGATGGAGAGATAGTACAGAACAATGGAAATTAATGCGTTAAGGATGGTACATGATGCAAATAAGAAACCGAAACAAGCTTTTGAAGGAGAGCATACCTTTGTTCTTTCAAAGACCGGTTTCCTGTACAGATGTTGAATCCCCAGTATTTTACGATCAATCATTCCAACCACATTACAAGCTGGTCCAGTGTCACCACGTACTCCACATTTCACCTTTGAATGGAAAGGGAAAAGGCAAGCTGCTTAGTGACTTCTTTGTTTAGTGAAAGTCCACTATAGTTGAATGCAATTTTAACCTTGAAAGACAATTTCACAAGAACTAACCGAAAAAGTCTTTGGTGCTGAGGAAGAAGTTGCATCTGGAATCTGATATTGCCAAGTGGGTACATACAAGCCATATAACAAGGAAATATATATGACAGTAAGAACAGAAGCAGCAAGCCTGGGAAAGAGAGAGATGGAGAGAGGGCACACCGGTAAACAATTTCAACTAAGAAAGAAATATGAGAATGCAAATTTAAAGAACATTGGTGAAAAGAAAAAGAACTTTTGGCTTGGGAGACAAAAATGGAAAAGCAAAGATTTGAAGCATACCTTTCCACATATATTATGACAGAGGAAAAGATTAAACTTAAGTTCTTATAAAAGACTGCATAATTAAGCTACACTCAGATGCAAAATAAAAATATAATAACTAAAATGAGTTATCGTGTGCTTAACGAAAATACTTACCACTGAAATTGATACTTTCTCAGCAGAGCTAATTGTGATGTAACATGATCATTACCTTTCAGCCAAATCTCGCACAATGCTGCTACTAAATATGCTATGGCAATTCTCTGGGAATGTGGGCAGGCAAAAAACAAAACAAGAACAATATGTTATCCTACTGTAAATAATTAGTATTACTTAAAAGTCCACAACTAAATCTCAAGCCCATTTCGTTCCTAAAACATTTCCACCTTCAACTTGCTAAGAAGTTTGAGAAATAATCGACTAATACTCTCATAGAACACCAGAAAGCCAACTTAGTAAACTATTCATTTGTTTAACCTACTCTACATTGGGGAGAAAGCAAGGAAGCTGCCTTAGAACACCTTCATTCGATTTTCTAACATTCATGATAAAAATTGGGTGTGAACTTGTAAGAAAGCACACCTGCAGTATTCCCATCAATCTCATTTGCTGAATATCCATCCCATAAGTTAAATTGTTGAGCCCATGGAAGAAGCCTCCTGTTAGTGATTAGAAATTACAAATTATGAGACAAAACAATAACCGAAGTTTGGACAATAAGTATCCATGTGATACATTTATCACTGAATTTAGACTACTCTAACGTTCAGCAGAATAATTTCATGTTAGAGGTCTGCCATATTAATGTCGTAAGAGAATGCATATATATCCATCAGCCAAGATAAGTTGTACAGGGTTAAAGAAATAAGGAGCCACCTTGTAGAAAAATGCCTAATATCAGAAGCTTTAGTGCTCGCAATATTGCTTTTCTAGTTGCATTAACTCTGCAGGAAACTCTCTGTGCAAAGAATCAAACAGTTAGAGAAAAACTCCCAAAAGATTCAGTGGTGATAACACTAGAGACATTTGAAACCAGTAGGATCAATAATGTATAACGTGATATAGAAGTATTTCTGCTTCCTAACAGAGCATAAAAAGGAGCGAGATTCATTGATCTCATTTTACTGGTACTGAACGTTCTGCATTGAAAACAATACATTTGAGAAGCAAGTGGTACCTTGTATGTCAGTCCTAGAGAAACACCAACAATGAAGAGAAAAAATGGCATGACATAATCTGCAAGGGTTAATCCATTCCATGGTGAATGATTGATAGCAGGAAGAATGCCACCAACATCATCTACAAGTATCATTAGCTGCATCACAAATGAAAGAAGAAAAAAAATTAAAATAACTATGCAAGATACCTACTGAAGAAACAACATAATGAAAATTTGTGCAAATACCGAAAAGCTTATAACAGATTTTGACATAAATTACATCCAGAGATAGATTATGCATCATGATTTTCAAGAATGGTCTAGATACTGGTTTCATTTTTAAGGAGGCAAACGTCTTATATATATTAGCATTAGTCTGAAATTCAAACCTCCTACAGCCCCTAACCAAAATAAATCATCTTAATTAAAGTTATTTATTGTTTCACATTGTTGAAGAGATAATTTGGTCAATAATTATCCAAATTACTTAAACTGATAGGAAATGCTAAAATTTCATATTTAATGAATCCAAGTATAGAACAAAATTGCCAAAGAAGGATTAAAGGGTATTGCACAAAAGATCCAGAGAATATGGTAGAGGATGGATGAAAAGAAATTACCAAAAATGTGGGAGGCTTTTAGGATTTAAATATGAGATGGTGTACCTTGATCATCCCATGTTAACGACATTTATGTTCCAATCACAAACTTATGATTAAGTTGATAGCAGGCTTCAACTTTTATGCATTCACGTTCGAATGCATTATGACCGCTCTTGATAGTCAAAAGGGCCTATTCTAGAAAATATAGCTTCTTTACCTAGAACTTCCACGAGATTGAAAAATAAAAATCACAATTTTTTATGAAACAGTTACGCTACCCAAACTTTTCAATTTTTCTGAAGTATTAGTGTTCAGCACGTGTTCAACACATATTCTAAATAGACTTGGCATATGATCTTCTAAATATATCAAAACACCTTTAAAAAAGTTGAGTATATTAATATCAGTGTTGGACATATCCATATTTAAAACTCACTTCAAACAGAGGAATATGGTAAGTGTGCAACGGATTTCAGAACTTAAAAAAGAAATGAAAAATGTCTTCCAGGCTCCAAATCTGTACATATTTACTTATACATACTCCTTATAACCCGCTTTTGGGCAACGAAATAACACTCTATGCAGTTTACAAGAAAGCTTGATTATTTTTTTCTTCTTTCGGGTAAAAAGTGGAATTAACAATAAATAGTAATAAAAAAAACAAGTATCTCAATGGCCAAGTCCCATGAACTGATAGTTGGCCTATTACAATTATTAAGGCTTATGTCCAATGTGGGAGGTGGAAAAGAACTTCAACAAAGTTGTAAAAAATTATATACTATAAGACAAACATCCCTGAACAGCTAGCATTAATGAAAAAAAATATCTTGCTCCACATTAAAAGGAAAACTGATAATTAGTCCTATGATATCTTCCACTAAGAAAAATCTGCATGTTACAGATGCAAGTGGGACTGCACCCTTTACCTTGTGACAATATTATGTTATGATTCATGCTTATTTTATACTTCTTTAACATGTATATATTAATATACGATTATTCCCTACTGGAAAAGGAATCAGATTTCGAAGGGAAAGGGATGCTTCATTCAGACGATACGAAAGGATGGAAAGCAAGTTAATAAAGCAACCACTTGACATAATCCAACCAATACGAAATCGTAATTGGGATCTGGGTGAACCATATCCCAAATGATACGGCATCGAACCCCATGCCTTGCTTTATGGACTTGGAGGGAGGGAAAAGATTTCATCCTAATATTTTATTTATACATATAATGAAAGTTGATAATTTCTGTATTTAATACAAATTTGTCATTTTAATGAAGTTAAAAAATGGTCCTAAGCATTAATTAGAGAAATACTCTAAATTAGAACATCTTTCAATCTTTGACTCCTGGAGCATAAAGCGATATCTTTTTCTATTTAGGAAACCGTAAATGTATTTGGGTGCATTTATTATGATGGATGCCCTGAAATCATCAGATTGATGTAATTTCATGATGCATGCAAATTGAACTTCTTTATGATAATTTTATGGTAACTGTTAAAATATTTGAGCCGTTTTATAAGGGAGGGATAAGATGACTTAAGGATCAAACTTAGTATGAAAAATCAAACAAAAATTTATATTTTAACAATAGTTTTTTTTATCATTAGATCACAAGCTATGATAATCACTTATTTATATAAAAGAATCAAACTTGCATATACCCAGTGTTTACTTTCTTTCTAAATAAGTAAAATTTATCCATTGAATTTTAATTTAATTGACAGTATTTTTATAACAACTGAGAGAACTTACATGTGGTTGACCTAAACATTTTTTCCTTACTCTTTGAATATTTGTAATTTAAACTGTTTTTTTATTTATATAATCGTTAAAAATTCTTATCTCTCTGTTAATACTATTTTGAAATTAAAATTTTTTCTAGCTAAAACAGATTAATTATAATAAACTTATATTTAACAAAATTTAATAATTAGATCAGAAATTTGAAATTTAAAAAATTAGATTTCAATTTTTCAAAAATTACAGAAGTTATGATATATTTTGACCTAGAAAAACTATATTTTCTTTTCAGAACTCTTTAAATTTGTAAGAAACCTAACCCTGGATAAGCATTCATGAAATCCAACTGCCCAAAAGAAATAATTAAAATCATATTTAACGGATGCACGCATTGATGACAAAATAATAATGAGAGAGACGAATAGAGGTTAACTAAAAATAATGATTTTCCGTACTTTTCTATAAAAGAATTGCCACTAATCAGTTCTGTTTTAATTTAAAGCATTATTGGTATATTCAAACACTTGAAAATTAATATGAAAAAAATAAATTCTTTAAGCTTGACTAAAAACTCTCAACACACCACATATTTAAATTTTTTAACAAATAACCTCATGTAATTTATTTTCAATATTTATATTTATAATTAACAATGCAGTAATATTAATTTTTAATTATATTCTTTTACTGGCGTAACGGGTGTACCATAAAAAGCGAAAAGTCAGGCAGTAAAAATTGAGAACAGTCAACAGTGAAGTTATATTTTGAGATAGCTAGGTTAAAAAGAGAGAGGAGATTTTACCACAACGGTGAGGCCCCGGCAAACGTCCAAGGAAATAAGCCGGTGCTGCGGCGGCTGTTGACGGTGGAGAGGAAGGTTTGTGGAGTTGGAAGCGGGAATGAAGGGGCTTTCATCACCTTTGTTAGCAATGTTTGGGTCAGAGATCCGAAAAGCCAGCTGATTCAAATTCTTACTTCCATCATCATCTTGGATTTTCTCAGCATTGCCAATAATATCAATATCAATGCTGAAATGCTTTTCTTGCGTATAAACAGAATCCTCTAAATCATCTGCATATGGCTTGATTGGTTCGTATTCCATCGCCATTTGCCACACACACACTCTACAATCTCCTCTCTTTTTTCCTCCTCAATCAAACCAACATTCGCTGAACTGAAAATTAAAAAGAAGGAAAGAAAGGTTGTATGATAATATCAATGAGAAAAGAAGAAGAAGAAAACAAGAAACAAAAGAAGGAAAGAAGCTTAAAAGATAAACATCTAAGCTTGATTGTGTGTTATATTTTATAGGATTCAAGAAAAGAGGAAGCATAAATATCTTTGGTTACAAGGATTTTAGGAAAGAGTTTTCGAATTCTTTTTATAGGAATATTATTTTATTATTACTATATCACTGTAAACAGATTTATGGATGGAATCAATCGAACTGCAGTGTAGCCCATATCTTTATTTAGATTTTATTTTTATTTCCAAAAGAAAAAAAGAGAGTTGTAATTTGAGCAAGAGTTTAACTATTGGAGATCCGTAACCGATATTAATCAAATATTCTATTAAATACTTTTTTTAATATAAATGGATTGGACCATTGGAAAAAAACAAAAAAGTAGCACCTTTCGCCCTTTCCATATACTTCCACTCTCTCTTTCCTACTAGCTACTCCTATTGTAGTGGGATAGGTATCAAAGAATTAAATATAGTAACTTGAAATAACAAATTCTAATTTTCGTTTTTTATTTTATTTTAAAAATAAATTATAATGATTTAATTAAGTTAGTGGACATGATTAATATTTTTATATAAATATAAATTTATGCTATATGAAATATATCATACTATTCTACCATATTTATATTTATTTCAAATCTCTTTTGGATTTACTAAAAATAATTTTTTAAATTTTTTTATATAATTACATATGTTCTCTTTTGTTTTGCAATTTGAATTTAATTTTATTTGAATCAAATGATGTTAAGGTAAAACCTTTGGATAATAATAATTTCAGTATTTTGAAAATTGAGATTTTAACTTTGAATCTCATCTTATCTAGATCTATTTTGGCTTAAATTTCATTATATATGAATTATCTTCATATTTATTCTGATTTAAAGCCATACATATTTAGCTTATCAGTCCATTAGTGTTTTATAATGATTTATTTACTATTTATAAGTACAGTTATAGTTATAATTTAAAAAATACATATATTTGATAAACAAACAATAAATTCAACAAAGAAAAACATTTTAACAAATTATATTTTTTAAACTTAATTTACGAACGAAAATAAAAATAATAGAAATTATCATATTTATCTATTTAATAAATGTGTCACAAATTAAAATCCAAAGAAAACCTGGAATAATTATTGAAAAAAATAAAAGTTTATTGGTCTCAGGACGTTGTTATCATAAGCTATGGACTTCCTTTAAAAGGTAAAATATTGATTTTAGAATTGATCGTCATTATATACACAATTAACATATAAAAAATATAGGGGGTTTCAAAGTTTTGCTTGAACTTAACCATCGTCGATGATGAACTTTATAGTTGTTTTATGTAGGTATATTTTCACGTACTATAATTATTTTTAAAATTATAATGTCTAGTTTAACCTGGGGTTTAAAACAGAATGTGGAAAGGTAAAGGGATGGTAACTGAAATTAGTAGTGCTGAAAGTGAATCGTCCCATAATTGCAAAGCATTTCGTTTGGTGTGATAATAGGAAATGAGTCACAATTCACATGCCTCACATTTCATGCATGAATCATGAGCTGCCTACACCTTTATCTAATATTTACTAAACTCAATCTAATCGACAATTTTCTTTACTTTTAACCATTTTTAGTTTCTTCTTTTCTAATATTGCTTTTCGTTACAATGATGCTGATAAAGGGTGGAGGTTTCTTATTTGAAAATTAAAAAATTATAAATTGTACGAAAAATGTACTTAATGTCGTCTTTCATAAATATATATATTATCAAGTTTATGCAACTTAAGGTTATTCTCTTTTGAGTGGGTTCTTCGAGTTGCGGATTTTTCTTTTCAATGAAGAAAATATATCACCTCTTAAAAATTGGAAATACATAAAAATGGACTAAACAAAGAATATATAAACTTCTCCAAGTAATTCATAAAAAATCTAATTAAATATTTGTTAATGCACATTGGTATGTAACACTCGGGAGGTTTTCGTTTATAATTTTAGTGCACAACCCAATTTGTCAAACAATCTCTTCCATTAGTAAAATGGTATACATTCTTATGCAATGTCAATACATCTCTCTGCATTCTACAAACAACTGTCGATCAAAACCTTCAACTACATCGGAATTTGGGTCGAACAGTAATCAGTCCTGGCCTCGTTTCATCAAAGCGATACCTGCAAACAAAATTTGCTTCAGCATCATCTTCATCATCTTCAACGTTACTTAGATGAAGAAACTTTATCATGTGTTTTAGTTTAGCCCCATTATTATAAGACAAAAAGAGACAATAAATGCACCTAACTCTTGCAATATGTGCTTTAAACTTTGGGAAGGTGGATGTGTGAGTGTGGTGAAAACTCCATACAAAACGGGATAAAAGGGAAGTGATCAAATGTCTAACCCATTTTCGATGAGGAAGCCTCTAACAGCTGTGGGGAGAGATGCTTGTCCACGACTATGATTCCCAACACCTGTGGTAGTGGTAAAACAAAAGCATCAGTGCAGCTGCATTGACTAATCTGACAGGTATTTCTTTAATGACACAAGATTACCTGTTATAACTTCTAATGATGCAGGTACCTGCCTAGACGAAGTCTGTGATTTACCCAGTTTATCCATAGAACTAATTGTGCCAACAGATGAAGAACGTACAATCCCATTATTTGCCTTCACTCCATTCAGGGAAACTGAACAGCCTCCTGACACCCGTGTCTCAAGCCGTCTCAGATGTTCATGCAAGGCTTGCACAGCTTCTGCTGCATGAAGACCATGCAAGTCCAGCTTCCACAAGTCATTGTCACTATTTCTGATGCTTAAAATTTCTCTGGCTGCCTTAGCATTAAGTCTCTGAGCTGCTAACCATTCTTCTCTAGCATTTTGAGAGTGCTGCTGTGCAGAAAAGTGGTCACCTCTCAAAAATGCATTAGTGGCTGCCCGAGAATGTTGAGATGCTGACCTGTTCAGTGGGTAGAATACATGAATACGAATTCCCAGCATCTATCATAAGCAGAAAGTACAAAATTTAGCTTTTATGTCCCTGTATCTCAAACTATAAGTATTCTGTTGGTTCATAAAAATAAACACCAAATTAATCAAAGATACCAAGAAAAAAACTATATTGATAAAAATCATTTTTATGAATTTATTGCAAGACATCAAAAGATGACTGAAAATAAAGACAAAAATCATTATGATTTGTTTATTCCTGAAAATATTTTATCCCCTAACCACCGGCGAGAATTGCGAATTCGAATTTCTTTCAATTCCAGGGATAAAAACAAGAACATACAAATCAAGACAGTACTTTGGGCTGTAGGAGATGCATATAACTACAGATAAAAGAATGTCCTCCAAACCTTACAACATTCAAGGATGAACTTTGGGGAGGAGGATTGCTTAATGATAATAGAAAATTCAAAATTCCAATTTATTTATAAAAATACATAAAAAAAATCCTAGATGTACTTCAATGTGATAGTATGGGTATGTTCATAAATCTACAGGATAAATTAGATCTGTGGTCCTTAGAATTACAGCATTTTTTTTCCTTGAACCATTTCAAAATGTGCCAATGTCATCTATCATCACCTTTATGACAAAGACTTGATGAAATCAGCCACGTCAGCATTGTATTAAGTTGTTCCACCATGCCCACCCTACTTTTTTCACATATGGTACAACGGAAAGGGGTTCAAGCAACTTATAAACCTTTTCCTTAAAGCCCAACTAACTTGATTGTGAACTTGTGATTGCCACAGAATTTATGGAGGCATTGATAGTTTGCCAGGAGAAAGATGAATAGATCCAGAGGTTAAATTGGAACTCCTCAATCTTTGAGGGGTAAAAAGTGATATTAATGTCAAACTTTATCATTGTAAGTGCTATTAATCCTGAACTTCTAATACATTCCAACAGACACATGGTATAAATATTATGTGGCAAATTAAAGAAAGATTGGCAATTTGTCAGAAAGGGGCTTAATCAATGTAAAATTAAAAACTAAAAAGACCAACTTGATATTTTCAAAGCTCAAGGATAAAATCATATCCAGATAACACTTTAGGGATGACAATATTTACCTAAATATAGTTGTATTGTTTTATTACTTAGCTATTGCTATTATTTTTATCAAAGTAAAAACAAAATAGTTTTACATGTGTGCATGTGCGTGTGTCTGAATTAGAAAATATAACATTCAATTTATCAATTAAATCAGTCAGAGAGCATGAATAACCTGAAGAAAGAGTTTTCTTACAAAATTGAATTCGAACTCATTCACCAACTCATAAGATAAGATCAAAATCAACTGATTGATTTAAACAAGGGAAATTTTTTAATTAAACAAGCTTGAGGTAACTTAACTCGTAGTGATAACTGGATCAAAACTATGAAGATGTAAATTAGAACAAAATTGACAAAAGTTAGCCCAAGCTGAATAAACGATTCAGTCACCCTAAACCCAACCTGACCTAAAATGTCAACAGATCAAAACCAAAGTAACTGGATATAGGAATATTAAACTGAAATTTAAAGCAATACTAAACCAAAAAAAGAAAGAACTGTTATATCCCAAGACTCAAAGATTTGGACCAAAATTAACCAAACTTGAATTAGCCAAACTTAAATTGAGCAAAACTTCATTCATTTCTCGTACTAAATTCCAATTTGATTATGTATATAAATTGCAAGTTATATTCAAACCCGACCCAAACACAGCTCATCGTTCTTTAATCTAAAAATATCAACAACCTGAATTTGTCTAAATAGAAATTCAAAGCATCTTGAACTATTGAAACTGAAATGTCCTAAATCTTAAAGGACCTATGTGGCGGCATGAAAAATGAGCAAGCCCAATCAGACCCATTATACCAAATAGCCACTCCTATATTTGAAGATGTGAGAAAGTGGTTTAGAACTGTTTGCAAAAGAGAGGAAAAAACCAAATTATGGCTGTGATTGCATTAAAAATAACATGTGAATACACATGAGAAGGAATGAAAATAGAGAGAAGAATAACTTCTACATAATTCAAAAGACTTTTCAATAACTCAAATACTTATATAAACAAGGAAATGCAAAAAAGAAGATAAAACTATCCGTTTCTCAATTCTACCATGATTTGCTAACAAATAAGATCATGTAAATTTTCATAACATTCATAAGTAGAGATAATGCCACTATGTGTTTGCTAACGAAATTTAAATGGGCTTCAAATGTTCAATGATGTTGTAAATTAAAGATCTTTGTCAAACAACTCCCCTAAGCCTAACTATTTAAGAAAACATTTCCATACTTGCAAGAGTAGGTTCACAGTCCAGCTTAAATCGCAAGAAACATTACATGTCATTTTATCACACAGTTGAATTCGTAACACCATTTTTACAATTCATGCATGATCCAAAATGCCATAACAAAGGTGTTAACTGGACATGCATGTATCTGTGGCAAGTCATTCTAGTTATGAAAAGGCAAGCCTTATATGTGTGCATTTTACTATAAACCCAAGCAATCATACCTCATCATCCTTATGGCATCCTTTCGATGGCTCAAGTATACATCATCTTCTTCCCATTCAGGCTCAATAGGTATAGATGTCAATTGTCCCAGAATCAGTTTCATATTAGAATGAACATCAAATAGTTTATTCTCATGCACATCAGTCAATATTTTAAGATTTTCCTCTCTTTCATTGGGTTTAGAGCTCTGGCCAACATGTTCAGCTGTCTTTCCTGAAGGAAGACATATGTCACAGTTGGCATTGCTTGGAAAATTAGCAATGGCAGATCCAATCTCATTTTTTTTTGCTTTATCAATTTCCTCAGTGCTGCTTCTGGGCATCATTTGTTTCAATAAAGCTGAAGCCTCATGAATATCATTATTGGTAGCCAACAAGATGTCCTCAATCAAACTATTCTCAGCCCAGCAATTTAACTCTTTAAGCTTTTTAAGGGCTAAATCATTATTGTTTACCCCAGCTATCTTATCTTCATTTCCAATAGGCTTGCCCACATTTATTGATTTTATGGAATTCTTATTCTGTTTCAAAGTTGGAAAATCGCTAGAAGGCTTTAGCACAGATGAGAAAGACCTTCCTGAAAGGTCGTTGCAATTTGTCTGGCTTATGCAGGGATGGAGAGCCGCCATTGCTACAGGAGGGAAAGGGTCATTTTCAGTTTCTGGTACCAGACATTGTTTCTGCCTCTGCTTAAGATCAAAGGCAGTCCAGCCCGATAATTTGTCTTTACCTCTCGTAGAGGACATCTTTTTAAAAGGGGAGCTGATGGGAAGATTCATTTATGATCAAGTATTAATTGTTGAATACAAGTTCCGTCCCTCCTCTTCTGTTTGCAACACTTGACACAACGAAGGGAAACAGTTCTCGGAGGGACCTGAACAAACAAACAACCTACTGTTATTTGACCTGAAAAAAAAAGACGACAGACAACCTATGGAACACTAAGAAACTCAGCATAACTAATCTATGGTTCTTTGTTTATATAAAGATAACCATCCTGCTATAAAGCAAAAAACCTTTAGCTGAAAAGGAAAGGGACTTCCTTTAAAACCCTAAACCTAAGTTCGAAGACAAGCAAATCCCAGTATGCCCTAATTATTAGTATTACTTCGAATGAAAATACTAACAGAAAGCAAAAGAGGCGAATGTCAAAAGGAAAAACAAAAGCAACGGTCATACAAATCTTATGGTGCTAGAGAACTCGAATCTACATCAATTGAAAATAAGAACATATGGAAACCCTAAAACTAAAATAATTGGAATATAAAGTAAATCAGGAAGGCAGAATAACAAATACCTTGAATTGGTAATTATAAATAAGGAAGAAACGAAGAATTAGGGTTAGGGGAGATAGAATAAGCGAAACCAAGGCGTGAATCGGTCGAAAGTAAAATCAGAAGGCGGCTGAAAACTGAGTTTGTAAAGCACCGTGTTCACGTTGATGTTGAAGTCCATGTCCATCACGAATCCAATATCGCAGCTTCCGCATCTCTTATCCATAAAGAAGAGAAAATTCCTTCTCCTTCTCCTTCTCTTTCTCCTAATTGAGGACAGAAGGGTCAAAAGGGTTTTTGAGAAAAAAGAGTTCTCCTCCAGCCAGAGGTGATGGCCGACAGAGATTGAGAAGAATTAGGAGAGGTCAATTCCTTTTTCTTTTATAAATTTCAAACAGTTAAAATCAGATTGGTATTTGTAGTTAGGTTAAAATGTGACATTAATCCTGTGCTCTTCCAAAATTTAAAATTTAGTCTCTATCTTTTTATTTCTAAAGAATTAATTTTTTTTATTTTTCAGATTTCAAAGTTCAAGTATAATTATTAACCATTTTAAAATTATTTTGCTAAATTCAGGTTTATTATAACATCAATTTTTTTAATTATAGGGTTATAGAGTGAGTATTTTTTATTTCAAAATGTCTTACTAACAAATTTAACAAAAAAATTAACCGTGCTAAACAACCCAATTTAACGAAAAAGTGACATGGCATTTAATGGTGGGCTGGCTGTCATTTAAACAGCCCCATTTAAGAGCCCTGGGCAATAGAAGAAGAACAAAAAAAGAAGAGAAGAAATGGAGAAGAAGAAGAAAAGAAGAAGAAGAGAAAATGGAAGTAGCTTCGTACTAGTGATTTCCAAAGGTCAAAATTCGGGAACTCAAAGATGACTACGCTTCCACTACACCAATGCCTCCATGGCCAACACCCTTAATCGCATCATGATTGTCGAGGTTCTTACCATAGCCATTGACCTTGTCAAAATCGAAGTTAAAGCTTCCGTCCTCAATGACAAGTTCATCGCCCATCGACTCGATCTAATCCCTCTCACTAGCCAACGCGTCATGTTTATGCGATTCTTGCGTGATTATGATGCTTGTGACAGTGACAGACAGTGCGAGTTTTGCTCCATCGAGTTCCATCTTCGTGCCAACTGCATGAGTTCCATCTCTGTCGATTTCACCAATTTCGCTGGCTACGAATCTTCTGAACAAAGGTATTTAGGGTTTAAATGTGTAATTTGTCACTGTTTAGATTTAATTGTGAATGTCATCCCTGTAATTTACTAAAAATAAAAAGCTAGCCCTTAATTTTGATATAAATTATTGAATTGTTGATTTTTGCTAAATTCATGCATACAATTTATTGAAATGCTGATTTTTGGGTCAGCAAACAATATTTAACATTGATATTTGAACAGATTTTCAAGATTTAATAATGATATTTAATTGAATCACAAACCAAAAACCTTACAATTAAATCATAAACCCTAAACCTTAAATATAAACCTTAAACCATAAACCTTAAAACTAGAATCATAAACCCTAAACTATAAACCCTAAACTATAAACTATAAACCTTATACCTTAAACATAAACCATAAACCATAAACCCTAAACCCTAAACATAAACCTTAAACGTTAAATATAAATTATAAACCTTAAACCTTAAACCTTAAACCTTAAACCTAAACATTAAATTATAAACCTTAAACCCTAAGTATAACCCTAACCATTAGAATTATATCCTAAACCTTAAATCTTAAAACCTTAAAACTAGAATAACAAATCTTAAACCCTAAATATAAATCTTAAACCTTATGATTAAACTTTAAACCCTAAACTTTAAACTCAAACACTAAATGCTAAACCTTAAATGATAAATTATAAACCCTAAGCTCAAACCATTAACCTAAATATAAATCATAAATCCTAAATCCTAAAAAATAAACCTTAAATACTAAACCCTGGTCACAAATACTAAACTATAAACATAAACCCTAAAAGTAAAATTACTAATCATAAACCCTAAGCATAAACCCTAATCATATCCTAAACTATAACATCAAACACTAAATATTAAACCCTAAAATCAAACCAAAACACTAAAACCTATATATAAACCACAAACCATAAACTATAAACCATAACCCATAAACCTAAACTCAAACACTAAACCTTAAACACAAACTATAAATTATAAACCCTAAATATAAACCTTAAATACTATAATTATATCATAAACACTAAATTTTAAAACCTTAAAACTAAAATAACAAATCCTAAACCCTAAACTCAAACACTAAACTCTAAACCCTAAACTATAAACCTTAAACTCAAACTATAAACCCTAAATATAAGCCATAAATCTTAAAAAATTAGACCCTAAACCCAAATAAAAACACTAAACCATAAATATAAACCATAATACTAGAATAAAAACCATAAAACCTAAGCATAAACCCTAATTATATCTTAAACCATAACCTTAAATAATAAACGCTAAACCCTAAATTATAAACACTAAAATTAAACCCTAAACTCAAACCAAAAACCTTAAAACCTATATATAAACCATAAATCTTAAATTTTAAACCTTAAACCCTAAAACAAAATTAAAACCATAAACTATAAACATAAACCCTAAATATTATAATGAAATAATAAACTCTGAATTTAAACCATAAACCATAAAACCCTAAACCTTAAACATAAACCATAAACCATAAATATAAACACTAAACTTAAACCCTAAATCTAAAATAACAAACTTTAAACCCTAAACATAATACCAAAACCAAAACCATAAACTATAAACCCTAAATATAAACCATAAAAACTACAATTAAATCATAAATCTTAAACCTTACACCCTAAATATAAACCATAAATCTAGAATTACAAACTCTAAACCATAAACATAAAGCTTAAACCCTACACTTAAATTCTAAATCTTAAACTCAAACCATAAACCCTAAGCCTTAAAAATTAGAATCTTTAACCATAAACTAAAACCAAAAAACCCAGACCTTAAGCCCTAAACTCATAACATAACACTAAAACTTAAACCATAAACCCTAAACCTAGAATCATAAATCATCAACCCAAACTATAAACCATAAACCCTAAACCCTAAACATAAACACTAAATAATAAACTCAAACATGTAACCATAAATCACATAACCTTAAACCTTAAACTCATGCCCATAACACTAAACATTAAACCTTAAATTAGAATCATAAATAATCAACCTAAACCCTAAACTTTAAATGTAAACCCTAAACTCAAACATATAACCATAAACACTTCAAAAACTGAACCCAAACCTTAAACTTAATAAATATAAGCACTAAACCTTTAAACTTATAATCATAAATCCTAAACCTTAAACCATAAACTAAAATCTAGAATTTCAAACCCAAAACCTAGAACCATAAACCCTAACCTTAAGCCCTAGACCCTTAAACACTATACCTTTACTATAAATAGTAAATACTAAACTCTAAACTCAAATATATCACCTTAAACTCAAACCCATAACCATAAACCTTTAAAATATAAACCTTAAATTTAAAATATTGAATTAGAAACATAAAACATAAAACTCTAAACCTTAAACCTGAAATCTTAAACCTTAAACCCAAACACATAAATAATAAATATATAATCTCAAACGCTAAACACTAATCCCAAACACCAAAACTTAAACCCATAACCAAGAACACTTTCAACCATGATCCTAAACCCTAAACTTTAAAACCTTAAACCCAAACTTAATTTTGAACCCATAACTATGACCCAAAAACCTAAAAGCCCAAACTCTAAACTAAAACATATAACCTTAAACTCTAACTTAACCATAAACCACAAAACTCAAATATAAAAAAAACTAAACCTTTAAACTATAAACTCTAACCTTAAATTTAATAAGTATAAATACAAAACCCTTAAACTAATAACCATGAATCTTAAACCCTAAACCACATAGCATGAACCTTAAGTATAAAATCCCAAACTTAAACCCTAAACTAAAAACCTAAAATCACAAACCATAAAACCTTAAACTCAAACTCATAACATTGAATCATAAACCCTAAATACTTAACCATAAACTTTAAATATAAAATCCTAAACCTTAAACACTAAATCTTATAAAATATTAAACCCTAAACTAAAAACTATATAATCTAAACCTTAAACTCAGATATATAACCTTAAACACTATAATCATAAACCCTAAATTAAAATACTAAGCCTTAAATTTGGAACTGCTAATCATGGACCTAACCACTAAACCTTAAAACTAAAACCTAAAATTAATAAATATAAACACTAAACACTTAATCCCATAACCATGAATCTTAAACCCTAAACTATGAACCATGTGTTGAGAAATGTGCCCATATTGTAGTAATCATGCAACTATTTTTTATTTATTTGAATGATGAAAAATAAATAAAGTTAATTTCACATTTCACTATTATGTCTTTTGTATTTTTTGTCTTTTATATTTTGTATTCATAGCGAAATTGTGACAAGAAAATATTAGCTTATTGATTGTCTAAAGTTCAAACTGAAGATAAGTGGCATTGGAAGAACGTTTACATTGCGAGAAAAATAACTTACTTTAGTAGATAATCTAAATGAGTTTGTAATCTCGTAAAAGAATTAAAGTGAGCATTTGATTCAAATACTGAGAAGGATTATTATGTCGTCTACAATTCTAGTTGGGGAGATAACTAGTCTTGGCTACCGGAGTAGTTGACTCCACGGGTAGAGACATAGATGTATTCATTGGTAGAATGATACATTGGGCTGGACCCAAGATGAATTAATTTTGAATCCGTTTGTGAGTTAATTAACTTCTGACGTTCATGGTACGATTTACCTAATTCCTGAGTTAGTCACTGACCATGCGTATACAACTCATGTGCTTTGATATAAGTGGAGGCTTATACTCTAAAGATGATCGAACTCATAGTCGGTATGTTGGGTACATGACTTGTGTATAGCATGGCTTTCCTAGCAACAGTGGAATTCATAGCTCAATTAAAAAGTTAATGATATCCTTTCATTGGCTTTGTGCGAATTGATAAATATGAAACGTGGCCACGGGTTGCTTATTCTCGAATGAGCAATTTATCACAATCATTTGTTGATAGTGATCATATTAATCATTAAGAAGACACAATGGTGACAATGAAATAAAATAAGATTGTATTAAGTCAACGGATTTAACTCAAAGGAATCAAGGATATCATATGAGGGTAACACACACACGACGAGGTCATTGAACAAAGCAGTTGGATGAATTGCTTTTGTAAAGAGTATACAATAATGAGTTTTCAATCATGATACTTCTTATGGTCTGACTCCATGATTAAGTAATTACGAATTATCGGAACGATACTTCTGGACATAATTGCAATCACTAGAGTTTAATTGTATATGCCTGGTTTGTCATTCCGCTGGATCAAAAAAAGATCGATCAGACTGCATTTGAATCAGAAGAAAATTCTACGACTTTGAAAATAATTTAATTGAGTCGATTTATTCGATGTAGAATTAAATTAGGTGGTCGTGAGAATTGCTCAACTAGAAAATTTGATTAAAGAATTTTCCTAAAAATTTAATTTGAAAAACCTAAGTGAATTTTGGAAAATTAATTTACAAGTCACACAATTGGCCCAATGGTAGTTAAATTTGAAAATTGGGCTTGATATCGTAATTGGGCCAGGGAGTCCAAAACCAAGATCAATAACCAAAAAACTAGATGAACTGGGCCTAGTGTGTAAAACAAGGCCGACGGTCCAACCGATGGCTAGACTGGACCATCGGGTCGTCACTTTGATAATAAATATAAACACTAAATATTAAACCCTTAAAATCTAAACCATAAACCCTAAAATTAATAAATATAAATAATAAACCATATAACCATGAATCTCAAACCATAAACTATAAATCATAAACCTTAAATCTAAAATCTCAACCCTAAAATATAAAATCATAAACCATAAACCCTAAGCTTTAAACCATAAACCCTAAGTCCTAAATCCTAAACCATAAACATATAAATAAAAACCCTAAACTCGAACCTGTAACCTTAAACCTTAAACCTTAAACTCCAACACATATCCATAAACACTTAAACCATAAACCCTAAACTCAAACAGATAACATTAAATCTAAAACTCTAAACATTTAACCACAAACCCTAAATCTAAAATCTTAAACCTTAAACATTAATATATAAATTCTAAACTCAAACTCATAACCAAAAACCCTAAACTCAAACATATAAAACTAAATCATAAACTCAAAGCCATAACTATAAACCCTAAATATAGCATCTTAAACCCTAAACCCAAAACATAAAAGTCCAAACCTTAAAACTTAAACTAATAACCATAAACCCTAAATTATAAATCTAGAATATTAAACCATAAGCACCAACCTTAAACTGAAACCCATAACATTGAATCCAAAACTTTAAACACTAAACCATGAAGCATATATCACAAATCTTAAACTCTAAACCCTAATATATAAACCTAAACTTGAGGACATAACCTTAAATAATTTTAACCATAACCCTAAACACTAACACCTTAAACAAAATTTAAACTCGAACCCATAACATTGAAAACAAAACTCTAAACATTGAACCATAAACCTTAAATCTAAACTTTTAAACCCTAAATTCGAGCCCATAAGCTTAAACCTTAAATTCAAGCCCATAAGCTTAAACATTAAACTCAAAACCATACTCATAAACACTTAAACCATAAACTATAAATCTAGAGTATAGAACCCTAAACTCAAAACATAGAAGCCCAAACTTTAAACTTAAACATAACCTAAACCATAAACCATAAATCTAGAATCACAAATCCTAAACCTTAAACCATAAACCCTCAAACCAAACCATAAACTCAAACCTATAACTCTAAACACTTTTAACCATGAACCTAAACCTTAAACACCAAACTCATAACCACAAACTCTTAAACCTTAAACATGACAAACCTAAACCTTAAACCCAAAACCTCAAACTCAAACATAAACCCTAAATATTAAATCACAAACCCTAAACCTTGCGGTCCAAAGTTTTAGTTCAAGCTTTGGGATTTTGGGTTCGAGGTTTATGGTAAAATAATCACCAAAATTATGTGTTAATGACAGAGAAAAAATTGCACCAAAAATACTTACTTTTTTTTATAAAAAAATTGGTTGCACAAAAATAAAATTATTAACTTATGAAAAAAATAGAATGATTAAAATCTGCAAAAGAAGAAAAGATATTTGTTTATAATTTAAAAAATTAATTATTTTAAGAAATTTAATTAAAGTTGAATTAAGTTGGAGAATATATTAGATATAGATGAGTGTATAATAATACTTTGTTATCTTTAAAATTTTATGACGTGTCACTATTTTATTGGTACTTAAAAACTATGCTTTTTAGGATCATCCTAATATAGTTTATTCTCTTAAATTAAATTGTATAGATTTATGTTAAAAATAATATACTAAATAGTAATTAAAATCATATTTATATTTAAAATATAATAAACAAATAATGAAAATAATAAGGGATAAATCTCAAAACTATACATAAACTTTAGTTTAATGTGCAATTCTCTACATGTATTTTGATTTGGTCAAATTCTCATAAATTATTAACACAATTATTGATATAGTATCATTTTATGTTTATATATTACATACACATATAGTTATATTTATCCAATATAAAAATAAAAATAAGTTGATGTATTTATTTCTTTAAATGCGCATGATTGAATCAAAATTAAACTTTCATATATACATTTGAACCACAATCTAAATTTCATGTGTATAATTGCACCAAATTAAAATTCTTATATCAAATTGTACATTGAATCAAAACTCATGTATAATTTTGAGATTTATCCCAAATAATAATGATGGGAAGGAGGTTAAAAGAGTAATTGTCTCCATCATTGAAGGTACCGGTTTCAAATTTTGGGCTACCAATGTGATTTCCATACCTGCTTGCACACACCATTAATTGTTGTGCGTATAAAGTGAAGGCAGTTTTGCCTTGGGATGTCAATCGCACTGAAGCTGCGACACATCCAAACGAAACCTTAAGGTCTCCTTTGGTTGGCCAGTGGCTACGAGTGAGGTTGAGTTGGACACTTTTTTCATCTAACTGCACTGATGGTCAGTGTTTGGATAGTTTTAGTGCCTTGCTCATAAGCAATTGAACTGCTATGTGATGAAAAAGACTAGCTTGTTTTCATTTTTATATTTATTTTACCTTTTTATCCTTGAAAGTTAAAATAATATGAAAACCAACTTTATTTCTTTCTTTTGGAGAGCCTAGCTCTCATTTATCCCTTTCTCGTTTGCCCATTTTTGTTTTTGTATTTTGCTGTTGAAGATTACTTCTTTTTATATGTTTTTACAATATTTTGTAGTATGTTTGCTTGCTCTTCTTTGCTTTGTATTTTGTCTTTGGTTGACTTGTGTTATTTTTCCTTTTGTTGTATGCTTCTTTTTGGTTTTATTTTTCTTGCTCTGCTATGTGGTCTGGTCCGATCTTGAGTTGGTGCCTTCTTTTTTTTTGAAAAGTCAAAAAACAAATTTACTTCAACAATCTAAGTATATCATCTACAACTACATAATCAAATGAAACAGACAAAACTCCCTACAATACCATAACTAGACCAAAAATAGAAGTAAAGTAAAGCTAAAAGAATAAAAACTAGTCCATTTTTATCTTTAATTGGTGCCTTCCTTCCATTTTTATCACTTGTGTTGACTCTTTGTATTCAATCTTTCATATTTAATATATCTAAATTTAGCCACAATTAAAGAAAAGAAGCTTATAAAAAACAAACAAATTTTAGGTCGAGCAACCTAAACAGAAATTGAATGCAATAGTAGGGGAACTAACATATGGTGAAATTCAATAATTGAATGAAGATTTAGTGGCATATAAATCCAAAAGAAATATATTTTTGTTTAAAAACAGAAAAAAATCAAAAGAAACATGTACGGTCTGTCGGTTGACGACGTGCATGTGTTGGGTCTTAGCCTCAATTACTCAATAAAGATAAGAAGAAATGTTATATTTAAATCCTCTTAAAAGTTTTTACCCGATCAATGTGAGATTGTACTTTTCTTTCGCATTACCAATAGTAATTTCAAGTATTTGATATGAATGATATCTTTCCTACATGTAGAAGTTACTGGGAAGAAGAACAAAAAAATGTAGAACATAAGCTGTGTAAACAATTATGGTTTAGCAACCTTTTCGGACAAGCGTACGGGATCTCCTATAAGTTCTCATAATGTGGTAAAGGGAGCAATGAATGGAGATTATATAATTACAACAATATAAAGTATTAAAATTTTAAAATATTTAGCTAATATAAAATTTCCTAAAACATCAGCAAATGCGAGAATTCCTTCTAGTGTAACTTAAAAGTTTTCCCGAATGCTTAGGCTCTCAATCTAGATTCGTGGTTTAATTTACTTGGGTTAGAGTAACCAACAGCCACAAATCACATGTTCGGGGGTCGTGAGAGAGAGTAGAGAGAGAATGAAGCAAACAAAAAAAATTACTTAGGCAAGTATAGCTACTACACTATTTTTTTTTAATATTAATCTCATTATAAATTTTTAGCTTTTTTTATATAATGCCTAGAACTACCCATAGCCCTTTCCCAACTTTTAAATAGGAGGACAATGCACTTTAGCGCACTTAAACCCACATTGTAACAATCTATTTTTTAATGGTGTCAAAATAGTGGTTTCGATACTGAAATTTCGATAAGTGAGTCTGTAAATATTATTATTTAATATTTACGAGTTAAATATAGTGTTATTGTTAATTTTGATTTGATAGATTTTATTAATTAGCCAGTTAGTCAAAGTATAAGTGGCTCGTACCGAAAGTCAGTAATTTAGGAAAATGAGATATCGAGATCTCATTTTCATAAACCGAGCTTGTAAATACTTTTCTTAAATATTTATGGAGTTGTTTTATAAGTGAATTGAAGTTTGGTCAGGAAACTTTGATGATTAATTGATAGTTAATTAAGAAAAAATGACTAAATCATAAAAGTTATAAAAGTTAGTCACTATTGATTTTATTAATTAAAGGCTTATTTAGTAAATTTGAGAGGACTTATATGGTATTTAGACCATAATCCTATAACATGGACGGTTTAAGCTTGACTTTTATTTAATTTTTATATGTTAAAATTTTATTAATTAATGATATATGTATATTAAACATTAAAGAAAAAGAAAACCATGAAAATCATATAATCTTTCTTCTTCCTTCATTGCCGTTTTCACCAAGAAAAAGTTTCGGTCAAGCTTTTTCTTATGCATGTAAGTCCTTAGGTTATCCGTTTTTCGTAAATTTTATATTTTTAGATCATTACAATGAGGTCTAGTTAATCAGTATCTCCATTTTCAAAACTGTTAAAGATTTTAAAAGTTTTCATCGATTAAATTGGAAGCTCATGATGTTTAATAGTTTGATTATAAGCTTAAATGTGTTTAATGACTAATTTGTAAAGTAATTTTTGGTTAGTTTTGAGTGTAGGGATTAAAATCTAAAACTATTGATTTTGACATGAAATTTCTATAAATTTTGGTTGTAAATGACTTTATAAGAGTAAAATTGAAATCAAATTGAAATTGAAGCTTAATTGTAAAAGATGTAATAGTTTCGGTTTTATGGACTAAATTGAATAAAATGAAAAAGTTTAGGGAAATTGTGAAAAATGATAATAAGATGTTATATGTATTAAATAAGTTTTTATAAGGTATTTATAGCTGATAATTAGAAATAAATTACTATATAGATCAAGAACTAGTAGATAATCGAGGAAAATAGAAAATTACAAATTACAAATTAGTCCTTGACACTCTTATTTTTGTTGTTTGCTCTTGGTAAGTTCATACGATATAGTTAAATATATTAATTTAATGTTTGTGGCTAGATTGTAAAATTATAATATTTTTGAATCCATTTTAAAATTGTTTAGAAATTGGTACAAAAAGGTGAGAAAATGGCTACAATGGGAAAATATGGTTAGAGATAGATATATAGTATTGAATTAATGTAAAATTTATTATACAAGTACATGATTTATACATGGTGATGTTAGATCTCTAAAAGACATATGTATATGTGAAAATAAAATAAAGAACACACATATTTTTACGTGGAAACCCTTTCGGGAAAAAAACCACGGGCAGAGGAGAGGAAAATTCACTATGTCGAATTCGAATAATTACAAGATGAGTAGACTATATCTATTTATAGGCTTGTAAAGCCATATTCTAGTAAGACTGAAATACCTTATTCTAATCAATATCAAATAGATGGAATTTAATAAGGTTTAAAAAACCTTATTCTAAAATAAAATAAAAGAAGTGTAATTCTATATGGATTCTTCTTTTATTTTATTTTATCACTGTATTTTATTTAAATAAGGATTCGGGTCACTTAATTCTAACAATCTCCACCTTGACACGAATTCTCAATGAACAAGTTCTTCATCGCGAACTCTCAATAAACAAATTCTCCACCTCTTCCATAAAACCTCTTAAGGGTTTAACTTCAACAATGAACACCAACCAAGTCTAAGCAATGCTCAAACTTAGTTATAGGAAGTGAATTAGTCATCATATCTACAGGATTTTCATGAGTACTAATTTTGCTCACAACAATATCAGCACGAGCAATAATATCACGAACAAAATGATACCGAACATCAATATGTTTTGTTCTCTTATGAAACATTTGATCTTTTGTAAGAAAGATGGCACTCTGACTGTCACAAAATACTGTGCTGATTTGAAGGTCTTCATTGAATTCACTAAAGAGTCCCTTCAACCAAATAGCTTCTTTACAAGCCTTAGTAATCGCCATGTACTCAGCTTCAGTGGTAGACAAAGCGACTGTAGATTGCAAAGTGGCTTTCCAACTGATTGCACAACCTCCAATTATAAAGACATAACATGTGAGAGATCTTCTTCTATCAAGGTCTCCAGCAAAATCAGCATCAACATACCCAATGACTCCATCTCTAGTTCTTCCAAACTGTAAGCAAACATCAGTAATACCTTGTAAGTATCTTAAAATCCACTGAACTACTTTCCAGTGTTCTTTACTGGGATTCGCCATGTATCTGTTAACTGCACTGACTACATATGATAAATCTGGAAGTGAACAAACCATAGCATACATGAGAGATCCCACTGCACTAGAGTATGGAACATGTGACATGTACTCAATCTCATCATCTGATTGTGGAGACAAAACCGATGAAAGTCTGAAATGGGCTGCTAAAGGAGTACTAACAGGCTTAACACTCTGCATATTGAACCTGCAATTTACTTGCTTTTCTTTCTTTGAGAATCTCCATTCCAAGTATCTTCTTTGCTGGTCCTAAATCTTTCATCTCAAATTCTTTACTTAGTTGGGCTTTGACCTTTCTTATCTCTCCTTTATCTTTTGCTGCTATCCACATGTCATCAACATAAAGAAGTAGATACACAAAAGAACTATCACTATTTTTCTTAAAGTAAACACAACTGTCAAAACTACTTCTTTTGAAATCATGAGAAGTCATAAAGGAATCAAACCTCTTATACCACTGTCTTGGTGACTGTTTTAAACCGTAAAGGGACTTTTTCTGCAAGCAAACATAGTCCTCTTTTTTTGAGACTGTAAAACCCTCTGGTTGTTGCATGTAAATATCCTCCTCAAGTTCTCTATGCAAAAATGCAGTTTTTATATCTAACTGCTCAAGCTCCAAACCATGCATGGCCACAATACCAAGCAAAGCTCGTGTAACGCCCCTTACCCAAGACCGTCGCCGGAGTCGAGCACAAGGCACTACTAAACTTATTTGAGCACTTAGCCAAATTCAGATAATTTATATCATACTTTTCAGACAAGCTGTCCAACTGCGTCATAGTTGCTAAAAAAAATCATATCTTGAGTTATAAAACTCAAAATTCAAATCCGTAAATTTTCCCCGAATTTAGACTCATATATCTACTTACCAATTTTTTTTATATAATTTTTGGTTGGTCCAATTAGTACAATTTATTAGTTAAATTCTCCCCTGTTCCAGGGTTTGGCTACTTTGACCCCTGTGCACTACGAACCAAATTTATCCCTGTACAGAATTCAAATAACCATGCCGTTTATTTCTCTTAGAAATAGACCCAATGAGGAATCCATACATATACAGTATGACTCATAATTATTTTTGTGAAATTTTTAATGATTTTTACAAATTAGAACAAGGGAACTCAAAGTCATTCAGACTCTGTCTCACAACAATTTAAATATCTCATAACATAAAATCCAATTGCATGCATCGTTTCCTCTATATGAAACTAGACTTATTAGGATTTAATCTCATTTTTTTCTCAGGCCTTAACTCAATTTCCACAATTTATGGTGAATTTTCAAAGTCAAACTACTGCTACTTACCAAAAACTGTTTTAGTACAAATATTGTTAACTAGTTTATAACATCTTTTCTTCAATCCATTCAAACTCTATACATGCCATATAAATCTTTAAACATAAAACAAAAACTACTGGAATTGATCTGAATAGTGTGCCTTGTTGTGTTGATCCGATCTACCAACTTCTCTTTAATTCAATCTACAAAAGAAATTATCAAACACACACAAGTAAGCTTATTGAAGCTTAATAAGCTCATAGGCATAAAAACACAAATCTTATCAAATATTGTACATAATCATATATCTATTAGTTTAACTATTTCATCCTCCAAATCACAATTTCATTAATAACTCATTTGAATAATTTCCATATGACTACTCACAATTTAACTCTCTTAGGCCCATTTCTCATTTACTTCATTGTCAAATTAGGGAACAATAAGGGAATTGAGTGCTCCATAATCACATTGCCATAGTAAACTATAGACTTTCACATTGTTCACATATCATACCGAAGCCATATCCCAGACATGGTCTTATACGGAATCACATTATCACATTTTACCGATGCCATAGCCCAGCTATGGTCTTATACGGAGTCACATTATCACATTGCACCGATGCCATATCCCAGCTATGGTCTTAAACGGACGCACTTATCACGTATTTTTCGTTAATTCATCAGGGTCACAGAATAGAAGCACTCAAATCCATTGTTCCTACTAATTTGTACTTTTAGTTACACATTATTTATTAGTTAATGCAAATTGATAGTATTCATCAACAATAAAATACTTTAACAATCATAAGATTTTCATAACAAAACATTGAACTTTGCCATATGAACTTACCTGGGCTAATTTGCAAAAGTCGTAGAAATTCAGGGACTATTCTTGAATTTTTTCCTTTCCACGATTCAGTTCGTTTTCTTGATATGATGTAAAAATATGAAAAGCCAGCTTTCTCCAGACCTTCTACGGCGTTTTGGCTGATAAAATATGAAGAGATCTCTAGATTCTTCAATTTTGTTCTTATTTTATATGTTAAAGTTGTAAAATTTTCAATTTTGCCCTTATTTCCTTTATTTTTCTGCTGATTTTCTTGCCTTTGCCGTCCAGCCTATTCACTTTTAGGCTTAATTTCCCTTTAAATCTTCCTTCTTTTAACACTTGAGCTATTTAATCCTTTTAGCAAAATTTATTTTTATTATAATTTAGTCCTTTTTATTTAATTGACTACCTAATCGTTAAAACTTCTCAACCAAACTTTAATACTAGCTAAATGAAACTTCATAAATATTTATAAAAATATTTATAGCTTGATTTTCAAATTCGAGGTCTCGATACCTCATTTTTGACCTGTTTGACCTAATAAATTCTTTTAATTCACTAATTTCACCATTTCACAAATTCTTCTAAATTCTTACTTGACTCATAAATATTAAATTACTATCTTGTTCAATCTTATTTGTCGGATTTAGTGATCTCAAATCACTATTTCCGACACCACTGAAAATTAGGCCGTTACAACTCTCCCCCCTTAGGAAATTTCGTCCTCGAAATTTTGTACCTGAAAATAAATGCGGAAATTGTGATCTCATAGATTCTTCCGTTTCCCAAGTTGCCTCCTCCAATCGATGTCGATGCCATAACACTTTTACTAACGGTACTCGTTTATTCCGTAGTTCTTTAACTTCCCGAGCTAATATTTTCACTAGTTCCTCCGAATAAGTCATATCTGATTGTAGCTCTATCTCAGTATGAGGAATCACATGTGAAGGGTCTGATCTATATCGTCTTAACATAGATACATGAAATACATTATGGATCTTCTCAAGTTCTGGAGGCAAGGCCAATCTATAAGCTACCGGACCGATCCTCTCAATGATTTTGTATGGTCCGATAAATCGTGGACTAAGCTTTCCTTTTCTACCAAATCGTAAAACTTTCTTCCACGGAGAAACTTTCAAGAACACATGATCACCCATATTGAACTCTATATCTCTTCTTTTCAAATCCGCATACGACTTTTGACGATTGGAAGCAGCTTTCAAACTTTCTTGAATAATCTGAACTTTTTCTTCAGTTTCCCGAATTAAATCCACTCCGACTAATTTCGATTCACTTAATTCTGACCAATACAACGGGGTTCTGCACTTCCTTCCATACAGAGCTTCAAACGGTGCCATTTTGATACTAGCTTGATAACTGTTATTATAAGCAAATTCAGCTAAAGGTAAGTACCTTTCCCAGTTGCCACTGAACTCGAGTATACAGCACCTTAACATATCTTCCAAAATTTGAATCACTCGCTCTGATTGTCCGTCTGTCTGAGGGTGAAAAGCTGTACTAAATTTTAACTTAGTACCTAAAGCTTCCTGTAGTTTATTCCAAAATCTCGAAGTAAACCTCGGATCTTGATCAGAAATAATTGATGTCGGTACCCCATGTAATCTCACAATTTCTGACACATATAATTCCGCTAACTTATCAAGCGAGAAATCTATTCTGACCGGAATAAAATGTGCCGACTTAGTTAATCTGTTTACTATCACCCAAATTGAATCTTTCTTCTTCGGAGTCACTGGTAATCCAGATACAAAATCCATCGTCACATGTTCCCACTTCCATTCTGGAATCATTACGGGTTGTAACAAACCTGTAGGCACTTGATGTTCAGCTTTTACCTGTTGACAGATTAAACATTTTGCCACAAATTCAAAAATTTCCCGTTTCATACCAGGCCACCAATACATTTTTTTTCAAATCACAAACATCTTCGTACTACCCGGATGAATCGAGTACATACTATTATGAGCCTCTGATAAGATATCCTTCTTCAATTCTAGATTATTCGGGACACAAATTCTATTACGATGGTATAACATACCACTATTATCAATAGAGTAATCTAAGTTCAAATTATCCCGAACCATTTGTCGTTTCAACACCAACTTCGGATCTTCATCTTGCAATTCCCGAATTCGTTGAAAGAATACTGGTTTTGTCTTTAATTCAGCTAATATAGAACCATTTTCATTAATAGACAAATGAGCATTTAACGCCCGAAGAGCAAATAATGATGATTTCTGACTAAGTGCATCTGCCACTACATTTGCCTTACCCGGATGATAATCAATGATAAGATCATAATCTTTCAACAGCTCTAACCATCGCCTCTGTCTCAAATTCAGCTCTTTCTGCGACATTAAATATTTCAAACTTTTATGGTCTGTATACACATAACATTTCTCTCCATATAGGTAGTGACTCCAAATTTTTAAAGCAAATACTATAGTAGCTAATTCAAGATCATGTGTAGGGTAGTTCCTCTCATGTGGTTTCAACTGTCGAGAAGCATATGCTACAACTTTTCCTGACTGCATCAATACACAACCTAAACCATTCAGAGACGCATCACTATATACTACATATGGCACACCTGATTCAGGCTGAGTTAACACTGGAGCCTCTATCAACAATTTCTTTAATTGATCAAAACTTCGTTGGCACTCATCAGACCATACAAACTCAACATTCTTCTGTAATAATTTAGTTATCAGTGAAGCAATCAGTGAAAAGTCTTTCACAAATCGACGATAGTAACCAGCTAATCCAAGGAAACTTCGCACTTCCGTAACATTCTTTGGAGTTTTCCAATTAATCACCGCTGACACCTTACTCGGATCTACCCGTATACCATCAACTGACACAATGTGACCCAAGAATCCCACTTCATGAAGCCAAAATTCACATTTACTAAATTTTGCATATAACTGTTTTTCCCTTAATATCTGCAGTACAATTCTCAAGTGCTGAGCATGCTCGGATTCTGTCTTTGAATAGATCAGTATATCGTCAATAAACACAACCAAAAATCTATCCAGGTAAGACTAGAAAATTCGATTCATTAAATCCATAAAAGCAGCAGGAGCATTTGTCAAACCGAATGGCATAACTAAGAACTCATAATGACCATACCGAGTTCTAAAAGCTGTTTTCGGCACATCACATTCCTTTACCTTTAACTGATAATACCCAGATCTGAGATCTATTTTTGAAAACACTGCAGCATCTTTAAGCTGATCGAATAAATCATCAATACGAGGCAAATGATATTTATTTTTAATTGTTACCTTATTTAGTTGCCTGTAATCTATACACAGCCTCAATGAACCATCATTCTTTTTCACAAATAAGACAGGTGCACCCCATGGCGACATACTCGGTCTGATAAACCCTTTGTCTAACAGCTCTTGCAACTGTGTTTTTAACTCTCTTAATTCTGCTAGAGCCATTCTATACGGTGTCACCGATATGGGAGCTGTTCCCGGAAACACATCTATCACGAACTCAACTTCTCTATCGGGTGGTAAACCTGGTAATTCTTCAGGAAATACATCCATGAATTCATTTACAACAGATAGTTGCTCTAACTTTGATTCAGAACTTCGAGTATCAAGAATATAGGCTAAATAAGCCTCATTTCCTTTACGCAACAATTTCTGAGCAGACATAAAGGAAATCATTCTAACCATATCATCCAAATTTCCAGACTCAACCAAAATAATATCTCCTGTTTGACATTTCAAGCTAATTCATTTTTCTCGACAATTCACTATCTCGTTATGTTTCATTAACCAGTCCATGCCCAAGATAATATCAAATTCACGAAAGGGTAGCAGCATCAAATCAGCGGGGAAATCACAGCCCTTAACTTTCAATGGACAGTTATGACATATTAAATTAACTACCACACTTTGACCTAACGGATTTGTAACTTGTACATCATAATCAGTAGGCTCAACAAATAAATTCTTTTCAGATGCTAACATAGTTCAAATATATGAATGAGTAGACCTAGGGTCTATTAAAGCATACACAGGAATATCATAAAGGTAGAAAGTACCAGCAATTACATCTGGAGCTGTTGCTTCTTCTCTTGCTTGAATGGCATAAGTAAGAGCAGGGGCCCTAACTTCTGATCGGCTAGCAGTATCTTTCATACCCGAACGAGTAGCCCCTGTAGCACTGCTCTGACCAGAGCGTCTTCCTTTTTGAAGAGGAATTTTCTGTTTCTCCCTCTGTTCCACTTCTTCTACTTGTAATTGGGGACAATCACGAATAAAGTGATCAGTGGCCCCACATTTATAACAAGCCCCTAACTTACTTCTACATTCACCGGGGTGACTTCTTCCACAATATTGACACTTAGGCCTTTGGGTATTTTGTACACTACCCACACTAACAGCAGGTCTGTCAGATGCTTTGTAATCAAATTGTCTTGGCCTACTTTTTCCTGATCTTTCTGGTGCTGAAGTGGCTCGACTGAATTCCTCTTTAGATTTCTTCACTGGTAAAGCCGAAAATGACTTAGATGCACTTCTTTTGAAAGATTCTTTACTTCTTCTATCTTGTTGCATCTTTCTATTATATACTTATTCAAGCTTCTGAGCATGATCTGATAGAACAACAAATTCTCGTATCTCAATGCCCCCTATCATCATTTTAATCTCATCATTAAGCCCTTCTTCAAATCTGATACACATTTCTTCTTCAGTGGATACTATATCTCGAGCATATTTGCTCAGATAGACAAATTCTCTTTCATATTCAGCCACTGACTTGTTTCCCTGTCGCAAGTCGAGAAATTCTCTTTTCTTCTTATCCAGATATCTTCTACCGACATATTTCTTCTTAAATTCATTTTGAAAAAATTCACAAGTGATCTTCTCAGCCGGTACAATAGCTTCTATTGTTTCCCATCAGTTATAAGCTTCTTCTTTCAATAATGATACGGCACATATTAAGTAATCATCTGGTGAGCATGTCATTTGCTTAAAAACCCTCATTATACTTTGTAACCAATATTCAGCTTTAACGGGGTCATCATCTGTTCTTTCCCGAAATTCTTCAGCCCCATGTTTTCTGAGCTTTTCAAATGGAGAACGTTTGCCAGATTCAGTTGTTGGAGGAGGTGGAGGAGCAACCGGGGGTACTACCGATGTTGAGATAGGGGAGGAGGTTGCGGAGTCTAATTTTTTTCTCGCACATTCTCATTATACCACTGATTCATGAATCCATAAATCATATTTTTGAGTTCTTGTTCTCGCATCAATGAAATCGGAACTTCACTACTTGTTCCTTGTTCAGAGATTTGTACTCTACTGTTAACTTTTTCTTGCTCAGTTTGTTCTGGTCTATCTGACATCTTTTCAAATCGAAGATAATCTATAATAAAAACAAGGATTAGATCGGATCATACACAGCACACTATCACAGATTTATATGGCATGTAATTCTAGACACTTTTCACATCATACATATTCCGAGAATCGGCTAAACCAAAGCTCTGATACCAATAAATGTAACGCCCCTTACCCGAGACTGTCGCCGGAGTCGAGCACAAGGCACTACTAAACTTGTTTTAGCACTTAACCAAATTCAGATAATTTATATCATACTTTTCAGACAAGCTGTCCAACTGCGTCATAGTTGCTAAAAAAAATCATATCTTGAGTTATAAATCTCGAAATTCAAATTCGTAAATTTTCCCCGAATTTAGACTCATATATCTACTTACAATTTTTTTTATATAATTTTTGGTTGGTCCAATTAGTACAGTTTATTAGTTAAATTCTCCCCTGTTTCAGGGTTTGGCTACTTTGACCCCTGTGCACTACGAACCAAATTTCTCCCTGTACAGAATTCAAATAACCATTCTGTTTGTTTCTCTTAGAAATAGACCCAATGAGAAATCCATACATATACAGTATGACTCATAATTATTTTTGTACAATTTTTAATGATTTTTACAAATTAGAATAAGGGAACTCGAAGTCATTCAGACTTTGTCTCACAACAATTTAAATATCTCATAACATAAAATCCAATTGCATGCACCGTTTCCTCTATATGAAACTAGACTTATTAGGATTTAATCTCATTTTTTTCTCAGGCCTTAACTCAATTTCCACAATTTATGGTGAATTTTCAAAATCAAACTACTGCTACTTACCAAAAACTGTTTTAGTACAAATATTGTTAACTAGTTTATAACATCTTTTCTTCAATTCATTCAAACTCTATACATGCCATATAAATCTTTAAACATAAAACAGAAAACTACCGGAATTGATCTGAATAGTGTGCCTTGTTGTGTTGATCCGATCTACCAACTTCTCTTTAATTCAATCTACAAAAGAAATTATCAAACACGCACAAGTAAGCTTATTGAAGCTTAGTAAACTCATAGGCATAAAAACACAAATCTTATCAAATATTGTACACAATCATATATCTATTAGTTTAACTATTTCATCCTCCAAATCACAATTTCATTAATAACTCATTTGAATAATTTCCATAAGGCTACTCATAATTTAACTCCCTTAGGCCCATTTCTCATTTACTTCATTGTCAAATTAGGGAACAATAAGGGAATTGAGTGCTCCATTATCACATTGCCATAGTAAACTATGGACTTTCACATTGTTACGCATCACACACCGAAGCCATAGCCTTGCCATGGTCTTACACGGTTCACATATCATACCGAAGCCATATCCCAGACATGGTCTTATACGGAATCACATTATCACATTATACCGATGCCATAGCCCAGCTATGGTCTTATACGGAGTCACATTATCACATTGCACCGATGCCATAGCCCAGCTATGGTCTTAAACGGGTGCACTTATCACATATTTTTCGTCAATTCATCAGGGTCACAGAATAGAAGCACTCAAATCCATTGTTCCTACTAATTTGTACTTTTAGTTACACATTATTTATTAGTTAATGCAAATTGATAGTATTCATCAACAATAAAATACTTTAACAATCATAAGATTTTCATAACAAAACATTGAACTTTGCCATATGAACTTACCTGGGCTAATTTGCAAAAGTCGTAGAAATTCAGGGACTATTCTTGAATTTTTTCCTTTCCACGATTCAGTTCGTTTTCTTGATATGATGTAAAAATATGAAAAACCAGCTTTCTCCAGACCTTCTACGGCGTTTTGGCTGATAAAATATGAAGAGATCTCTAGATTCTTCAATTTTGTTCTTATTTTATATGTTAAAGTTGTAAAATTTCCAATTTTGCCCTTATTTCCCTTATTTTTCTGCTGATTTTCTTGCCTTTGCCGTCCAGCCTATTCACTTTTAGGCTTAATTTCCCTTTAAATCTTCCTTCTTTTAACACTTGAGCTATTTAATCCTTTTAGCAAAATTTATTTTTATTACAATTTAGTCATTTTTATTTAATTGACTACCTAATCATTAAAATTTCTCAACCAAACTTTAATACTAGCTAAATGAAACTTCATAAATATTTATAAAAATATTTATAGCTTGATTTTCAAATTTGAGGTATCGATACCTCGTTTTTGACCCGTTTGACTTTATAAATTCTTTTAATTCACTAATTTCAACATTTCACAAATTCTTCTAAATTCTTACTTGACTCATAAATATTAAATTACTATCTTGTTCAATCTTATTTGTCGGATTTAGTGATCTCAAATCACCATTTCCGACACCACTGAAAATTAGGCCGTTACAGCTCGAATCGAATTATGCTTAACAACTGGGGAGAAAAAATCTGTGAAATCCACTCTTGGAATTTGACTGTAACCCTTTGCAGCAAGCCTTGCTTTATATCTGGGTTCTTCAACTTCTGGAGTCCCTTCTTTCTTTTTAAACACCTATTTACAATGAACAACCTTTTTACCTTTAGGAAGTTTCACAAGATTCCATGTTCTGTTTTTGCGGAGTGATTCCATCTCCTCTTGCATAGAAAACATCCACTTTTCTGATTCTTCACGGCTAACCGCCTCAGAATAATTAGATGGCTCTTGATTCGCATCTATATCTTTAGCCACATTTAAAGCATAAGAAACTAGATCAGCCTCAGCATACTTATTTAAAGGTTTAATTTCCCTTCTAGTTTTGTTTTTGGCGATAGAGTATTGCGGTGAAGAAGCAACTCTATTATCAATTTTTGTACTGGCTTAAGGAGTCGACTCTGTATTAATATGATGCTCCACTTGCTTTTGATTTTCTTTATTGGAAGAGTTTTTAAGAGATAAGTTAGGCAGCATAGCAGTTTCATCAAAAACATCTCTGCTAATCACAACTTTCTATTTTCAGGACACCATAACTTATACCCTTTTACACCAGCTTTATAACCAAGAAAAACACATTTAATGGATCTCGGTTCCAATTTTCCATTATCAACATCAGCATACGCAGGACACCCAAAGATCTTTAAGTCAGAATAATTAGCAGGATTACCAGACTATACCTCTTGTGGAGTCTTTTTCTCAATGGCAATGGGTGGAGATCGATTGATCAAAAAACATGCAGTAGAGGCTACTTCGGCCCAAAATGACTTTGGTAAGTTGGCATTTGACAACATACATCGAACCTTCTCCATGATCATTCTTTTCATTCGTTATTGTGGAGTATGGCGAAATGTCAAGTGTCTCACGATCCCTTCTGACTTGCACAATCTATTAAACTCATTAGAACAGAACTCGAAGCCATTGTCTGTACGGAGGTATTTTATTTGTTTTCCTGTCTGTTTTTTAATCATAATTTTCCAAGACTTAAATGTGAAAAATACATCGCTTTTTTGCTTCAAGAAGAATGCCCAAACTTTTCTGGAAAAATTATCAATAAAGGTTAGCATATAATTAGCTCCACCTATCGAAGGCACTCTAGTTGGCCCCTACAAATCAAAATGAATATACTCCAATGTTCCCTTTGTGTTATGGATTCATCTGGTGAATCGAACTCTCTTTTGCTTCCCAAAAACACAGTGCTCACAGAAATTCAGTTTGCAAAATTCTTTGCCCATCAAGAAGTCCTCTTTTGCTTAATTCTGCCATCCCATTCTCACTCATATGCCCTAGGCACATATGCCAAAGTTTAGTAATATCATCATCTGACAAGGAAGAGGAAACAACAGCTGCATCACCAGTAACAGTAGAACCCTGCAAAACATATAACTTGGCAGTCTTTCTCTATCGTTCATCACAATAAGGGAACCTTTGGAAATATTTAAAACCCTACTTTCAGCTGTGTATCTGTATCATTTTAAATAAAGAGTACTCAATGAAATTAAATTTCTTTTCAATTCTGGAACATGTCGTACGTTACTAAGTGTTCTGACAACTCCATCAAACATCTTAACTTTAATTGTTCCAACACATGCAATTTTACACGAAGCATTATTGCCCATCAAAACAACACCTTCAGACACTGTTTCGTAAGTTGTAAACCAATCCCGATTGGTACTCATGTGGAAAGTGTAGCCTGAATCATGTATCCACTTCTCGCTTATTTTAGAATCATTGATAGAAGCGACTAGAAGTTCACCATCGATGTAGTCTTCTACAACATCAGCTTCACCGAAATTTTCTGGTTGTCTTCTCTTTCATCACATCCTGCAAAATTTTGTTGGAAAAATGCAAATGTAATTGTGTTAACGCATTTCGATCCTTACGCTTCTTCTCTTCATCTGTTAATGTCGAAGGTATCTTATCTATCCCTAGCAGGGCATCCTCTGGATCCATCTATGCAAGAAATGCTTGCATCTTAATTTGCTACAATGTAAATCTAGTGTTGCGATCCAACAGTGAAATTTCATACTTCAAAGACGCCATTATCGTGATCGAGATGAACAACTCGGAAGCTCTAATACTAATTTATGAAAAATAAAATAAAATAAAATAAAATAAAAAACACATAGATTTTTACGTGGAAACCCTTTCGGGAAGAAAACCACTGGCAGAAGAGAAGAAAATTCACTATGTCGAATTCGAATAATTACAAGATGAATAGACTATGTCTATTTATAGGCTTGTAAAGCCATATTCTAGTAAGACTGAAATACCTTATTCTAATCAATATCAAATAGATAGAATTTAATAAGGTTTAAAAAACCTTATTCTAAAATAAAATAAAAGAAGTGTAATTCTATATGGATTCTTCTTTTATTTTATTTTATCATTGTATTTTATTTAAATAATGATTCGGGTCACTTAATTCTAACAGTATATATATTGTTTTGATGTCAAGTGGGCTAAATTAATAGCATGTGATTATACCTTGAATGATTGGAATAATATAAAATGTGAGAAATGAAATGAAATGTATTAAATGTTTCGATATGTGTATTGAGCCTGGATGAACATAGGATAGGATACAATTGGCATGCCAATAGGGTTATTTTGCACGCTGTATAGGTTTGACATGAGATGAGATGATGATGTACTGTATATTCACTGATTGTACCTGAATCCAACATTTTTTGTGGATTACTGAGTTATATCCACAATGATTCAGGCACAATTCTAAAGGATGATGTGTAGCCTATGGGCTTGGCACTTAATGTCTAGGCGTGCTTTTGGAGGGATGTTTAGCCTATAGGCTTGTCATTTAGTGCCCAGACGTGTTCTTGGATGGTAAATCTTGTTTGAGCAATCATGCTTGTTTTGGGTAAATATCGTGTATCCGTATCTATTCTTTATAGTTCATTGGGATAAATTATTGTTGCCAATGGATAATGATGATTGATAAATGGTTAGAGTTAAAATAAATCGACTGTTCGATATTGTATAAATGGAAAATTTCATATGACTGAAAGGATTATATGTGTTGTGGATTGAAATGTTATTTAATGTTTGAATAATGTAATTGTAGTAGACAAAAATGGACAATATTGGTTAAATGGTATTGAATGGAACCAAATGGTTTTATAATAAAAAGGATGACTGATTGGTGATATATATATATTGTAAATATAAATGAATATTATAATGAAATTGGTATTGAATTGTATAGCAGGAAATGAAATGAAGTGTTATATGATTGATCGAGATATACTCACATTGTATTTATGAAATGTGATGACAAAAATATTGTTTAATTAGTTAGTTCGATATGTTAATTGTGCTATAAGGTGAGTTTATTGTTTTAGTTCGTATGAACTTACTAAGCATATAAAATGCTTACTCACTTACATTTCTATTTTGTAGTTGTCTTTTGTGGAACATGGTGATCGGATCACCTCAAAGTTCACGCTATCAAGCCTTAAATTTGGTAGTTTTAAACGTTTTAGACCAGATTATGTGGCATGTGTCTAGGTTTAAATGTGATTAAATGTTTATTTTAGATGAGGGAATGATTTATGTCTATAATGCTTGTATTTTTTGGCAAGTTGATATGTTAACTTATGGCTTGAAATTGTAGTTTTGAATGTGGTTGTTAAATACGGGAAATGTGATGGTACATATGAAATATTGATATGCTTTAAGGTGATATGAAATGTTTGAGTAGGTGAAGTTCTGTTGGATGACATGATACAATAGTTTGATGCCTATTTGAAATGTTGTAAGTATGATATGTAACATGATTTTGGTATTAATCTTATAGGTAGTTGGTTTGGCATTATAGTCAATATTAGGTTATAGAAAAATTGGAATTTTATGGCATATAAGACATATGCATGGTTAGTTTCTAATTTGGTATGAAATGGAATATAACTTTAGTTTTGATTTATGTATATAATGGTGCCTTGAAGCATATTGGTTAGTGTTGTAGGCCAATTTTGTCCCGTTTATATTTAAACCTATACATTTACAAACCAAAACCCTCATTTACAGCAGACCCAATTTTAAGCCCAATTTTACCCAAACCCGAATGGCCCACTAAAGCCTAAACCAACCTAAACCCTAACCACCTAGTTGAATCAGCCTCCCCACTTGCCTCTACCAGCTCTGCAGCACCGCCTTTGTCCCATCAGCAAGTTGCACCTGCAAGAAAAGAAAGGAAGTGACAAAAATAATAGAAAAACACTCTGTAAAACGGCCATATAAGCCGAACAAAAACTTTGTAAAAGGGGGATTTTTTTCGGCAATTGAAAATACATACATTCTATTTTCAAAACACAAAAACAGTGATAGAGTATTACCAAACCAGAAGAACGAACCCAAAATCAGAGAATCAAAAAACAAAAAAAATCAAAATCAGAAACAAAGGTGATTTTTTTTTGAATCGATTTCTCTTTTTTTTCTTCCTACTCATAAACATATACAAATATATATACATTCAAAAATAAAAAAATAAAAAAAAATTACCTTTTCCGGCCACCGTGTATGGTGGCCGGCGGTGGCGGCCGACTGCGGTTCGGCAACTAGACGGCGAATGGCCTTGAGGCCGGAAATCGCCTCACCCCTCCCTTCTCTCTTTTTTTTCTCTCCAGCCGCACAAATGATTTTTTTCTGAAAAAAGGCCCTTTTATAGCCTCCCAAAACGACGTTGCTTTGGGGGTTGCCTTTTAACCCCAAAACGACGTCGTTTTGATTAAGACTCGATCCGACCCGACCTTAACCCGCCAAGATTCGCGTGTTTTTGAGCGTAGGGGAAATTTTCGCATTTGGTCCTTCCGCTTTTTCATGCTTCTGCAATCAAGTCATTTTTTATTTTTAATTTGGCCCTGAAATTTGTTGCGCTTTTCAATTTAGTCCCCGCTGATGCGCTGCGTTTTGATGGGAAGGAATAATTGCTGTTTCGGTTCCCCTATGTTTTACGCGCGTTCAAATAAGCCCTTTTCTCTTTATTTCTTTTTAAATCTGCCCTAGAATTCTGTTTTTCATTCAATTTTAGTCCTTTTTGGTTTATTTTCATTTCTTTATTATTAAATTAATTACTTTTAATATTATTTACTATTATTATATTTACTATTATTTATATTATTATTATTATTAGTATATGTTTTATTATATATGTATATATCTTTAATATATATATTTATGTAGTATTATTAATAGTCGTTTTTTTATTTCTAATATGTATATATTATGTAAATATTTTAATACTATATTATTTATATATTTTTTCTTACATATTATCTTATGTATATATTTTTTAATAACTATATTATGTATGTATTTTTAACGCTATATTATGTACATATTTCTAATACTATGTATATACTTTTTATTCTTATTATTACGTATATATTTTAATAGATATCGTATATATTTATATATCGTTATTATTAGTTATTTTTTTTATATATTATTACTATTTTCAATATATATTGTATATGTATATATATATTTTTTAAAATCTAGTATTATATGTTTTATATATATATGTTCACTATTATTTCATATTTGTATTATTACTATTATTATCATATATACATTGTTAATGTTTTATTTATTATTTGCTTCGTATATTCTTAACTTTTCATTATTATTTGCCTGTGCCGAATTTAGCATATTAGATCACATCTTATTTCAACATCGATATTAGTTTTCTTTTTCTTTTTATTCTTATTTTAAAATATTTTCATTCATGTTTTTTAATTTCAATAAATAACGTAATGTACCGATTTAACATTAAGTCGTCGATTTCATCGCTATGTTGGGTGAATATCATCGGCTCGTGCTAAAAACGGAACGCCCTTCTCAAAAGAAACCGAAATTTTAAAAATTCTCGTCTTTTGATCGGATCACGATTAAAATTTAAATTGAACTCGTATTTTTGAGAATTAAGACAAGGCGTGTTTAATGAGATACCAATTTTGGGCGCCGCGGAGGTGCTAATACCTTCCCCGCGCGTAACCGACTCCCAAACCCTACTTTTTCTCTGGATTTTGACGTAGACCTAAACTTGGCCTTCTTTTGTATTCAAAAATAAATTTTCTTAAAAAAGGAGGATTTATTAGGCGTCCGATCACACCTAAGAAAAAAGATCGGTGGCGACTCCTTTTCTTTTTTAAAACCGAAATTCCATTTTCAAATTTTCAAATAATCGCTTCAACTAGCGACCAAAGCAAAAATTTTACGTCGCTACAGTTAGAAATAGAAATGTTATGTTTTGGCATGATTATTGTGTATTTTGAACAGGTTTAAAGAATGGTTATATGCATATTCTTCACATAGATGAAGGTTTGGGTTGATAGCTTGCATAATGAGGTACATTTTTGGGTAACACGATTTACCAAACGACCGTGTGTTACATAGAGGTTGTTGACACAGCAGTGTGAAATATGATTTTTGGTTACTTTTAGATCACACAGTCACGGTCAGTTACACGGTCCAGCCACATGGCTGTATGACATTTATTGAACTTTTATGCTATGATCCACACGATCTCAGCCTGTTACACAGTCGTGTCATTTCTATTTTACACTTTTACCCATTTTTTTTGAAATGTTTCAATTCTGTCCTTGATTGTTTTGGGGTTGGTTTTAGAGCTTTTGTAAGCTCGATTTAAGCCCGATTTTGTTTGTAAAGCATGACTAGTATGTTGTATGAGATTTATTGAATATTAAATGAATTTTTTATTTAAAATTTCATGTAAATGTTCAATTATTTGTTGTAGCATCTCGAAACTCGATTTTGGCTTTGAGGACAGGTTAGGGGTGTTAAACACATCCTCTTACACTGACAACAATGCCGATGACAATCAAACTAAGACTCAATCGATAGCTACCACACCAATTTTGCTTTTTTTAATTACCAAATTGAGTGAAGTGGACTACAAGGGATAAATGAGTATTTAACCCAAAAAAAATCTCTTTTTTCATAAATGTATTTATCTCAAATATTATAAATAATATTAGTAAAAATAATGATTTTTTAAGTAAACTTTTATCAATAAAAAACTTCAATCCTTTCCTTTTACTTTTTCTATTTTAAATATTTTATATATGAAAAAAAATTCATTCATTTTGAATACCAAAAAAAAAGAAAAAATTCAATCAGAGTATTTTAAATATTCTCTCCATAAAAAAAAATGCATCCACTAAATCTAGTATAATGATGTAATTATAAAAGATAAGTACTAAAAAGAACTTTATTCGTATTTGGGATCTAGACCCAAAATTACTAGGTTAGAATGATTTATTGGACTGGACTTTAGCCCAATTTAACTAAGCAATTCCTTTTATTCTTTCCTTCAACAGTAAGTCAAAATCTGAAAAGTAGCTAGCTAAAACTACATCGTTTCTACTTTCAAGTCTTGATCTTGTGTGTCCAATTATTTTATTTTTTTTCTTTTTAAATTCAGATATTAAATTTGTATTCCTTATAAAATTGGAACAAATTTAGATGAGATCGAAAGAAAAGCTTATACTTGTGTAAGAATTCATATCTCACCATCTAAATCATTATTTATAGGGATAACTAAATTGGTGTTACTCGTAATTAAATTTTAACTCGAAAAATTATTAAAAGTTTTTTTATAAAATAAAAAAATTATTTTGAAAGTAATTATATCTTTTTGTATTTTGATAAATCTAGAAAAAAAATAAATACAAAAATAATAGAAATAATAGGATTTGAACACAAGGTTTTTGAACAATTTAATTTTACCATTTCAGCAAGTCACATTTAATTTTCATAATGAATATTTTCACTTACATTGTGAGTGTTGGAACATTTTCAAATATTTATAGTGTTCCAATAACTATAAATGAATTAGTGTAATTAATCAAAAGTTAAATCTTTTGGTTATTGGTCAAGAGTTCTATAACTTGATTTTTGACAAAAAATTATAACTATTCAAGCAATATTACTTGAACGGTTATAATATTAGATGAATAATTATGTGTCTTTTTAAACATAATATTATTCATAAAATACACTTATTGAAAGATGTCTCTATGAAGAGACATGAAAATTTCTATAAATAGTTGAAAATCATACCAACAAGTTCTAAAAATTCTTTTTATCTTTCCTTCATCTTCTAATATTATTAGATTGTTCTATAAAGAGTTACTGTAGAAATTCTTCATAGAAATTGACTGTCTTATTATACATTGCTCAGTGCTTAGTAGACTATTCTCGTCAGTTCAAAATGCAAATAGTCATAGACTTCATTGTATCTTTGAGGTTCATTTGCTTGAAAATCTTTTGCACATTGAATCTAGGTGGGGGCGAATAGAACATTAAAGATAGTGGCTTGATACATACCTTGGAGCCTTGTCTTTTTTTCTTCATTTTATGTTCAAGTTTCATTCATGTGTTCAAGATTTTTCTCACCAGAGATTTGTACTAACAATTTTAAGGTTCTATTTTCATAATGACTATTACAATACATGAAAGTGGAGCATTAGGGAGTTGGCTTCCAACTTTGTCAAACTTGATCGGTTTGATTGTGGCAATTTTCGACGATGGCAGAAAAATATGCACTTCTTATTGTTAACTTTGAAGATTGCCTATGTTTGGATACTCTAAGACGGGAAGAGAATGAGAACAAATCTGTTGTTGCAACCTGATAAAGGCAAAAATGGGACAATATTAATTACATGTGCATAGGCCACATATTGAATGGTTTATCCGATGGTTTGTTTGACACCTACCAAAATGAAGTCACTGCTAAGGAATTATGGGACAAATTGGAGGCAGGATACATAGCCGAAGATGCTACAAGTAAGAAATTTCTTGTTAGTCGTTTCAATAATTGTCAAATGATTGATGGTCGTTTTGTTCTGCAACAATTTCGTGATATTGAAAAAAATGTTGAATCAGTTTAAGTAATATGATATGAAAATGGAAGAAATGATTGTTGTATCCTTCATAATAGACAATCTTCCTTTATATTGGAAAGACTTTAAAAGAAGTATAAAACATAAGAAGAGGAGATAGCTCTTGAGGCTTTGCCAAATCATCTTCGTATTGAAGAAGAATATTGAAAGCAAGATTAGAACCTAGATTCAGAAAATGCCAAAATGCATGTTATGGAAGATACAAACTACTAAACCATCGAAAAGAAAGTTCATACAATCTGGGAGAGCACCTAAGTTTAAAAAGAAAAAAATGGCTCATGTTACCATTGTGGCAAGCTGGGACATTTCAAGAATGAATGTCGATTCTTAAAGAAGAAATCTTCTTTTAAGGCTGATAATAATAAAAAGTTTGTTGCCATGATTTCTGAAATTAATATGGTACAAGATGATAATACATGGTGGGTTGATACTAGAACAACCAAACATGTGTGCATAGGTAAAAGCATGTTCACAAAGTTCACAAAATGTGAATATGACAATGACTTGTACATAGGAAATTCTTCCACCGTAGTAATCAAAGGCAAAAGATCTGTTGAACTACAATTCACTTCTAGAAAGGTTTTAATCTTGAATTATGTATATTTTGTACCAGAAGTCAGGAAGAATTTAGTATTTGGAAGTCTGTTGAATAAGTTTGGTTTCAAACTTGTTTTTGAGACAAGTAAGTTTATTCTATTAAAGTGAAGAATTTTTGTAGGGAAAAAGTATATGTATGAGGGTATGTTCAAACTCAATATTATTAATAAGAATAAAAATGTTATTTCTGCTTATATAGTTGAATCTTCTTGTTTATGGAATTATAGTTTAGGTCATTTGAATTATAGAAAATTGAATGACATCCACAAGTTAGATTTAATTCCTATTTTTTAATAATAATATTGAAAAATGTAATACATGTATGTTGATTAAAATTACTAGAAAATTTTCCTTAAGGTTAAAAGGAAAATAAAGTTACTTGATTTAATACATAGTGATTTATGTGACATGCATAATACTCCTACATTAGGTTGAAAGAATTTTTTTTTGGTGAATTACAATAACAGGGCAATACAGGGCAAAGCCTGAACAACAAACATAATTAGCGCGACTCGAACCCAGACCACACCTGGGGTGGTGAACACCTTTGACCATCAGGCCATCACATGGGGTTCTAAAAAGAAATGATTTGTTGCTTTCATTAATGGTTGTTCTAGATATTGCTACGTATATTTGTTGCATTCAAATGATGAAACACTTGATAAATTTAAAGTTTACAAATCTGAAGTTGAACTTTAGTGTGAATCATTTATTAAGTGCTTAAGATCAGATAGAGGTGGAGAATACTATAATCCGAGTTATTTTGAATCAATTGGAATTATCCATCAAATTTCAACCCCTTACACACCACGACAAAACAGCGTAGCTGAAAGGAAAAATTGAGTCTTGACTGAAATAGAAAATTCAATGTTATCATATTCAAGTATTGGACAAGGTTTTTGGGGAGGAGCGGTTCTAATGTCTTGTCATATATTGAATAGAGTTCCTAATAATGAAGCTAAAATAACCCCTTATGAATAATGGAAGAAAAGGAAACCAAACCTTAAGTATTTGAAGTTTTGGGGCTGTAAAGCTATTGTCAAAGTTCTAACAACTAAATGTAAAAAAATAGGTGAAAGAAGAATTTAATGCATATTTATAGGATATGCACAATATAGGAAGGCATATAGGTTCATGATAATTGAACCACCAAATTATTTAATTTCAATTAATACTATTATTGAATCAAAAGATGCTATTTTTGATGAAATAGATTTAATTATATTTCAAGACAATTACAACCATAACAATTAATTCATTCTTCAAATCAGAATGAGATTCCATTGGAACAAATTGATAATAATGATGAATACTTTCAAGAACTAAGAAGTAAAAGGATTAAAAAAGTCAAAGATTTTTTTATCAGATTTCATTATGTTCCTTGTAGAAGGAAAATGTGAAAGTATAGGCAATAGGATACCTTATTATTATAATAAAAAATCTAATACTATTACATTTGAAGAGGTAATGAAATCTCAAGGCTCTTCTTTTTGGAAAGAAGAAATAAATGATGAGATGGATTCAATAATGAGAAATTATATTTGGATCTTAGTTGACCTTCCACCGGGTTCCAAACTAATAGGTTGTAAATGGATCTTCAAAAAGAAAATGAAGGTCAATGGAACCATTTATAAATTTAAAGCAAGGTTGGTAGTCAAAAGTTTTACACAAAAACAAGGTATTGGTTACAATTGGATCGCCAATACGCCCTGTGGTGCAGCGAAAAGATTTTTCAAGTGATCATTAACCACAAATCCATGTACGAGGAACGAATCGGGTTGAAGATATACATTTTTAATGCTGAAGAACGACGAACAACACTGTTGGTTGGATTACTTTGCACGATGTCAATCCTAGCTACAAGAAAGTATCTCGGTCTCTACATAGTCCACCTAGTCAAGCACGAACAGCAAAACTCTTTGCACTTTTTCAGAGAGAATTCAAAATTTGCTGCTAGACATTTTTATTTTTTATTTTTTTTCACTTACCCTCTTTCAATAAAGGATTCTATTCCTTTTATTAATATCATATATTTAAAATGGACTAATTCCATTTTACCTTTTAGAGAAAATTATGAAAGGTATTAAAGATTATATTCTTTTTAAAAGAATATTAACTTCTATAAATATTTACTTTATAAAATAATTGTGAACCATATTCACTAGGTTATACCATTTTCCAAGTGAAATTGTCTGTTAGGCGATACAGTTCTCCAGATGACACTATCCACTAGGCGATATTGTCCGACAAAGATGTATGTAGGAGGGTATATGCCCAACATTTTTGTGTGAAGTCTGTCCACTTTAATCATGGGTGAGATCTTATAGGTTCTTGTAACATTAGTAGTAATACTAGAACATTTCTAATGTTACAAACAATGTGTGGCATCTAGCAATGCATCATCGCTACTTAAGTTACAAGAAGTCGTGATTCGACATAATATTTCTATGATAAAATTTTCATGTATTATATCCTTTTATCCTTAATATCTAAATTGGATACAAGTCATGATATAGTCACACTTGTATAGTCCAATCTCATATTTCTTGATATTCTTAGTAGATTGCAATAAACAAATAAGTGTGATATCTTTATCAACTTATTTGAGTATGACCATGCATTTTGTCTTACTCCATCAAGTGACCAAAGATATTATTTCTATTACGTAAGAAGGATAAATCCTATCTTGATCGATCATATCCCACTACATGGATTATGGTATATCCAACATTAGTCTTTTTAGTACAACATGTTAGGTAGACATTTGACTGTATCAAAATATAAAACTCACGATGTTGAGACAATAATGATCTCAAGTTTGAGGATCATATACATAGTTATCACTATGAGTAATGTTTGTGACTATTACATAATAATCCAAGAAACATACTCATGGGGGGTTAATCTAGTATGTTGTTCTCTAACACATACTCATGTATTGATTTTGACATCCCTCTGTCAATGACAATACTTTGTTATCAATCAACTATACATTAGTCTCAAAGTACTATCATTGTCTAAGCCCATAATAATACTTAACTAAGGACCTTTTAAGAATAATCATATTATTCTCAAGACTTTATTATTAATTAGTTTATTTATACACAGAAAAAGAAACTGAAATAACAACGACATTGCCTTATATTAATAAACAAGGTAAAATGAGTTTGTAATTACAACCATCTCATGATTGGTTTTTGGGCATATTCTAACAATTATTTTGATACCTATGCTCCAATAGCAAGAATTGCTATGATTAGACTCATAATATCACTTACCTCAATGTATAATTTGGTTGTTCACCAAATGGATGTTAAAACTATATTTTTAAATGGTGAATTGGAAGAGGAAGTGTACATGGAACAACCAAAAGGATTTGTTATTCCAGTACAGGAACATAAGGTATGTAAGCTTGTTAAATCTTTATATGGACTTAAACTAGCACCAAAGCAATGACACCAAAAGTTTGACAAGGTTGTTCTAGTTAATGGCTATAAAATAAATGAATCTGATAAGTGCATATATAGTAAATTTGAAAATGAAAAGGTGTCATAAATTGCTTATATGTAAATGACATGCTCATATTTGGCACGGATTTGAAACAAATAGAAAACACAATGAAATTCTATTAAACAGCTTTGCTATAAAGGATATGGGTGTAGCAGATGTTTTTCTTGGGATTAAAATAATCCGAGAGGAAAGCACTATAGCTTTATTACAATCACATTACATTGAAAATGTGCCTAAAAAATTTGATCTTTTCAATTATATACTGACCGACATCACACATGTGCATATAAAACAACGAATTTATAAAATAATTTTTAAAGCACGATTTTACTACAAGTGTACAGGTTAGTTGTCATATTTATAGTGTTACAATGGAACACTGGAGTATTCCAAATATCGAACCTAAAGGAGATGGCGATTAAGCGATAACTAGCATACACAATAGAGTATAAATGGATACTGATACAATTTTATAGTACGACAAATCATAACAAGGAAATTTTGTAAGAAAATTAAATATGCTAATCTAAGGACTAAATTGCAAAGAATACGAAACTAAAAAATTAAATTGATAAATGACTAATGGTGGTTGGTTGATTTCGATGTGGTTCACCGATCCTCGAATAAGGGACACAAATAGCATAAACTACTGAGTGGCTCCATGTTATCTTCTGATCTCAATTTTACCAACTTAGACGAATTAGCTCTGGTTTATCTTCTAATCTCATTGGTTAATCTGAGACTAACAAATGAATGTGCAACAAGATTACCTTTTGGTCTCACTTGCCTAGATATTCCCTTAAGGGTGTCACTTCCTAAGTTTTTAGATCTATTCAATTTAGCCTAATTTGTTACGATTTAGTTATTTGTCCAAAGATTTTAGCTTACCCACACCTCCATCTATCAATCCCCTTTTGAGGTTTAACTATTCATGTTGAAAGTAAAGGAAATGAACATGAAAATGGAAAACAAAGTAGCCACTAAAGTAAAGCTTAAGAAAAACATAAAAGTTTGAATTTTTATGCTAAAAAACTTAAAGAACATGAAAATAAAAGCATTCAACAAGAAAATTTAAAGCAATAAACATAAAAGGAACAAAATTTGATGGATTTAAAGTAAAAGAAATGAAATACATTAAACTAAAGCTAGAAAAGTCTTACAACCAAGGCATAAGAACTGAAAGTGCAAATAAACCTAGGGTACAGTAATAACTAAACTAGCACTAAGAACATCAAGAATAAGAAGTAAATGCAAAAAAAATAAACTCTAAACTAAGGAAGAAAAAGAATAAGAAAATAAAAACCCTAGAAAAAGTGCAGAAAAACTAAAAGAGAATCTAGAGAAAACTAAACCTAAAACTAAGCAAATGTGTGTGTGTCTCCTCCTCAGCCAATTTGTGTTGTTTTAGGCTATCTTCTGATGAGATTTCCTTGTCAAACATGCCCCTTACACGGGCCTTGGGTGATTGGTGGACGAGTGGACAAAGACTACCCTTTTTGTCCAATTTTGTCCCTTGAAGAACGTAATGTCGCAATACTTAGAAGTGGGTATCACGATACCTCGATCAATGTTGAGCCTTAGGGTCCTCTTTGAATCAATGTTGAACCTTGAGGTCCTCTTTGAAGGGTGGATATCACAATACCTAAAGAGGATATTACGATATCCAAAAAGGATATCGCAATACCATTGAAAGGTGTCTCTAATCTTCCATCCTATTGAAGGTGTCGTGATACCCTTGCCTTTGGTGTCATTCTCACTCGTTTTCGACCTCCAACACGTCCCTACACCACTGAGTGACATGTTACGTCTCCTAATGACACAATTGGCCAAATTGGGTCACAAAATGGGAAAAATGAGACATTTTCACTTATTAACTTAAAATCTAAAAATAACGAAAAACTATGCAAAATACACTATTTTGCTTGAGAATAAGCTCCTTAAGTATGCTGAGAAAGCCTAATTTGTTACATCAATTTGTGACAAATCATATACCAGAATCTACACCCATGGATCTTCAAATAAAATTAGTATATAATGCTGGTAGGAAAATTGATCAATTGAAATATGCATGTTTAATTGGTTGTCTTATGTACATAATGTCTTGTACAAGACTAGATATTGCATATGTTGTTGGGAAATTAAGTAGTTACACAAGTAATATAAGTAATTTGCATTGGTAAGCTTTGAATAAAGTACTTAGATACTTAAAGAAAATTATTAATTATAAGTTGTGCTATAATGGATATCTTTCAGTTTTAAAAGTGTATTCGGATGCTAATTGGATAACAAGTTTGGAAGATCATGCTTCTACTAGTGGATGGATCTGCATTCTTAGTGGAAGAGTCATTTCTTGGAGTACTAATAAACAAATATGTATTACTGATTCCACCATAGCAGCCGAAATTATTGCATTAGTTGCTGTATCTAAAGAAGCAGAATGGTTAAGAAATTTGGTTTTTGATGTACCTCTATAGCCTAAACCAATATTACCTATTTCTATCCGTTGTGATAATAGGCTACTTCAGCAAAGGCATATAGCCAAGTATATGATGGAAAGTCTAGACATATTAGATTAAGACATAGCCATGTCTGACAATTAATCTCTAATGGAGTGATCACTATTAGTTGTGTGAGGTCAAGTGAAAATTTGACGGATTTTTTGACAAAATGTCTGGCTAAAGATGTAGTCAACAAGACCTCAAAAGGGATGAGACTCAAGCCCATTAATTAGAGTCACCCGTGATGGAAACTCAACTCAATGCTTAGTATAACGTCAAGTATTGAGTTCAATAAAACAAAATACATCATTAGCATGTGACTGCTAGCACTATAAATAAATCCATCCTAAGATTAAAATGCTAGATACCTGTAATGATAAGGGAAGGATAAGAATGATGAGTAATGTACTCTTAATGGACCCATAACATAAATATGTTAGAGTGTTATAATTATAGGAACACTCTTAATAAGATCTACCTATGTGAGTGGAAGTGTGACATCTTCTAAAAGCTCAAGGGCTTGGCTTTGACAACACTCATGAAAAGATGACACAAACACATGGCCATAATAGTGTCCCTGGATACTATGCATTGACCGATGTTGAAATCATTGCGTGAAATGTGTTCGAAAAGTCAAATGGAATAGCTGGTTCAAAGCATAGTCTACCATGCTGTTTCAGTTAACTTTAACATGTTTTCACTAAGTGAGGCACCTTCATTTATACAAATTGATTTCCAAGAATATCAAAATCTAAAATATTTTGAAATTGGGGGGAGATTATTGGAACATTTTCAAATATTTACAGTGTTCCAGTAACTATAAATGAAAGAGTAATTAATCAAAAGTTAAATCTTTTGGTTATTGGTTAAGAGTTATATCACTTGATTTTTGACAAAGAATTATAACTATTCAAACAATATTACTTGAATAGTTATAATATTAGATGAATAATTATGTGTCTTTTTAAATATGTTATTATTCATAAAAGATACCTATTGAAAGATGTCTTTGTGAAGAGACAAGAAAATTCCTATAAATAGGAATGAGATTTCTTTTGGAAATCATAACAAGTTTTAAAAATTCTTTCTATCTTTCCTCCATCTTTTAATATTATTAGATTGTTCTATAAAGAGTTACTGCAGAAATTCTTTATAGAAATTGATTTTCTTTTTATACATTGCTCAGAGCTTAGTGGACTATTCTCGTCAGTGCAAAACGCAAATAGTCATCGGCTTCATTGTACCCTAGAGGTTCATTTTCTTTTTTCACACCGAATATAAGTGGGGGCGAATAGAACATTAAAGATAATGGCTTGATACATGCCTTGGAGCCTTGTCTTATTTCTTCATTTTATGTTTGAGTTTCATTCATGTGTTCAAGATTTTCCCCATCAGAAATTTGTACTAATAGTGAATGTGCAATAATTAATTATTAAGAACTAAATGTTTAACAAATTGTAATAATCTAAAAAAATATAATTATCTTGAATAATAAAATGTAAATAAAAAGTAGATTATAAATAAAATTGAATGTAATTAAAATTAATTAGATTTGAGTTAAAAATTTAAAAATTACGAATATTCAATTTACTACTAGTGTTATAATTTTTTTCTTTTTAAATTTATAAAAAAATTCATAAAATATAATGTTTTACATACATATATATATATTTAATACATTAGTGGTAGAATTTTTTAACTCTACAAATGAAGTTAACAGGTTACCATATGCCTAATTTATTTATTTTAAATATCAGTTAAGGGCACGAGATGACTTCTTGATTTAATTTTTAAAGTTAAAAACGTTCGTTGCTTATGTATCAAATAATTATTCATATATATATAAAAAAAGTTCTCCTTTTCTCTTAAATTATATGAAAAACAAAGTAATGCCCATAACCACAGCTTTTTGAATTGGAATAGATCAGTTGAGAAACTGATTTGAAATAAGAAATTAGACCAGCTGAACAACAAATTGGTTGAATCAGTAATTGAACTAATTGGACCAATTTCTTTCTATTCTTCTAATAATTATTTTAATTAAATCTATAAAATTAAAAATAAATAATTTAACAAGTTGAATCACTAATTCAATTTCCGATAACCAAGAAAGATGAAGGCACTTTTAAATATGTATATATAACAAACAATTAGTAGGTATGAAGGAATTGAATAAAGCTGGCATATTCACGACTTTGTGTCATACAGCATCATTTTCTCTTGCTCAAAATTTTGCTATTGACCTTACTACCTTTTATGGCCCATTTCCCATTCCCTGCAAAACCTACTTTAACAAACACGTACCAGACACACTATCATTGTCAATTACAAACAACGTGAAATTATAAAATTAAAATCAATCAGAATCCCAAATATGATGATACCACATTTCAAAGGGGGAGATAAATGTCATACACATAGTATGACAACTACAATAGTGACATATCAACTCATTTGAACCCACCAACAGGAAGGTCCCTATGAACCCTCCCTATTTTAGGAATCTTTCTTTTGAAGGCTCCATCAAACCAAGTTTCAATTGTGTAAGATTAGGCCTTCCTAACCATTTCTGATTTTATCAAAGATATGACTGCTTGGGTCAAGTTGATAAAAAGGTAGATATTTTTAAATAAAGTTTAAAATTTGAGTATTTTAAATAAAATTAGGAATTTGAAATAATAACTTTGGTTTAATCAGTGGCTATGGGATGCATGAGGATGTCAGGCCAATAATGATAATAATAGTAACAGTAGGAAATGCATGTGCAGTGTAGGTAAAACTCTTGCAACTAATGAACTGTCAATTTGATAGACCCCTTTTTCAATCATTGCAATCATTAAGCTTTAATATAATCTCCAAATTTGGATTCAAAATCACTAATCTCTTTTGTGGTTGAATTGCTTCATAGTACTCCACATTTGTATTAATGTTAATTTTTTTAGTAATTATTATTTGTATTATATTTATATAAAGAGGATGTTGATTCGAATTTGTTGAAGTATATTTATATTCGCATTTAAAATTTAAAAAAATTATGAATAATTCTAAACTTTATATATATATATGCATAATTCAAGTTTTGTATAAATAATATATTTTTATATTTATATCGTGTTTATTATGTGTTGTATTTTAATTATTTCTCAAATCCATCTTTATATATATGGCAAGGCACCGTAATTTTTCATTTTAGGTCAATATTTTAAATAGAAAAAAAATGGTTTCTTGGTTACGAAGCCATATTCACCAATGAACAGCATCTGGATGTCATCCCTTAATTTAGTATAGACAAATTAAACTAAAATGCATATGAGGAAAATATGATCATCCATTTTCCCAAATTTCAACTTCATTGATTCGTAAATAACTCCAATTCTAAATATATATTAGAATAAATAAAGTTTTGTAAGAGTATTACATAAAAAAAAATGAGCTCGATTTTCACACCTAATGTCATATGTTGAAATTTAAATTTCTTCAATAATAATTAAAAATAAAAAAATAATTAAATTTATAAATTATTCAAGTAAAACTTCAAACCACTCAAAATTTGAGTATTTGCAAAAAAAAAAAAAGAGAGGGGAATGATGATTGCAGTACATAAATCCACTTTCTAGCAAGATGGTGAAGCTGGTTGCCACTGTCTGACAAACTCCACATGGTCATGGGGGGAAGAGGTCTAAATTGCAGACCCACCCACATTATTTTGTTCACATGAAAGTGGGAGAAAATTCCCAAAGCGCATTTGACCCACCCTTAACCTAATAAGTTTGTACACTAATAATTCAAAATATTATATAACTTTTAAACACGATTAGAATGTTTCAAATTTATAACAATTTGATCTACCTATGGTTCTTCACATAATCACACTAGAAATGTCTATAACTGGATTGAATTCTTGCACTTAACATTATATATATTTGATAAGTTAAGTCTAATGCTTAAATTTTGTTTAAAATTATTTTTAAACATATATAATGAATAAAAAAAATTTGAATGCTAACAAAGTGTCTTAACTACTACTCCCTTTAGCTAATGGCTCTTGTATAATAATTTTATTACATTATACTATTATATATTAATATTTTATGTGATATAAACTACATAACATATAAAAATATTATAAAATTAAAAGGGTTGAGCCAAGTTGGACATAAGACTAGTTTAGTAATGCATTTAAAAAGTATTGTAGAAAAGTGCGGTTGAAAAGTGCTTTTGAAAAGTTTAGTTTAAGATTTAAGTGTTTAGAATTACGGTCAAAAAGTGCTTTTAATAAATAAAATGTTCATTTTTAAACTTGTTATTATCAAGTAACAAATATGTATTTAAATAATGTTCAAATTAGTTAATATTATTATATTTTAGTAAGAATAAAAAAATTATTATAAGTCGTTAATATTTTAATATATGAAATATAAATTTTAAATATTTTTAAGCAATAAATATTATTTTTTATAAAATTTAATTAGAATATATATGAATTATATTTTAAATATTTAAATATAACCATTAAATATTTACAATTAGATATTAACACATTTTTATTATTTTAAAAAATATTTTTATTTTTAATTAATGCTTCTTTTCAGAAAGTACTTTTGAAAAGGTAAAAATTTCAACTAAAAACAGTTTGTTTAGTACAAGTTTTCTTCCAAAAATATTTTTGGAGCCAAAAGTATTTTTTTTTAACCCCCACTAAACAAGCCCTTAGTATATTGGAAGTTTAATTTTCTATGGAAGACTATTTTTAATCTTAATATTAGGATGCACGACTCTACCCTATGATAAATCTAAATTCACACAGCGAACTGTCTTTATTTTCCAATTATTGAGGTAGTTTGTTGAAGTCCTACATTCCAAATCTGAAGTATCCGCTTCTTAGGCATACATTAAATGTTATAATATTAGAGGAAAAGAAGTAAGATTTTTCACATTCCCATTGCCTACATATGCTAGAACTTAACATCTGTTTGTGCAGTAAGAGGTTCCATTGCGGTGTTTGATAGGTTAGCTAAGTCCATAGAAGGTGGTCACTGGGGACCCTTTGGGTTATTGTCTGCCTTGTTCAGGGAAGCCCCGAAGAAAACGTTTTTAATCTCATTCCAAATGCAAAGAATGGTAATGTGGGGCTATACCAATCTCTCTGTGTATCTTTAAATTTGTCCCTTTCAGTCTTCTCTGTTATTTACTAACATAATTCTCTGAAACCTCACATACAGTTCCAAAAGAAAGAAATATCCTAGTTGCAGGGGTAGAAAAAAAAAATCCTTTACAAGGTTTCAGAATCCTAGGATGTTTAAGTAGCTAGAACATACTTGGAAAAGAACCCTTTACAAGGTTTTTGGCAATGCATGTGGCATTTTAACCTTGTGAAGAGACGTTGAAAGTACCCAGAAGTTTTGTTTGGGAGCTAAGAAAGTTCAGGTTTGGTTCTGCTAAAAGTTTAGGATGTCATCAAAGTTTATGTATTCTTTGTCAGATGAAAACCCAGATTTGCAGAAGCAGATTGGGTGCATGAATGGACTATTCCAGCTCTTCGATTGCCACCATTTCTATGGTAACCGGCACATTGCCAGTCCAAACCGCAAAAGGCTTCCCTCAGGTACTTTTAATTATATTTACTTTTTTTTCAAGAGTGTTCAAGGTTGTAAAGAAAGATCACCCTCAGGTTAATGTTTCTGAATTTCCATCATGAATGTTATAGGCTATGTTACTTGACTCAAGGGTAAGTGCGTATCTTTAATTTCTTCTTATGTCTTTTCATATATTTAGAAGATTCTATACCTCATAGTTATGTTTGAATATGCGTTAGACGTAACACGGATTTTAGGCCTAGAGAACTTGTGAGTTTTAAGAGGTTTCCAGGTTCTGCTAATTTCAGAAACATGTTTTAACTCCAATTTGAAAACACTAACATAGTGGATTAGATTGGAGTTGGAACACTTTCTATGCAGTAACCAGAATTTGTTGTTTCAGTAATGTGCTTGTAATTGCTAACCTTCTAATGTCTAAAATCATCCAGATTTCTTCCTTCTATGGCTGACATTCAGTGTTTGACTAGGTCAAAATGGCAAGCATGGAACAGAAGCCAAGACTGGTTCAGACAAGATAAAAGTAAGAAAAAATACTGGTCACTTAGGTCTATGGAGGAATTGACAAAAATAATTAAGGTTAATGTAACTTACATTGCACCTGCAGGGAAATAATCTGAAGAAGACTATGAAGGAGAAACAAAGATACTCCTTTGAATCACCCCGAACCTTGTTGTCTTCTTCCTCTTGTTCATCCAGTTTCTCACCTGCTGACTGCAGAAAAGAATCTCTAGTAGACCGATCTTCATCAAGCCAAACTGCCTTCCACGAAACCCCGAGGAAGGAAATATCCAGTCATCGATCAAATGCTTCTTTGCAATCAAGCCAAAACTCCCTTAACCTCCGAGATGTGGTTAAAGATTCAATCTATAGAGAAGCCTGTGGATTACCGATTAAAATTGCAACAAAAGTGGAAGCGGGGCAGCACCAAACCTTGAAGTATATAGATTCCCCAAGGCCTTTGCAGTCACCAAAACCTTCAAAGACGAGGAACACCAGTCTCAATGAATCAAGTCATGCCCTTCTTAAGCTTAAAGGGACTCCTAAAATGTACAATGAATGCGAGGATGGTTCTCTCACTTTTGCACGACAGGATGCTCCTCGGCTCTCTTATGATGGGAGGGGGGCAAAAGAATCACATAAAATTAAGCCCAAAGATCTCCCAAGGCTATCACTAGATAGTAGGGAAAGCTCCATAAAGGGTTCCGTCGATAGTATGAGATCGGATTTTCTTCTAGGAGAGATAAACAGAAGTAGAATGAAATCAAATGATATAAGAAACCAAGAGCAAGAACCTGGAAGCTACAAAGGACCATCTAGTGTTGTAGCCAAGTTGATGGGGGTGGAAGCATTGCTAAATCCCATGCTAACCAATGGAAATCGAAGTCAAGATATCGAAACCTGTCAAGCTTTCAAAAGCAATCCCGCCTCACCCTCATCAAGAATTAATGAGAAAAAGAAAAGTTCGATTTCTGGTTGTTCAAGAAATTCAGGAAAGGAACCAAGGTCACCCTGCAATCGCATGACAAATGTAGAGTCAAAGAAACCTGTTGCAACTAGATGCCCAATTGAATCTGCCCCATGGAGGCAGCTTGATGGAAACAAGGGAGCTTTGAAGAGTCGAGAAACTCCAATGAAAGCCCCAAACTCCTTTCTAAATGTTTACAGTGAAATTGAGAAAAGTTTGGCAGCACTTGAGTTCATGAAGTCGGGAAAAGATATTGGAGCCCTTAAACAAACACTTGAAGAAATGCAGATGTCTAAGCAGATGTCAAATACCAGAAAAGAAGAGCAAGCTTCAAGTTTGATATCTCACACAAGCAGCATCCTTGGCCAGAGCTCAGAAGCACCAAATTTGAGAAAGCTACATGGTAAAAATGCAGTTTCAGCCACGATCAAGGAAACTAGTTCTCCAACATGCCTTAAATTGCCAATCAAGATTATAAAAGAAGAAAAAGTTATGGAAAATGGCAGCAATTCTACTTCAATAGTAGTTGCAACCAGCAGTTTAAGAAGGCTTCGCACTAGCAGCCATGCAAATACGAGAAGTGAAAAGGCTGACAAGCAATCCTATAAAGATTCAATTCCGAAACCTAAAACTCCCAAGGATCCTTCCAATCGACTCCATTCAAGGGATAAAAATACTGCCAGAACTCTAAGAGACAACCAAATTTCAAAAGTGCCATCACCTACTGCTCAAGAAAATACTAACATTGCAGTAAGCTCAGAGACCACATGCCTTAAACTGCACCAGAAGAAGCTTGAAATGGAAAAACAGTCTCGTCGCACCGATCCAGCATCAGACCAGAGAAAAAGCAGAAGACAATCAAGCAGTCTACAAGCAGAATCAGGCTTGCCACGTCAGAAGCCCAGGCATAAATCTCACAATTTGAGGCAAAGTGATGACCAATTGAGTGATATCAGTAGTGACATGAGAGATTTGAATCACCAAGGAGATGATAGTTCGATGCAATCTGAGAGCAATATGAGCATGGCCTCCTATGGTGACACTGAAGTCACTGCTCAAAGTTATGGCAAGATAGAGGGTACATTCTCCCAAGAACAGGAAACGAAGCAGAAAGTAAGCCTTCTTCCTTCATTTCATTCATATAGTATTTTGACAATGTTCTAAACCAGCTTAAAATTCTGTCATTCAGAATCCAGCAGCAAGGTTAATTGAAGGTGATCCAAAAGCAGAACCTCCAAGAACTGCCCCGGAACAGCCTAGTCCTGTCTCTGTTCTAGATGCTGCATTTTACGGAGATGAATCACCGTCTCCTGTGAAGAAAACATCAAAAGCTTTTGAAGGTAAAATTCATGTATCCTTTATGCATTAATTGTGCTCAACTGAAACTTCAAATTAAAATGGGTTCTATAATCATTTCATTATGAAAACAAATTATATGTTGATCTTAAATCAACCCAAACACAAAAATGTACATTTAACACTAGGAGAGGGAGCTGGAAAGCTTACAAGTTCATGCTCAGTAAGTTTTCATTCAAAGCATCTAAGTCTTTGACATACCTAAGCACCCTCTTAACTCAAAAGTGCATCACACTTCCACAATGCATGAATCTAGGGAGGAAACTAATAGCATGTATAATGTTAAGCCTTGTTGCTGTCAGATACAACAGACGATCAACCAAGCTTCTATAAGTCTTGCACCAAATTTCTTGAAAACATCTTTGACAAGTTTTCTACCTTGAGCATTGGTTTGCTCACTCTCCATATAATGCTTCTTTAGCACTTCTATTGAGTACTTCTGCAGCCCAATTAAAATACCAAACTAAGATTGAAGAATTTGTATCCAAAGAAATATGTCGTCTAAAAAATCTTCTTTATTTCTTACACCAAGATTAGGCTGCTCTAATACAAGTAAATCATCCAAATATAGAAAAAGAATGAACATATCCTCATTTTTAGATTTCTTCACAAACAAAGTTAGTTCAATAAGACTTTTGAGTCCAAGCATTTGTCAATTCTACCACGCTAGTCTTCAAAACGCCTGCTTCAATCCATACAAGGGCTTCTTGGCTTGGTAAACCTTATCTTCTTTGCCTTTTGAAGCAAAACTTTAGGTTTCTCCACGTGTGTTTCTTCTGTCAAGTAAGTTGTCCTCCACAAAATCTCCACGGCCAATTTCGATTTTTGAAGTGTAGGTTCTATTAAGAACCTCAAATATGTCTTCATCAGAAACCATGTTATATATGCAACCACTGTTTATCAAACTAATGGAGTCTGTGGTTGTTGATGCTTGCATAACATGTTGCAGCAGGCATATGCCCCTCTAGTAGTTGACCGTTTTCAGCAATCTGAGTTTATGCACCACATTGGTGTTCAATATGCTCCATTTGCTTGCATGATCTAAACTGAATGTTAGCTCTTTACCAACAGTAAATTTCCAAAAGAGTTTTTTTCTTATAGTGTTGAGCATGCTGGATAACTACTTTTCCACCAGCTTTACTTCTTTCCCTGTCTTTCCTTCTCTCTTTTGCCACCAAAGTTTCAGCTCTTACACCTAAATCAGTCTTTTCTTTGTTCTTGGCTTGAAAAGCACCCCCAGTAACTTCTTCTTGTTAGCTTAATCTTCTCTGCTTTCTAATGAAGATATCGTAAACAAGTATTTTAATCTTCGAAGGATGAAACTTTAGACTCATTTTTTAGGAAGTGATAATAACTTTCTTTAGAATCCTCTTGGATGAGAATGCATTTCCAAGCAACCTGATGCTGTTGGCAATAGTCATGATACTCGATGAATACTGCATAACTGTTCACCATCTTCCACCTTCAATTTTTCAAAATCTATTACGAGATTAACAACCTGCTGCACTCAAAGTAATAGTCCCCTCAAGGATCAATGGGGGATGTTATGCCAATTCTGTATTGCGCACTCCAAGTTTAGAAAGTCAAGAAAATTCATTAAGAAACTTTGAAGTAAGGTTTATCCATGATCAGCATGAAAGCTTCAAAAACTATATATCCACCAAAAGAACCAGTAAATTAACTCATACTTACTAGTAATCACATAATACATGTGGGGACCATAATGTAACAATTTAAACATTGCGTAAGGATAGAATCTATATGAAACAAGAATCTGAGGAAGGTACTATTTGTTACAGAAGGCTCTTCCAGTTAATTATTGAGGTCACATTTTTCTATAACAGGTGATGAGGGTCTTACCCCTAATGGTGCAGACTGGAGTTCCATAGGTCTAAATCACTTACCCACCTGCAGAGAAACCAGTCCAAGGTTCAAGACAGACAGCAGGAAAGCAGAAAACATCCAGCGCTTGGTCCAGAAATTCATGAATTTGGATTCTATCGATGAGTGGGCCATTACAAATGAAATTCTTCCAAATCCAGACCATGAATACATTGCAGAAGTAATGTTGGCATCAGGCCTCCTCAGCGACCTTGACTCCAGCTTCATGGCCTGCCAGCTTCATCCATCAGGACATCTAATCAACCCTAACTTGTTCCCTGCCCTAGAACAGATCAGAGCAAGCATTTGGCTTCTAAATAGAAAACACAACGGCAGAAAGGTCAGCCAGCTGGACCCCATCGAGAAGAACCATAGGCTGCTAATATTTGATGCAATTAATGAAATTCTAATCATAAAATCAGTGAAGAAAGGCTCTTACAAGCACTGGATCTTACCGAGTACAGTGGAGGATACAAGACAAAAAAGACATCAGGTGGTAAGGGATTTATGTTCAGATATAGATAAAATGCAAACTACATCAAATATAGAGGATAAAAATCTCAACAGCATCGTATGCGGAGATTTGATGCTTGGATCAATGGACTGGACAGAATTCAAGAGCGAAATTCCATGGATAGCTCTAGATGTGGAGAGGTTGATCTTCAAAGACTTAATATGTGAAGTTATCAGTGGTGAAGTAACAACTCTACAACAGCAGCATCGAGGGCATTGCAGGCGACTGTTTTTGAAGTAGGATCTGATATGTATTAATAATTTGTCAATGGATGAAGGGCTATGGTTGCAAATAAACCTTGAATGAAACTTACCTTAATGACACGTTGTAAATTAAAAAGCCTGTGAAATACACGTAAATTGCAATCTTATGCATATACTTGATATAAGTGTTCTCCACTTTGAAGTTTTCGTTTAGGGTGTACATATAACATTCATTGTTCAACTGCCAGCAAAGAATTTAATAAGCTTCCAGTCGTAAGAGTTGGTCCAGAGGTATAGTATAGCATACATTGACTCTATGGCACAGCTTACCATTAGCACCAAAACGACAATTCATACATCATTTTGAGTGGTTATATAAGAGTTCACTGTTAAACAAGATCCCATCAACCCAAAATAAAAGCAGCACACAAAAAAACAATTTATTTATTTATTTGTATACCCTCCTAGCAATGATATATTTGCAAGATTTTTGCTCCTTCAAATTTGATTTAAGGTTCTTAGTGAACACCATAAATTCCGACTCCCATGGAGAGAGGAAGATAGGCTCTGGGTAAAGAACTTCAGTTTAGGGATGAAAACTGTCATGCAAATACATCTTCAATCAGCAATAAAAGGAAAAACATCAACAGGTATATCTAAATGCTAAGCTAAGGGAAGGAGGGGAAGGGGAGGGGAGCATTTAACATAGAAGGATGAAACCGAAAATGGGAGCAGTAACTGATCTTTACATATTGTTACTGCTAACAATTTCTGCAATAGACTAGAAGTTACTTTCAACTCTATTTTCAGTTAGTGAACTTTAAATGTTAAATAATTTATATTTCAATTTGAAAATCCAAGACAGTTGTTTTCGCGCATTATAATCCTATGTTACATGAAGCTAATTCCTATTGAGGTCATTGAACATGGAATAGAGATCAATCCTAGAGTATATACCATTTAAATCAAATTGTCAACCAATAAATATTGTTTCAATATTATTCATAATGGTAGGTCACAGCAAATCATACTTGTTCTCCAAGTTTGGCCTTAAAAGATGCCAGGATAGAAAGCATGTGACTTGAAATTAACCTGACTTCATTAATAACAAATGTAGATATGCATGTGATTTGAAATTAACCTGACTTCATTAATAACAAATGTTGATACAATATTGTAAAGCTTCAACAATGGTGAGCATAGTGTACATATAGAGTTGACATTGAAACAGAAACTGATAAATCCACGATCAGTTTAAGACAACAAAAGAAGAAACAAGAATTTCAATTAAAAAAAAATTCATGCCCTCACAAATTTCTATCCTGGCTACTTTCCGAGCATACTCAAGAAAGTTGCCAAAGTAGGAGACTTATCCAGCTTTGGAAAGTCAACAGAGAATGGTAACAAACCTATTTTAAAGCTACAACTGACCTAGTTCGTGAGAGAATTCTATAGATTCTTTCAGAATTTTTTCTGCTCTTCTCTTCCTGTCTTCCTTTTCATTATCATTTTCAAACGATCTTCTCAAGATCCTTGTTCTTGGAATTGAAATCTGGTGCAGTGCCTAAAGGCTTCTTTCCAATTCCAATTTTAAAATGCACCATAGGCCTCTGGCTATAAAGGACATTTTTCTGTCCATTGCCATATTCACATATCCCACTCTTCATTGCTTCAATAGCAGGAGCAAATGTCTCCAGCACAGAAACTTGATTTCCTACAAAACAATTTTCTGGAACAAGGTTTCTCAAATTCACTTCATTTGAAAGCTTAGCCGGAAGAAGAACTGGTGATACATGTACTTCTTTTTCCCCAAAGTGCAGAGGTGCAGCAAGATAAGGATTGCTATTAGAAGCTTCCTTTGCTTTACCCTTTACCTCCACCAACATGAGAAGAACCCCCTTCGTTACCATTATGAGCAAATTGCTGCTGAAAATTCAGCAATGGTCGCTCTATCTTCCTCTCAACCCTCCCATTCTTCACTTCATTGGAAGCACTCATTGTACCATTCCCTACACTCGATTGAGTAGCATAAGTATCAGGATCAGGAAAGGCTGGCAACCAACTAGGAATATGCTCCCCATGAGGGTCTTCCCCTTTTTCCCAAAAACTCCCAATTCTCTTCCACTCTTTAACAACCGGAAACCACGGAACTTCATAAGCAAATGTTATATCACCCCCATCACCGAAAAAGTGAACAATATCCCTAACAATCCCCAAATTGGCAACACAACGATTAACATCAGATGCACCAGCAAATCCTAAACCTGATTCTAACTCTTCCAACCCTTGAATAACATCAAACACATTCGCTTCCACTCTCCCGGCCAAATTAGCATTAAAATTCGAAGTTTTCCCTAGGTTATAAATGTACCAAACAATAATGTCTGATAATGCTTCTAAAGCAGAGTGTTGGAAACTCTGAAACCCGACGCTTTCGCATACTTGTGCAACGGCAACCTTCGCGATTGCAAGGGCAAAGTCATCACTTTTGATATAGAATTTGGAAGACTTTGATTGATTTTTCGAATTTTCTAGTTCTTTTTTATTCTCGAAACCACCATCTTTCATGTTCAATTGCTCTTCATATCAATAGAAAAGAACAGAGAGAATTGAAGGCTGAAAACTTACCTTCTTTTATTGCGGTTGAAGAACGGATGCAAGCATTTGAGGAAGAAATAAGGGAATTAGGATTGGAGATTTGGAGAAATTCTAAATCCAGAGTTCTGAAAATTGGGAAACTTTAGATTTGATTTAAACCCTAGATAAATCTTCAACTGGTGAGTTAGTTACATCGATGGAAAGCCTTACTTTGAATAAGGGAAATGTTACGCTCCCACTTGCCTAAGTAAAATTTTAAGAATAAATGGTTAAAAATTATTTGTAGCATATTCGATATCTCGCCTATTACGGCTTTCGTATTCTTCCCCATAAATTGAAAACTCAAAACCGCAATTGTTATATGAATACTGTTGTCCTGAAAAAAAAAGAGAAATTATGTTGATTTTTTAAAAATTTATCAATATATGTTCTTTTTTTTTTCTCTTTCTTGAAGATTGTGGGACGCATTTTCACTGTCACAAACAGAAAAAAAGGCCTCCTATAAGATGTGTTTTTATTTTGTTAAAAATTATTTTTTTTACGGTTAGAAATTAAAAGTTTTACAGTGGTGGTTCCGTGGAGCTGGGTGACCTACAAATTTCATCTGCCATTTGAGTATGAAGCCATCACCTAGGGAGCTGGATCGTGTTGCAACTCAAGATCCAGTTGATGGTAATTATACAGTTTGGGGTTGATGTGTAACTAGGGTTTTAAGTTTACAAAGGTTATAATGTCAATGGATGAAACATAAATGGGATCGTAGTTGACAGTGGTTAGAAGGGCACGACAACGAGTTCTTCTCACCAGAAATGATGCTTTATAAAACTCAAACATAAACACGAGGAAGAAAAATGCAATGACCATCAACTACAACCCCGGTTATGCCCCATCCTTTGACAGCATAACCTTTGTAAATTTGAAGCTTTAGTTACAATTTAACCCAAGACGGTATAATCATTGCCAACTTTGACCTCAAGTTGCAAAGCAATCCTAGCTTCTCAAGTGTTGGCTCCATACTCACACAATAGGTGAAATTTGTAGGTTACTGAGCTTCATGACATCATCGTGAATCTAAATACAACTTAAAACTATGACTATGTCTCTATCAAAGTGAGAGAGAAATAAATCTTTAAACCAGAAAATTTCAACATGCAAGAAAAAGAAAAAAACAATTTAGAGGAGTCTGAGATGTGGGTGAATAGGGGATGAAGAATGAGCATTTATATAAGGCATGGGACTGGGTATAAAGGAAAATTTTTTTCTTGGGAATCCCAGGTTGCAGGGCTCAGAAGCAATCAAGTTGGGTTAGTTAAAATGGTCAGAGAGACAACGCTCCCTGTAAGGAGCATTCTCTAGGTGTTTCACCCACCAAACTTTATTGCTTTTGTGCCCTTGCAATTTGGGATTCCTAAGAAAAAAATTTGGGGAAAATGTAGAAAACGGACGTGTAGAATTCGCATGCCAAAGTTAATATTAATTATTCAAGTGTAGAATAGCTAATTAAAACAGTAACTCATGCAGTGAAAACAGTAACATATTCATTCATTAATTTTTTTTGTAAAGGGTAAGTTAATAGTAATTATTAAAGTAAGATATAATACAATACGCAAGTCAAAGTTTTAATTTTTTTCGAACCTTTTGAGCAATTCTTTGAATTTTGAAAATATTGTACTTAACAAATGGACGGATAAAAACTTAAATGAAAGAGTAACATAAATAATTGTAAAATTTAAACTCACAATACGATTGTGTACAAATTAAACCAATTTAGTAAATTTGTTTCGTATATTGTAAATAAGTGTACATTTAGGATGTAAAACAAAGTATACAAAAAATTACAAAATTAAAAAATAACACAATCATCGACATTCCGAATGTGTGTCATAACCGGATGGGTATCGGGCACACTTAGGGTTCCGTTGCACTATTTGGTTTGGCGACTCCTCGTTGACTTCAGCTTCATCTTGATGTGTACATCGGGGTTGATCGCTGACTTCATCTTCGTCCTCTGTGGTTGACTACAACCATGTCCTAGTGCCCATCGTAAATCTCCCCTATTTGAGTTGGCAATTGCGAGGATGACCCACCTCGGTAGAACAACAATGCTGAGAGTGTTTGCGACACTATCGACAGGCCATTATATGGTGTCGAATTGCTTGATTGCGGATAGAAGGTAGGAATTGTTAGTGATGCAGATGCGTCCATGTTGTTGGCAGAATTAGCATGTAATATAGCATAATGGGTGGCAGTCGTGCAAAATATATCTTTAGAGAAGGTGTTAATGTAAGGAATGATTGTGCGTGTTGTGGTGCTTGTGTAAAATAAACTGGTACTAAATGTGTTGATGCAAGGAATGATTGTGTGTGCTGTGGTGGTTGTGTAAAATAAATCGGATGTGAAGGTGATGATGTGGGGAATAAGTGTGTGTGCTGTGATGTTTGTGACAAAAAAATTAGCTTAGAAGAAAAAAAATAAATAAACCATACTGACCGGGAGGTTGCATGACAATCGGGTCTTTCGGTGCAGATATCGCAGATGTTGATCTCGCTGCGACATTTTCTCTGACCTAGGATTAATGGGCCCTTGTCTTGGCCTTCTACGACAATGTTGCCTACTTCTTTCTGAAGTTGGCAGTAGATACAACTTGTCGTTATGTTTGAACCAATCCATGTAATCTGGAGATGTCGTCAAATATGGTGTGAGAAATGGTTCACACGTTGGCAAGTAACCATACCTACGCTACCACATATCAATATACTTTTTATGGAATGTTGGCTAATTTCCTTCGAGTCTCCCCCGCAAGTCGATCTTGTGCAGGCCATCGAGCTCCTGGGATGGCGGCGGAATACGTTGTGTACACCTGAACTGTCGCATCACTCGGTCGGATTTGTGAATCTTGATAATTACAAAATGACCAATAGCACTTTGACGTGCCAGATGTTGCGATTGGCCAAAATTTGACCGGGACGCATTCTTGAATCCTTGTATCCACATATGGCATCCATATAAACTGTAGTACGAATTTATAATTTTTAGCACGTGCATAATATTTAATTTCAAGTGTCGTAATACATATTATGTAACTTTGAAATTCATAAACTAACCTTCTTTTCGGTTTCTTGATCTAAATCTCGTCGAATATCCTCGAGCTCAGTCGGTGTACTGCTGTGCCTCGTGGAGTTATTCCACCTATTCAAATAATATGTTATTTCAAAATTACATTAAATCTAAAATAAAAACGGTAATAATATTATCAAATGAATTTTACCAAATGACGAGTGAGAATTCATAAGGGAGTTCCACTCGAGGGAGTAAAAATGGTAGTCGATACCATGTCCACGATTGAAGAAGGAGCATGCAACTGTCGATTTTAACTTTATCCAGTATAGTCGCTTGACACATTTTTCGATACAATGTTGTTAGCACCGCTGATCCTTAACTAAATCGTCCTGATTCTTTCAAGTCGTTTAGTAGTAGTAGCCACCTTAAATGTATCAAATTACGAGATTTATCTGGCATTAGCAGACCCCTGATCAACTTCAAGATGAATGCGTGCGTGAATTGGTTATTTTCAACATCACTCACAGAAGCCTCAATAGTTTGAAAGTTGTCCTCCAACCATCTCATATCGATCTGGCTACCCCTAAACTTGTTTGACACCTTCCCTAGAAGTTGTTTGCATGTTGCACTCTAATCGACACTAATAGATGGCCCTGTAACGACATCCCCATCGACCGGTAAACTAAGCTGTAAACTAATGTCCTCGAGGGTAATTGTACACTTGTCGTAGGGAAGATGGAATGTGTGTGTCTCATGTCTTTATCTTTCAATCAAAACATTGATAAGTAGGGGATCAATTTAGTCCGCCCGAGCATTTGAGCCACATATAAAAATCTTACATCTTGCAAGTGTCCATGAATGACATTTGATGCACTTTCACTTAAATTGTTTATGTATGTCTCCAAAATCTGATCGTCGGGCTAAGTATATAAACATTAAAAATTAATAATCAAAACAACATAATAATTAACTATTTAAAATTAAATAATTTAATAATATTTTTTTGCCATTTGTAATTGAACGTCGAAGATGTACTAGTCGTCTAAACGAATAAGCTGATTTGTGGTATAACAAATTATAAGGAATAAAATAAAATCGGAGGACTAAAAAAAATTAAAAGAAAATGAGAATTTAGAATAAAAAATCAAGAATTGACAATTGAGAATCAAAAAGTGAGAATTTAGAATTTATAATTAAGTTGAAAAGAATGAGGTTTGGAGGGGTTTATATAGGAAATAATATGGTTGTTGGTATTTTATACCCAGTGGAATTCTGCTCATTGGGGAATTGTTACCGTTGGCCAGAAAACATGTTCTATAGGGAGCGTTTTTATTCTTCTCCTAAAAAAATGCATCTTACAAGGTATGTTTTCACTAGTGTTTTCATTGATATGATAGTGAAAACACGCTTTATAGGACACATTTTCCTTTCTCTCTTCAAAAACAGCGTAGATTAGTAAATTTTTAAAAAATCAGCGTGGTTTCTAAATTAATTTTTCTTTTAGCATATTCATATTAATTGAAAATTTTTAAATATACCTGACCAAAGGTTATTAGCCACTTGCTACTCCCTAATTTATTCAACGAATAAAAATTATTAAATAAATTATAATCAAATGAGAGGGGAATTAAGAAAAAAGGTCTAGTTCTTTTAAAAAAGATGTTATCTTTCGCCTACACTAGCGGTAATGCCACTGATTCGTTTGATCTAGATTTGTTCATGGGTTGGACTATTCATCTAGGTTCAAAGATCCGTTCGAAATTGGGCAAAAATATTAGACTTAAAAAATGGGTTTAGACAAAAAAATTAGGCCCGTTTAAAATATAGGTAAAGCTCGGGCTTGAAAATTTAAGGTTTGAGCTTGGCTTAACCTGATCTGATAAGTTTTAAAAGTAACATGTTTTAATCTCATTTTTTTAATAAGTTTTTGGATGATTATTTGATGTAAAATGGTGAATTTTATACTCCTAATCCTTTAAATTCATGTTTTTATACTTAGGAGAGCATTTGGGAGCAAAAGGAGCAAACGTCGGAACAAGTTTCAGGAGCCACACAGGCTAGACACACAACCGTGTGAGCCACATGGGTTGGACACACGGCCATGTGCCAAACCGTGTGAAAATCATGAATCACACTCTAAACCTGTGGGAAAACGCATTTTTTTGGTTTTTCAGGCATTCTAAGACCTATATATAATAAAGATAAGAAGAGGGGTGTGAATCGTCATAGAATACTCAAGAAAACAACTCGGAAAACATCATTGAAGCCTAATCTGAAACAGATTTCCATCAAGATTGAATATCTCCTTTTGATTTCTTTGAAATTTATTATGAGTTTCTTTATTTCTTGTGGTTATATTGCCTTTGGGATGTTTTTATTTGCCATCATGAACTAATTTTCTAAATACCTAGGGAGATAAACCTTAGGATGAATTCTGTTATTTGATCTCTATTTTTACATAATAAATAATTGGATCTTGTTCTCAATTATGTGTGCTTAATTCTTGGTTTGATAATTCTAGATTAGTAATCCATGTTTGATGTACTTAAATAAAAGGAGGAATAGACCTTATTTAAGAGTAGATCTAGCATAATTGATTGGAGTTGCATGTAATCCTAAAAATAGGACGGCATAAATCTACCGAATTAGAGTCAAATATTCTAAGAATAGAATCCATAGATCGAATTAATGTGACAATAAGAGTTTTAATTAGAAAGAAATTTCAATTAATCAACCTAGAGTTAGTTATTTTTAACCTTGAAGAGAGATATTAGCTTAGTTATTTTTAGCCTTGAAGAGAGATATTAGCATAATTTAGGGATTTTTAAGGATTAAGTGTAATTTAGATCGATAATGACAGATGAAGTCTAGGTGGCTACTTTCTTAGGTATTGTCTCCCTCATTGGTTGTTAATAATTTAGTTTCCTGATTTGTTTTTTGACATGTTCTTTAGTTAACTTTAGTTTTAAATAATCACTCCAATTTATCAGTTAAATAGTATAAATACAGTAATTACTAGCACTTTTAGTCTTCGTGAGAACAATATCTTTGCTCACCATAGCTATACTATTAATTGATAGGTGCACTTGCCTTTGTCGAATTTTTAGTTGATTTACGACTGCATCACGATCCGTTTTAAAGTTTATAATACTTTATATTATGTAACATATAACAGATAAAAAAATAAATATATACTAAATATATAATATCACTCTAATGTAAACATTAAAATCATGTTAAGATGACTATATAAAAATTTTTAATAAATAAAATAATATATAAAAATATTAAATATTAAATTAAAATAATATAAATATTTTTAAAAGAAATTAAAAAATAATATAGTCAGGCTTAAATAGGTTTGGATTAACTTTTTACAAATATGAGCGAATTTAGATAAAATTTTAGGTCGGACCAAGTTTAGACAAATATAAAATACATTAATAGGTCTAATCCGAACTCAACCTACCTAGCCTCTCAATACCTCTAATCTCATTCTAACAATTGAGGGGTAGACGCTCGGATTAAAGGAAGATGACCCTCTTGATGATGATGATTTGGTGGACGATCATATGGACGGGGAGGTCGGATATGCTTCTTTCAACTCTTCTTTTATTTATTTTAAATTTTCTCCCATCAATATTTAATTTGAAATTTTAATTACAATTTTAACAAGATTTTAAGAAAAACACTTTTATTTTATTAACAAAATAGTTATAAGGTTAAATTATATTATTAGTTATTGTGGATTTAATCTCTATACTTTAAATTGTCAATTATTAATTCCTATACTTTTCGAATTATAAAATTTTAGTCCTCACCAAATGATAATTGTTAAATTATTTTGTTATAAATTTAAGTTAATTACAACATCATTTTTTTGTTACCAATTGATGTTTAGGCCTTTTTTACCAATTTGGTATCGAGGTAAGTTGTATGAAAATAATGCAACATGCTGTTATTATTATATGTCTAATGTTCAAATATTGCATAAAATGTATATTTACATGTATTTTTCTTTATGAAATGGATTCATGATGTCTCGATGACATTCGATAAAGTTTCGCTATGAGATTCCATGTAAGACCATGTCTGGGACATGGCATTGGCATCGATGTGTGTGAACCCATGTAAGACCATATCTGGGATATGGCATTGGCATCTTACTATGTGTACGAATTTCCTCGAATACGCTTTTGTATTCCAAGTGGTTCAATGGGAAATTCAAAGATTTTAACAAAGTTGTGATAAGGAATGGTTATGTTATGAAGTAGTACAGGTATGTACGCAAAACTCATGAGAAATGATTCGGTCTATGATGCACCTTTGGTAAGGTTGCAAATAAGTAAGTCATGTTTATGAGAATGATTTTGTAATGACCTTGAGATTATGGGTCCATGCTTATGATGCATAGCTATGTGTTCTTACCATGATAGATGAAATGATGATGTATTAATTTGGTGAACAATAATTGTGGAAGAGTAAATTAGCCTGGACAGTTTTGGGCTACTACAGTGGTGTAAATTTGAAAATACACCAAAAAGTGAATTAGAGGCTGAATAAAATATGGAGTTAAAGCTTATTGAGTTTATTTTCTTATAAAAGAAACCATGTAAGCAAAAGAATTTTCTATAATAAGATATCTGAAGTTGTGTGAGATAGAGCCAAAAGGACGGCATGTGTCTAGGCCGTTTGTGACACATGGTCTGCCCCCATGGGCGTGTTGTCCAGCCGTGTGTCCCCTGCACCTAAGTTTTTCAAGTCAGTATGCATGGTAGTATGCACACGGGCAAGAGAAACGACCATATGTCTCAGTCGTGTGAAGGACACGGGCGTGTGCCTTGGCCGTGTGGCTTCAATTTGTTCATGACCAAATTGGCAGAATGTCTAGGTTTTTGGATACAGGTTCAGGACACGGGCGTGTCCCTAGCACACGGGTGTGTGCTCTATACTCACAAGGGTGTGTGGAGCCTTAAAGCATGAAATTTTTCCAAGTTTTTCTTAAGTTCTCGATTTAGTCCCGAACAGTCTCTAATGCATGTTTTGGGCCTCGTGAGCCTGTTTAAGGGACAAAATGTATGTGAAATGAAAAGTTTTAAATTGATCAAAATTTTACTGCTCGATTTTATGTAGTTGGTTGAGTTTAAGTCCGGTAACACCTCAAAGTGAGTGTTTTTTTTTTTAATTTCAAAATGTCATACTAACAAATTTAACAAAAAAAAGTTAAGAGTATTAACATGCATTTTGAAATCTAAAATATAGAAAAACTAAATTCTTAGAAATAAAAGTATAGAAATTAAATTCTAAATTTGTGAACAAATATAGGGACCTATGGGATATTTTAACAAAAAAAAACATGGTGTAAATTTGAAGGGGGCAGGGTTTTGGAGGCGAGGATTTCGGTTCCTGGCTAAACTTGATAATAATAGGGTAATCTCCTCAATATTATTGATAGACCTTAAGGATATATATATATATATACCGTAGTAGTTATGTAAGAACCAAATACAAACTACGTGTTAGTAAAGTTTCCTTTTTTTAATGTTTGGTTGGAATGAAGGGAATATTTATGTTTTTCACAGGAAACTTTAACGAATTTATGGTTACTTCTAATAAAATTGATTTTTTATAGAAAAAAAAGGGACTTTGATGTGTTGCCTTCTTTATTCCCTTGGAATTATGATATAATTCAAGTTCTCATAGTTAAGGTGACATTAACAAGCTAAAGATTTGTGATAGTGGGTTATGTTTGAGGCTGAATTGCAGGGCACTTAGGTTATCTTCCTTTGTTTATAGTTTGAATCTAATTTTCTTCCCCTTTTTCCAATAACTTGTAAATAAATTTGGTAATGATTTATCTTTAATAAAATTATTATTTTGATGGAAAAGACACAAACAAGACTACATATTCATTAAAGAAAATGTTGCATGAAGAAAAAAAAAACTTGTAGAATCATAAATCATAATCATTCTACATATATTTCTTAATAGTTTATTTCAGCCCAAAAACTACTTTGTATATTTTTTGAATCTAAAAATATAATTTTTTTTATATATATAGAGTAGTAAAGTTAGAAAATTTTTTTTGAGGGTATCGGAATTAAGTTGTATATTTTTATGACAGTAAAAGTGAAAATTCATCATTTTAATAGCCTATATCTTTAAAATTTTTAAAGGATTAAATTAATATTTTCTTATTTTTGGAGAGGTCAAAGTATAATTTTATCATATACTAATTTCAAAATTTTAAAATTATAAAAGAATTAAAAGTGTTAAGGGGTTCGATGCCCCTGCCAACACCCCTTAACTCTACCCCTATATATATATATATGTATAAATATATATGATAAGTTTTTATTCAAAGTAATAATGTATAATACTTTCTTATCAATATTAATAGTAAAATGTTTATTAAATTAGTATTGGAAACTAATTCAATTATAAAAATTTTAAAAATTATTTTAAAAAATAAAATGTTGTTATAAGCATGTTTATTCTTTTAATAGTTTACTAGATAGACACAATTTGTGAAAAAAATTAAATAGAAAATATATTTATTGAAAATTTATATAAAAATCAATAGTAATTTTAGTTGAATCTTATATGATGGCATGATAGTTAGGATATTCACTGCTTTAGATGTTACTTAGGTTTGAGTCTCGCTAATTGTATTTGTTGCTCGGATTTTACTCTATTATTATTTTCTAATTAAATTGGTGCTTGAGTTTCGATAAAAAAGGTTATACTTGAGTAACTCGTGACACAAACTCAATACTTTTTTTGTAATAAATAATAAAAAGTTTTAAATATAGCATAGATATAAAATCTTAAAAGAAATAGGAGTGATCTCTAGCAGGGGGCTAAACCAGGGGGTTGGCAGGGGCCCGACCCCCCTAAAATGGAAAATTTTCTATTCAAGCTCTTTAAAATTTTTAAAATTTTAAATTAATAAAAGTAAAATTACACTTTGGCCCCTTAAATATGATAAAAAATTGATTTAATCCTTTAAAAATCATAAAAATAAACCCTATTAAAATGATGAAATTGTATTTTTACTATTGAAAAAATTACAATTTAATTTTAGCTCCCTAAAAAAAAATTTCTAACTTTGCCCCTGATCTCTAACCTACTACTTAAAAACTAATATCCTTTAAAATTAAAACCCTAAAGATAAATAATATATATTTTTGTGATAATCTTATTTTCACTTTTCTGTAATAAATTATATTATATAAATAATGAAAAAAAAGACAAAAGGACTGTTTATAGTAATATAACGAAAGAGCTAATCAAAGATACTGCATGCAAACATACTCAAACACTCACAAGTCACAACTGAACTGAAAAGATATGAATATCTCAATTGCTATTCTTCGTTAATTGGAAATAAATCTTTTTTTATTAATCTTTTTCAAGAACCACTTTTACCATACATATCTATATGTTCCAAAACTATGAACATTCCAAATATCACCATCATCTTACTTAATTACATTAGCATTAGCAAAAGCCTTAATCTTAAGTCATCTTCTTTATTAGAACTGAAAGAGACCAATAAAGCATTAATCTATAGCTAAAATTTCAATTTCTCCTGCCATATTATATGCTGAGCTATCTGCAGCTTTCCATTTCACTGTACAAAACCCTAGAAAGCAAGCTGTAAGCAGCACCGCCAGCAATTTCAGAAATTTGAACTGAGTGTAAGTTCCAGATACATATATGTGTTGGATATAAACACATAAGAAAACACAGATACAAAATATAATTCTTCAAAAAAAAAATCAGAATAATATAGCTAGTCCAAGGTAAATGTCGCAATAGAGCAACTTTTGACTTGAATTAGATGTGAGGGCAGCTGGTTAGTATACATCCATATCAGGCTTTTATTTTTTGTTTCAAGGTCAATGAAGGACCAGAGAATAAATTAACTTTCTGGTTTCTGAAACTACTAAATGTTTAGCTTTTCTTATTTTTTATTTCTTTCAATGTATTTTCTCTTATATCTGTGTTAATTAAGGATCACAACCTATCTTTCCATTTCGTGACAGTCCCTCAAATGTGGTCCTTATCAACCCTACTTTTACCTTAATGTAATTAGATCTTGTGCAAAGAAGTACTGCCTAAAATCCCTTCATCTATCTAAATGAACTAAATGATGTAACATAATCTAATTTTTGGATAGTTTTATACATAATCTCACTATACATATATAGAATATGAAGAAGAATGATATAAAAGGTTTAATTACCAATCCTTCCTATAAAAATGAAAATATATCTTAAATTTGCCAAAGATAATAAGAAAATAGCTGATCTCTCTTTTGACAATATATTTGTGACATGCATACATCTTGTGCAACATTTCAACATAATTCTATTGCATTTCATTCATCATTCAGTCCCAAAATCAAATCAAGAACTATATGAACACTTTGGGGCGTTAATTATATCCCAATATATATTATCAAACTACACATACAGCTCATATTTATAGTTAAATTATTTTTAACATTTGCTTTCAAATATATGAAGATATGATCTTTTCCAATCACCCCAAAAAAAAAAAAAGTTAAATGAAATCAAACCTATAAAACTCAATTGTCTGCTTCTCATTTCCAGGAAGTAGAATTTCTTTGAAATTATATGTAAATATATGGATTCAAACAGTACCTTTTTCTTCATATAAATATCCTCAGGCAAGCCAAGGGGTTCCTCCTTTCTTGTCACTTAGAAGGAAACTCATCTTCTTTACCAGGCTGACTTCCATTGATGTTGAGAGAATGGGGAAGAAGCCTTGGAGCGATACTCAAATGAAAGGGTCTGAGATCAGGTTGGGTGATTGAGTATTGTGGAGGGTTAGCAAAAGGGTTTTGAGCACCTGAGCTCAGCATTTGGAAATGGTTTTGAGAACCAGATGATAGAGATAAGGTGGATGACAATGGCACAACATTGAAATTGTGTACTTCTTCAGTCTGGGGTGCTACAAATCCATGGCTTCCTAAATGTGGTAAAGGAAAATTGGAAGGTTCAAAATGATAATAAGAACCATATGGCATCGGCATTGGCATTGGCATTGACACTGCATTGTTTAACAGCGCTGGCATAGGAGAATGATTGGATCTTTGTAAACCATAATCTGTTTGAACTTGATGACCTTCACTTGCATCTTCATCTCTTTTGCTCCCTTTGCTTGATTCCCTCACAATATCTTTGGATTTAGCTCTCCAAAACCCTCCCGTAGGATCTTGTTTGTTTGGTTGCTGAGAAGCATTTAGGGGCATTTGAGGGTTAAGGGCAAAGTTACCTTGTGGTATTGGGAGTGGTGGGAGTTCCTCAATTTCATGTTTAGCTTCATTAAGCAACCAATCGACAACTTTACTTGGCTGGTTAAGTCCAAGTCTGTCTTGAAGATCATACAATTGAATTGCAGTAGGGACTGAAAGCCTCACCCTCCGGTCCCTCAATCCTCTAATGGTGAAAACTTTACTGTGCCTGTCTTTTCCACCAAAGGCTCGCGAAACACGTACGATTCGAGGATCTTTCAGTCTCAACAATGGCGAAGAAGTCGATGCACCTTTACGCACCTTATTGCTGCTTTCATCTTCTTTGCCTTCTTGTATGGGAGAACCCGCTTCTTCTGAACCTGGAATCATCTTATGTCGCTCATTATTGAAGCATAAGCAGCAGCTTAAAAAAACCCAGTATTGGATCGATCCTTTTCACCACTTGAAGTGAATCTTTTTCCTTTAATTCGCTTTCCAAAAAAAGCTTCAAAATTGCATGAAAACAAAGAACAAACAAAGACGGAAAGTTGATCAATTAAACCACATATGAACAAAGCAAATAATCCCACACTAAAACAAAACAGATCCCATTTTTCTTCTTGAGAAACAAGCAAAACCTTAAATTCTATACGCTAATCATATAGAAGCTGATTCAGCTCAAATATGGGTTGCTTTAGTAGAGAAAACAGAAAACAGATATAAGGATCTAAGGAAGATCTATAGGGTAATTATATACAGAAGAAGAAAGACCAAATATTCTTTGAAATATTAGGTATTTCCTAACTTAAATTCATATATACATATATATTGAAAGATGAATGCACACCTTGAAACTTTTGATTTCTAGATTCAATCAACCCTCCTGTATATATACATATATATTGAAAGATATGTATATATATTGCCTTGCAAGAGAATATAAGTTATTATTGATGAAGTTCATTCATTAGAGAGAAAAAAAGGAAGATGCTGGAGTTGAACCGACCATTGTCCATGGAATGGAAGAATAGGAGAAAAAAAAAATAAAGCAAAGGCAGTAGGGTTGCCGCGTGGACTAATTTTGCCATATCTGTCAAACAAGTATGCTAAAGTCCATATCTTATCATTTCCTACACTTAAGCATATTTTAAGCAATCATTGCGTCAATAAGATTCATAAGAGCTTTAACCAAAAGCTTTGTAAATTCAATATATATTATATTGGAGGCTTAATGAAATGATTGCATCAAAGTGATTCCTCTAATGCTCTTAGTGTGAGTGGATCATATACCGAACAACATCAGCAATGATTGCAATTTACAATTCAAATGCCAAAAAACAAAATCTATAATATTAATGCAAGTATGTAATAGGGGACCATGCTGTACATTTCGATGAGGCATGCTTTTATCGACAACTACAAAAGGACATTGGTGACTGAATCTCTCTACCACATGGGGTTGAATCAATGCACGCCTACTCTTTTATGGAAGGTTTTTTATTTTTATTTTCAAGTGGACTAATGTTTGTTGGATCTAATAATATGATTTGAATGAATAGAAAAAAATAGATGTTAGGCTTAAAATTCGACTTGATTTCTTTGTTCTTAAATAGTCGAAAAGGGAAAGGTTTTTTTAAAGAAAAAGAAATTAAGCATGCTTTAATTTAAGGTTTTGTTTGTCAGGTTTGCCACTTCCCATTTCTTGCAATCGATTGCGAAATGTGTCAGAAGTAGAAGCTAAATTAACTGAATTTTTTTTAAAATATTAAAAACACTTGGGGAAAAAGAAAAGAAGCAAAGTCGTTGAATCGCTGTCACATAGTTAATGATCGACATATATCAGTAAAATTGATATCTAAGGCTGTCTTCAAATCAAACGGGGTTGATATGGTCATTTTTAAGAAAATGGTGTTTAATAAGTTTGAGATTTTATAATTTTGTTGTTTATTTTATAAATGAATAATAATAGAATTTGGATATATATTTTTGTTGTTAACTTAAAGTTGATTGTTTGTTTAAAATGAAAATTACAGTGGAAGTGTTAAACTGTTGTGGTCATTACGGTTTGGCACTATAAAAATTATGTAAGCAAAAATACAAACGGAGTCTAGCTCAGGGAGTAATTATACTATCTTTGTTCATAAATACAAGTGGTTCACACTCTATCACTCCCCAATAATAGAGATCTCACATTTGTATCTAAAAACTAGAAGACTCACCTCCAAATCATTCCCTTAACAATTTGGATAGTAAACAATCAATAATATTTACAATAACGGTTTGCACTCTCTCACAAAGCAATTCCACAATGAACATATTAGAATGCACTCAATAATCTCTCATACAAAACTCAGACAAGCCTCAAAGCATATATTCAATTTCGACTTGTTAACATAGAATCTAATGAATACAAAGTAACTCCTTAAAAATAGCTATTACAATTACAACTATCAAAAGTACAATCAATCGAAGATATGATTTCCTAAATAGCAACACAGTCTCGATTGATCCACCATGTTCCAAGGGTTGATTTAATTCACTCAAATCCAATCCAATCTTCAAAAGCTAATGATTGATTTCCATAGATGGACCAAAACATCTTCAATAACACAACACATTAACAGGTTCAAAAGATTTTCTTTATTAAATTACCAAATGAAATAAGACAAGTATTTACACCACCTCAGTGGTAGTCTGCGGTTGGCATTGTCGAGTGTCACTCAACATCAATCAACTTATCTTACCTCACCAATCTCCCAATTTGGCAATTTATTGAAGAAAACCAAACAATATAGGAAGCTAACTACCATAATCAACAATAACTCTTCCTCAGCACAATCCTTACTCTACTTAGTTCAACTTAGAACATAATATAGTAGTTTTAACTATCAATGTTATGTCTAAGTTTCGCACCAACAATAAAAATACTAAATTATAACTAAGTAAACAACAAATAAAGTAAAGTGCATCAAAATAAAGCATACACCATAACATAATATCATAGTTCCAAATCAATTCCAATATCACAACAAAATCAGTATCAACATCATCAACTGAGTACCATCATCTCAATTATACAGACTAGATCAAATAAGAATTCAAATGAAAAAGAAGTCATCATCACAATAAGGTTTGATTCATCTTCAATATCAACAACATCTTTTGGAAACATAAGCAACTTCATTATTAGTAGGACATATACTTCTCATATAACATGACAATAACAATAACAATCACATCATAACAACCAAAACAGACTCAACACCAACAACTTCCTTATCTACTCCCATCTATAGTTTACCCAATTTTTTGTTCAACAAGCAGACCAATCAGAATGCCAAAGATCCTTACTTTATAGACTGGACCAAGGCAAAACGAATATTGAAGAAGATGATGATTAAAATAATATAGTCTAATCAAGTATATAAGATAACTAGATTGAGCGAACAATTGTGTGAGGATCACTTGCGTTGCAAGTCATTCCTAAATGCTACCTCCTTGTCACATGAATCGATTGAATGATCCTTATCTAAGTTCGCATACTAGCTATCACACAATTATGGAAAATTTCAAAAATTTAATTTTTTTTAAAAATTTAAAATCATTAAAATTATTAAAAATGTATAAAAATTATAAAAAATATTTTTTAATATTTTAAAATTTAATTAAATGATGACATGTCAACTATGTGATAATCCACGTGTGGCAGCAAAGTTAACAAACCTGGTAACAAACATTAATTTTTCCATCTATTTTGGGTGATTTGACAAAAAAATGCAAGTTCAAGGGGTAAAAAAGGCGAAAAATTAAATAGAGGGCTAAAAAAACTTCTTTTTTTTTAAGTTGTAGGGCCAAATAAATCATTATACTTTAAAATGAAATACAACTTGTATTATCAAAATAACTTAACAACAATGTTTTCTCTCTGTGAAAACAAGAATTCTAAAACTAATCTTGTGGAAGAATTGATCCCCAAAAAGGTTCGATTCAAGGATAAATATGATAATATGCACAATGATATCATGGTCGATCAGTCAATGGATCAACCAATCTCTTGGAGAGATAAACTTGTAGGCCATTCTTCCAAATTTGGTTATAAAGAATCGGATGGAAAGAAGGATTTTGATATTTTGGAAGGGGATATCCATAAATCCTTTGTGAATGGAGTGTTTTCTATCTCTTTCTCGAAAAAGATCAATCAAATCCTCATTCAAGGTATAGATAACACAGTAGTTTTAAAACTTTTGGGTTGTAATATTGGATTTTCGATTTTGTAGAATAAAATTTATAGCTTGTGGAAGCCCTCGGCACCTCTGCACATGATGGATATTGAAAATGGGTATTTCCTTGTTAAATTCCAGAACAAGCTAGATTGTGAGAAGGCTCTCTCTGAAGGTCCTTGGACCATATTTTGCCAATACTTAACTGTGCAACCCTAGACGATGGCTTTTGAACCTTTCCAGGCTTATCCAAATGTGGTTATAATGTGGATCAGATTTCCTGAGTTACTTGGATATCTGTATAAGCATAAAATTTTGGCAGAGATAGGAGAAATGGTTGGAAACGTTGTCAAGTTATATATGAACACTGATAGCAGGGTGAGAGGTGGAGTTTGCTCGAATGACAGTCTTTATTAATTTGGAGAGGCCATTGGTGTCCCAAATTTTAATCAACGGGCGTTCACAAAGGGTAGAGTATGGATCTCTTCCGACCATTTGCTTTCACTGCGAGAGGTATGGTCATGTGAAGGATAATTGCTCTTTTATATTGTAATCATCATGGAAAAGGAAACAGCTTCATAGGAAAAGCCATCGGAAAATCACAGCATGGTCGAGGGTAGACAGGTGAAGGAAGAAGAAAATTACGGGCTGTGGATGATAGTTGAAAGGAGACCAAGGCAGAAATTTAGGTATAATGTGCAACACTCTTATGGAAATTCAGAGAGGGAAAAGGAAGGTTCTCGATTTAGGGCACTGAATAATAGGGATTTAAATTAAGAAATAAATGACAGAAATATAACAGCTTATAGGAGCAATAAAGGAAAAGATATTACTATTAAAAATCAACAAAGCAAGGAAAGTTTATATTCTGCTAACAGTCGGCAAGTAATGGATTCAAAGAACAAAGGGAAGTCTAAAGTGCTGGGCTCTAAAAATGGTTTGGGTTCAGTCACTAAAGAACTTGATAATGCTGGGCCGAATGTCGTGTCTAGCTTGGCTAATAAAAGTTTGGGTATTGGTAATTCTTCATCTGACTAGGCTCGATCTACGTTGGATCATTTATGACAAGATATGATGGCCCAAAAGTTGATGGTTGGTACAACCAGTAGCACTGGTAAACCAACGGTGGTAGGAGATTTGAGTGGCCAAGAAATTTGGGATTCAATCCCTGTTAACAATAGGCCTTCGGTGAATCTTGCAGTTCTTGGTTCAACTATGGAAGGACTCTCGACTGATGAAGTGGTTGTGGAGGTGGGTAGCCTTGACTCAGACAAATATTCGACGATGGTCTTTTCGAAAAACAAGAAAAATAGCAACACTCCCCCGTCCTCAAAGGTCGATATGGTCTTGAATCAAGTGACGTTATCCGATCGTGAGAGCGTTGTGAAAGCCAGAGGTAGGGGTTTCACAAAGAAATTAAATAAAATGTATTCAAGTAGCAGTAGCAGATTCAAAATTAATGGCAGCCAACGTGTGTTGCTAAAGGACTCTATGGTTCAATTGGCTAAAAGTATTTCAAATTTAATAAAGGAAAAACCTAGTTCAAATGGATCTCCCGGAGGTGGAGAACAGCAAAGGGGAGGTGAACTCCTTGGATAGTAAAGATGAGTTTATTAGTTTTCGCATGTTTATGTTTTTATTTGCTATTTGGTGGTTGAGTTATTTTTTATAAGTTTTATTATATATTATTTTATAATTGATATGAATTCAAATTTGAATATTTTTACTTGGAACTGTCAAGGGTGCACTAGTAGGAATTTTATCTGAGTTTTTCGAGAGTATAATGTGGAGCACCATCTTGACATTGTTTGCTTATTAGAACCAAAAGTGAGCGATAAAAAAGCAAATTATATTATTGATTAATTGGGTTTTAATTTTTCTCACCGAGTTGAGGCAATTGGTTTTTCAAGTGGTATCTGAGTAGGATGGAAAGATTCTATGTGAATTCAAATCCTTCGAAATCACTCTCAATTTATTATTCTTCGTGTTCCAAGTTCCCAATAATTCATTTCTTATTTCCTTTGTTTATAGCAGTCTAGATAGGTCAAAACGAAAGCTCATTTGGGGTGGGCTAAAATCTACAATACCTCTTTAATCGATCCTTTGGTTATTGATGGGTGATTTTAATTCCATCTTATCTTCTAAGGATAAGCAAAGTCCTTGTACCATGGATAAGAGATGTGGTTTATTTGGTAATTTTGTTGACTCTTGTGAATTGTAGGATTTGGGATTTTGCGGTCCTTTGTCAGACTTGATCGAGCTCTAGCGAATGATGCATGGATGATATTTTTTCCACAGTGTTTAGTCTCGTATCTTCTACGCATTAAATTTTACCATCGGCCTCTTCTTCTGTTTACAAGACCAGATTTGAATTTGGCTAAAGGTAGACCTTTCAGGTTTTCAGTTAGTTGGACTAAGTATAATAATTTTCTTGCCTTTGTCAAAGAAAGTGGAACTTTGCGGCAATATGTCAGATTCTTTGAATAATATTACCTCTTATGTCAAAGATTGGAACAAGAACGTCTATGGTTTCTTAGGTTCTCGTAGTGACATCTCATGAGATCACTCAACAACATTCAAAACGCCCTAGACAAGTCCGACTCAAGTTTTTAGCTAAACAAGAGATGAAAGTTCAGGATGAGTTGGAAAACATTTTTAATCATGAAGATTTACTTTAGAGACAAAAGGCTCGGTGTGACTGGATTAATTTGAAAGATAAAAATACTAAATTTTTTCATATTCGTGCGATTAAGAGAAGGAAATTTAACCGTATTACAGTCTTACGTATCAACAATGGGGAGTGGTGTTTTAATCAGTATATTTTACAAACTGAAGCAGTGGGGTTCTTTGAGAAACTTTATGGTGAAGTACCTCAAGCCTTGTGGAACTTACCCAATATTAGTTTTCCTCGTTTGAATCCTTCAGAGATTACTTTTTTGAAGGAGTTAATCACAAATGATGAGATCAAAAAGGCTTTATTTGATATGGCACCTTTAAAAGCTCCCGAAAGTGATGGCTATCATGCTTATTTCTTTCAAAGCCAGTGAGATATTCTTGGTAATGATATTTGCAACTAGGTGAAGGGAGTTTTCATTGGCAACCGATTGAGCAGAACTTGAATAATACGATGATCGTCTTAATTCCAAAAAAGGACTGTCCCAATAATTTTAGTCAGTTTCGGCCTATTAGTTTGTGTTCTGTTATGTATAAATTGGTTATGAAAGTGATTGCTAATCGACTTAAGTTAGTTTTCCCTAACCTTATTTCTTAGGAACAGGCTGGGTTCATAGCTGGCTGGAACATATCTGATAATATCATTCTAGCACAAAAAGTCATACATTCTATGTGTTGCAAGTGGAATGGGAAAAATTAGATGGCTATCAAGTTGGACTTGGAGAAAGCGTATGATAGAGTTAGTTGAGACTTTATAAGTGCTTCGTTGACGGCTGTTGGGATGCCTGAGTTCTTGCAAAAAGTGATTATGTCGGCTATACCTTTTTCTTCTATGCAAATTTTTTGGCACGGTGTGCCTACCCATAAGTTTAAGCCAGCTAGAGGAATCCGTCAAGGGTGTCCTTTATCACTTTACCTTTTTGTGCTATGCATGGATTGGTTGGGGTATCTTATTAGGTCGGTATTGATAGTGGTAGGTGGAAACCTATTCAGCTTTCAAGAGCAGGTTCAGTAATAGTTTTCAATAGTAGGTCCAGTAATCTCCCATCTTTTTTTTTACCGATGACTTGGTGACTTTTTGTAAAGCTCAATTTGATCAAGCGCGTTTACTGAAGAGCATTTTTAATCGGTTTTATGAAGTTCTGGGTCATAGAATTAGCACTAAGAAAAGTAATATTTACTTTTCTAAAGGTATTAATAATAAGCGTAACAAGATTGTTCAAATGTTCGGCTTTCAGGAATTTCAGAATCTTGGCTATTATTTAGGCATCCCTCTCCTGCATAATAGGGTAACTAAAAGTACCTTTAGTTTTGTGGTTGATAAGGCAAGATGTAAGCTTCATAATTGGGATGCGAGAAAGTTGTCCATAGTAGGGAGAATCACCTTGGCCCAGTCTGTTCTTCTTTCTATTCCTACTTATTTTATGCAGTCGATACTGATACCTAAAGGTGTTCGTGCAGAAATTGAAAGATTGGTCAGACAGTTTATTTGGGGTTGTGTTGATAGTCGACCAAAAATTTTGTTAGTGGGTTGGGACTCTATATGTCAACCACGGTCTCGAGATGGGCTTGGTTTTTAGCATTTGAGTGACAAGAACATGTCTTTTCTCATGAAGATTGGATTCAGTTTAGTTTCAAAGAGTAATGCCTTATGGGTTCGCATCCTTCAAGCTAAGTATGGATGGAAAAAGTAGATCTCAGAATCTATTAATAGGAGTTAGTGCTCGCATTTATGGTGGTCTCTTGCTAAGATATGGCTATTACTCCGTGAAAACTTAGCTTTGGCCATTGGAGATGGTACAAGTGTTCGTTGTTGGAAGGACTCTTAGATCTTAGGTATGGGTCCTCTACTTTTGAAAATTTCATCTTCTTCCAACCTTGATTTGGATTGTTTTGTTAGGGAGTTGGTCAACTCTGATGTAGCTGGAATTTGGATTTGTTTCGTGTCTGGTTGCCTGAAGATGTGATTAATATGATCATTAGTATCCCTCCTCCTCATCCTGACTCAGGATCGGACAAAGTGATATAAGCTTGATTGACATCAGGCACTTTTTTGGTTCGTAGTGCTTTATGGACTTTAAAAGAAGACACTTGGAGTTCTCGGGACAAGAATTAAAAGACTATTTGGAAATATCAGGGTCCACAGAGAGTGAGATTTTTTCTCTGGCTTATCTTTAAACAGAAACTTCTTACAAATTCGTAGCGTACGAGGAGGGGAATCGGTCAAAGTAATTCATGCACTATATGTGATCATGAGTTTAAGGACATGGTCCATGTTCTTCGTGATTGTCCAGCGGCAAAGGATGTGTGGATGCACGTGTTTTCAAATCAACTTAAGCAAAGGTTCTTTTTTGACTCATTCCAGGTTTGGATTTCATCTAATCTTTGTTGTCATGTGAGATTGTAGGATAGTGGAGTCACTTGGTCGTGCCTTTTTGGATTAATTGCTTGGCGTATCTAGAAGAATAGGAAGCTTTTTACTTTTCAAAATATCTCTTGGTCGACAACTGAAGTGGTGAAAGTCTCTATTAGTTGGGCTCGTCAATTTGAATTATACCTTAGTGGATACAAGAGCAATGTTTCCTACTTGAACCATGCTAATATTTTCGAGAGTACACGGGTGCTTTTATCTACTGATGGTGCGGTGGCGAGAGATTCTGGTCATGCAGCTACAGGAGGCGTGGTACGAGACAGGGATGGAAATTGAATTATGGGATTCGGTCGCTATTTAGGTGTTTGTTCACCATTTGAGGCTGAAGTTTGAAGCATCCTAGATGGGATCTTTTTGTTACTTAATAAAGGTTATAGACGGGCCATAATTCAGACTGATTGCCCTAAAGTAGTCCAAGCCTTGACTGATAAGGGAATAGAGGAGGCAGGGATTACTGTACTTAGAAGGACTCAATATATCATGAATTCGGAAGGTCAATGGAAGATCCTTCACATACAAATATTTTAATAAATTCAATAGTTAAATAATTAAAATATTAATCATATAAAATAATATGAAATTATTCTAAAACCACTTAAATTTTAAGTATGAATGAATCCCTACTGATGAAAATTATAAAGCCATTACTTAATAAGTTTGTAAAAGAATATAATATAATTTAATTATTTCATGACAAACTAAAAATAGAAAATAAAATATGTATGAAGGATTAAACAACTAAAAAATGTAAAACCTAAAAAGAAAGAATTTTACTTAAAATATATTTTCTATGTGATACTCTAAATCTATCTTTTAAAAGGTAAAACTTTATTGATACAATAATTAATAGATCGTACATACAGGAAAAACCCTAATAAAACGTAATTCTACCACTAGAATCTCCAGAATAGCTTATGGCATAAAATCAACCAAACCAACATAGGCAAAAAGAATATCGAGCTTCAAAGTTGGACTCTATCGATTCGAGTCTAAAAAATTTAAGCTTATAACGTCTTCAATTCAAGAGAGTCTGAGTCTAATTCTAGCTTGAGATAAATTTGATACAAAATTTGAAAAGTTTTAATTTTAAATGAAAACTCAGAACAAACATTAATAATTAATATAATTAAAATAAAATATAAATAAATAATTATTTATTTCATGAAATGTATTTATAAACATTGCATATTTATATAAAAAATTATTAATAGTACATTTTTATGTTAAATTATAAAGTGAAATAAATTTTTAAAAATTTTAATTATTATAAAACATTTTTAATAAAATAATTATATATGTATAGCAAATACATAAAATTAATAATTATTTAGCCAACAACCTTTTCACCTAATGATAAGAGCATTGTGTCATAGACATGAGAGCCTATGTTTAATCTCAAACAATCCTATTCTCCAACTACAATTGTAAAAGTAAAAAATTCAAATATATAATATATAAAATATAAATGATATAATACATTAATTTAATAATAGAAAAAAAATTATCTATACCAATACAAATTAGAAATTTCAAAAGTTGTTTAACCCCAATTGTAAAGAAAAAAAAACATATAATTTCAATTTGTTCATTTCGATGCCTGTATTTTTGTTCCGTCTACCATTACAATATTTTAGTCTAACAGGTGTTAAAACATGACATCATGTGACATGTGATCCACTATTATACTTCCACTTGACATTATTTTGTAGAAAAAAATATTAATTTTAAAAGTAAATGACCCAAAAAAGAATTAATACCTATTTTTTCTTATTTTAAAAGTAAAAAACATTTATAATAAACCCAAATCAAATATTCATTTAAAGAGAAAAGTTAAAAGCCCAAATTTTCATAAACTAATAAAATTGTAAAATGAACTAAGAAAATTATAAAATGAACAAGAGAGGAGTAAAAAAATAAAGGATACTTTAGCTTTCACTACATACAAAAAGCCTATACTTGCCATTTATTTATAGGGCTTCAACCGTCATAGGTTACCAAAAAAAAAATTAAAGTATCTTATAAATTATTTAAGGGTTACAAGATTTATAGAAGTTACTAGGAAAGTCTAGTAGGACGACAAAACATTGCTTAAAGGAAAAAAATAAAACTTGTTTTAAACTCTCTCTAATGACAACATCACAATATATTTTTGAGTTGATACATTCCAATATCGTATGCTAGTCTTTCAAACATTATGGTTGGCAATGCCTTGGTAAGATGATTTGCCAAATTATTACTTGATATATGCATGGCTGGTGTGAAATTTATTAAAGTCAATTCAACCAAGCTGCAAATTTTAAGGTTTAGAAGATCAGTTGATTTGCGACAAATTTTTGGATGGGATCCAAGTATTTATGGGTTGAGATGTATATGCATAGCGTTTGAGTAGATATCTTTTAACCTCGAAATGCAATTTGAATCACTTGATTTCGAGTTTGGGAGCTCAAGTTATGATTGTTTTAATGATGACTGACTGAACATAATTTTTGGACAGGATTATTACGAAAAATTATGAGTTTTAGGCTTTAATTAAAGTTTAAATTATACGGGGTTCGATTTTTAGGCTTAATTTTTATTATATATGAACTGAGTATTGTATTTAGTAGGTTTTATTATTTTATTATTTTGTTTAGGAGTTTTGTGTTTCTTAGTCAACAAGAAATATTAGTTTAAAACTACTTCTTATTTAGATTAATTAGAGTTTGATTATACTTGAGAGCGTTATTTGGATGTAACCAGCTAGCCTATATAAAGGCCTCTTCATTATTCATTAAAAACACAATTGTTTTTCATCAATAAAAGTTTCAACTCTGGGAATTAGTTTCTTTTGTGTAAGATTGCTTTCGTGTGATTTTTAGAAGTAATTTTCTTCTTGATTTTCTTCAAGGAGTTATGGGAATTGATTCTTCATCCTTCAATTTGCCAAAGATTATTTCTTAGAGTGTTGAATAGAGCTATTAATTGAATTTGTTGGGTTTATATCTCAAAGGGTTCAATTGGACATGATCTTCAAGTCTCGAGACTTGTTCTTGAAGTCTCGAGACATCCTTTCAAAGTCTTGAGACATAAGTTTTTCTATCAACTATTTTTCAACTAAGTCTTGATATCACCCTTGCATGTCTCGAGACTTGACCTTGTAGATTGCATTTAATGTGTGAAATTAATGCATCCAATGGCTCCAAACATTTCTAATTCAATGAGAGGGTATAAATATAATTTAATAACACTCAAATGAAGACAAGAAATAAACTTATAAAGTCAATTAAGAAAAAACCCAATCTTTCCTTTATTTTAGTCATATTCTTTTACAAACACTTGTTAAATCTATTTTTTATTCTTTCTTTCAAATGTTTAATTGTATTTGTGAGAGTTATTCATTGTATATTTTACCTTTGAAAGGCTTTCATTCATTCTTAATTTTATTTCTCATTTTGTGAAAGTTTGCTTTAGGTGGAAAGTGGTTCTATCTTACCTAATCAAAAGATAGTGCCTGGTAAAGATTATACCTTGTCCTTAAAAAATACCAATTATTGAATTGAGAAAAATCATTAGTTGTGAAAAATTAAAATAGTGGAAGTTGGAATTTGAGCTAAACCACCATAAATTCTTGTGTCTAATTTTCTTGAGCTTATTTTCTTAAAATTTTTTAAACACCATAATTGTAGTATATCACTTGAGGTGTTAGACAAGGTGCGGTAGGGGCACTTGTACTTATAAGTATCTCCTCCAAGATTGGTTGGAATACGACCAACCACACATTGCACTTAGAACTAAATTTGAAAATTGTGTCATTGATTCTAAATTTAGGCTAATTCAACATAAATTATTAATTGTTATTGATTGAAGGTTATATGAGTAATATAGGCTTTTATTTTTATTTTTATTTATAATTGTTTTTTTAGTAATTGTTAACTTATATTACTCAGTTGGTTAGCGAGTGAGTTGAGTCAATTAATTGAAATCAGTTTTAAATTTTTACGGGAGTTTGATGTTTGAAATACTTCCTAATAAATTTATTTTATTATAGTTATTACTTGAAAATGATATTGTACATTTACAATTATTGAACGAGTAGAAAAAATTATTGTTGAAGTTAAATTGAATATGTATTTTATGCTAATTTTATCTACATTATCAGCCACCAATCAATAATCACTATATAACTTGTGGGATACATATAGCAAAAGTAATGTCCAAGTATTAGAGTCGTGTTTGACATGACAAAATATATGTTGGATTGGTGGAATCCATGTACTAATCTTTTAGAAATTACAAAGTGAGGAGAGAATATTAAAAGACAAAAATGAAATCTGCATTAAGTTGTTTGATTGGTGGTTGATAAATATGTGGTGTATAGTCTTAATAGCAAATTGTCAATTTTATGTGTTTGATAGTTACTCGAGAGTTGAGACGTTAACAATTACCTTATAGGGTTGGGACCGTTCTATATAATATATCTATATATATATATATATGCTTTAAAACATCCACTAGGGTTGAAAGTTGGACCACAAAACTTTTCTGCAGAAAGAAATATGGCCTAACATTGAGTATAAAGAAGAAAAAGAAAAAGAAAACCTTCTTCCAACTTTCGATTTCTTCACTTCAATTGATTTGGATCGTACAATTCAAATTTATTTTGTTGCGTTTAAATACAATATTCAATATTAAATATAGTTAAAGATTGACTATGTAAATTTTACGTAGAAAAACTTTTCAATAGAGGATAAAGAATCATAAGCAAAAAGGAGATTTCACTATAATAAAGAAGAGTACAAAAGATTTAGAGAATTAAAAGAAAAGCCTAAAGCCCCACAAGAAAAAGCTTTTAAAAACAAAGAATAAAATTCTCTCAATCTAAATTTTTTTTTGTGTGTAAATATTTTTTTTGTGTAAAATCTAGAGTAACTAAAGTTTATTTATAGGTTGAAATTCGTAGCTCTAAGTTAATCAAACAAAATTTCTAGCCTCATCCCATAGACAAATTATCATTTCTTAGTTAAACAGTTCAAATGGTGTATATGATCTGATATTTTCATTCATGTTGTTTGATTTTTGAAACAGTGGTTAGAGGTTTGGTCTTGTACCTAAATGAAATGAGTTTCATCTTAAATAAAAAAAATTATTTTTCTCAACGAAAAAAAATATTAATACTGAAAGCAATTAAAAAGAAAATATTGGTGAAAAAAATTCTATGACAACATGAGATAATAATTTCAACCTTTTTTTTTTATCATGGGTATGTGGAGTTTATATGTATCACAAATAAGCACATTTATATCTACCAACCACAATAAAAAGGATGCAATGATAACACATCCACGGCCGCAAATTTAAATCCCTGATTTGAGTCGTGAGAAAATGGTGCCGTGGGCAACTTCGTTTGTTCATCTTGAAAAGAAAATTAAAAAAAAAAAACAGCTATCTTTTCACTTATTGAAAATGATTTCGTCTTTGAAAACCATATCTATGGATGGTGAGAAAGTGGATCCCAGTTTGAAAAATATAGCTAGTACTTCTGGCCTTTGCTATTGTCCAAATACAACATAATCACTAAACATCCTTGGAATATATAGTAAAATCTTTTTATCATATATATATGAAACCCTAGGGATGCACACAACCAAAGAATGAATGGCAAAGCAGCTTTGAAGTGTTTGGATGGTGATTCACAAGAGTACTTTTAAACCTCCAATACATGTTTCTCATTGAAAACTCATAACTCTCTCTATAGATTATATATATGTAAATCAGAAGGGCTTTTTTTTTTAATTAATTAATTTCCTTGATCGAGAGAGAGAGAGAAACCCTTCACGTCTTTGTTTGCAGGGTCGAAAGAGATGGGAGAGAAATTTTTTTAGGGTTTTGGTTATTTCATGCTCAGCCCTCGGATATATAATATATTAAAGTGTAAAGAAGCAATGGCGTTACATGTAAAGATGGCACAGTGGAAAGTGTGGCTAACTGTTGTAATAGAAAAGCAAAAGTACAATTATTGCCAAATAAAATGGTCCCTATATATGTGATCCATTCCAAACATACACAGAAAAAGAAGTATATTATTCAACCTACAATATAATAATTTAGGTGTCAGGTAGAGCAGCAACAATTTCAACATCAACAACAGTAAGAAGGGGATACACTTTTGTAATCCAGTTGATATGTCTATCTTGACAAAAACAAGCATTTGTGTTACCATTTGAGATGAAAAACCTAAACCTATATGTTAAATATATGTCTTCTTCTTCAACAACATAACCCCTTCATTGTTGTAATATGGGTTCTTTGATGCAACTATATTGGAAATGTGAGAGAAAAAGTACCCCTAACTGTTTAGCAAAAAATGGGCCTGAATAGCTTTAAAAGAAAAAAACTGTATGGGTTTCTCACGTTAAGGCAAACCTTTTAAAATGTCAAATAAGAACTACCTTTATAAAAGATTTAGTCAAATAAGAGTTTTTCATTTTAGTACCATTTTCGTTTGATTTAACTGCTTTATTGTTACTTTTTGTGAGTGTTTTGGTTATCTACAGAAATTATCTATTAGATTAAGTGAAACACTGTTTTAAGAAGAATTATGTAAAACAACAAATATGATGAAATGAAAGATTGAGACTTTTGGCCACCTTCCTATTTTAGATTTAAATTCTATCATTTGAATTATTTTAGTTTTAAGTACCTTTTCATGAATTTTGTATAAAAATATGAAAAAGAAAAAAAACACTATTATAATAATATTTATTAGTTTATGTCGACATAGAGAACATCACGAACCTCATACTATATCCTAAAGGAACTTGACACATGTCTCCCGACAGAGCTAACATTCTAGTGAATTATATATTGCCGACCTATCAACCAGTAAACCTTGAAATAACTTTCGAACCTTAGCCCAGCTCAAACCTTAGGCCTATGCGTCTCCACTAAGACAATGTGAGGTCCACGTGAAACTCCAGGGTCATTAATTGTTCGTAGTCCTAAGATGTCTTATCCTAGGTGATGGGTGCCAAATCCAGAAAAAATAATACTCCTACACCAAAACATATATAATAGCAGTATAGTGAGTAGGGTCAATTTCACAGAGATCGAGATATTTAAAATTGTTGTTTGGTTCAATTAGGCTAAGCGTTTAGGTAGTTGTTGTGCCCACAATGTGTGACAGTCTAAGTAAAAATAAAAAACGAAAAATTAAATATCATAAAAGTAAAAATAATAAATATAATTGTAAGTGAAATAACAGGCATAAATGAAATTTAAATAAATAAACCAATAGGATGAGATTCCAACTTTAGGCTCTGTTTGTTTCACTGAAAATAACTTTCGGAAAATAATTTTTAGAAAATGATTTACTTGTCTGGAAAAACAAATATTTTCTGGTGTTTGGAAGAATCTGTGTACAATATTTTCTGTTGTTTGGTAGATTTCTTAAAAATATTTCATAAAAGTTGTTTTCAATTAAACATACATACATTTGAGATTTTCTTATTTTTTTCATTGTTTAATTAAATTTATTTTTATCTAAAATTTTATATTTTACATTGTTTTTGCATATATTAAAAATATTATGTTAAATTCAGATTCATTACAATGTCATTTTTTAAAATTACAAGACTACTAAGTGGGTATTTTTATTTAAAAATGTGATATCAACAAAATTGACAAAAAAAATCAACGATGTCAACAATTGGACTTGATTTTCAAATTTAAAAAATAAAGGGACTAAATTCTTGAAAATAAAAGTACAAAGACTAAATTATAAATCTGTGAAGTGTACATAGACTTATGACATATTTTATTACAAAAAATTTATTATTAATATATTTATAATTTTAATAAATATTTATTATTAAAATATTAATATTGAATATTTTCAATAATATGTGAATAATATTATTTAAAATTATTATTTTTAAAATTTATTATTAAAATAAAATTGAAATATTAAATAATTTATTAATATAATAAATTATATTTATTATATTAATAATTTATTATATGACTAAATATAAATAATTAAATATGTATGTTTAATAATATTGAAAATATAATATTTTAAATATTTTTAAAAACAAAAATAAAATTTATTATCAATATAATAATATTAAGCTTGATTTAAGTTAATTTTTATATAAAAATAAAATTATCCAAAGATGAGCTCTTTTTTGGAAAATGACTTACGTTTTTTAAAAGGGTAAGTCATTTTACAGGAAAAAGAGCTTATTTTACCTTGACCTGTAAGTCATTTTCCGTTGACCAAACTATTTTCTCTGAAACAAACACAAGAAAATGCAAAAAACATTTTCTGTAAAACCTTTTACATGTAAACAAACGAACCCTTAGGCTCGATTTTGCTCCAATTTCAAGTCGATCCTTGATAACAAATCTTTTGTTAAACCAAGATTTTTTTGATAAATTATTTTGATATAACAAATAAAATATTTTTGAATAAAGATGAGTTTTGAAAACACAAAATTAATCTCAAAATAAAATCATTTCAAAGTCTTTCTAAAACTCCAAATACTTTGAAAAATAATTTGAACACTTAGAAATATTTTAGACAAGTTCAAACCTTCAAACATTTTAAACAAAGTGAAAAATTTCTTCCTAAACAAAAAGTATCTATACTTATCAGTAAATATCAATACCCATACATTTTTATCGATACCTTTACTAGTACAAATATTTTTTTTTGTATTCTAACTTCGAAGAAATTTTTAAGCAAACACATTGAGTATCGATACCTATAATACTAGACAATTTTATCGATACATTGGTTAGTATCGATACGGATTTTGCATTTTGACTTGGAGATATTTTTGAACAAACACATAAAGTGTTGATACCCATCAAAAAGTATCGATAGCTTTTATCAGGTATCGATGTAAATAGGGCTAACAGTCACTAAACTGTTGCATTAAATGCTAATAGCATCGATACTTGTTGTTGCAGGTGACATAAATCCACTGGTATTTTCATCCCCAATGGCTTTGTTCAATATGCCAACAACTATAATGGTTGAAAATCAATTTGGGATTATAAATATTGGCTTCCAAAGGCTCAATAACAAGTAGAGAGATCAAAAAGCTTAAAGTGTCATTCTATCAACCTTAGAGCTCAATTTTTCATATCTTTTGTATATGCACTTGTGAGCATTAATATTCTTCATTTAGCTCAAGTCTTTTTCTTTGCCTTTGTGCTTAATTGGCAAACGCTCTATGCTTGTAAGTGTAATGGGCCAAATTGGCCCGGCCCAAACAAACACAAAAAACCCAAAACAAAATACAAGATAAATCAATAAACAAAAAATTTTTAAACCCAAGTTTTATAACAGTCCAATTACATGCCAACAATAAAGCCCAATTACATAACCAATGACCCAATAACTAATGCCTTACAGCCCAATATCAATTACTAGCCCGTTAGGCCCAGTGTTCTAAGAAAGGAAACCCTAGAGCGTCCTCATCACTTCCGCACCGCAACCACAAACGAGCCCCAGCCCCAGCGCCGTACGCTCGTGCCTCCACGTCAACAGCCCTCGTACACCCACGCCAAGCGCCAATACGACCCCCGTACACGCGCTTTGCTCCGTACCTGTGAACAAGACAAACGCAACAGCAGCATAGAGCAGAAAAAAAAACAAAGAACAAATGTCGAATTCTTTTTATTCTTTTTTTTTCTTTCTTCTTTCCGGATATAAAAGCTAGGATCTGTAATCGTTGTAAAAAGAGGATACGCAAAAAAAAACACACAGATTTTGAATACAAAGTAAGGAAAAAAGAGGAAGGTGATTCCCGTTCTTTGAATCTTTGGATTTATTGTTTATTTTTCACTTGATCTATTCCTTTCGATTTTCTTTCCTTATTTTTCGCATCTAAGACAATAAAAAGGAAAAGAGGGAAATGAAACTTCACCTCGTAAATACGCCGTGAGATCTCCTTTGCTTCGCCGAAATCGAAGTCCGAGGGGAGTGGAAGGCGGAAAGGACACCACCTTGAGGCTCGAACAGGCTGATCTCCGTTCATCACGGTGGATCGGCATGGCAGACGGAGGGTCGAGGTTCGACCGAAGGGAGTAAAATGGAGGCTAAGGTTTGGGGGCTGGCCTAATCTGCTGATTGAGCCCTTTTATAAGACCTCAAACGATGTCGTATTGACATCAAAGCCTGACCCGATTCGTTTCCAAACCCGATGACCCGCGTGTTTTTCTGCGGTGAGTGATTATTTGCAAGCTAGGTCCTCCCTATTTGCATGGCGGTTCAATCATTTGTTATTTCCCTTTTTTAATTTAGCCCTAGAATAAGCGCATATTTTCAATTTAGCCCATAACTGAACACTGCGTTTTCGCATCTCGGAACAATTGCTTCCTTAGCCCTCAAACATTCGTGCGTGTTGGGTCTTAATCCTTAGTTATGATTTATTGCTTTTATTTATTTGTAAATTGGTCTTTTAGTTTTATTTTTCGATTCAATTGAGTTTTTTTTTGTATTTATTCGTTACTTTCAACATTTTATTCTTTGAAACCCTTTTATCTTCGAAAATTTATTTGTTGTTCACATTATCACTAATACACATGCATATGTATATCTATATGTTAACATCTATATTTACTTCCTTTTCTAATTTGTTTGTTTAAAATGCTCTTTTATATATATATATATATATATATATGTGTGTACATACTTTAAAATAAAATTAATATCATTTTGTACAATTAATGTTTTGGTGATATCCATGCACTTTAACCCTTTTTGTTATTCTAATATATTATATATATATATACTGCGTAAAGTTTAAATTATTTTTATACTTGTTTATATTAGCACACATATTCTATATATATTTCTAAATCTATACATTTGTATATGCATTTTCTCTACACAAAAGCATGTTCTTTTTATCTATTGTTAATTTATTATAAAATCAATTTAGTCCTATGAATATTATCTTTTTTTGTGATTTTACATGTAATTATTTTCAAAAGTTATATATATACATACGTATATATCGATATTATTACTTTAATAGGTTTTCCTACCTACAACTCTTTTGCTATACAAATATTTTCCTTATGCATGTATATACTTTTTAGACTAAGTTAAAGTTTTTTATTAATCTAATGATTATTTTTAAAGCTATTTACATGTACATATGTTTTATAAATTTATTTTATGTGTTATGTCTCGTCATATATCTTCATTATTATTCTTTTATATTATATATTATTTAAATCATCATGTAATTTGTCAACTTTTAAATGTATTTGTGTTTAAAATATTTTACATGCAATTCGATTCAAACTTTTATTCTATGATATCTATTCCGAAAATCATATAGCTATCCCTAGTTTTCATACAAATTTGTCAACCTATATACATGGGTCCATTTATTCGTTATTATTTTAAAACTATTTTATAGCACATTGGCTTCTAATTGCTATGTTATTTTTATATCTTGCATTGGTTATCCTATTTCATGCTATGTACATTATCGTGGCATATTATTGTATGTATTGTTTTGCTTGTGTGATTGTTATCATTTTCGCCATTGTATTATTATATCAATCATTCTCCATGCATTATTTGTAACCGGGTTGCATTTTTTAGGTTAGCTATATTTAATTGTTAGTTTGTTAATTGATCGTATCCCGTATGTGTCTATTACCCCATATCATCATTTTCTACTTGGTTTATGAAATGTGGTTTTACAAAATCTAAATTTTACGATTAATTTCATCTCATTTCAAATCGAATTAATATGTTTTAAGTTAGTGTTATAAGTATTCATTTAAAATTCTTCAAAACGAAGACGAAATTTGATGTTCGGCAATTCGCGGAATCGTGCCCTAACGTGTTGGGTTGCAATTTCGCATTTGCTCAAAATAATCGAATTTTCCTTCGAAATTCCATTCACATCTTTTAAAATCCCTTAAACGAAGATGAGATTTGATGTTTGGCAATTCGCAAAATCGTGCACTATCGTGTTGGGTTGTAATTTCGTATTTGCTCAAAATAATCGAATATCACTTTAAAATTTAGCTCGTGTCTTTTAAAATCCCTAAAACGAAGGCAATATCTGGTATTTGGCAATTCGTGGGATCGTGCCCTAACATGTTGGGTAGCAATTTCTCTATTGTTTAAAACAATCAAATATCCCTTCAAAATTTCACTCGGCTCTTCTAAAAATCCTTTAAAACGATGGCAATACTTGGTGTTTGACAATTCGGGAATCATGCCTTATCGTGCTGGGTTGTGATTTCTCGTTTGTTCAAAACAATCGAGTATTCCTTTAGGTCTTTATTCATAATTATTAAAAACCTTTCAAAACGAAGGTGATGTTCGATGTTTGCCAATTTGAAAATTGAGCCCTATCGTGCTGGGTTGCACTTTTTCATTTGCTCAAAACCATCAAAGATCCCTTCGAGATTTCACCCTTATTTTCTAAGGTAAGACAATGGACAATGTTTGGAAATTCGAGGAATCGTGCCCTAGTGTACTGGGTTTCGATTTTTCGTTGGACCAAACTGTTGGGCATCCTTTTGTTAATTTCAAATTGTAGACTTTCGGACGTCAAAACAATAAGATTTTGGTAACCCACTCGGGTTATTTAAACGTTATTGATAAGAACCACATTTCAAAAACTTTTTTTTAAGCTTTGACATAAGGACAGTATTTAATCGATTTGGTACCAATTTTGGGCGTAGTGAGGGTGCTAATCCTTCCTCATGCGTAACCGACTCCTGAACCCATTTTCTCACATTTTCGTAAGACCAAAATCGCATTTTAATAAACCAAAAATGTTTTATTAAATTAACTTTATCTTTTAAGTGTTCCGATCACACTAAAATAGAAGATCGGTGGCGACTCCATATTTCTATTTTCCAAAAAGTCGATCCCCCTCGTATTTTCATCAAATTTAAAATATTAAAATTTTTTTAATTGAGGGATGGTTTCGACAGCTTGGCGACTCCACTGGGGACTGAACTTGAGTTGAGCCATAAAATTCGATTATCTACTGTCCTTTTGTCAAAAATCAAAATCTGTTTTAAAAATCATGTATCTTTCGATTGCATTTGATTGTATGTTTGTGCGGGTCTTGTAGAATAGCACTGCATTTCATTGCATGACCATTCTGGTCACACCTTCTAAGTGGGAGTAAGAAGCTACGCTTTCGTGAGGTTTTCACCTCCGCAGGGGCTAGTGGATTGCTTCCGGGGTACATCCGTACCTATGATTTCGTGAGATTTTCATCTCCGCATGGTCATAGGGAAATGTATCCCCCCGAATCAAACTCGATCTATATGAGCCTATAATGGGTGAGGATTGAGGAATCTGCTGGTTCGAGTACCCTTTTTCCTAGAACTAAACCACATATAGTGAACTTTAGGAGCTATCCTTGGGTGGAGCTGTGTCGAGCCTTAGTACTTACCCGTATATGCACTATAATTATTGTTTATATGCTTGCATTTTATCGCTATTATTTGATACTAACCCGTGTTTTGTTTTGATTATCTTTTTCATGACATTGCATATTAAATGAGGCGTTAATCCGCATTCAATTACTAAGTTAGAAAATTTGACATGGAGAATCAATTTCTTAGTAAAGTCGAGGATAATGCAGCCGTTAGTGCTTGGTCTGAGAGGCTACAATCTGAGAGGGGGGATAGCTTGGCAGAAGGGTATGTATCGGAGCTGCAGGATTTCACTCACGTCAATGTAGTACAGAATGAGCTGCAAGAGTTGAGAGACATTTGGGTTAGTTGGGATGAAGGGATCAAGCAGTTGTTTTACCAAAACTACGGTGACATATCCTACCTGCTAAACATTAGAGTGGATAAGCATTTGTTCCGATCCCTGGTGCAGTTTTGGAATTCTGCGTACAAGTGTTTCACTTTTGGGGAAGTGAATTTGGTACCTACTATGGAGGAATACACTACGCTGCTTAGGTGTCCAAAGATTCAGGTCCAGAAGACTTATGCCCAGGTTTTTAGTAATCAGGCTTTCGTGAAGAAACTGATGAGCATTTCTGGGATGAGCGAGCCTCGGGTCACCGCTCGGATTCAGCAAAAAGGAGATAGCAAATGTATCCCTTGGGAAAATTTACGAGATTTGATCTTGATGCATCCAGATGAAAGAAAGAGGGTCGATATGTTTTCCTTAAGCATCTACGGATTAGTGATCTTTCTTAAGGCTTTGAGCCACGTGGACGAGGCAGTCATCGACTTGTTCGATCGCCTTGAAAAGGGAATCACACCGGTACCGGTAATATTGGCAGAAAATTTTAGATCTTTGAGCTCCTGTCAAAAGACAGGCGAGGGGCGATTTATTGGATGTGCTCAACTATTGATGGTATGGTTTCATGGGCACTTTTGGAAGGTAGACAAGGTTTCCTATCGAGTCTTTTCCGAAGGTTATTCCCCTTTGAAAGAAGAGGCAGCTATACAGAGGAGGGAGGATATCTCGGAGGAGAAGTGGATGGATATTTTTCAGAACCTCAAGGAGAAGGATATTGAGTGGAGAGCTTATTGGATGGTTCCTGATGAGATCGTGTACCGATATGGTAACTTTGATTGGGTGCCGTTGTTAGGAATTTGAGGAGCTACCCGGTATACTCCACTGCTAGCCTTGAGGCAATATAAGTCGAGGCAGTTTGTACCCACGACCCACGGACTTGCTCAGAGTGAATTCTCGTTTAAAGATGCTCACTATAAGAAGAGAGTTCAAGAGTTATCGGATGCTTGGAAGCAAACTTATTGGATGAAGAGGTTAGCCATCGGTGCCATGGTAACGCCCGAGTATAGCGAGTGGTTTAAGAAGAGGATTAATGATAATATTCCTAGGCCAAGCTTAGAGAATGCTCGACCTATCGGGGAACAATTACAAGTCGCCCCATCAGAATTGGAAATTATAAGGCAAGATTTTGAGAAGAAGAGTTTGGAGCTTGGGAAGAAGATCGAACAATTGGAGGAAGAAAAGATGCACCTAAGGTTAGAAGCTGTTGTCCAGAGGTCAGAAGCTGAAAAGTGGAAAAAAGGGAAAACTAAGGCCGAAGAAGACCTAGACAGCTTAAAGACTGACTATAAGAAGTTGCGCCTGTCTATGAGAACTGCGGGGTTAGGTAAGACTTCCAAACAATGGCGCCATAAAATTCAGAAAGAAAAGGCCAATACCGACCGGTGGGAAAGAAAATTCTGAGAAGCTCAGGTACGAAACGAATATTTGGAGAAAAGTCTGTCGGAAAGCAGAAATAAGCGATGGGGAAAGCAGAAAAAAGCGATGGGAATTAAGAGCTAGAGTGGCAGAACTTGAGAAGTCCCTACATCAGTACCGAAACCGCAACACTGCGACAGAATTGAGGGCAAGCTTGAGCAGAATACAAGAAATGAAAAGAAGAATAGAAGAGTTAGAGGCGTCACTGCAAAATTGTGAGATGCGGATCCAGTTTTTCGAGGCAAACGAAGATCGTTGGAAGGAGTAGCTTCACCACGCGCAAGACCAAGTCAGAAATAGAGATTACTTTATGGGGGAAGCCATAACCTAGATCCGGAAGGTAGCGGACTACTTACAAACTCTAGTGGTTCAGGCAGACACACTAAACGTGAAATATGAGTTGGAGTCGAAGCGCGGACAGGAGCTGGGCTCATTGCTTAGGAAAATTAGGACTTTGAGTATTAGAGTGAAATTTTATTTGTAACTCAACTTTATGTAAAATATTTTATTTTTAAGTGAAATTTTCTAAGGGCAGTTGAATCAAAATTGATGTCTCCTTTGCATTCATGCATTTGCATTACATCACGTCATCATGCATTAAAGGCCATAAAAGTTTTCTAATTAATTAATTAAAAATTATTTTAGTAACCTGGAAACCAACGAAAACCAACCAACCACGCACCCCTATGATACAAGGAAAAAATCAATGGATAAGAGACTAGAGAAATTGGAGCAGATGCAAAAAGATATGCAAGAACAAATGCAGTCTCAGATGCAAGAGCAACTAGCCAAGATTCAGCGAGAGATGAAAGAGCAAATGATGGAGTCCCAGAGGGAAATGATGAGTCAGTTATCCCAACTGCTGTTGGGAGGAACGGATAAGGGAAAGGGCCCTATGGACAAAGTCGAAAAAACTAACGAGGATCCTCGATACCCCCAGGCTTCACTCTGACACATGTACCGATGAAGCCCGAGATTAATCTACCGAAACCATCTGTCACAATCATGCCCCATCAGGTTCAGGTCGGAGCTTCAATACCGATGAATTTCCAAACCGGCTCAGGCTCTAACTTTGTTAACAACCCGAACTATCCGCCCGTTTCCGACTTGGATGAAATTACTGAAGAAGAAAAGGCGAGGATGGATTTGCAAAAACAATTGGAAGAACGGTGTAGATGGCTCGAGGAGAAATTCAAAGCCATGGAAAGCGCGGATCATCATCAAGGGATTGATGCCAAAGACCTGAGTCTAGTCCCAGATTTAATCCTTCCCCTTAAATTCAAAATGCCCGAATTCGAGAAATACAATGGAACGAGCTACCCTGAAGCCCACATCACTATGTTCCGTAGGCGAATGACAGGATATGTTAACAATGATTAGTTATTAATCCATTACTTTCAAGATAGTCTGGTCGGGGTGGCGTCTAAGTGGTACAACCAATTAAGCCGCTCTAAGATTAACTCGTGGAAGGACCTAGCCCAAGCCTTTATGAAGCAATACAATCACGTGACAGACATGACCCCTGACAGAATCACTCTTCAGAATATGGAGAAGAAATCAAATGAAAGCTTCAGGCAGTACACACAAAGATGGAGGGAGGTGGCCATACAAGTTCAGCCGCCACTTCTAGAAAAGGAGACAACGATGCTCTTTATAAATACCTTGAAGGCCCCTTTTATCACTCATATGTTGAGAAGCGCCACCAAGAGCTTCTCCGACATAGTGATGACGGGAGAAATGATTAAAAATGCTGTAAGGAGCGGCAATATAGAATCGGGAGAGAGTGTTAGGAAGTCAGCCCGAGGAGAAAAGGCAATGAAGTGAACAACACGAGCACAATCAACAAGGGGCAGCCCAAGTCAATTACCCTAAATCAACCCAAAACGGTGACTACCAATCAACAAAGCTCTGTAAGGCAAGAATCCAATGCGAGGAAGAACACAGAAATGCCACAATACACCCCTATACCCATGTCGTATAGGGAGTTGTACCAGAACCTGTTCAACACTCATATGGTATCCCCTTTCTACCTGGAGCCACTGCAACCCCCGTATCTCAAATGGTATAACGCGAACACCCAATGTGAGTACCACACGGAAATTACCGGGCACTCAATTGAAAATTGCACTGCGTTTAAGAAAGAGGTCGAAAGACTCATTAAGGTGGGAATCATGAGATTTGATGACCCAGCCATGCCCAATGTAGCAGGAAACCCACTCCCCAATCATACCGACCAAGGAGTGAATGGGATAAGTGAAGGCTTGAACAAGAAGACCAAGTATGAAGTGGCAGAAATCAAGACCCCGTTGAGGCGGGTATGGAAAGAGATGACCAAGAGAGGATTGATAGCATTGGATCCAAGGGAAGAACCCGAAGAAGAGAGAAACTACTGTGAGTTTCATGACGAGGTGGGGCATGAAATTCAAGAATGTGTGGAATTCAGGGCCCTCGTGCAGAACATGATAGATAACAAAGAAATGGAATTCTATGAAGAAGCTAAAAGCCCCATAGAGGGAAATGTATGCGCATCCGAGGGAGAATCAAAGGCGCAGAATCAAACACCTAATTATCCCGTGGTGATCATTTCGAGACCCAAAAATAATGAAGCTAGAGTACAAATGCCACCGAGGGTCATAATTTAAAGACCTGCAGTCTTCCATTACAAAGACAACAAAAAGGTCCCATGGAATTATGATTGCAGTGTGACGATGCCGGGAAAAGAGTGCTCGGTTGGTGCTTCAAGAGGGGATCAAGACAGAGGTTCCTATACACGTAGCGGGAGACGTTACGATATGGCGAACGAGGAGGAACAGCCCACAAAAGGAAAAGCCCAGGTGGTCGAGGAAATGAAGGGAAAAGTAACCAAACTTGTTAATGAGCCAGTTAACGAAGACGAGGCCAAGGAGTTTTTAAAATTCTTAAAGCATAGCGAATACAGTGTGGTTGAATAGCTATGTAAAGAACCATCCCGTATTTCGGTGTTGGCCTTGCTTCTGAGTTCAGAAGTCCATCGCAGCGCACTAATGAAGGTCTTGAATGAAATGTATGTTCCCAATGATATATCCGTTAACAACATTAGTGCCGATAACTATATCTTATTTAATGACGATGAGATACCACCCGGGGGCATGGGGTCGACTAAAGCTCTGCATATCACCACACACTGTAAAGGGTAGCTCTCACATGAAGGAGTGCCAGAACATCTTGAAGGCATTCGATGGCACGGAGAGAAAGGTGATGGGCAGAATCGAGGTACCCCTTCAGATTGGGCCAAACACATATGACGTGGATTTCCTTGTAATGAACATCAAGCCCTCATATAATTGCTTATTGGGGAGGCCCTAGATACATTCAGCTGGGGCAGTGCCTTCCTCGTTGCATCAAAAATTGAAGCTGGTGTCGGAGGGAAGGTTGATAACGATTAAGGCTGAAGAAGATATTATTGCAACTATGAGCAATAATGCACCCTAGTTGGAGACAGATGGCGAAGCAATCGAATTCTCATTTCGATCTTTGGAATTTGTTAACGCGACGTTCATCGCCGAGGGAAGCAAAATTCTGGTGCCAAAATTGTCCAAAAACACGAAGATGAGCCTCCAGTTGACGATTGGAAAAGGGGCCCTACCCGGAAAGGGACTTGAGAGACATCTACAAGGAAAGATCGAAACGCCAATGCTGAAAGAAAAGAGAGACTGCTTCGGCTTAGGATTTAAGCCGGATGTGAAACAAAGGAGAAGGGAGCTGGAAAAGAAGCAAGAAAGAAGGAGAGCTCGATTAACGGGGGAGGAAATCAAGTGGAAACCAATGACATTCCCCCACATATCGAAAACATTTGTGTCTGGGGGAATCATTCATCCCGAGAGAGACACACCAATGACGGGAGCTATAGAAGAAAGCTTGGAAAGTTTAGACATCAACGTCATGTATGAAGAGGAGACTGGAAGAGAAAATTTATCGGGCATTTGCCCCTACACGCCTGGAAGTGTTCTGGACAACTGGACTACGGAAGAGATCCCTGTAGTTTTTAGAACGAATTCAGAGTAATGTCCAAAACACACTTATTGCTCTAGGCCTAGGAGTGATAAGAATCTTTTGTGAAATAGGCCGATGTTTAAAAACGATATTTCAATAAAATGCACGGTTTTTATCATTTTTGAGCAAATGTTATCTCGTCCTTTCAATTCCATTCATAACCATACAAATGATTACTTTCGAATTCTTTTGTTCTTGAAACATTCTTCTAAATATTATTTCATTCGTCATTCATAATCATTTTACGTAAATAAATGTTTCTCTTTTGATTCTTTGTATCTGCCTTCGTCCTCATAACAGGTCCCTAGATATTAATGATACGAGTGACACTGCTAGCGAGTCAGAATTTCCTTTCGAGCAAGATGTGTGTATGGATGATTCTCAGGATTTTAAAGATGACCAAGGCTGTAACCTATCTCCTAATTTGTTGAGGATGGTAGAACAAGACGAGAAACAAATCCTACCTCACAAAGAATCAATCGAAATTGTGAGCTTAGGAGAAGGACAAGAGGTGAAGATCGGAACATGTATCACTGTGAAAATGAAGCGAGACCTCATTGAATTACTTCAAGAATTCAAAGACGTCTTCACATGGTCATACCAAGATATGCTCGGGTTGGACACTGACATCGTGGTGCATCGACTTCCAATAAAAGAAGAGTGTAAGCCAGTTCAGAAAAAACTCCGAAGAATGAGGCTCGATGTCTTGCTAAAAATAAAGGAAGAGGTTCGAAAGCAGTTTGACGCTGGATTTCTGAATGTGGTAAAATACTCAGATTGGGTAGCCAACATCGTCCCTGTCCCTAAGAAAGATGGAAAAGTGCGAATGTGTATGGACTACAGAGATTTGAATAAAGCCAGCCTAAAAGACAATTTCCCACTGCCTCATATCGACACCCTAGTGGACAACAGGACGGGACACTCACTGTTTTCATTCATGGACGGTTTTTCGGGATATAACCAGATCAAGATGCATCCTAAAGATATGGAGAAAACCACATTTGTAACTATGTGGGGCACGTTCTGCTACAAGGTGGTGCCGTTTGGACTGAAGAATGTGGGGGCAACTTATCGAAGAGCCATGGTAACCCTTTTTCACGACATGATGCATAAAGAAGTCGAGGTAGCTAAGTCTCGAACAAAGAAGGAGCACATACAAGTCCTAATAAAATTGTTCTTGAGGTTGAGGAAGTTTCAGCTAAAACTCAACCCCGCCAAATGTACCTTTGGAGCCAAGTTTGGAAAGTTACTCGGATTCGTGGTTAGTGAGAAAGGGATCGAGATTTATCCGGACAAAGTTAAAGCTATACAAGAGCTATTCCCGCCACGCACTCAGAAAGAAGTTCGAGGCTTTCTAGGAAGATTAAATTACATCGCTCGGTTCATTTCACAACTAACCAAGAAATGTGACCCTGTCTTTCGCCTCCTCAAGAAACATAACCTAGGTGAATGGGATGAAGAATGTCAAAGAGCTTTCGACAAGGTCAAACAGTACTTATCCAACACCCCGGTGCTGATGCCACCTAACCCTGATATGCCATTGATACTGTATTTGGCAGTATTTGGAAACTCCATGGGATGCGTATTGGGTCAGCATGATGAGTCAGGAAGGAAAGAGAAAGTTATTTACTATCTTAGTAAAAAGTTCACGGAATGTGAGACAAGGTACCCGCCGGTAGAGAAGTTGTGTTGTGCCCTAATCTGGACAACCCGCAGGCTGAGGCAATATATGTTGTATCACACCACTTGGCTCATATCAAAGTTGGACCCTTTAAAGTACATGATGGAGTCAACAGCCTTGAATGGAAGGATGGCGCGATGGCAGATTCTACTTTCTGAATTCGACATAGTCTATGTGAACCAGAAAGCAGTAAAAGGAAGTGCAATAGTAGACTTTCAGGCCAGTAGAGCTTTGGAAGACTACGAGCCTTTGAACTTCGACTTCCCGAATGAAGACCTAATGTGTATTGCTACCACTGAAGAAAGTGCTCTGGAAGAACTTCCTTGGAAATTGAACTTCAATGGGGTATCAAATGCTGTGGGCAATGGAATCGGGGCTGTCTTAGCATCCCCAAACGAAGATCATTATCCATTCACTAGTAAATTGGATTTTGATTGTACGAATAACATGGCAGAATATGAGGCATACATCATGGGAATCCGTGCAACCATAGAACGCAAGATTAAGGTGCTAGAGGTGTATGGGGATTCTACGCTAGTGATTTATCAACTCAAGAGAGAATGGGAGACTAGAGACCCCAAGTTAATCGATTATCGGAAGCTGGTCCTTGAATTGATTAAAGAGTTTGATGACATCACCTTCCACTACCTTCCACGAGACGAAAATCAGATGGCTGATGCTTTGGCTACCCTAGCCTCCATGATCAAGGTGAACAAACAAGAAGATGTCAAACCCATCCGGATGAGCATTTATGAAGTTCCGGCCCACTGTTACAATATTGAAGAAGTTGAAGAGAAAGATGATCACCCTTGGTATCACGATATATTGCAATACGTGAAGAATCGTGAATACTTGGACCAGACAAGCGAGAATGACAAAAGAACGCTAAGAAGATTGGCCATCGACTATGTCCTAGATGGGGATATCCTGTACAAAAGAAGAAAGGATCAAGTGCTACTAAGATGTGTAGACGCTGTAGAGGCTAAGAAAATCTTGGAAGAAGTCCACGGAGGTGTCTGTGGGACACACGCTAATGGCTTTACAATGGCCAGGCAAATTATGAGATTCGGGTACTATTGGTCCACCATCGAAGGGGACTGTGTCAACTACGCTAAGAGATGCCATAAGTGCCAAATCTATGGAGACAAAATTCATATACCTCATTCACCGCTGCATGTCATGGTTTCTCCATGGCCATTCTCTATGTGGGGCATGGATGTGATTAGACCAATATCGCCGAAAGCTTCCAATGGGCATCGTTTCATCTTCGTGGTTATCGACTATTTCACCAAATGGGTAGAAGCTGCTTCGTATGCTAGTGTGACAAAATCGGTAGTGAGCAAGTTTCTGAAAAAAGAGATCATATGTCGATATGGAATACCGGAGAGGATCATATCTAACAATACATTAAACTTGAACAACAGTACTATAGCGGAAGTCTGCAGTCAATTCAAGATCAGACATCACAACTCGTCACCATATCCCCCGAAGATGAATGTGGCAGTGGAAGCGGCCAATAAAAACATTAAGAAGATTGTGGGAAAGATGACCGAAACCTACAGAGACTGGCATGAGAAGCTACCATTTTCCCTCTTTGCGTATCGAACATCAGTCAGAACTTCAACCGGGGCAACCCCTTTCTCCCTGGTCTACGGAATAGAAGCGGTGTTGCCAATCGAAGTCGAGATCCCGTCTCTTCGAATGTTGTCGAAGTTAAAGTTAGAAGAAGCCGAGTGGATCCAGTTTCGATATGATCAATCAAACCTAATTGAGGAAAAGAGGTTAAGAGCTATCCGTTATGGTCAGATGTACCAAAAGCGAATGATGCGGGCTTTTGACAAAAAGGTTTGCCCTAGAGAATTCCACGAACGAGAATTGGTTTTGAAAAAGATCCTTCCCATACATAAGGACTTTCAAGGGAAATGGATGCCTAATTGGGAAGGGCCTTACACGGTGAAGAAAGCTTTCTCTGGAGGAGCATTGATTCTAGCCGAGATGAACGGTAAAAACTTTTCCAATCCTGTAAACTCGGATTCGGTCAATAAGTATTTTACCTGAAGAAAGGGCAGCCATAGTGAAAACCCGCAAAGGGCGCTCTGAAATCTAAAAAAAAATGGGAGAGGCCAAGGTGAAAACCTGCAAAGGGCACTTTGGAACCAAAGGGGCTTTTGAGTTAAAAACCCGAAAACGGGCAGCTCAAATATTGTCCTTCCAAAATCAACAAAACAGAAAAACAGTACACCTTGGAGCATCAACAAAATACGCAGAATCTCTTGAATACACATTTGGTTCGAAGGAGCCTTTGAGAAATTAGAATAGTGAAACTCGTGCTGCGATATCTGGGGCACCTTTTTTCTCATTTTTTTGCACCTTATCAGATTCGTATTCCTATGTATTCACATCAAAATTTTGCTTAAAAAATGCCATTGGTCCATTATGATAATCTCTTTCGAGCATTTTTGTTGAAATCATGATTTTTGAACATGTAGTATCTACACACAAGATGTTATGCATATTACTCTGGAAAAGTTTCTAAATAGTAAAAGGACCTGAAACGGGGTCACTAGTCAGAACTAACCAGGTTCAAAGTTGGAAAACATTGGAAAAAGAGTAGTCACAAATTAGGATTATTTCTTCAAATTTTCTGTCAGAAATAACAGCTAAGCAAGAAGACGCGATAGCACATCAAAGATAGAACCCGAATGAATCATGAGCAATGACACCTTAAGCGTTTAAAAATGAATCACTCTCATGACATTTCTACATTCATAATCATTCATGTAGATAAAAGCACTTGATTTATTTCGATCATAGCATTCTAATTATTTGACATAAACACCACATCTAGTTAAGGACATTAGATTCATCTCGATCATAGCATCCTAATTATTTGACATACAAAGATACAGGAAACCAATTCTACAAATCATGTCTTTAGAAGACAGTGTAGCGACATTGGCTGATCCTACAGATCTTGTTTCTTTGAAGTTACAGTGAAGCATATCAAAGACGGCAAATCTAGGCTTCCTGAAGTTGCAGTGAGGCAGATTAAAGCCACCAACCTAGCTCCCTAAAGTTGTAATGGAGTAGGTTGAAATTTTAGATCTTGTTTATCTGAAGTTGCAATGGAGCAGATTGAAGACGACGGATCTTGGCTTCCTGAAGTTGCAGTGAGGCAGATTAAAACCACCAACCTAGCTCCCTAAAGTTGTAGTGGAGTAGGTTGAAATTTTAGATCTTGTTTCCCTGAAGTTACAGTAGAGCAGATCGAAGATGATGAATCTTGGCTTCCTAAAGTTGCAGTGAACCAGATTTAAGTCACTAACCTAGCTCCCTAAAGTTGCAGTGGAGCAGGTTGAAATTTTAGATCTCGTTTCCCTAAAGTTGTAGTGGAGCAGATCGAAGATGACGAATCTTGACTTCCTGAAGTTGCAGTGAAGCAGATTTAAGTCACTAACCTAGCTCCCTAAATTTGTATTGGAGTAGGCTGAGAAATATAGATTTTGTTTCCCTGGGATTGCAGTGGAACAGATCAAAGACGGTGAATCTAGGCTTCCTGATGTTGCAGTGAAGTAGATTTAGACTATCGTCCTAGCTCCCTAAAGTTGTAGTGGAGTAGGCTGACGATTGCAGATCTCGTCTCCAGTGGAGCAGATCGGAGAAAACGAGCCTTAAACCCCCTAAGTAGTAGGGCAACAGGCTGAAATTGCAAGATTTCGTCTCCCTGAAGTTGCAGTGGAGCAAAATCAAAGTCGCAATCCTTATCTCTCTGAAGTTGCAGTAGAGTAGGATAGAAACACACGAACCATGTCTCCCTGAAGTTGTAGCGTAGCATATTCAGGCTACTTGAAGAAAAGAAGCACCAAGAAGTCGAAGCTCAGCGGGCCCTGGCAAAATTGGCCCATTTATAGTCTTTGCTCTATTATCGTTCCACAATAATGAGCAAAGAGGGGCAGCTGTAATGGGCCAAATTGGCCCGGCCCAAACAAACACAAAAAACCCAAAACAAAATACAAGATAAATCAATAAACAAAAAATTTTTAAACCCAAGTTTTATAACAGTCTAATTACATGGCCAACAATAAAGCCCAGTTACATAACCAATGACCCAATAACTAATATCCTACAGCCCAATATCAATTACTAGCCCGTTAGGCCCAGTGTTCTGAGAAAGGAAACCCTAGAGCGTCCTCATCACTTCCGCGCCGCAACCACAGACGAGCCCCAGCCCTAGCGCCGTACGCTCGTGCCTCCACGTCAACAGCCCTCGTACACCCACGCCAAGCGCCAATACGACCCCCGTACACGCGCCTTGCTCCGTACCTGTGAACAAGACAAATGCAACAGCAGCATAGAGCAGAAAAAAACAAAGAACAAATGTCGAATTCTTTTTATTTTTTTTTTCTTTCTTCTTTCCGGATATAAAAGCTAGGATCTGTAATCGTTGTAAAAAGAGAATACGCACAAAAAAAACACACAGATTTTGAATACAAATCAAGGAAAAAAGAGGAAGGTGATTCTCGTTCTTTGAATCTCTGGATTTATTGTTTATTTTTCACTTGATCTATTCCTTTCGGTTTTCTTTCCTTATTTTTCGCATCTAAGACAATAAAAAGGAAAAGAGGGAAATGAAACTTCACCTCGTAAATACGCCGTGAGATCTCCTCTGCTTCGCTGAAATCGGAGTCCGAGGGGAGTAGAAGGCAGAAAGGAAACCACCTTGAGGCTCGAACAGGCTAATCTTCGTTCATCACGGTGGATCGGCATGGTAGACGGAGGGTCGAGGTTCGACCGAAAGGAGTAAAATGGAGGCTAGGGTTTGGGGGTTGGCCTAATCTGCTGATTGAGCCCTTTTATAAGACCTCAAACTATGTCGTATTGACATCAAAGCCTGACCCGATTCATTTCCAAACCCGATAACCCGCGTGTTTTTCTGCGGTGAGGGATTATTTGCAAGCTAGGTCCTCCCTATTTGCATGGCGGTTCAATCATTTGTTATTTGCCTTATTTCCCTTTTTTAATTTAGCCCTAGAATATGCGCATATTTTCAATTTAGCCCATAACTGAACACTGCGTTTTCGCATCTCGGAACAATTGCTTCCTTAGCCCTCAAACATTCGTGCGTGTTGGGTCTTAATCCTTAGTTATGATTTATTGTTTTTATTTATTTGTAAATTGGTCTTTTAGTTTTATTTTCGATTCAATTGAGTTTTTTTTTGTATTTATTCGTTACTTTCAACATTTTATTCTTTGAAACCCTTTTATCTTCGAAAATTTATTTGTTGTTCACATTATCACTAATACACATGCATATGTTTATCTATATGTTAACATCTATATTTACTTCCTTTTCTAATTTGTTTGTTTAAAATGCTCTTTTATATATATATATGTGTGTACATACTTTAAAATAAAATTAATATCATTTTGTACACCTAATGTTTTGGTGATATCCATGCGCTTTAACCCTTTTTGTTATTCTAATATATTATATATATACACTACGTAAAGTTTAAATTATTTTTATACTAAAGTTTAAATTATTTTTATACATGTTTATATTAGCACACATATTCTATATATATTTCTAAATCTATACATTTGTATATGCATTTTCTCTACACAAAAGCATGTTCTTTTTATCTATTGTTAATTTATTATAAAATCAATTTAGTCCTATGAATATTATCTTTTTTTTTGTAATTTTACATGTAATTATTTTCAAAAGTTATATATATACATACGTATATATCGATATTATTACTTTAATAAGTTTTCCTACCTACAACTCTTTTGCTATACAAATATTTTCCTTATGCATGTATATACTTTTTAGACTAAGTTAAAGTTTTTTTATTAATCTAATGATTATTTTTAAAGCTATTTGCATGTACATATGTTTTATAAATCTATTTTATGTGTTATGTCTCGTCATATATCTTCATTATTATTCTTTTATATTATATATTATTTAAATCATCATGTAATTTGTCAACTTTTAAATGTATTTGTGTTTAAAATATTTTACATGAAATTCGATTCAAACTTTTATTTTATGATATCTATTCCAAAAATCATATAGCTATCCCTAGTTTTCATACAAATTTGTCAACCTATATACATGGGTCCATTTATTCGTTATTATTTTAAAACCGTTTTATAGCACATTGGCTTCTAATTGCTATGTTGTTTTTATATCTTGCATTGGTTATCCTATATCATGCTATGTACATTATCGTGGCATATTATTGTATGTATTGTTTTGCTTGTGTGATTGTTATCATTTTCGCCATTGTATTATTATATCAATCATTCTCCATGCATTATTTGTAATCGGGTTGCATTTTTTAGGTTAGCTATATTTAATTGTTAGTTTGTTAATTGATCGTATCCCGTATGTTTCTATTACCCCATATTATCATTTTCTACTTGGTTTATGAAATGTGGTTTTATAAAATCTAAATTTTTCAATTAATTTCATCTCATTTCAAATTGAATTAATATATTTTAAGTTAGTGTTATAAGTATTCATTTAAAATTCTTCAAAACGAAGACGAAATTTGATGTTCGGCAATTCGCAGAATCGTGCCCTAACGTGTTGGGTTGTAATTTCGCATTTGCTCAAAATAATCGAATTTCCCTTCAAAATTCCATTCACATCTTTTAAAATCCCTTAAACGAATATGAGATTTGATGTTTCGCAATTCTCGAAATCGTGCCCTAACGTGTTGGGTTGCAATTTCGTATTTGCTCAAAATAATCGAATATCACTTTAAAATTTCGCTCGTGTCTTTTAAAATCCCTAAAACGAAGGCGATATCTGGTATTTGGCAATTCGTGGGATCGTGCCCTAACGTGTTGGGTAGCAATTTCTCGATTGTTTAAAACAATCAAATATCCCTTCAAAATTTCACTCGGCTCTTCTAAAAATCCTTTAAAACGAGGGCAATACTCGGTGTTTGACAATTCGGGAATCATGCCTTATCGTGCTGAGTTGTGATTTCTCGTTTGTTCAAAACAATCGAGTATTCCTTTAGGTCTTTATTCATAATTATTCAAAACCTTTCAAAACGAAGGTGATGTTCGATGTTTGGAAATTTGAGAATTGAGCCCTATCGTGCTGGGTTGCGCTTTTTCATTTTCTCAAAACCATCAAAGATCCCTTCGGGATTTCACCCTTATTTTCTAAGGTAAGGCAATGGACAATGTTTGGAAATTCGAGGAATCGTGCCCTACTGTGCTGGATTTTGGTTTTTCGTTGGACCAAACAGTTGGGCATCCTTTTGTTAATTTCAAATTGTAGACTTTCGGACGTCAAAACAAGAAGATTTTGGTAACCCACTCGGGTTATTTAAACGTTATTGATAAGAACCACATTTCAAAAACTTTTTTTTAAGCTTTCACATAAGGACAGTATTTAATCAATTTTGTACCAATTTTGAGCGTAGTGAGGGTGCTAATCCTTCCTCATGCGTAACCGACTCCCGAACCCATTTTCTCACATTTTCGTAAGACCAAAATCGCATTTTAATAAACCAAAAATGTTTTATTAAATTAACTTTATCTTTTAAGTGATCCGATCACACTAAAATAGAAGATCGGTGGCTACTCCATATTTCTATTTTCCAAAAAGTCGATCCCCCTCATATTTTCATCAAATTTAAAATATTAAAATTTTTTTAATCGAGGGATGGTTTCGACAGTAAGGATTTTTTGTTTGTTTGTTTGTTTGCTTCTCTTTGAGAGGGTTTGTGTCTTACGATTTGTGTAGAAATCTTAAGGGAATTGAAAGGTTAAACATTGTCCTCAAAGGTTGATCAAATTAGTGAATCTCGAAAAATCCTTAGTTGTGGAAAACTAAGATAGTAGAGTAAGCAATTGAGGTCGAACCACTATAAATTTTTATATTCACTGTTTCATTCTTTTATTTTTGCTTCCACAAATTTTTTAAAAGACCAATTCTGTAATAGCCCATTTTTAGGTCAAATTGGAGCAGTGGTTTTGGGACCACAAATCTAAAGTTAAACTATTTATTTTATTGTTTTAATAAGGTTTACAGCATGATAGAATTATTATATGAAAGTTTCATTAAGAAATTTTACCGTTTAAATGCTTAATTCAATAAAAAGGATTAAATCGCGTGACGCGTAAAAGTTGCATTTTATTGTTGAAAGTGTTTTAATTGTTATGATTTAGTAAATCAAGGGTCCTTATCATGTTATTATACCAAGATTAAGGTTAGTGGACATTTATGACCATGACTTATGTGTTTTATTAAGGTTTTATTAAAGGTTATTATGGTAATTATATAATAAATTAAGTTAAAATGATAAAAACAATTAGTCTTCATCTTCCAAAAACATTACCACCAAAAATTAGGGCTTGAAAAACACCATTTGAGAGCTTGGACATTCGGCTATGGTGTCTTGATCATATCAAGATAAGTCGAGATCGAGTTTAGATCGGGGAAACGGAAAGATCGACGAATAGCCGATAGTTTTATCCGAGGATACGAATCAAGTTCATATAATTAGAATCAAACTTTTCTATACTTGTAATTATTGAAATATATAAGTAAAATTGAAATACTTGAAGTATGAATGATTTAATGATTTAATATATATGTTATCGAGCCCTGTTTGAACTGTATGAATTCATTGGATACGAGTGACATAATACCGGGATTACAGTTTTGGTCAAACTCCTGCATTTGTTGCAGACTCACCACAGCTTGTATGAGCTTACCGATATACTATTTTCAGCTCATTGGAGCTTACCGTTTCAGCTCGTATGAGTTTACTATTCAGCTCAATAGAGCTTACCCTTTCAGCATCAGCTCAGGAGGAGCTTACCGATCATGGCTCAAAAGAGCATATATGTTAATGAATTAACGGATTACTAATGATGTTCACTCGAGTATCCTTTGAAGTTCTAATAAGTTCAATGGGCCTAATTACTGTTTATATGGATAAGTTACGGATTATAAATGTTACTAATGTTATATATATGATATGTGAATTTTGGAATGATGCAAAGTGTTGTATTAATGGATGGATTCATGTAATTGTCAAATGACCAACATGTTATAGATGCTTGTGATTTAGGTATTGGTTAATTTAATTGTTGGCATTTTAATGTTACTTTGATTATGTATGAATGGTAAGTTTAATTCTGAATTATACGGCTTACTAAGCTATAAAGCTTACTCTGTTTTTTTTCTATGTTTTATAGAGGCTCGTTGCTCGCTCGTTCCAGACAAATCGGAGTTGCACATCACACTATCCAATTTCTGATTGGTACTTTTGATCTTGTGGGTTTTTTAAATATGGCATGTATAGGCTAGTTTGAAAGATGTTAATTATGTTACTTTTTATCATGACTTTGGTATATTTTTGTGTATAAGTAAGCCATGTGATTTGGCTTATTTTGATGTTATGTTATGGTTGAATTGAAGTGTTCAATTATGATGTGTTTTGGCAAGGAATGATAGAATGACATTATGCAAGTGAAGTCTTGTTATATTAATGTTAGATGAATGGATTTTTCATGTTGTTAAATAGGTAATTGGATATGAAATTGGGAGGTTTTGATATGGCTTATATGTATATTGAAATGACTATTTTGGCTTCCTATTGAGCGGAGAAAATGTGGTCAATTATGCTTGTAAATGCTTGTGTTTTAGGGTGGCAAAATAGCTTTGCAAATAGCCTATTTTTGTCCACACGGGCAGGGACACGGGCGTGTGTCTTCTCAACCGTGTGTGACACACAGTCATGCTGCATAGCCGTGTGTTACTTGGGGTACCCTTTTGAATTAAAGTTAGTATACCCTACAAGTTTGACACGGCCTAGACACACGGGCGTGTCTACTGGCTGTGTGTGGTACACGGGCTGTCACATGGGCTTGTGGCCGGCCGTGTGACCCAAGTCATTAACCTCCCTAATTTTTCCCACAGCTTGGCACACGGGCGTGTCATCTGCCGTATGGTGCAAGTCAGTATATATGCCCTGTTTTCACACGGTCTAAGACATGGGCATATATACAAGCCATGTAAGGCACACAGCTTGTTCGCACGGGTGTGTGGCACTTGAAAAGTTGAAATTTTTTCTAAGTTTCTGAAATTTTTATATGTTATCAATTTAGTCCTGAATGCATGGTTGAAGCTTTATATGCTCATTTTAAGTACATATTGAATATGGATAAAAGATATTGATTGAAATGAGATGATCATTGACAAATGAATGTTCTGAACTGAGTTACAAGTCTGGTAATGCCTCTTAACCTATTCCGGCGACGGTTCATGATTAGGGGTGTTACAAGTTCAGCCCTTTCATGGCTAATTTAGTTGAGTTATTGGGCTAATATCTTCCCTTTCAACCGATAAGTTAGTTATAGTGATAGAGGATGCCTCAAACCACCAACCCTTCCGTGTGTAAATAAATTGCGGGAACGCCTAACAACTAGCCCTTTCCGAATGAATAACAACGAAACACCAATCCATTATTTAGCTTTCCGGTAGCCTTGCGAAATAAAGAGGTCCAATTCGAACCAATGACCTCAACCATATGGGTCATTTAGATCTTATTGTTATTTCTCTCGACGGGACCCAACCAACTACTTAATTGGACATGCCAATGTATTCTTCAGCAGACTGAATATGATAGACGATCAACTCAATACTTTCAACTGTATGCCTATCAACACCAAATCAATGAGCTCTTTTTAACTTGGTTCCAATACAAATTTTATGAGACGACGATGTCTAGTTCATTAACCGTTGAAATAACAAATACCAATATAAAAAATTTTAGGTGCAAGTTCGAACCTCTCACATTTCTAAAGACAAGATAAGAAGTCGACTTCAAGTTAAACCAAACTAAGTACTCATAAATTAAAGAACAATGAAAGAAAAAAATGAAAAATAACTTTTATTAAAATAAAAATAAAAATTGTAGAAAATAGAATAGTTGGTGGCTATGCACCCCTGGCTCCACTTTCTCTATCCTATGCGCATGTATGTATATATATATTATAAATAAAGTATAAAACTCCTAATTTTACTTAAATTCATCAATCGAGGAATTATCTAAAAATAAAATGAAAGATACAATACTAGAAAATTAAAATATAATTCTAATAACAAATTAAGAGTATTATTTAACAAATAAATCTCAAAATAAAAATTCCCAAAATAGATTCTTGTCCATCAATTTTCTTTTTTTTGACCCAAAACTTTTACGATAGATTGCATCTTTGACTCTTTTTTATTTATGTTAAATTACCAAAACACTAAAATTAACAAAAATTTTCAACTATAAAGAACCAATTGTCTCATTTCTTGAGTTCATTTTTTTTTAGAAATTAAAAATTGTGTCTAAAGTGTCACTAAATCTTTTTATGCAACAATGGATGACAACCCAAGTACTTCACCCTAGTTACTCAATTTGTCACATCTTTAGATGGCTACTAGCTTTACTCATAATTGTTAAGATTAGCGGAGTAAGTGAATAACTTAGAACATCATTTGATCTTTTGACACAAAGACAAATGACAACCCAAGCACCTGACTTCAGCTAATCAATTGGTCACAATTATAAGAATACTCATAATCTAAACAATTAGCGGAGTATTTTTTAATTTTTTTTCCTTTTTTTTAACACAAGATAAAACAAAAGTTCATTTACGACTAAAAAAAATCATGCAAATAAGGTATCTCGACCAATTTAACAAAAAATTAACATCACATAGCATTCAATTTTGCACATACATTTAATCTCAAATAATTAAGCAAGTATACGTGTTTTCTTATCAAAATTGAATTATAGAATCAACATTTTCCTAACATCTAGATGCTTCAAAAAATTGACTAAGAAATTTTTGAATTTCCCCAAATGAAAATAGCATGCTAGGGCGAAAATACAATTAATACTCAAGGACAAAGTAAACAACAACAAAATTCACCATAAACAATTAGAATATATCAATTAACAATTCAATACAAATTCCCCTTCACTTAATCCATATATTGTCCTCAATTTATCACAATAAAATTAAATGAATGAATTAAGTATAACGAGGAAACTTCCTTGTGGTTGTGCAATGTGATGGGCGGTGATATGGGCCATAAGAGTCTAATCACATGGAAGAAAAAAATAAATTAGAAATAAAAAGAACAAAATATATATATAAAGAAAATTACTGAAACAAATAAGAAAATAAAATAAAATTGGGTTACCTACCAAAAAGCATCTTAGTTTAATGTCATTGGCTCAACATTTTTCATTGTTCAACTCAAGTCGGATATCTAATCCAAATTTCTTCCACATCTTGAGGCAGAAGCTTTCAATGGTTTCTTGATAAGTGGTAGTTAAATAGATCAAGATGATCAAACAGCAAGTTTGATTCCCACTTCAATGCTCGCATAATAGCCAACCAAAGCTCAAATTAAGAGGGTGGTAATTTTGCACTATTGATGTCATCCTCTAGAAGCTTCAGTACCTCCATCTTGTGCACTAGATATAACAATTTTTCTTCAACCACAAGATGTTCTCTTAGTTGACTCAACTTTTTCTTGTTAATGTTCCTGCAAAGCAATAGGATCAATTCAGTTTCATCGTGTAAGTCCAAAGAATTCTGTCACAAAATCAATTGTATCCTCACTGCATACTTCAAACACTTCACTAGGGTGTTCTAACGAATCATAAAAATTAAATTCAACAACCTTATCATCGAAATCCATAGTAAGTGTACCATTTTAAGACATTAATTTTAGTTCTTGCTATGCTAAGGAACAGTCTCCCTAATAGGATTTTGGAAGAGCCCAAAGAGTCATATGTTACAAAAATCCGGTTATGAAAATGATTTTCAATTACAACAGAATTTAAAAATTTGAAAACTAAATCAGTTTTTTTATATTTATAGCAATAAAATTACTCACTATGATGAGTTATGACGAATCACTTTCCATATTATATTATATTAGAATCCCATAACTCAAGGTAACACTAATTCAGATTTAGAATAATTCTAAAATAAGATGCATTACTCCTCACTTTCTATACTTATTATAAAACTAAAAGAATTTACTCCTATCTTACCATTGAGACAGACATTCAAACTCAAATAGTACCAGACATTCTTGATAGTTCACATCATGTAAACCTAATAGAGCACATCGTACTGACAATCATACATAATCTCTGGTTTGCTATCCCAACAAGCTTCACAGAACGCATTAGAGGCAAGCAAACGATATACCGAATGTAGTAGCCCATTATTGCCTGGGTTTTAAAAACCAAAAAACAAAAAATAAATAAATATTTATTTATTACAATCCATGTACAAAAGCCCAAATTAATTGACCCATTTAGCCTAAATCCCAATAAGACCCTTTACACCCAATACCCGATTATACTACTACCTGTTACACCCAAACCCAAAATTTAAACGGCCCAAAATATTCTTTTGACCCAACTAAACCCATAACCTGCTTAGCCTAGTAGCCCCTTTACAACCAGATACCCAAATACCCCGAGGCCCAATTAGCTTTAGCCTAAGTACCCAGGCCAGACCCAAAACTAGAAAGGCCCATTGCCTAAACTAAATCTGGAAACCCTAGGGTTTCCAGAAGCTTCGCGCCGCAACTGATGCGTCTCTTCGCCTCACCCTGTAGCTTCGGCCTCAAATCACGTTGAAATCAATGCAGGTCAGCGCCGTTTCACCTCGCGTCGTTTCAGCTACCCTTCATCGGTGCCATGATTCCAGGCTACGTGTCTCATTATAATTGAGACGCAAATCAACGCCGTGATCAAGTGCCCCTTCTTCTCCTCGATCATCTACAAAAATGGAATGGAAGGACAGACGCAAAACAAATATGGCAGGGAATATTTTTAAACATGTAAAAATGCTATGTACAGTGGCTATAAAAAGCCTGATTTAGAACAATGTAAGGGGCGGGATTTTTACAAAGGCAATAATATACACACATATATTCAGAAGAAAGAAAGGAGTTCAAGCAGTTTCTTAAAGGTGATATACCTTTATTATTATTATTTTCTTTTCTTCCCTAAATACATGCAAATACTATTAAAATAAATAAAAAGGAATTTACCGTTGAAATCACGTTGAAAATCGAGACTTATGGGCTTCCAACCGCCATACGGGGAGGAGTAGGCGACGGCACGTAAGCGCGTGAGGCTGATGACCGGGGCTCAACACGACGGAGACCGGAGCCCAGAGGACTGCTCTCAACTCTCTTTCAGAGAGTTTTTTTCAAGTTTTTTTTAAACTCGGGTTTCAAATGATTTCAGGGTTTTAAGTTTGGCTTATATAGCCTTAATAGAACGACGTCGTTTTAGCTTAATCCAATAAGCCTAAAACGACATCGTATTTTAGTTGAAGATCCGCGTGTTGACCCGATTACCCGGGGAGGATCCGCGTATTTTTAAAAATGGATTAATTACCAAATTGGTCCTTTCGATTTTTTTTAATGTTTATAATTTTATTTATATTCTAATTTGGCCCTAACAGTTTACCTATGTTCCAGTTTAGTCAAATGGTGATTTTAAAATAGTATTTGGAAAGTGACGTCGTTTTGGGATTAAGGCTAATTGCCCAGTGAGTCCCTTAGTTCTAACGCTTGTTCTAGATTGATCCAAATTCTTTTTTATTTTTCTAATTAACCCCAAAGTTTTAATCATTTTTAATTTTAATCTTTTTATATATTTTTAATTTTATTTAGTTTAAATATCATATATTATTTATTTGTATGTGTAAAATTTATTGTGTATTATTTTTATCATTTCCAAGTATATATATTATTTTTATATTATATTAACATATATTATTTTATATTTTATTAAATGTTATATATATTATATTATTTTATGTTTTAATATATATATTATATAATAGGATATTTCATATTTTATTATATATTATTATATATAATTTTGAAATTTATAAATTATTATTAAATATTATATTTTTACTCAAATATTTAAACTTCATTTTATAATCTATATTATTACTTTATTCTTTATAATATATATTCTATTATTTTATTATTTTATTATTTTATATATATATCTATTATTATGCATAATTTGTAAATTTGTAAATTGATAATTAAATATTATACTTTATTAATATGCATTATATTTTGAAATTTTTTGTGAGGTCTTATTCCTACTTGATGTTATTATGTATGTATATATATATATTTTAGGTTATTATATAGTATATTTTATTAGTAAGTTTTTTTATTTTCACTACCATTTCTCCTTGATATTTCATATGTCGTTTAAATATTCCTTAATACCCCATTCATTGTTAATTGTATCTATCTTCATCTTTATTTAAAAAAAAAAACTTCATAGTTTATCGTGCAGTTACTTAGCATTATCATGGTACATTAACTTATCTCTTAAAATATTTGATACTTTTATACCTAATTGCATGAATTGTGGATTATTTAGGTTATTATCTTAGATTTTATTTTTATGAAATGATGTTGTATATGCTATATAATGTATGTTTTATACTTATTATTTTATGGTTACTTGCATAATACATAAATATATATAATATGTATTATATTATATTTTTTATTAATGAAGTTCCATAGTTAGATATTGATATATGTTAATATTGTATCTTGATTGCATCATGATTTTAAAAAATATACAATTAAAGAAATGTTTTTTTTAAAAAAGGCAATATTTCTCGCATTTAGGAATTCGGGAAATAATGCCCTAATATGCTAGGTGCGATTTCTTGTTCGTCTAAACGCTTAAAATACCCTTCTAAACAATTTTTAAAAATTACGAGGTGACTTTGGTTACAAGAGTTTTAGAATATCGTGTCCTATCATGCTGGATGTGATATTCGTATTCTTTTGGAACGAAGGAATCTTGATTTTAAACTCGAATTATTCTAATTTCAAAAAGGAATCATATTTTCATATATTTTCAAAATTTAGCATTAAGACAAAATTATTCAATTTGGTACCAATTTTGGGCGTTGCGAGGGTGCTAATCCTTCCTCATACATAACCGACTCCCGAACCTGTTTTCTTAATTTTCGTAGACCAAAACATTTTATAAGGTGATCCAATCACACCTAAAAAGGTTGGTGGCGACTCCCATTTTCATTTTTCAAAAAGTCGAACCCTATTTTTCAAACATCCCTTTTAAAAATGGTTTCGACACCGAACACGTCATAAGTCCTTATTATAGAATACACTCTAAAGTAATCTAATTAGAGTATGACACAAACATAATCTATATAAAGTACGCCACAAAGGCTGACAAGATACCACACAGGCATCTCAAAACTGCCATGTTTGCGATATGGGTTTGTTTAAACTCACATTGAGTGAGATTTTTCCATCATTGCCTTGGGACACGCAAAGAACCTCATTAGATAAAATGTCGTTCAATAGTTCTTTTTCAGAGTGTGTCATGACCATGAATTTTTCCTTCAGAATTTCATATTAGTGTTCGTGTTTACTATCCCGATGAAATTCCTTAGTTATCATTGCGGTGACTTGACTTACTGTACAAAATTACAAACACAGACACATCCCAAACCTAACAATTCATATCACTCTTCATGCATCCTATAGAACTTATATTCAAGCAGACTAACTTATATCATAATCTAATCATAAATTTATTCCTATAGTCATATAAGTATCATATTCATACTATACTATCCATGATTTCCAGTTTCCAGTTTGATCGCTTTCATATAGGTATACTTTAGCATGAATAGTATACATGTAAGAGTTAGAGTAGTAACTCACTTGCCTAATTCTTACCTTTCCATATTGAACTTCACTTACATACTTATCGTTCAACTTCTTACTCCTGAAATACTTTGTATATATTATCTTTGCACAAGCAAAATCTTTCTGATGTTTTACTCATTCATTAAATACTCAAAATTCATCTCTATTTAAATTACTTACTAGTATTGTTATGTAAGATTCAGAGTAGAGACTCACCTAATTCTCACTTACTGCAGTTCAAAAACCTAATTCTCACTTACTGCAGTTCAAAACTCAAGATTCAGATATCCATCTCAAACCAGCAATAACCACTGCTTAGAAACACAATTTCACTATTACTACTCTTGTACATACAAATTACTTATCATATCAATCACTAATAATCTCATGTAGAAAACTTTTACTCAGTCTTACTGTTCAATCACCACATACAGATTTACTCATTCAGAACTTAACATGCAAAGCTGAAATACTCACCCTGATGTGAAGTAACCACTGATCATAAAAGAATTATAGCTTCTAGATCATTGATGTAAGATACATTCAAACTTAAAGAAGGTCTCAGTAAATACTATTTAAGGAAAATGAAGAATAAAGAAGAACCCTTTCAGAACTCATCTCTCATATATAAATATGACTCAACCCATTCGTGGAATTTAACAAGTGTCTTACGTTTTAGAACTTACCTTTTTATTGGCCTACAATTTTCGAGAGAAATATTCATAAATATCTTGCAATCATAATTATCCAGCTTAGCTATTTCGTTGATTTCTAACCAAGTTACTTAGAATCTAACTAGCACAGTATTCCAGAAAAATCAGGTGTACTATACTTTTGGTAAATATTCATTCCATACTTACCCTTTATCTCCTTAGACAGACTTCTCCTTAATATAGCAGAATGTCATGTAATCAAATTTTTTTTCTAACTCAAGTGGCAGTTACTATACAGCCATACGTATACACCAAAATAATCATTCCATCGAATAACACTACGCTAGATAGTCTGTTTACTGCTATACGACAAAATTTTAGACCCGCCAAAATTGAGGTGTTACAATAACAATATATACGTGTGTATAAAAACTTATGTAAATAGCTCTACCAATATCATCTATTTATAGGAAAAGATAGGAGAATCTTGGTTGAATAAGACTTAAACAAATAATATTTATTTAATAGAAAAACACTCTCCTAGTCTAACTAGGAGAGGTGGGGTACACCATCTTAAATTCCCCTAAGGTTGTTACCCCTCACACATGTTATGTGAGGCAGATTAGGCCTTTTATGTATTAGGTCCAATTATATAAGCTTCTTAGACTTTTGACCTAGTAGTTTATATTTTTTTTTGTAAATAGTAGTTTATAATTTAATCCAACTAACTATTTGTTTTCTATTCTCAAAATAAATATTATTTATTTAATTAACTAAATTAATTTTTCAATTAAATAATTTTCTCAACCCAGTTCTAATTTTGATAAAGTCATGACAACTTTAATGTAAAAGAATCTGTGAGGAAATATATCTAATTTTCACATTCAACGGATTCATAATGAATAATTAATCTAATTTCATTTTAGAATTTTAATTATTTAATTAAATAATAATTTAAAAACCTTAAATTAACTCTCATGTTATTTCTATTGTTAGAGAGAAAATGCATACATTTGCGAGTGTGACTCATTTCTCTAACTTAATCATTTTCATTCATTTCTATCCATTTGGTCCTACATGCAATTCATTTCTTGTTTCAACGAGATAACGGAGGGACCAATTGGTTATATATAATTAGGGCTCAAATAATTTATAATTAAGTTATAGCTTTTTACCTATTAATTATATACTTAGTTAGTTACGAAGTCATTCCACTATAGTATCATGATCGAGCTATTTCTAATTACATACCATTAGGAAATCTACTTAATCAATGTTTGTCCAATTTCCTTATCATAAGTGTGTTACCTTCATAAAATATCATTAATCTCTTTTGTCGAAACCATTTTTTAAAGGGATGTTTGAAAAATGGGGATCGACTTTTGAAAAACGAAAATGGGAGTCGCCACCAACCTTTTTAGGTGTGATTGGATCACCTTATAAAATGTTTTGGTCTACGAAAATTAAGAAAACAGGTTCGGGAGTCGGTTACGTAACGAGGAAGGATTAACACCCTCGCAACGCCCAAAATTGGTACCAAATTGAATAGTTTTCTGTCTTAATGTCAAAAATTTGAAAGGATTTAAAAATAGGATCCCTTTTTTAAAACTGAGATTATTTAAGTTGAAAAATCGAGATTCCTTAGCTCCGAAAGAATACAAACATCACATCCAGCATGATAGGACACGATATTCTTAAACTCTCATAACTGAAATCATCTCGTGATTTACAAAATCTATTTAGAAGGATACTTTAGGCATTTAGACAAACGGGAAATTGCAACTAGCATTTAGGGCACTGTTTCCCGAATTCCTAAATACGAAAAACATTGCCTCATTTTAGAAAAAATTTTGGATAAAATATGACAATTAAATGAAATATATATATATTTTAAAAATAATGATTTGAATAAAATTTAAAAAAATAATTTACTAAGAGTAATACTAAAAAAAATTATTAAAAATGAAAGAGTTTGATATGATACTAAAATTATTTAAAAAATTAAAATATATAAAAAAATAGGGAAACATGGATTAAATCAAAATAAAAAGGGTTGAAAAACGAAGATGAACAAAGAATAAAATAAGAACAAACCGTAGAAAATAAGAACGTAAGAGGGAGAGAAATTTGAGTGAAAGCTCTCAAAAAGTTTTATTGTTTCCCAAAACTCCAGTGTCTACAATGTAGGGAGAGGCCTCTATTTATAGTTGAACCTCCTCAAATCCAACGGTACAGATCAATTACATCAACAGTTAAGATTAAAAGGTATCTACAAATTAAATCTCTAAGATTACAAAATCATATCTTTTAAGATTGCAATCATATCTAAGATTGTATCATATCTAAGATTGCATATCATATCTAAGATTGCATATCATTGAAGATTATATTTCCATATGAGTCAAGCTTGTAGATGGACCTTAAATCTTTTCAAGTAATGGCCATTCCGATCGGGCCAAATTATATTTGTAATTCTGGACTGAACTTGGACTTCGTTTTTTTTGGATTTATTATTTTTGTTTTTGGACTTATTTCTGGGCCCGGGCAAAATTGAGTGTCTACAGCTACCCCTCTTTGCTCATTGCTGTGTAACAGGAATAGAACAAAGACTATAAAAGGACCAATTTTGCCCGGGCTCGCCGAGTCTTGAGTTCTTGATCCTTGATCTTCTTTAAATGGCCTCTTGACGGCTTCAATCTGCTTCACTGCAACTCAGGAAGGCGATATATGCTATCTTTGATCTGCTCCCCGTCTAATACAGAGACGCCATATCTGTTATCTTCGATCTGCTCCCCGTCTAATACAGAGACGCCAAATCTGCTTCTTTAATCTGCTCCCCGTCAAATACAGAGATGCCAAATCTGTTATCTCTGATTTGCTCCCCGTCTAATACAGAGATGCCAAATCTGTCATCTTGGATCTACTTTGATGTAAACACATGAAGGTCAGATCTGCTATGTCTTCGATCTGCTCCCCGTCTAATACAGAGATGCCAAATAATCTTGGATCTGCTTCAATGAAGGTCTAATCTATTATGTCTTCGATCTTCTCCCCGTTTAATAAAGATATGCCAAATCATCTTGGATCTACTTCAATGAAGGTCAAATCTGTTGTGTCTTCGATCTGCTCCCCATCTAATACAGAGATGCCAAATCATCTTGGATCTGCTTCAATGAAGGTCAGATCTACTGTGTCTTCGATCTGCTCTCCGTCGAATATGGAGATGCCAAATCTGTTTCTTAGATTTGTTCTCTAACAGTACAGAGATGCCAAATCATCTTAGATCTGCTTCAGCGTAAACACGTGAAAGCAAAATCTGCTATGTCTTCGATCTGCTCCTTGTAAACGCAAGGATACCAAATCATCTTGGATCTACTTCGATGTGAAAACATCCGAAGGTTAGATCTGCTATGTTTTTTATCTGCTCTCCGTCGAATATGGAGATGCCAAATATGTTTCTTCAATTTGTTCTCTAACAGTACAGATATGCCAAATCATCTTAGATCTTCTTCAACGTAAACACATGAAAGCCAAATCTGCTATGTCTTCGATCTGCTCATTGTAAACGCAAGGATGCCAAATCATCTTGGATCTACTTCGATGTGAAAACATCTGAAGGTTAGATCTACTATGTCTTCGATCTGCTCTCCGTCGACTATGGAGATGCCAAATCTGTTTCTTCGATTTGTTCTCTGACAATACAGAGATGTTAAATTATCTTGGATCTGTTTCAGCGTAAACACCTGAAGGTCAAATCTGCTATGCTTTAGCCTGTTACCCTACTGCTTAGGGGGTTAAGGTGCATCAATCTTCATTGTCCCTTGAAGGACATAACCTGTATAATGTGTATGAGTTCATGTCTAATGATTAGGATGCTATGATTGGAGTGAGTCAAATGCTCCTAATTAAACCTGTTATAATGCAAAATGTTTATGAATATGACCCCTATTCCAGACGTCACCACTCATTCTTTCGTAAAAGTTTATCCTTATTTCTCTCGAAATATCATTCCTACTCAGCCTGTGGGTTTGTACCATTCTTCAAATGCTAGGACCTACCAAAAATGTCTGTAAGATGATCCTCTCTTAAGATCGAATCGTTTCATTTGTCCAATCATCATTTTGGACTAAAGAAGGAATTTCCTCGAGTTCTTTCAAACCTCACTTACGTAAATTCTTCGAACAATTATTCTGTTTTAGTTTCTTGTATTATCTAGAAATTTCCAGAGTAATGAGTAAAACTTCATTTGTAAAAATTATTTAGTTCATCTATCATTATTTTAATGCAACATACTTTAAGAATAATGGAAGATGTATTTAATATTGAGAATAATTGGATTTGAATAAATTTGTCAAAAATAAAAAGGAAATTAATCTGAAAGCCTATCTTTGAGAAGAAAAAGAATCTAAAGATAGCAAATAGGACAAAAGTTAGATGCCCTAGATATCGCCGCTTGAGCGTCTATACACCAGCTCCATGAAGACTTTTTTGAGTTCAACATGTGTTTAAAAGATCCAAAGTATTTTGTTGATGCCCTGATATGCAACGCGCTTCACTCTTTGTTGAATCAGATATAGCAAGATTACTGTTTATTCTTCAAAATTTGAGCTGCCCTTTCGGGTTTTCAACTCAAAATCCCCTTTGGTCACAAGGCGCCCTTTGCGGGTTTTCACCTTGGCCTTTCCATATTTTTTTTCCAAAAACTCAAGGTGCCCTTTGTGGGTTTTCACCATGGATTCTCCTCTCATTTAGACAAAGTACTTTTTAACTGAGTCTGAATTCACTAGATTTGGTAAACTCTTCCCATCCATTTCCGTTAAGATCAATGCACCCCCAGAGAAGGCCTTCTTCACGACATACGGCCCTTCCCAATTCGGCATCCATTTTCCTCTAAAGTCCTTCTGAATGAGAAGGATCTTTTTCAGCACAAGATCCCCCTCGTGGAATTCTCTTGGTCGCACTTTCTTGTCGTAAGCTTGCATCATTCGCTTTTGATACATCTGACCATGACGAATGGCCCTTAACCTCTTTTCCTCAATCAAGATCAACTGATCTTATCACGATTGTTCCTATTCAGCTTCATCTAACTTTATCTCTGACAAGACTCGGAGAGACGGTATTTCCACTTCAATGGGTAACACTGCTTCCATCCCATAAACCAACGAGAAAAGAGTTGCCCTAATAGAGGTTCTGACAGATATTCGATAGACAAAGAGTGCAAACGGTAGTTTTTCATGCCAATCTCTATAAGTCTCAGTCATCTTCTCCACTATCCTCTTGATGTTCTTGTTGGCTGCTTCTACTGCCCCATTCATTTTTGAGCGATATGGAGAAGAGTTATGATTCTTAATCTTGAACTGACTGCAAACTTCTGCTATCGTTCTGTTGTTCAAGTTCAATGTATTGTCTGATATGATCCTTTCAGGTATCCCATACCGACAAATGATCTCTTTCTTCAAGAATCGACTCACAGCCAACTTAGTAACATTCACATAAGAAGTAGCCTCTACCCACTTCGTGAAGTAATCAATGACCACAAAAATAAAGCGATGCCCATTTGAAGCTTTTGGTGATATTGGCCCAATGACATCCATGCCCCACATAGAAAAAGGCCATGGAGAAGTCATAACGTGTAGAGGTGAAAGTGGTACATGAATCTTTTCTCCATAAATCTGACATTTATGGCATTTTTTGGCGTAGTTGATACAATCCCCTTTCAAAGTAGACCAATAATATCCAAACCTCATGATTTGTCTAGCCATCATGAAACCATTAGCGTGTACCCCGCAAACACCCTCGTGAACTTCTTCCAAGATTAACTTAGCTCCCACAGCGTCAACACATCTCAACAGTACTTGGTCCTTTCTTCTTTTGTACAAGATGTCCCCATCCAAAATGTAGTCGCAGACTAATCTCCTTAAAGTTCTCTTATCATTTTCAGTTGTCTGTTCTGGGTATTTACGATCTCTCACATATCGTAATATATCCTGATACCAAGGGTTATCATCCTTTTCTTCTTCCTCAATGTTACAACAGTGAGCTGGAGCCTCAAAGATACTCATCTAAATGGGTCTCATCTCCTCCTCTTTATTCACTTTAATCATTGAAGCCAAGGTTGCTAGAGTATCTGCCATCTGGTTTTTGTCTCGTGGGATATAATTGAAAGTGATGTCATCGAACTCCTCAAGTAACCCCAAAACTACCTTTCGATAATTGATCAATTTAGGATCCCTTGTCTCCCATTCACCTTTAAGCTGGTAAATTACCAACGCGGAGTCTCCATAAACTTCCAAGGTTCTTATTCTTCGCTCTATAGCCGCTCGGAGTCCCATGATGCACGCTTCATACTCGGCCATATTGTTTGTGCAATCAAAATCCAACTTGCACGTGAATGGATAATAATCACCATTTAGGGATACCAAGACTGCCCCAGTTCCATTTCCTACTGCATTGGATGCCCCATCAAAGCTCAACTTCCAAGGATAATCCTCTGTAGCTGCTACACACATCAACTCCTCATTTGGGAAATCAAAATTCAACGGCTCATAGTCTTCTAGAGCTCTACTAGCCAGAAATTCTGCTATCGCACTTCCTTTTATAGCCTTCTGGCTCACATAAACTATGTCAAACTTTGAAAGCAGAATTTGCCACCTCGCCATTCTTCCATTCAAAGCTGTTCACTCCATCATATACTTCAGAGGATCAAGTTTTGAAATAAGCCAAGTAGTATGATACAACATATATTGCCTCAACCTTCGAGTCGTCCAGATTAAAGCACAGCACAATTTCTCAATTGGCGAATATCTCATCTCACACTCTGTGAATTTCTTGCTGAGGTAGTATATCGCCTTCTCCTTTCTTCCCGGCTCGTCATGTTGGCCAAGCATACATCCCATAGAATTGCTAAACAATGATAAGTACAGAATTAATGGTCTACCTAGATTAGGTGGAGATAACACAAGAGCATTTAACAAGTATTGCTTAACCTTATCGAAAGCACTTTGGCATTCCTCATCCCAAGTACCTTGGTTGTGTCTTAAGGAGGCGAAATATAAGGTCACATTTCTCAGTTAATTGTGAAATAAACTGAGCAATATAATTTAACCTTCCAAGAAAACCTCGAACTTCTTTTTGAGTACGCGGTGAAGGCAAATCTTGTATGGCTTTAACTTTGTCTGAATCAACTTCTATTCCTTTTTCACTGACCACAAAACCTAGTAACTTCCCCGACTTGGCTCCGAAAGTGCATTTTGCAGTATTAAGTTTTAACTGAAACTTCCTTAATCTCAAGAATAGTTTCTTTAAAACCTCAATATGTTCCTCCTCTGTTCGAGATTTGGCAATCATATCATCAACATACACCTCAATTTCCTTGTGCATCATATCGTGAAATAAGGTCACCATAGCCCTTTGGTATGTTGCCCTTGCATTCTTTAGCCCAAAGGGCATACCTTATAACAGAAAGTACCTCACAAGGTTATGAAGGTGGTTTTGTCCATGTCTTCAGGATGCATCTTTATCTGATTGTACCCTGAAAAACCATCCATGAAGGAGAACAACGAATATCCCGCTGTGTTGTCTACCAAAATGTCTATGTGAGGCAGAGGGAAATTATCTTTTGGGCTAGCTTTGTTCAGATCCCTGTAATCAACACACATTCATACCTTTCCATCATTCTTAGGAACTGGTACAATGTTAACTACCCATTCAGAATACTTCACCTCTTGTAAGAATCCTGCATCGAACTGTTTCTTGACTTCATCCATTATTTTTAATACGATATCTGGTCTCATTCTTCGCAACTTCTGTTGAACTGGTTTAGAATCTTGTCTTATTGGAAGACGATGCACCACAATATCAGTATTTAACCCTGCATATCTTGATAGGACCATGCGAAGATATCCTTGAACTCACGTAACAACTCAATCAGTCCTTACCTTATATCATCAGCAATACGCGTGCCAATTTTCACCTCTTTCCCTTCCTCTAGGGCTACATTCTCTACTGCCTTTTTCTCATGTGGCATGATTTGTTTCTCCTCCTGTTTTACCATCCTCAAAAGATCTAGAGACACATCACAATCCTGGACATCTTCAAAATCCTGTGATTCCTCTAAACACATGTCTTGCTCACGAAAGAAATCAAGATTTGTAATATCAATGCTCATGTCATTGATATTTAGGGACCTGTGAAGTATAAAGAATATACAAAGAATGAATGAATTTAAGAATGATTATTTATGTACTACGAATGAAAGAATAAGAATTGTAAAAGTTTAACGGAATATTGGTTGATAAAAATGAAACAATACTCGTTCAAATTGATAAAAGTTATGTTTTATTAAAAAAATAATAGATGATCGTAAGCCCATTTCACAAATGTAATCCTATTACTCCTAGGCCCTAGAGTAACAAGAATGTTTCGAGAATTATTCTGAAAAATTCCTAAAGACTACAGGTAGTTTCTCCGCAGTCTAATTGTTCAGAGAGCTTCCCGGTTCGTAAGGGCGAATGACCTCAAGGTTTCCTTGATCAGTCCCTTCTTCATGTATGGCATTGATGGAATGATTTTTATTTCCAAACACCCCCATCTCCAGGTAAGCTATCCCTCCTGATACAAAAGTCTAGGATATGTAAGGGAGCGTCTTCTTTTCGCTTAGTCGTGACCCTCTTCTCTCTTTCTTTCTCTTTTTAACCTTAATTAGGGTCTTTTTATGGATTATAATGCATGTGATGTGATGCAATGCAAATGCATGAATGCAAAAGAAAAGAAGATGTTGATCTTGAATTCAATTCCATTAGAATAACTTTTCTAGAAAAACAAATTTCTTTACATGAAAATAGATTACATATACGGTCTTGCCCTTCATAGTCCAAGTAAACGCTGATCTTTTCTTCATGGTCGAATCCTGTAAATTCTCCAAAAGATGCCTTTGCTAGCTCATTGCTGCTTAATCTGAGCCTCAATTTCTTGCTTGCTTATCTTCATGATACTCATCAAAAAGTGTCGGCTCTTGGATAATCTTCGTTGGTAATTAAATCAAGTCATGTATTCCTTCATGGACTTTCGGCTTTCTCTTGTCATGCCTTTGTTGGCTTGAATCTCTGGCAATTACATCATGTATTCCTCCGTGGACTACCAGCTTTCTCTCATCGTGTTTACTTGGACTATATTTAGTCGACCGCACTATAATCCACTTTATCAAGAAATTCGTTTCCTTATGACAAACTATTCTATTTAGGAATTGAATTTCGAATCAACACCTTCTTTTCTTTGATGTAATATAATGCAAATGCATGAATACAAAAAGGTATCGATCTCGATTCAGTTTCATTTTAAAAAACGTTATTTAAAGAACAAAAGTCTTTTCATAAAGCGGATTACAAATACGCTTTCGCTCGTAGGCCCAGAGTCTTAACCCTACCTAATAACAAAGCTAACTCTCGACCTCTATCTGAACTGCCTCGCTTTATATTGCTTTAGGATGAGTAACGGTGCATAGCCAACGACTCCCCAAATCCCAAGAAGAGGTACCCAATCAAAACTACCGCAACGATAAAGGACTTCATTAGGAGTCATCCAAGGTGCTTTCCACAAAACCTCCTCCTCTCGAAGATTCTGAAGAATATCCATCCACTTTTCTTCTGTAATATCGTCTCTCCTTGGTGTAGTTGTTGCTTCCTTTAAGGGGGAATAACCCTCAAAGAACACTCGGCAAGGAACCTTCTCAAGCTTCTAAAAGTGACTATGGAACCATACTAACAACAACTGTGCGCATCCAATGAATCTACTTCACTGGCTTTCTGACATGTACTTCAAGGATCTAAACGTCTCAGCTAGGATTGCTAGCACCGGTGTGTTCTGTTTACCAATACGATCAAACAAATCTGCGACTGCCTCATCTATGTACCCTATCGCCTTCGGGAAAATCACCAAGCCGTAAATACTTAAGGCCAAAACGTTGACCTTCTTCGCCACATCTGGGTGTGTCAATATCAGATCCTTCAAAATGGCCCACGGAATGCACTTACTATCGCCCTTTTGCTGCACTCGAGCTACAGTCCACTGCTCACTCATCCCTGTGATCATCACTAATTTCCTCACGAAAATTGGGAGACTAGCAGGCCTAACATAAGCTTTGTTACCTTGAATTCTCGGACAGCGAAGCAAGGTTGTATACTCCTCCAAAGTAGGCACTACATCTACCTCTCCAAATGTAAAGCAATTATAAGCAGCGTTCCAGAACTGTACCATAGCTCGAAACAGATGCTTATCTACCTTAATGTCTAACAAATAAGAAAGATCTCTATAAGTCTGAAAGAAAAGCTGTCTAGCCTCGTCATCCCATTGGGCCCAAATGTCCTTCATCTCCCGAAAATATTCTGTGTCGAACTGATACGAGTAAAGTCCCACAACTCTGATGTATATCCCTCGGTGACACTATCTCCTTTCTCTAACTGGATTTTCTCTAACCACGCACAAACGGAAGAGTTGTCCTCCACTTTAAGATATTCGTTCCTTATTACAAAACTTCCTAACTCAGAAATCGAACCTTGAATTGACACCATTTAATGATGAATGATATGCGATGATGACAAAATACAAAAATAAGTCGGTATCATATAAAAAGATGTAACAAACAAGCACTTATAAAGGTAGGTACTAAAGGTCATCACCATACTACCTAGAGCAAGCACTTAAAGTTCACTATATGTAGTTCAGTTCTAAAGCAAGGGTACCTAAATCAGCAGATTCCTCGATCCTCACCCATTATAGGCTCATATGGACCAAGTTCAGTTTAGAAGGATACATTTCCCTATGACCATGCGGAGATGAAAATCTCACGAAGACATAGGTACAAATATATCCCGGAAGTAATCCACTAACTCATGGGAGGTGAAAACCTCACGAAAGCTTAGCTTCTCACTCCTACTTAAGGGTGCGACTACAACGGTCATGCAAATGCAATGTACGGCAATAAGGTAACAAACATATGTAGCAAACACATGTAAAAAGAATCTAATTTTAAATTTTCCAAACTTCCAACATTAAGACAGAAAATACTCAATTTCTTGGCTTGACTCTCTTAAGTCCCCAGCGGAGTCGCCAAGCTGTCAAAACCATTTTTTAAAGGGATGTTTGAAAAACGGGGATTCACTTTTGAAAAATGAAAACAGGAGTCGCCACCAACCTTTTTAGGTGTGATTGGATCACCTTATAAAATGTTTTGGTCTATGAAAATTAAGAAAACAGGTTCCGGAGTCGGTTACGTACGAGGAAGGATTAGCACCCTCGCAACGCCAAAAATTGGTACCAAATTGAATAGTTTTCTGTCTTAATGTCAAAAATTTTAAAGGATTTAAAAATAGGATCCCTTTTTTAAACCCGAAATTATTTAAGTTGAAAAATCGAGATTCCTTAGCTCCGAAATAATACAAACATCACATCCAGCATGATAGGACACGATATTCTTAAACTCTCGTAACTGAAATCATCTCGTGATTTACAAAATCTATTTAGAAGGATACTTTAGGCATTTAGACAAACGGGAAATCGCAACCCAGCATGTTAGGGCACTATTTCCCGAATTCCTAAATACGAAAAACATTGCCTCATTTTAGAAAAACTTTTGGATAAAATATGACAATTAAATGAAATATATTTTTTTAAATAATGATTTGAATAAAATTTAAAAAAATAATTTACTAAGAGTAATACTAAAAAATTTATTAAAAATGAAAGAGTTTGATATGATACTAAAATTATTTAAAAAAATTAAAATATATAAAAAAAATTAGGGAAACATGGATTAAATCAAAATAAAAAGGGTTGAAAAACGAAAATGAACAAAGAATAAAATAAGAACAAACCGTAGAAAATAAGAACGTAAGAGGGAGAGAAATTTGAGTGAAAGCTCTCAAAAATTTTTATTGTTTCCCAAAACTCCAGTGTCTACAATGAAGGGAGAGGCCTCTATTTATAGTTGAACCTCCTCAAATCCAGCGATACAGATCAATTACATCAACAGTTAAGATTAAAAGGTATCTACAAATTAAATCTCTAAGATTACAAAATCATATCTTCTAAGATTGCATATCATATCTAAGATTGCAATCATATCTAAGATTGTATCATATTTAAGATTGCATATTATATCTAAGATTGCATATCGTTGAAGATTATATTTTCATATGAGTCAAGCTTGTAGATGGACCTTAAATCTTTTCAAGTAATGGGCCATTCCGATCGGGCCAAATTATATTTGTAATTCTGGACTGAACTTGGACTTTTTTTTTGGATTTATTATTTTTGTTTTTGGACTTATTTCTAGGCCTGGGCAAAATTGAGTGTCTACATCTTTGGGAGAAATTCATTCTTCCAATATGATCTTATTTTGTCTCATGGTAGCCATTACATCTTCATTCATGAAAACTCAATTGCTATCAATTAATAATCAAGTCATTTATCACAAAGACAAATGACTCATGGTCATGTTTACTTTTCATCTACATGTAATGCAAATAAGAGGATATCATTTACCCATTTTTTGGGCTATGAATTCCACTATTGTAAATGATGCTACATACTGCAAAAGTTGTATACCCAACACACCAGCTTTCGATTCCTTGTCTATTTGAACTCAGGCTTTTTACTTACATCAAAGTATACAAGTCATGCATACATTGTCCATCATCCACTTGGGATTAAGGTATGTCACACTATGAATGTCACAAGTGAATAAATCCATAAAGGGATATAGGGTATATTCTACTTAGGTTTTTTCTGATGTACTGTTGGTCCAATTAATCACATCTATGTCTTTATCTTTTAGAAGTCATTTGTTCCTATACTCAAGTTAAAATATCTCCTCAATTAGACTTGATAAGTGACATATTAGTCTTTCAATCAATTTAATTTTCTGTTAAACTAAGGAAATATTTAGGTTTATCTAATAATACAAGTTGTATTTTCATATTATGATCCAACTACATTGTGTTGTATTAGTTAAATGTTAGATAGCCAATGAGTCAATATTTGCGTCTATTTTGTTTTGCATGCAAAAACATTGAGGACAATATACGAAGGGTATTAACGTAACTAATGGATATTATTAAACCAATTTGTTTGAAAAATACAAGTATAAAAATGAATATACTACACTTAGAACACTAGATCCAACAGTATCCCACTTGTCCTAGTGAAGTAGAAAAGTCATATTTCGCATTCTCATGCTCTCTACATGTTTCTCGAAACTCTTAGCTATTAGAGTCTTGCTAAATGGGTCCTCAAGGTTGTCCTCTTATGCAAATTTGACTACATCTACTATTCCATCTGCTATTTTTTCCCTTATGATATGATACTTTCTATGAATGTATTTTTCCCCCTTGTGGTTTTTAATTTTCTTGGTGTTAGTTATTATCACACTGCTATCATAATACAGTGTGATAATTTTTCCATAATAGGAACAACTTCAATATTCATAACGAACTTTTGTAGTCATATTGTCTTTTTTTTAACCTTAGAAGCAGTCACATATTTTGCCTCCATAGTGGAGTTAATAATACAACTCTATTTGACATCACCCTCCACACCTGGGGAATATTTTGATGTTTCGAGCATTAATTAGTGATTTTTGCAATATTGCGAGGCAAACATGAAATTATTCACAACTCAAGTTGAAATAGACACTCTCATTTCCAAGAATGACCTTTTGAGTAGAATAACCATATTTGAGATAATAAATGACATTTCTTTGTTTTTCCTTCACTCGAAGAAAATTACACTACAGGAAAATAGAGCTTTAGCGGCGTTTTATCAAAAAACGCCGTAAAAATTGTAAAACTCATAGCAATAGCGGCGTTTTACCAAAAACGCCACTAAAAACAGAGCAATAGCGGCGTTTTAGTAAAAAACGCCGCAAAAAACAGAGCATTAGCGGCGCTTTTGGCAAAACGCCGCTAAAAACAGAGCATTAGCGGCGCTTTTGGCAAAACGCCGCTAAAAACCAGAGCATTAGCGGCGCTTTTGGCAAAACGCCGCTAAAAGTCATATAACCCCTAAACCCCAAAAAATCATAAACACTAATCTATAACCCTTAAAACAATAATTATTAAAATTTATGGTTATACAATATATTAAATATTTTCTTATATAATCATAAAAGAGATAGTATTGAATTTAAAATATCGAATTAATTATCATTATAGTTTATGGTTTATTGTTTAAGATATATGGTTTAGGGTTTAAGGTTTATGAGTTAACTATGGTTTAAGATATATGGTTTAGGGTTTAAGGTTTAGGAGTTAACTAGTGTTTGAAGGTTTATGATGAATTATGGGTTTAGGGATTATGATTTAGGGTTTAGGGGTTAGTGTTTGAGTTTAAGGTGTAAAGGTTTGAGGTTAAGGGTTAAGGGTTTAGAGTTTAGTGTTTATGAGATAGGGGTTAAAAGGTTTAGGGTTTAGATTGATTAGTATTTTTAATTTATATATTAAATGATTTCTTATGTAATTGTAAAAGAGATAATCTTAATTTGAATATATTAAACTTATGATTATAGTTTAAATTATTTAAGAGATAATAGATATACTTTATATATACATTAAATGGTTTAAGATTTAATCTAAAAATATTTTGATATATTAAAAATAATTCAATTCAAATTAATTCATCTACACTTAATTTGATTAGTTTTAGTCCCTGTGTTTTTCAAATCGATCAAATTTATCTTTTGTACTTTTCAAAATTTAAAATTTTAGTAATGATCACTCAAATGATAGCAATTATATATGTTTGGTTAAATTCTGCTATTAGTCTTGACATTGTGCGTAAAGTTGTAGGTTGAGTTCATGTTATCCAATTAGATCATTCTTGGTCCCTATACTTTTCGACTTTTGAAATTTTAATTTTGACACAAATGACAACCATTAAATCCGTAACTGGCTTTTTGTGAATAATATGTTTGTTACATTATATTTTAGAAATAGTAAAACTTAATGAGTTTAATAGCTACCATTTAATTAATACTACAATTTCAAAATTTCAAAACTACAATGACTAAAAATAATAAAATTAAAGTAAAATGACTAAATCCACAATTTACATATAATTCAATGACTAATAGAAAAATAATAATAATTAAAAATATTTAACTTATTTATATTTAAAAAATTAATAAATATCAAATGAAAATAACATGGATATATTTATAAAAAAATTAAAATAATATCATTAGGTTTAAGTAAATTTACGTTAAGTATTTATAAATTTAATTGGAAATTTAACTTAAACGGGGTCGTTTTCCATTTACATTTTTCGCCAAAACCCTAGCATTTGCCTCAACACATTTTTATCGCCTCAGACTCTCTGTTTTTACTTAATTTCTGATTCTTCACTTTCATTACTTCAAACTCTCGCAGTGATGAGACCTCCAAGAGGTAAGTAACCAACGTCTCTTACGTTTCCTATCATTTTTAGTTACAGACTCTCGTTATGGCATTCCTAATGGTTTAATCATGTTTCAGGCCGTGGTGGTGGTGGGTTTAGGGGCAGAGGTGATGGTGGAAGAGGGAGAGGAAGAGGAGGTGGTGGAAGAGGTGGTGATAGGGGTGGTAGTGCCATGAAATCCCGCGGCGGTGGCTGTTGTCTGAGCAAAGAACGCAGGAGATACTTTGTATCATTCAACCTTCTTTGGTTTCTGAACAAAATTGACAAAATATTATTGCTTACTTTCAGAGGCTAATCAAAGGTTACTATGGGATTGAGGTAAACTTAATTTTCCTTCAAATTTTTAGCCCTGGGTTGTAAAATGGTCTCATTTCTGTGTGTTGGTGTTCCTTGTATAACTGGACAAATTCTAGAAATTGTTTGCTTTGTCAAATGCCTTTTTAGGAGTGAAGACTTTTATGTGAACGTTACACCTAGGGAAATTCAATTCCAAAGTTTTCCACATTGAAGCATAATAAACTAGCCTCTGAAATTGGTGCCTTCATAAAAGATTGCTCTGTCAAATGCCCTTGTAGGAACATCTTCACAGGTATCCGTTTCAATTTTTCTGTCCCAAAATACACAGATATCGCCGTCAACTTCACAGGTAACTCTTTCACACATTTCATCGAATAGGTCATGCTCTATTCCGATCTTTGTCTTCAATTCATCTTTCTTTCTCAATCTGTGCTTCTTATTCTCCACTTGGATTATCCTTTATTCGCACACAGATGGCATGTTTAAAGGCATTTATAACGGCAAGCAACATCACGTTTCTGATATTGCTACTGTTCTGAGTCGAGCTTGGAACGTCGATCGAATTATCGTCAGTTACCCCATCTTTCATATTCTCTTTGCATTTTACTATGTTTGGTTATTGAATTATTGTAATAGTTCAGTTCCATTGGAAGCTTAGAGTTTTAGTGAGCTCGTGGACTCTTAATAAATTTGAGTTCATTTCTTTATGAAATTATTGAGATGGTATTTTAATTTTCTGAACCCCGAATGAAAGTATTTTCTCTGAAGCGGCTGGAAATAATTTCGACTTGTACAAAAGAATAATGAGTTTCAATTTTTATGTTGATGGAAACGTATAATTCATGGTAATAGATTTGTTGTGCAGGTTACGGGTGGTTCCCTTGAGGAGTCAAAGGAAGCTCTTGCTATTGCAGAAACTGATGGTCTATTTATAGTGCTTTATTTGTTGCAACGTCTGCCTTTTATTTTGCTTTAGAATGTGTTTTGCTCATTGTCGAAGGTTTGATATTCATTACAGGGAGGCTTTTCTGCACAGTTGGAGTGCACCCAACTAGATGCAAGGTTAGTCTTATTTCTAGAAACGTTGTCTTTGGTCCTTTTGTTTTTGGATTACATGTTTAACTGTGTGGTTTGTCAGCAAAATTTGTCAACATGGCTTCATATATTTTATTTAGGAGTTTGAAGAGAGTGGGGATCCTAAAAAACATTTTCAAGCTCTTTTGGCATTGGCTAAGGAGGGAATTCAAAAAGGGAAGGCGTGTTTTCCTTATTAGTCATTGAACTTTAAATTTAGCGACATTTTAGATTTTGCATTCTCATTCTGGCCTGTTGATGTGAGATGTGAACACTTGTGGAAATTTATACATTCAGATGTTTGAATTTCAGCTGTTAGCTGCTTTCTGTGCAGAATTGTTGTTTAGACAATTGAAAGATCTTAGAACATACTAGTGCTCTGTTTTCCCTTCTTTCTTTTCATATGTACTTTCTTCATACCTTCTCGTTCATTTAATTGTTTCCCTAGCATGTATGTAGGATTTCTGTTGGAGGAAAAATAATAACGCAATTTATGTTATTAATTGCTAGGATAAAGTAGTTTTCTTTTAATCAGTTTATATAGGTCCAAAAAGATCTAGTAACCTATTGCATATCTACATTTTATCAGGATTGTAATCTTAGTCTTACTATAGTTAGATACTATGAATTTTGCCTTAACTTAGGTGGTTGCAATTGGTGAATGTGGATTGGATTATGACAGGCTTCACTTTTGCCCACCAGAAGTTCAAAAGAAGTAAGTGGCTGCCATGAGAAAGGATTATGCTCCTTCTCTTATTTTATATTTGTTTGTTTTCTTCTGTATAATTAAACATTTCTAACTTTTCTTTGCCAAAACTAGGTATTTTGAGAAGCAGTTTGAATTAGCATATGCCACAAAGCTGCCCATGTTTCTGCATATGCGTGCAGCTGCAGAAGATTTCTGTGAAATTATGGAACGAAATATTAACAAGTTAGATTTCTGAATCTTTCCTACACTAGTGAAAATCTCTTCATTTTTGTGCCTGCTAGCACTGTAAACCATCTTTGTTCTTGAATATGAAAAGAATATTAGTTAATTGGTTTATAGTTAACGTGTAAATGCTGAAGTCTGCTGTTTTTTTTTTTCACTTTGAAAGGTTCACTGGTGGGGTTACTCATTCATTTACCGGTAGTGCTGAAGACCGTGATAAGCTTCTCTCATTTCATAACATGTATATAGGTGAGAATGCAACTTATACACGCCATCTTCACCTAACAGGTCTTGTTGCTATGCATGCAGTGATATGGCATCTGCTGGCTACCTTGTATCTTCCAACTATTGTCTTTTATTCAGGCGATAGCTTTGAGCACACTTACATTTCTTCACTCAGTCAAACAAGTTGATTGAAATGATATTTCCTTCTTGTTTGAAGTCATTCATTGCTATAGATATATTGGGCTCCTGTAAACCTAGCGAGTCTTTTAGCTTTGGTTATTTTACAGGTGTAAATGGATGCTCTCTGAAGATGGCTGAAAATCTTGATGTTGTGAGGGGCATACCTGTTGAAAGAATGATGATTGAGACTGATTCTCCATATTGTGAAATCAAGAGTACTCATGCTGGGATTAATTTTGTGAAATCCTTATGGCCTTCTAAGAAGAAAGAGAAGTATGACAAAGAGTGTCTTGTTAAAGGGCGTAATGAACCTTGTTTAGTGCTGTGAGTGAAACTGCTTTTTCCAGTGTAGCAGAATAACTAATAATTTTTTCTTAACTTAAAAATTTTTACTGAAAATATATTATTCAGGAAACTTTTTTGAAAATATATATATGTGTACTTTTGCATGAGTTATATATATATGTATATACATTTTTCAAATATTTAACACAATGTTTTTGCAGTGTTAAAGCAACAATTGAGAGGTACAAAAAGGCTTCTGATTCCTCCAATACTGGGTCAGTTGCTGAAGTTAATGCTCAGGTATTAACTCACTTAATCTTCATTGTTTTCTTTTAGCGAGTCCCTTTAATTTCAATTTGCATTCAAATAAGTCCTTAATTTTAACATTTCTCTAGAGAAGCTGTGAACCTTTAATATAAATAGTTCTTTGCTTGACTAGCTTTTTACTACCTGGTTTTGTTAACTCCTTGGTTTACTTAATAAAATTTCTTTGGTAATGCCATGCGGATGTAAATCTCAGTTCTATCAGCAAGAAGCTGAGAAACTCCGAAATCAAATCCGGAATTTGCAGAATACAAACAGATTACTTCCTCATGGCTTTAATTCATTTTCATCATATATAATTTTATTTCAAAACCCTTGTTGTTTGACAGAGCTATATGCATATATATATATGTTTGCAGGCACATGCTGGGGGAGTCCGTAGGGGGATTGCCTATGAAAGAGCTTAAGAGCTTGGAGAGTCGTTTAGAAAAAGGAATTAGCAGAATCCGTTCCAAAAAGGTATCTCATAATAATTTATGTAATTAAAAGAGTCCCTTTAAGATGATTAATAATTATTATTATTGCTACTGACAAATTTTCCTTCTCCTTTAATTTATTCCCCTCTAAACTCTACCAGAATGAGCTGTTGTTTGCTGAAATAGAGTATATGCAGAAAAAGGTAAGTATCTTTTTCCGTTCTTGTTGCTCTTCACATCGCTATTTAATCCAAAACTGATATTTTGTGTTTTCACAATTCCTAGCTGCTGCTAGTTTTCACTCTCACGCCTAATATTTCTTATGCTTCTCAACACTCAATATCTATTTCTCACTTATACTTCTTTTTTCTTTGCTCACTTATACACACTACACATCTAAACGTGTATGTATATAGGCTATATAAAACGACTTAGAGGCTTAACCTTGCTGCCATACTTTCAGCAAGCTACCACCTTGCTTAGGTTCTTGCCACATTGTTTCTATCCATGCATTGTCAATTTAAAACCATTTATAACTTTCCACCTAGCAAGCCAACTTATCAACTTATCTCTATGATTAGCCGACCTTGAAGTGGATTTGACTTTTAACACTTCCCCTCAAATCCAGCTTTTTCATTATATGTTTTTCTTTTAAGTTTGTGGAATATGTTTGTCTTCAGTGAATTTGTAAAGTTATCTGTTAATTAATCTTTCGTCTTGCAATTGACTAGCTGAACGTTTTTATTCTTCACCTTTTCCCAAATAAAATGTTATTTTATATTAATATGCTTGTTTCGGCTGTAAAACACTAGATTCTTTGTAAGAGATAATGTAGATTTGTTGTCAACATAAATTGTAATTGAATCTTTTTGTGTAAGAGATAATTCATTCAAAATATTCTTTAACCAAATTGTTTGACAAGCACCTATATATTCTACTTTAAATGTTGAGAGTGCTATTGTTTGTTTTTCCTTTGATGACCTTGAAAATGTTGCAAAGCCAATATGGAATAAATATCTAAAAGTGCTTTTGCGATCATCCAAGTCTACCATAATCACTATCTGAGTAAATTACTTTGATATCAAAGTAATTTACAATAAATTGGTTATATTATCATGATTTTAACATTCTTGTTTTAATCATATAGTTTATATTAATTTTAGGTATTATTTTGATTAACTTTAGTTTGTTTTATGATTTTTAAATATTATTTGATAAAATTCTAAAATATTTTTCATAAATATTTCCAAAACAAAAAAAAAGAAAAGTTTTTCAATTAAACCCTCTTTTGTATCTAAGAAAGCTGCAACAACAACTAATTAATATTTATTTTCTTTTAATGCTGCTTGTTCCTGAATTTTCCAGGAAAAAGGAAGAAAAATCATTAAACTGTTATATTTTTTAAAAAATATCTGACTTGCTGACTGCAGCAGTAATATAATTATTGCTAACACAATCTCAGAAAATTTTTCCTTATTAAGAGGTAGAGTTAATCCATAAATTAAATTCGAAATTGAAGTTAACTAAAAATTATATGCTATTAAGAGGTAGAGTTAATCCACATAAGTCATATGCTGTTGGGCACTTGGCAACAACTTCTGTTTGTGCTATTATACTGATATTAAATTTTTAGCTGCATCTTTGTCGTTGTTCCCGTGCAGTTAAATGGTATTTACTGCATATTAGTATATGTACGTAAGCAGCAAATATACCTTAAAATCATCTTGAGCTCATTTCGGTTATTTTGGAATTTGATTTCAGGTTAAAATAGTGAAATGCACTGTGAATGACATACCGGTGGACATCTCTTTCAATCAAACGGCTGGTCTATCTGCACTTTGCTTTCTGGAGAAGGTATCATCTAATCATATCCAACATTGATATGTTTAGAATCCGTTTCCATTCCAAACATTGTGGATGTGGTAATCATAATTCATATAATTCACTTGATGCAAAAGATGATTCAAAAGTATAATTCTAAATGGTACATTGTTTCATTTTCTGGCATTAAATTCTAAATGGGCATATAATTCACTTGATGCAAAAGATGATTCAAAAGTATAATTCTAAGGAGCTTAAATACTGTAAATTCTGCATGTAATGAGGTATATCATTAATGTTGTTGATGCATGTAAATACTGTAAATTCTGCATGTAAATGGGCATATAATTCACTTGATGCAAAAGATGATTCAAAAGTATAATTCTAAATGGTACTTTTGTCGAAACAAATTCTAATTCTTGCATATATGATTAATAACATGATTAATAACATGATTAATGGTTCTTCAAATTTTCCAAATGTGTCTTCAAAGTGCTCGAAAATGTCATATTAATGTTGTCCATATATGATTTGAATGCTGGAAATTTACAGCATTTAATTCCCTGCTTGAAGTTGATTAAACCATGCTGTAAATGCAAACATTTATATGCTGTTCACATGCTAAATTAACCATTAGTGAGCTTAAAATTGATCTATTTGAATGTGTTAAATTCATTGTTCAATGCGATGTTATTTCTGCTAATGTATTGAGTATATTAAGTTGTGCAATTTGATGTTATATGTGGCGTTAATATTGACTTGTTAATTGCATATTTTATTATTAATTTGATGTTATATGTATCATTCATTAACTTTTTTTCTTTTTTCTCAGGTTTGAGTTTTTGGTGGATGCATAGTCCAGGATTAGCTGAATTCATGCATAGTGACTTGTTTAAGCTAACTGATTATCTTAAAGTGTGCATTCTATCATTATTTTGTTCTATTTGTATTTTGTATTTTGTATTTTGTTATATTTCTGGTGTAGTATGATAAGTGCGGTATTTTGTTTGGCGGGATATATTTATATCATAGATTATTATTCTTTTCAATATTTTGATAATGAATTTTAATTTTTTTATATTTTTCAGGACTTTTACAATATTTTATAATATTTTATTTTTTTTTATTTTTATGACCTTTAGCGGCGTTTTTCGGGAAAAGCGCCGCTAATGGTCCCGACCTTTAGCTGCGCCATCTATAGCGGCGTTTTTTGCGGCGCTTATAAAAACGCCGCGAAAGTTTTAGTGGCGCTTAAAAGTGCCGCTAAAGGCTTAAAAAAACGCCGCTAAAAGTTAATTTTGCTGTAGTGTTATATCCTTTGCTACCTCATTTTGATCTAGCATGATATATTTTATTTCTCAAACCTCAATTAAAGTCATTCATTAAGTATCATGGATTGACGATAAAGATCATGAGGAATAAATTTTAAAATTTTGAATTTCTGAGCTCATTCTAATAGAAAAAAGAAGAAAGAAAAGAGAAAAACAAGTTGAAAAAAAATTATGAGAAAGGGAGAGAGAAATAAAAGGAAAAGGAAAAAAAAGAAAAAAAAAGAAAGAGGAAAAAATAGGAGAAATAAGAATAAAGAAGATTTATTAGGAGATGGAATAATAAATCAATGATTCAAATAATTTCTCATGGTTTTGTTACCCTTTCAAATAAAATTTTGAGTTTGGATTACTGTTTTTCTTAACCCTTAAACTCAGAAAACGTTATAACTATTGAAAGTTCATCTTTGATCAAATATGGTCATTCAAATCAAGAAGTTAACTTTTGGGAAATTGTGAAGTCTTCGAAAGTATAAAAGAAGGAAATGAGCTTTAGGGTGAAAACCTAGAAATAGGTAGTCTAGAGTGATCCACAAAAAAAAAAAAGGGTAAAAAAAAGGAATCAAGAAAAAGAAATATCATATGCCCTTGGAAAAATGAAGATTCTCAAAAGAAATTGGTCATTTGGTGTAAACCCCGTAAGCGTATATTTGAGCCTACTTGGACTTTTCTTGACAACCCAAATCCGAGCTGACATTACAACCCTTGAAAGACCATTTTGACTAATTGTGAATATTCGAATTGTTAAATCATTTAGTGAAAAATGATATTATTTGGTACAAGTGCATCTGAGAAAATTGCACACGATAAGGAGAGCAATCTTTCATTGGTTTGATGTTAGAGTTACTTTGATTGTAGACTTGTTAGAATCGATTTTGCTAGAAGAAAATGAAAAAAGAAAAGAGAAAAAAAAATAAAAAAGTGGAAGGCGAAAGCCCGAAATGGGGGTCTAAATAATTACGGTTAGTCAAAGTTGAAAACTTGAAAAAGTAGCTTAGACTAAGCTAGAGCAGAATATAAAACTGATAAGAGCTGAATGTTAGGAAATAAGATGCCAACAAAGATTATGAACAATAATGGATGAAATTGAGACTAAATGAGTTAAAGAACTAGAAGCATTAAGAAAGCTAAATTCTTTTTAAAGGCGCAGTATGAGCTGCACCATCACAAGAGGGATTAAGAAGCATCACATAATTTTGAGAACATTAATGAGATGGATTTTTGAAAGAAAATTTTGAATGATTTAATGAGATTGCTTAAATATTCACTACTTGGGAAATTGACACTAAACTTTGATACCCTTTTCATATCTTTCTTGTTAAGAAATTTATTCTTTATTTTGAAGCATGGAATCTCACGATTATTTCTTCCTTTTCATTTTTTTATATTATTTTGATTGCCGATCTTTTGGGCATATCTCAATTACAAATATTTTTTATAACCCTCACTTTTTTGCAAGGAAGAAATGTTGATTGCATTACTTTTATTATAAAGTTAAAATGATGATTGAAAAATTTTAAAAGGCTTCCTACTTCTCTTCTTTTAGGATCTTTCTCAAAGATATTTCTTGACCTTTCTCGAGATTATTTTAGGATCTTTACTCGAAGATATTTCTCAACCTCTTTAGGGATTATCTTAGGGTCATTGCTCCCAACATTTCTCAAGGTTATCTTTAAACCTTCGCTCAAAGGTTCATTTTCTTTAGAGACCAATGTGTGAAGCTCCGTTTGTATCTCAGAGACCCAAACGTGGAGTTCAGTTTTCTTTTTAGAGGCTTAGTTGTGAGGTTCATTTACATTTTATTTCATTTTAAAGGCTTAGTTGTGAGATCCATTTTATGTTTCCATTATATTTTAGAGGCCTAGTTGTGATGTCCATCTTACATTCTATTGCATTTTAGAGGCCTAGTTGTGTGATCTATTTATGTTTTTGTTGCATTTTAAAAACCTAGTTGTGAGGTCCAATTTTCATTTGCATTTTTGCTGCATTTAGCGGCCTAGTTATTAGGTCCATCTACATTTTTGTTGCATTTTGAAGGCTTCTTGCATTTTAGAGGCTTAGTTGTGAGGTTCGTTTACATTTCTATTGTGTTTTAGTGACTTAGTTGTGAAGTCCATTTTCATTTCTACTGTATTTTTGTTTCAAAGACTTGGTTGCGAGGTTCGACTTTATTTTGTTTCCACTATTTATATATTTTGGCAATTTAATATTTACGTTTTAGGCTTTGAATAATGTAAGTTTTGTTCTGATCTGTTTTGATTTCGATTGTGTACTGAGGGCTTAAGGTGTCTACTTCTTTGTATGTTCCTTGCTACACAAACAATGCATAAAAAGGGGCATAAAAAGAGGGGTAGATGTAGACATCTAAATCCGTTGAAGCAACCCAAAATCATGGCTTTGAGCTTTGATTGTATTGAATTAGAGAGTTACGAGTTTCTCTTTTTAAAATAGACCTTTTAAGCTAATTTTAGAACCAAGCTTAGTTTTAGAATTAAGATGCTCAATTTTTTAAATCATAGGCTAAGGTTAAATTCTTTCGAAATTGAGTGAGTAAATTGGATTTTGGTAATTGAAACTGGGCCATTCATGGTTGGTTTTAAGAATGAATTTGAACTGTTTTCAAATTAGGTTTTGAATTTAAAATCCAGCTTGCTTAATATTTTTATGGAACCCAGTTAGGGTCATTGAAAGTCCTTTTCAAGACTTTTTAAGCTCGAATGTTTATTTGTTTTTGAGGCCCTTTGGAAGCCCTTTTTTTACTTAAAAATCCAAATCAATTATAAAATTTAATTCAGATCCAATTTCCATTTAAAACCCAATTAGTTTTTATTTTAAAATATGAAGTCCCAAGAGTGTTTTCAAGCCCAATTTTAAATATTCAACCCAATCTGGTGTCAGGCCAATTGGAAGATCGTTTGCTAAATCAAAAGATTAACCTCGGCCAATCTGGTTAGCAATTGTGTATATAAACCTAGATAGAAATAAACCTGCAGATTAACAAGAATAAACCAAAAGATTAGCAATAATCAGGATTAATGAACTCCGTATATAAACCTGCATAGAAATAAAAAAATATATAATGGTAAGAATCAGTAGGATACTAGAAACCTTAAAAAAATAAAAAAAAAAGAGAGGAGAAAACTGAGCAGAAAAGGAAAGAAGAACAAAAAACAAAGAGGTAGATTCTTCCCTTCTCTACTTGGCTCAGCCTTTGGCCGTTATTCGTTTCGGGCCACTTGGCCATTCTTTTTTTTTTCAGCATGCATTTAGAACAAAACCAAGGGGAGCCCGACGCCGTTCTGCAGTCGTGAATGGTGGCGATGAACCCCGGCTTTCGTTTTCCCGAACTCTAATTTTCCATCTTTCTCCCCGTTTCCCCGATCCCTTCTTTTTCCCCCTCTCGTTTCTTTTCTTTCTTTTAGATTATAGATCTTCAACAATAGATCTGAGTTTTCTAAGATCTAAGAAATTAAAAAAAAAGTGTTTATAAAATATATTTTTTTCAAAATCATTTTTCAGAAGAGTTTTAGAAAGAAAACCAAAAGATTTAAAAAAAAGAAAAAAAAAAAGAAATGTTTTTAACGGCCATGGTGGCCCGCAGCCGAGAACAGAAGAACTCTTGTGTTCTCTGACGGTGGAGCCTCGTCGGAGAAGAAAGTGAAGCAAAGAAAAAAGAAAAAAGTCAGTTTAAAAACTTAGAAAGAAATGAATGCTTGTTTTGGTGTTTTAGGGTTATTTATAGGGTTATGTAAAGAGATATTTTCTACATAATTCCTTCTACGTCCTACCTTTTGCAGAAAAGGATCGCCGAATGGACTAATTGTAGTTCTCATTCCTCTGCCTTTGATTTCTCCTCGATTTTGAAATTTTAGGCAAATTAATTGCCAAATAGGTCCTCTGCTTCTTACATTTTTTTATCCTATTAATTTGGATTTCTCTATTTTTATGGTGTTTTAGGGTTATTTATAGGGTTATGTGTCACGGAAAGAATCTAAACAGAAAATATATAGAAGAGAAGAGAACCCAAAATAGAAAAAAGAAGAAAGATTGATAGAAGCATAAGAGAGAATAGTGGAAATTTTGTGTTAAACTTTTCATAACCGTTTTTCTGTTCCTTTTGTCAAGTATATATTGAAACCAAATAACATCTCACACAAACCATAGAATAGACCAAAACACATCGTTTAACTAATACAAAAATCGTACCGTTTCACCAGAATAGAAATGAGATAAAACGCAGCATACATCATAAGAGAATTAACAGAAATAACGAAAATATAAAAATATGAAAACCATTCCATAACAAATACCCCTCCCCTGAAAAGGATTCTTGTCCTCACGGATCAAACTCAGGGAAACGATGCTTAAGAGTCTGCAGGTTTTCCCAAGTGGAATCCTCAGGAAAAGTGTCCGCCCATTTAATGAGAACCTCCACAGCAGCATGGTTCCCCTGTTTAACCATTCTTCTGTCCAAGCTTCGGATAGGTGACTTGAGAAGAGGTCCATCAGACCCCACAGGTGGCAAGGAAGAAGCACTCACTGCTGAACTAATATGCTTATTTAATTGGGAGAAATAGAAAGTAGAATGGATACGAGCAGAAGGTGGTAATGACAATTTGTAGGCAACCTGTCCAACACGAGCTTCCACAGGAAAAGGTCCAAAATACCGAGGTGACAACTTCTGATTCTTGAACTTGCGCAAAGAGTGTTGGCGATATGGTTTGAGCTTCAAATACACCAAGTCGCCCAACTGAAATTCCCGCTCCGATCGATGCTTGTCCACCATTTGTTTCATTCAGTTCTGAGCTCTAGTAAGATGAAACTTTAAAACTTGGCGCATAGTTTCCCGATATTGCAATGTGCGATCAACAATAGCTACTAGAGAAGCTCCAGCCAAGTAGGGCAAGTGAGTAGGGGGTTTTGTCCATAAAGAGCCTCATAGGGTGTAGTTTGAATGGCTAAATGATAGGTGGTATTGTACCACCACTCAGCCAAGGGTAGCCAAGACGCCCAAGAAGAAGGTTTTTCCCCGGTCATACACCACAAATAACTCTCTAAGCATTTGTTAAGGATTTCTATCTGGCCATCAGTTTGAGGATGGTAGGCAGTAGACAGCTTCAATTTGGCCCCCAAACGACAAAATAATTCCTGCCAAAAATTGCTCAAGAAAATTCAATTGCGATCAGATACAATCGACTCAGATATGCCATACAACTTGTAAATATGATGAAGATATACTTGAGCTACAGTGAAAGCAGTGAAAGGATGAATCAAAGCAACGAAATGACCATACTTGGTCAAATGGTCAACCACTACAAAAATAGTGAAATTACCCTGGGACAATAGTAGACCTTCAATGAGATCCATACTAATGACCGATCAAGTACGATCCAGTATAGGCAACGGTTGCAAAAGCCCAAGATAAGCAGAATTGTCAGCTTTGCAACGTTGACAAACAACACATTCATGAACCCACTGTTTAACATCATTAGAAAGACCCTTCCAATAAAGCAAAGCTGAAATCCAGTGACAAGTAGCATGGACGCTAGAATGACCCCCCAAACACTATCATGGAAAAGGCCAAAAATGTGTTTTCGAAGCTGTAAATCATCGCCCACCACAACTTTACCCAGTCGGCGAAGGAATGTACCATTCCAAGAATACTTAGGGTGTAAATGAGGCTGCTGTTGAACATCCTGACATAGTTGGAAAAGTTTCTTGTCAGTCGTATAGAAAGCCACAATGCGAGTCCATACTTCAAACCAAGAAGAGTCCAAGTGGCCTTAACATTGGAGTAGTTCAAGAATGTGGTTATGAGGTCGTCTGGACAATGCATCAGCCACTGTATTCTGGGAACCTTGGCAATAAGAAATCGAGTAATCATATCCGAGCATTTTTGCCACCCACTTTTGCTGGTAAGAAGTGATTGCTTGTTGTTCAGATAAGAACTTTAAGCTTTGGTGGTCTGTTTTGATGAAGAAATGCCTACCAATTAAATAAGGATGTCATTTCTTAACTGCTAACAACACTGCAAGCATTTCTTTATCATAAATAGACAATGCTTGATGCTTAACCCCCAAGGCCTTACTAAAATATGCTACTGGTTTTCCATCCTGTTGCAACACAGCTCCCACTCCTTGACCACTGGCATCCGTATTTCACAAAAGGGTTCTTGAAAATTTGGTAGAGTAAGAATTGGTGCTTTACCAACAACAACTTTAATTTGGTCAAAAACAGTTTGCTCTAACAATGTCTACTACCAAGGAACGTCTTTTTTTTAATAAAGCAGTAAGAGGCTTAGCCATTAAACCATAGCCTTGAATAAATTGCCGGTAATATCCAGAAAACCCAAAAAAACCAAGCAACTCCTTGACTGACTTGGGAGGAGACCAATCTAAGACACCAGCCACCTTGGATCGATCCATGCTAACAACCCCTTGAGATATAATATGTCTCAAATACTCGACCTGAGTAGCTCCAAAAATACACTTGGACCTCTTAGTATAAAGCTGATTAGACCTCAACACTTGGATCACTTCTCGTAAATGCATCAAATATCAACCCACTGTTGAGAAATACAAGAATGTCATCAAAGAAAACAAGAATCGATCTCATCAGAAAGAAGCGAAATATTGAATTCATCAGCGACTGAAAGCTGGATGGCGCATTGGTCAAGCAAAATGGCATGACCAAGAATTCATAATGGCCAGCATGAGTTTTAAAAGCTATTTTAAACACATCCTGTTCCCACATGCAAATCTGATGGTAACCCGAACGCAAATCCAACTTAGAGAAGAAATTTGCTTGCCCCAATTCATTAAATAACTCTTCAATAATTGGAATCAGAAGCCTATATTTGATAGTCAGCTGGTTAAGCTGTCTATAATCAACACAGAGCCTCCAACTACCATCTTTCTTTTTGACCATCACCACAGAAGATGCAAATAGACTATTGTTGTCCCTAATTATTCCTGCTTGCAGCATTTCTTGTATCAGTTTCTCAATTTTTGTTTTTTGAACTGCTAGATATCGATAGGGGTGTATTTTAACAACTTTAGACTCATCGATCAGGGGAATCCTGTGATCTCGCAATCTAGCAAGAGGTAAATCGATTGGAACCTGAAATATATTCGTAAATTCATCTAGCAAATCTTGTAAATCAGGTGGCAATTGAGCTGGCTGCATTGTGAGGGCAGCCTGATCACAAGAAGTGAATAGCATAGGACTTGGTCTATTACCCACCAAACTCAAACATTTGGAAAGTTGACTGCTGGAAATAAGTTGAAATGAATCTGGTAATGTACCCTTTAAATTGCAATCCTATCCTATATGAGTGAACTTCATGGTCAAATTGGAAAAATTCCATATAATCGGCCCAAGAGATAGCAACCAATGAATACCAAGAACCAAATCAAATCCCTTTACTGATAAGATTAAGAAATCAGAGGTGAATTTGTATCCTTGTGCTTCCCAGGAAACTGCTCTACATATACTCTGAGTAGATAACCGAACCCCATTTGCTACCATCACTCACAATATACTTCTTACCAAATTCAACCTTTTAGCCACCTTAAGATCGATAAAATTGTATGTGCTACCTGAGTCCACCAATGCAGTCACTCAGTGTTAATTTGTATCCTTGTGCTTCCCAGGAAACTGCTCTACATATACCCTGAGTAGATAACCGAACCCCATTTGCTACCATCACTCACAATATACTTCTTACCAAATTCAACCTTTTAGCCACCTTAAGATCGATAAAATTGTATGTGCTACCTGAGTCCACCAATGCAGTCACTCAGTGTTATCAATAACTGCTGGAAACCTCATAGTGTTATGGCCTTGCAACCGCTAAAGAGCATGTAAGGACAATACAAGACTCGCTGGAATAGAATCGACTAAGTCCAATTGATTGGAAAAATCCTAAAATTCTTCAAAGGAGGAACTCTTCATATCAGAACCTTGTTCCCATACTGGTTCAATAATAAGTTGATACAATTGAGACTTAGAGCATTTATGACCAGGTGAATACTTCGAGTCACACCAAAAACAAAGGCCCTTCTTCCTTCTATCCTCCAACTCCGCTTGTGACAAGGACTTAGATGGAACTCTTTATCCTAAACTACCATTCACCAACCCCCTGCTAAAGGAGAGTTCCACGTTCCTTGCTGCCCTCTTGAAATAGGAAACAGAGGTCGTGACGAACTACTTGCACTACCAACAGTAAACCCCTTCTTCACTGGTCCCAACACAATATTCTTAACCTGCCAAGCTAAATTATAACCCTCCACCAACGTCTGCGGCTTAAATAGCCTGAGATACTGCCCTATTTCAGTTTTCAAGTTGTTGATGAATATGCTTAAAGCATACGATTCATGTAAGTACAACTGATTCAACAAACTAAAAAATCCATCATGGAACTGGCCAACAGTTCCATGTTGTTTAAGTGTTACCAGCTCGGTCATGGGATCAAGAAAGGAATCAGTTCCAAAACGTTCCTTAATTCCTCTAGCATACATCTCCCAAGTTAACTAATGCAACCCTCCATGTCTTTGCACAAAGAAATGATGCCAGTCTAATGCCTTTCCTTCCAAACGCAACATAACCACTCTAACTTTAGCATGTTCACCTATTTCTTCTGCCTCGAAATACTGTTCCAACTTAGACCACCAAACTCTAAAATTACTACCATCAAAATGTGGACAATCCACTCGAAAAGAAGTATTTCCAACTTCCACATTTCCTCCTCGCGAGGACATATCGAATGGCCTAGATTTGCATAGGCGATACCATGAGGTGTTCCTTTGCCGGAAAACCAGGAGGAGAACCTAAAATACCCTTCCCTTTACCACTCATCACACCTGTAACCGTAGCTGGAGGGTTTTGCCCAAAATACTGTTCAAATAAAGAATGAAGTTTAGATCGAAGTTCAGATCTTACCTCTGAACGAATCTCAGACTTAATTCCCTCCTGCAAATCCTTTAGACGTGCATTAATCCATGCATCAAGCTGAGAAAATTGAACCTGTAATTGAGTGAGTTCTCCGTGCATCATGCCAAATTCCTTCTGAATTCTTGTAGTCACTCCCTCCACAGTCATGAAAATCGACAAGGCTCTAATACCTTTGTCATGGAAAGAATCTGAATAAAAAATATATAGAAGAAGAGAAGAGAACCCAAAAGAGAAAAGAGAAGAAAGATTGATAGAAGAATAAGAGAGAGTACTGGAAATTCTGTCTTAAACTTTTCATAGCCATTTTTATGTTCCTTTTGTCAAGTATATATGGAAACCAAATAACAACTCGTACAAACCATACAATAGACCAAAACACATCATTTAACTAATACTAAAACCGCACCATTTCACCAGAATAGAAATGAGATAAAACGCAGCGTACAGCACAAGAGACTTAACAGAAATAACAAAAATATGAAAATATGAAAACCATTCCATAACATTATGTAAAGGGATATTTTCTACATAATTCTTTCTACATCCCGCCTTTTGCAGAAAAGGATCGCCGCATGGACTAATTGCAGTTCTTGTCTCCCTGCTTTTGAATTCTCCCCGATTTTGAAATTTCATGCAAATTAATTGCCAAATAGGTACTTTTCTTCTTACATTTTTTTTAATTTCGATTTTAAATCCTTTTTTAATATCATTTTTTATTTTGATTTATTTTATCCTATTGATTTTGATTTCTCCTTTTTTTTTTGGTGTTTTAAGGTTATTTATAAGGTTATATAAAGAGATATTTTCTACATAATTCCTTCTACCTCCTGCCTTTTATAAAAAAGGATCGTCGCATGGACTAATTGCAGCTCTTGTCCGTTTGCTTTTAAATTCTCCTCAATTTTGAAATTTCAGGCAAATTAATTGCCACATAGGTACTCAGCTTCTTACATTTTTTGTTTTGATTTTAAATCTTTTTTTAATCTCATTTTTTATTTTAATTTATTTTATCCTATTGATTTACATTTCTCTCTTTTTTTTTTGGTGTTTTAGGGTTATTTATAGGGTTATATAAAGGGATATTTTCTACATAATTCCTTCTAAATCCTGCCATCAGCAGAAAAGGATCGCCGCATGGGCTAATTGTAGTTCTCGTCCCTTTGGTTTTGGTTTCTCCCAGATTTTGAAATTTCAGGCAAATTAAGTGCCAAATAGGTCCTTTGCTTCGTACGTTTTTTATTTCGATTTTAAATCCTTTTTTAATTTCATTTTTTATTTAGATTTCTCCGTTTTATTATTATTGTTGTTGTTTTGATTGTTGATTCGATTTTAAACTTTATTGTATTTAAATTTTAGATTGCTTTTTGCTTTAATTATTGTTTAAATGTTGTTTTTCTTGGTTGGATAATTGTGAAATGTGGTATATTGCTTTATTTTGTTTGAGTAATGTTAGATTGTATTTTATTCCATGGTAATTTCTCATATTTTATTTTTACTTTCTATTTTAGAAGTAATGTTAGATTTGTATTATATCCCATGGTAATTCTCATATTTTATTTCTACTTACTATTTTAGAATTTGTTGTTTGGCATTTTGTTATTTACTGTATTTATCATTTTAGATTTGATTAGACATTGTGTCTTAATTTAAGTATTAGGATTATTTGTGGTTTTCTCTATAGTTGGTTAGTTTATTTTTTATTTTCATACTTTAAATTTAAATTAGTTCATTTTTGGATCTCGGATCTAAATATTAGGTTTCTCTTGATTAAATTTTTAGAAATTAGATTTTAGGACTTTTAGATTGTAGGTTTTAAAAATTTTTATGTTAAGTTACATTTAAGGTTTTATTTCTTTTAAAAATTAAATTAAGTCTTTCGGATTTAATATTTCATTTTTAATTAGATTTTTTAATTTTTGCAACCAATTATATTTTTAATTAAGATCTTAAAATTAGGTATTAAAATTATATTTTAGGATTTTTTAATTTTTTTAATTTTTAAACTTTAAATTAAAATTTAGGCATTGAACCAAATTTAGATTTGTTAAGTTTTTTTTTTTCTTTTTATAGCTTTCTTTCTCATTTATAATTTTTTAGATGTTTTTATTAGATTTTAAGATTCTTTCTCCATTTGATTTTAGAGTTTAGATTTTAGATAGTTTTGGAGTCCTCCTTAGATTCCTTAATTGTTTTCGAACAGACGTCATAGGGGTACTATAACTTTTCTTGGGTGTAATTGTACTCTTGGATTCGGAAGTCGTCGACAATACTAAGTCTTGGTTTTTAGGATTTTTCTTAGGTTTAGTTTTAAAAACTTAGATGATAGGTGGCTAATCATTTTAACTCCAATTGGTTAGTTTATTTTTATGTCTTAGGATTATTTGAAGTTTTCTCTTTAGGATTGTGTATTTTATAGTTGGTTAGCTTCTTTTTGAATTTCATCCTTTAATTTTTTTTATCTTCGGTTTTAAATTAGTTCATTTTAGGATCTTGGATTTAAATACTATGATTCTTTTGGTTAAATTTCTAGAAATTAGATTTTAATACTTTTAGATTATTTTTTAAAAAAATTAAGTATTAGGATTATTTAAGGTTTTCTCTTTAGGACTGTGTACTTTATAGTATGTTAGCATATTTTTGAATTTCATACTTTAATTTTTTTTATATTAGGTTTTAAATTAGTTCATTTTAGGATTTTGAATCTAAATAGTAGGCATTTTTCGATTAAATTTCTAGAAATTAGATTTTAGGACTTTTAGATTGTAGGTTTTAAAATTTTATGTTAAGTTACATTTAATGTTTATTTTTTAAAAATTAAATTAAGTCTTTTGAACTAGGATTTAAGATTTCATTTTTAATTAGATTTTAGAATTTTTATATCCAATTAAATTTTTAATTAAGATTTTTAAATTGGGTATTAAAATTATATTTTAGGATTTTTATTTTATTTTTTTTAGTTCTTAAACTTTGAATTTAAATTAAGGCATTGAACTAAATTTAAATTTTAGGTGTTCAGCTTTTTTTTAAAGTTTTCTGTCTCGTTTAAAAAAAATTTAGATATTTTTATTAGATTTTAAGATTTTTTCTCCATTTGATTTTAGAACTTAGATTTTAGATATTGTTGTCTTTTGAATGGTTTTGGAGTCATCATTAGATTCTTTAGTTTATTTTGAGATTGGAAACCTTGATTATTGAACCATGCAAGGTTGTTGTCGGACAGATGTTGTAAGGGTGTTATAACTTTTCTTGTGTGTAATTGTACTCTTGGATTCAAAATTCGGCGACAAGACTGAGTCTTAGTTTTTTAGGATTTTCTTAGGTTTAATTTTAAAAACTTAAATGATAGGTGGCTAATCGATTTAACTCCAGTTGGTTAGCTTATTTTGAAGTATTAGGATTATTTGAAGATTTCCCTCTAGCATTGTGTATTTTATAATAGGTTAGCTTCTTTTTGAATTTCATACTTTAATTTTTTTTATAGTAGGTTTTAAATTAGTTCATTTTAGAATCTTGGATCTAAATATTAGGTTTCTTTTGGTTAAATTTCTAGAAATTAAAATTTAAGAATGTAAGTTTTAAAATTTGGCATGATACTGAAAATAGCCTTTAATGTTTGACTTTTTTATCTCTTTGGTCATTTTTTTTTTTGGAGCACTTTAACCTTGAACATTTTTTTGGTCAATTTAATCTATTTTTAATAGAGATGTTGATGTGATTGTTAGTTGACTAATAATCAACATTTACCACTAATATGACGATCCAAATGTAATTAAATGTTGATGTGATATTATTTTCAATTATATGCCATTTAGAAATGATTTTAAAATTATTAAAAAAAACCCTAACACACAGACATAGATGATACAATCTAAGAGCAGAGTGAAGGAAGTTGGTGAAGAAAAGCCAGAGAGAGCCTTAATCCCCCAGGGGCGTAGCCAGGTGGCTGGCATGGGCCCCAGCCCCCTAAAATGGAAAATTTCATTTTAGGCCTTTAAAATTTTTTAAAAATTTTAAATTAGTAAAGGTAAAATTCCACTTTGGCCTCCCTAAAATTATAAAAATTTAATTTAATCCTTTACAAATTATAAAAATATAAACTATAAAAAATTAAAATTTCATCCGGCCCCCCTAAAAAAATTTTCTAGCTTCGGCCCTGATCCCCCTTTTTCTTCTCTGTTAATCTTTGCTTCTCTGAATCTCTTTTTGTTAATAATCTTTGAAGTTGAGGCTGTTGAACACCTAAAAATTGATCAACTCTTAGGAAATAACAATAACCATCATTGTAAAAATTGGGATGCGTTTGGGAAGAAAAGAAACAGATGTACGAAGTAGAAGCAGAATAAGAAAAAAGGGAAGGGGAAGATGAGGAAGAGGAGAAAGAACTTTTCATAACAGGTTCAAGTGCTTCCATCAACTCTCCACCATATATATCTGAACTGCTACTATAAAAATCCATTGTTGCTACGATCCCACTATCAATTATTGAATATAAAAATCCTCAACTTAACCCAAGCTTAGATGAACCAAATTTTGGCTCAATTCCACTTCCAAAACAATCAACCAAGTTACCTTTACCAAAATCCCTCAACTTAATACCAACCCTAACACCAACCATATGCTCAGCTTTCTTAGTCCCAAACCAGTCCCGATGAAAGAGATGGGTTCACCACCAAGTTTTATACAGGATTTAGGCAACATCACTGTGGAAAATGGGTTGTTGAGGTCCGGCTACCTAAGAACCGGACACGTCTTTGGTTAGACACTTTTGATATAGCCGAGGAAGCCTTATGTTAAACCGGTCTATAAACTTATGGGTGATTTTGCGAGACTCAACATCCCTAACCTTTGTCACCAAGGTTCCCATATCGGTGGCAACTTCGGTGAATACAAGCCTTTGCATTCCTCTTTTAATGCTAAGCTTCAAGCTATTTGTGAAAGCTTGGAACTCAACCAAAAGCAAGGGAACAAGAAGAAGAAATCATCAAAGGGCAGTGAAGGTGTAGAACTCTCCATCTTTATCTGCAATTTTGTCAGAGAATAAGGGGTTGACAAAATCTTCACTTTGTCAGATATTACCTTCTCGAACTTTAATGAGCAACCATGGTCTGAAATTGTTACTTCACCTGTGTGTTAGGGTTTTTTATTATTTTTTTAAATAATTTTACAATCATTTGTTGAAGTAGCATAAGACAACATAGTATCACTTCAGTTTTTAATTACATTTGGACCGCCATGTTAGTAGCTAATGTTGACCGCTAGTCAATTATTGGCTTCGTTAGCATGTCCGTTACAAATAGACTGATTTGACAAAAAAAATGTAAGGAGTTAAAGTGCTCCAAAAAGAAAAGATAAATTACCAAAGTGATCAAAAAGTCAAACGTTAAAATCTATTTTAAGCATTATGTCTTAAAATTTTTATGTTAAGTTATATTTAAGGTTTTTTTTTAAAAAAAATATTAAGTTAAGTATTAAGATTATTTTAGGTTTCCTCTCTAAGATTGTGTATTTTATAGTAGGTTAGCTTATTTTTGAATTTCATACTTAAATTTTTTTATATTATGTTTTAAATTAGTTCATTTTAAGATTTTGGATCCAAATATTAGGCTTCTTTTGGTTACATTTTTAGAAATTAGATTTTAGGACTTTTTAGATTGTAGGTTTTAAAAGTTTTATGTTAAGTTATATTTAATGTTTAGTTTTTTAAAAAAAAATTAAATTAAGTCTTTTGAACTAGGATTTAAGATTTCATTTTTAATTAAATTTTAGAATTTTTACATCCAATTAAATTTTTAATTAAGATCTTTAAGTTAGGTATTAAAATTATTTTTTAGGACTTTTGACGTTTTTCTAGTTTTTAACTTTAAATTAAAATTTAGGCATTGAAATAAATTTAGATTTTATGCTTTAAGTTTTATTTTAAAGTTTTCTTTTTCATTTAAATTTTTTTAGATGTTTTTATTAGATTTTAAAATTATTTACCCATTTAATTTTAGAGTTTAGATTTTAGATATTGTTGTCTTTTGAATGGTTTTGGAGTCCTCGTTAGATTCTTTAGCTTATTTTGAGATTGGAAACCTTGATTATCAAACCATGAATTGTTGATAGTTTTCTTGGATTTTAAGATTTTTTTTCCATTTAATTTTAGAGTTTAGATTTTAGATGTTGTCTTTTGGATGGTTTTGGAGTCATCGTTAGATTCTTTAGTTTATTTTGAGATTGAAAATCCTAATTATTGAACCATGTAGGATTGTTTTCGGACAGACGTTGTAGGGATGTTATAACTTTTCTTGTTTGTAGTTGTACTCTTGGATTCAAAATTCTTTTGGTTAAATTTCTAGAAATTAGATTTTAAGACTTTTAGATTGTAGGTTTTAAAATTTGGCATAATGCTACAAATGGCCCTTAACCTTTTAACTGTTTGGTCACTTTGGTCCTTTACCTTTTTTTGGAGCACTTTAACCCTGAACATTTTTTTTTGTCAAATTGGTCTATTTTTAATGTATATGTTGATGTGGCCATTAGTTGACTAATGGTCAACATTTACTGTTGATGTGGTGGTCCAAATGAAATTAAATGTTGAACGTGGTATTATTGTCAGTTATATGCCATTTAGAAATGATTTTAAAATTATTAAAAAAAGTTAAAAACCTTAACACACAGACATAGATAAAACAATCTAAGAGCCAGAGTGAAGGAAGTTGGTGAACAAAAGCTAAAGTGATGCTTAGGGAGTTATTCACATCAAAAAATTGATAGAAAAAAAGAGTAATTGATTTGTGATTTTTGTATTAAAATTTATCTAGCCCTTTTTTCTCTATTATTCTTCGCTTCTCTGAATCTCTTTTTGTTAATAATCTTTCAAGTTATGGTTGTGGAACACCTAAAAATTGATCAGCTGTTCGAAAATAACAATAACCATCTATGTAAAAATTGGGATGTGTTTGGGAAGAAGAGAAAGAGAGGTATGAAGTAAAAGCAAAATAAGAAAAAAAAAGGGAAAGGGAAGAAGAGGAAGAGGAATAATGTAACACCTCAAACTCGACCTAGACGTTATGGCCGAATCTAGAGATGTCACAAAGAGGGGTTTTGAAAACAAAATCATTTCGATAAATCATCCAAGTTTTACAACTATTACCAAAAATGTTATTTAGTTAATTCATTTGTCAAAATATATTTTACAGCGGAAGAGTTTAAAAATTGATATATATATTTGAGTTTTAAAAAAAAACCTTTATTTTAGTAAAAACCGTGTTTGTTTTGCCAACCGTCGAAAAAAAAACTAGTTAAATAGAAAATCGTATCCAAAATAAATCCAAACAGTTCGGATAGTCCCTTAATTACAAAACTCTTAGAAATTGCCACTGTCGACGCCACACGGGCATGTAGTCGCCTATGTAGTTGGCCGTATTGAGGCATGGTGACGTCTAAGTACGAGAAATGTGATTGTTTGAGGACGGCCTGAGGGATAACTTGAGAGCAATGATTGCTCCATAAAGGGATTGAGAGTTCGCGGTTCTGGTTGATAAGGTGAAGATCACCGAAGAGGTTAAACGTGTAGAACGCAAAGAGGATAGAGATGCTCTTGATGTTATCACGGGTACGTTCTTTATTTTTGATATACTTTATACTGCTCTAATAGACATAGGTTTTACACACTCCTATGTAGCTAGTACTGTGTCTAAAAACTTGGGGATTTCTGTTGAGAGCAGTTCTAGTGAGGTTACTGTACTAAGCCCATTGGGACAGTCTATTTGGGTTAGTAAACTTTATAGGAATGTTCCGTTAGTGGTGGAAGGGGTTGTATTTCTGGCAAATTTGATGGAGCTTCCGTTTGGGGAGTTCGACTTAATTTTGGGTATGGACTGGTTAGTTGAGCACCGAGTCAGTATGGATTGCCCGACTAAGAGGGCTATTTTAAGGACTGATGATGATAAGAAAGTGGTTGTGATCAGCAAGCGTGGAGATTATTTGTCCAATGTGATTTCTGCTCTTGTGGCTGAAAAATTGGTTCGAAAAGGGTGTGAGGAGTATTTGGCTTATGTTGGTGTTTCTGATTTTAGGGACTATTCTATTGGGGATATCATAATAGTGAGGGATTTTTCAGATGTCTTTCCTGAAGATGTACTGGGTTTACCTCCAAATCGAGAAGTTGAGTTCAGTATTGAGCTTCTACTGGGTGTAGCTCTGGTGTCTATCTCTTCATACCGTATGGCACCGAAAGAGCTTGCAGAGCTATAGGCTCAACTTCAAGAGCGTCTGGATCGTGGTTTCATTCATCCTAGTGTGTCTCCGTGAGGGGCACCAGTTCTGTTTGTAAAAAAGAATGATGAGACCATAAGGATGTGCATCGATTATCGGCAGTTGAATAAACTAACTGTGAAGAATAAGTATCCACTTCTAAGGATCGACGATCTATTTGATCAGTTCCAAAGGGCTTCAGTGTTCTTGAAAATAGATCTCTGTTCTAGGTACCATCAGCTTAGAGTTATGGAAGTTAATGTTCATAAGACTGCATTTAGGACTTGTCATGGGCATTAGAGTTCCTAGTTATGCCTTTTGGTCTGACGAATGCTCCATCTGCATTTATGGATCTAATGAATCGAGTCTTTAGCCATATCTAGATCAGTTTATCGTGGTCTTCATAGACGATGTTCTGGTCTACTCTAAGACCAAGGATGAGCATGATGAGCATCTTAGAGTAATGCTTCAGATACTCCGAGAGAAGTAACTTTACGCTAAGTTGAGTAAGTGTGAGTTTTGGTTGCATAAGGTAACTTTTCTAGGGTAAGTATTTTCTACTGATGGGATCCGAGTTGATCCTACAAAAATTGAGGCGGTGCTTGAATAGAAACAAACTAAGAATGTATTTGACATTCGCAATTTTTTGGGTCTTGTAGGGTATTATCAGAGGTTTGTTGAAGGGTTCTCTCTGATTGCAGCTTCTCTGACTAAGCTTCTGTGTAAAGGTGTTCCTTTTGTAGGGACTGATACGCAGCAATTGAGTTTTGAGAAACTCAAGTCTGTTCTAACTCAGGCTCCTGTTCTGATACAGCCTAAATCTGGTAAGGAGTTTGTGGTGTACAGTGATATGTCACACGTCGGTTTAGGATGTGTATTGATGCAAGATGGTAAAGTTGTGGCTTATGAGTCCCGTTAGCTTAAGGCACATGAAGGGAATTATCCGACGCATGATCACGAGTTGGTTGCGGTGGTTTTTGCATTGAAAATCTAGAGGCACTATCTGTACGGTGAAAGGTGTATCATCTACACTGATTACAAGAGCCTCAAGTACATTCTTTCACAGAAGGAGTTGAATCTTAGACAGCGTCGATGGATAGATCAGCTCAAAGATTATAACTACACGATAGAGTACCATCCTATTAAGGCTAATGTGGTGGCAGATGCTCTCATTTGTAGAGCGATGATTGATTTGAGAGTGATGTTCTCTTGTCTTAGTCTGTTCAATAATGGGAGTCTGTTAGCCGAGTTGTAAGTTAAGCCAACTTGGGTTGATCAGATTCGGGATAAGTAGTTAGGGGATAAGCCTCTGGGTTTACGGTTTCGTCAGATTGAGAGTGACAGTACTTCAAATTTTGGGCTGAATAAGGATAGAGTTTTATGTTTTTCAAGGTCAGATCTGTGTACTGAATGATTTTAATCTGAGGCAATCGATTCTGAAGAAGACGCATAGCAGCCTTTATGCTATGCATCCCGATAGTAATAAGATCTTTCGTAAACTTTATTGGTGGCTGAGTTTAAAATGTAAGGTTACAGATTTCGTTGCTCATTGTTTGACGTGCCGACAAGTTAAGGCTGAGCACCAATTGCCTTCGGATTTGTTCCAACCCGTTAAGATTCCTTTATGGAAATGAGAACAAGTGATGATGGACTTCATTAGTGGGTTGCCCTTGACACCCACTAAGAAAGATTCTGTTTGGGTCATCATGGATCGATTGACCAAGTCTGCTCATTTTATTTCGATTCAGACAGACTACTCTTTGTAAAAGCTAGCGAAGCTTTATATCTTCGAGATTGTAAGACTGCATGGGGTTCCTATTTCGATTATTTTTGATAGAGATTCTCGCTTCACTTCTCATTTCTGGAAGAAATTACACTAGGCTCTGAGTTCGATATTATACTACAGTACTGTGTTTCATCCTCAGACCATTGGTTAATCTGAGAGGGTGATTCATATACTAGAGGATATGCTTTGGAGTTGTGTTATAGATTTTTGAAGTAGTTGGGAGGATTATCTGCCGCTAATAGAGTTCGCCTACAATAATAGTTTTTAGTTTGGCATTCAGATGGCACATTATGAAGCTTTGTATGGTTGTAAGTGTCGTACTCTGCTATGTTGGACTGAGTTGGGTGAGCGTCGGATTTTGGGTCCTGAGTTGGTTTCTGAGACCTAAGATAATGTTAAATTGATTCGGGATCGTTTGAAGGCAACTTCTGATAAGCAGAAGTCTTACGCATATTTGTGGGTGACTTTATTTTTCTTAAAGTTTTTCCATAGAAAAAAGTTCTAAGATTTGGTTGTAAAGACGAGTTGAGCCCCAGGTTTATCGAGCTGTATCAGATTCTAAAACGTTTGGGATCAGTCACTTATCAGTTGGAGCTACCTCTAAATTTAGACCGTATCCATGATGTGTTCCACATCTCAATATTGAGGCGATATAGGTCTGATCCATCTTACGTTGTTTCTGTTGAGGAGATCGAGATCAGACCGGATTTAACTTTCTAGGAGGAGCTAGTTCAGATTTTGGATCATGATGTTAAGGTTCTGAGGAAAAAGTCTATATCGTTAATGAAGGTTCTGTGGCGGACTCATAGCCCTGAGGACTCGATGTGTCAGCAGTATCCTCATCTGTTCTGATCAGGTAAATTTTGAGGTCAAAATTTCTTTCAGGGGGTAGAGTTGTAACGCCCTAAATAATCTATTTTTGATTCTGTAAATATCCGACAAAACTGTTTATCTGCTTCAGTGGTTAAATGTTCTGGGTGTTTGTGTGAGGTGTTAGGTTCAAGTATCACATTTGGCAATTTTTGTCATTTTCTATCCAAGACTCACCCTTGTTAAGTGGGCTTATAAAAAATTATTTGTTAATCTATATTAGAATGCTTGCTAGTTCGAGTGGTAAGGGGGTCAGTGTGATAGAGGTCTTGTGTTCGAATCCTTGCATGAGCGTGGAGGTTATACTTTTACTCGGTTTTCTAATAGCGTCTTGGTGGAGTTAGATTCTGAGAAGTTGGTTGTTAGTGGGTTAGTAGGGAGTAATCTGAGGGATTTGGGAGTTATCTTTTATTTTTATTCTTTTGGTTTCCAAAATTTTTCCCTTTCTAGAATAGAAAACTGACATCGATTTGGTTTTGCTTCCCTTTGCTCCTCTGTTTTTCTTTTCTTTTGTTGTTTCCCTCTCCTTTGTTTCGATTGGTTGTCAAATGTCTATAATATGCTTTTTCGTTTTCCCTCGGTTGTTGGTAAGTGAGATTCTAGTGCTTTGTAGTTTTCGATTTCCAAATTACCGTTTGGAACCTTAATTTCTGTTTTAGTAGCAGTAAATCAAGTAGAACGGGATTCTCCTCTCGTGGAATCATAGTAGAAATTGCTCAGAAGGTTGGGTATGTGTCGAACGCTTGATTAATCATTGCTGTAGATTTTTTTTGGTTCGGTTTAATTATGGATTAAGACTAATTATGTGAGTTTGGTTTGTCGATTTTAGGTGTTGTGTGTCTAGGGAGTGTTTCCATACCAGAATCGTAACAGGTCTGTTCCCAAATCAAGAAAAATAAGGTTTCGACGAAAGTCAAAATTGTCACTGTCAATGCCACACTGGCGTGTGGTCACCCGTGTGGTTGGCTGTGTGTGAAGACACGATCACAAGGGCGACAAAAGCATGGCCGTACACATGACTCGACCATATAGTGTTGTAGGTGTGACCGTGTGGGCCATACGAGTTAGGCTAAGTTGGGTGTATGGGTAATGGGCCAGGCCGTGTGGGCCACATGGGCGAGCCACACAAGCATGTGAGCCCAGAATTCTAAAATTTTTCCTAAGGTCGCACGAGTTGTTCTGATCGACTGTTGGCCTACCGTAGGGCCGGTAAGGGCTAAGCAAACCTTATTTTATATGTTATGATGTTCTGATAGATTGAACTTAGTAGGATACTATTTGTATGCCTGTTATCTGTATATAAGCTTGTTGAGCATGTCAAATCTGTTATTTCTGTATCTGTTTTAGAGTGGGATTTGCATATAAGGAGGAAATGTTCTCTATGGCAATCACCGCCTATCATCTGGCAGCTTGGCTGCACATTATCTGATATGTGTCGCATCGACACTATATAGTGTGTAGGGATGGGTGGATGTTTTTAACCCCACATGATGTGATGGGATGGACGGAGATGGTGTGTAGAGGATGCGGGTAGGACTCACTATATTTGTTCTGTATATTCGTATATTTGTTTCTGTTATCTGTATTTGAAATGGACATAAGTCTGAATCTGCATGTGACTGTATATGAGTTTTCTGTATGTTCTGCATTTCTATTTATATTAGGTTACACACTAAGTTTTCGTAAACTCACTTCTGTTTGTCTGTTTTATACATGTAATCCACAAACTTAAGCGGATTGGTGCAGCGGAGACTTGCGGTGACCACTAACCTACGAATTGATTTGAATTAAAGGTTTTATTATTCAAAGGTTATTTCTGGGAGTTTTGTATTAATTGGACTCTCTGAACTATTGATTTTAATTTTGGAATTTGTATTTTTCGTTTAATAATTTATTTGGACGACTAGCTGAAAACACAGTTTTTACTAAAACAAAGGTTTTCTAAACTTACGAATGGGATTTTAAGAAAATAACATTTACTATAACACTTGCTACAAAATTTCGTTTTGGCAAATAAAGCAATTAGTTAATGTTTTTGACAGGGGATAAAACGAATATGAGTTTTCTGAACTGAAATGATTTAATGTAACTGTTTTCAAAATCCATTCCTTGTGACATCTCCAGATTTGGCTACAATGTCTAGGCCGGGTTTGGGGTGTTATATTGTTGCTTACCATTAATCGAGGGTAATAAAAATTGATTGGGAAGAATTAAATGCACATTCATGAGGAGGGCATTTAGTTCATAATTTTGAATAGCACTTTAATACTTGAAAATTTTTGGATGATGTATGTACTTGAGTTACATATTTACAATTTTTAATTTGAGTATAATTTTATCGATGCATAACCAAGCAAAGAGTTAATTATGCTTAGTGTGTTGAGTTTATGTGTTTTAGCCTCCATCAAGTGTCATCACTTGGGACGAGGAATGAATTAAGTTTGGGGGTGTGATAACTCTAAAATATATATAGTTATCTTCAGCACTTTTGGACTAATAATTCATGCAAATTTTGAGTGGTTGATAACTAATTTCCTAGTTTTTTTTATATAATTTTGTCTTGTTGGATAATGTTAAGATAAATTTGTTATCTTGATCTTTTTATATGCTAAACACATGATTTTTGTAGTTTTTAAGATAGTTGGTACACTGGAAGGAAATATGGACTTGAAACTCACTTATGGATGTTGAGTACTGGAACATCTCTACAGCAAAAGCCTACGGGATTAGGCTGATGTAGTGTCATCTTTGGACTCCCTAAATATGCTTATTGGACCTCAAAACTCCTCTTGACCCAACTCTAAGCTGGGTTAACAAATCTGGATAGCCCTCTAAGGGAGGAAGGAGCCCAATCGTCCACTTGAGGTGCCCAAACCGTCCATGGGACTTGGTATTCACCTAATTTAACCACCAAATTAGTATGAAGAGAATTAATGATCTCTCTCATCTACAAATCATGCAACCGTCTACCTCTCTCCATAATTCAAGCAACTTCCTCCCTTTGAAACAAGAATGTCGTCCACTCCTCTACAAATCAAGGGTCGACCACCTACATGGAGAAATTTAATGGAAAACATGATAAAATAGGGGGTTTAAACAAGTATAAATAAGGGCAAGAAATTGGGGTTATTGACTCATCAATCGATCAATCATTATTATTCACTCACACCACATCTGATAAAGCAACACACGAGTTTGAGAGAGCAATTTAAAGGTTTTTTTAGAGCAGCCAAATTTGGCACTTTGAGAGTAGTTGTGCATAGAAGCAAATGAAAAGAAAAGAGGAAAAACAACATGAACAGTGCCACAGAAAATCAACTAAATCGGCTACTTATTTCTTTCCCTTTAATCTTTTATTTTGTTTAAAGTTGATAAACATGATTGCCATTTACTCTTTTGCTTTCAATTTAATGATAATGATTTAATTCTATTAATGCTAGATTGATTGAAATCCCTTAGCTTATGTTATTAATGCTTTGTTGATGTTGTAATGTGTTTTGGTTGTTTTTCCATTCAAATAAAATCATGAACATGATTACTCATGCATAATTAAAGTAGGGAGGCAATGACTTGATTGCTTAATCCAAACAAGATGGTAATTAGTAGACGCAATATTTTTATGGTGCATGCTTAATCTCGTAATGATTGAATTAGTAATAATATTTAGCAATATTGTTACCTTACATAATCCTTAAATATGAAGTCTGCTTATGAATCTTTTGAAGTTAATTGAACATAGAAGTATGTTGAAGAAACTTAAAAGTTAAAAATATGACTTCATAACTTAAAAATTCTGAGTTAGTACCATGGTTCTGTTGTAACATCATTGGCATTGCTTTTAATAATTTTAAGTTAAGGAAAGAAAATAATCTAGCTTCTTCATGTCATAATAATTTAATATTATGATCCGTTGCTTATTATTCTATGTTACACTTTCATTTGTTTTAGCATACTTAGTAATTTAATTTAGGTTAATAGTTACCTCAATTCATATTTCCTTATTTCTAACACCAACTTCCCATTTGATAAATTTCATAATATTTCTTTCATATATAGTCCCTGTGGAGACGATACTCTATACGAGCTATTTTATTACTTGTTTACGAATGTGTACACTTGCACATCATTCGATAATTTCGCGACACCAGAGGGGAAGCATGCAGCCATTGATGTTGCGACATCCAACTTCGAGCTAAAAGGGGGAGTATACGGCATTCAATGTCATGACACTGGTTCGACAAGGCTCATTTATAAACCAAGTTTTTTTGTCTGCACAATCATAATTAACATGTTTAGCAGCTTGTAATTGACCTAATTTGGTCATCTAACCTAAACGCTATAAATGATAGTGCTCAAAACTTAATTACAAAGCTTAGTTCATGATTTAAACTTTATTTTTGGTTCTTAGTTAGGTTTTAGTGTTAGATTTCAATTTATTTTTTAGTTGTAAGCGTTATTTCAAGTTCAACCTCAGTTTTAGTTTATTTTTGTTTCTATATCGTTTCTGTTAATTGTTTTTTGCTGAAATCACAATCAACACATTCATTCAAGGGTTTCGAGATTCAAGCGTAATTTGAAATCTACAAATTCTTTCATCTCTGTTCTACTCTCCTTATTTTACATTTGTTTAATGTTGAATAAAGTGATAGGATATCTTGCATCTAGAATAGGTCGTAACTAAACCTTCTAAAGTGTTGATGAATTGAAATGAATAGATTAGCTTGGGATTAGGGTTTCGCATCTAGTTAGTTGGAGTAGATTAAATGGAATAAACCTTAGAATTGACAACTTTAGAAAGTTATTTAGGTAGATGAGGCCGAAAGGGTAGTGTGCTAGGAATCAACTTAATCTAACCCGGTTTAGTTTATCAGGTTGAAAGATAAGTAAACTAAGTCGATCAGTTAATCTCATTATAAGTCGAAAGGTATTAATTAGGTTAATTGTTATCTAATTAGTTAAAAACCCTAGACTTAGGTTAATTATGAACACGAATGTGATTCATCCTTCTGCTTGCATAATTGATTTTTGATTTTGGTATTTCTTTTCTGTTATTTTATTCTACAACCCAATTACTTTAATTCTGTCGAAAATGATTTTGACACAAGTAATATTTAGTTTAGTGTGCAACTTGTATTATCAATTTAGGGCCCCTTTGGATAGGCGGTGCATTTACCTATAGTTAGTGTAAAAATAGAGGTGGCGATGAGATTAGATATTGTACCGATACTGTAGTGTAAGAGAAAAAGACAATTAAACGCACCGCACTAGAGGTAAATGCCCATTCAAAAGGGACCTTAGTTTAAACAAGCCTCCCTTGGGTACGATCCTCGGAATACTTTTTGTATTTTGTTGTAATAAACTATATTACAATTTTACATGTACACTTGCAGACACCACACATAGTTTATATATCAGATTGAATTTTTCTAAGCCTCGGCACACGCATGTTGGGGTACGATCATTCTTACATTTTTCCTATGCTACCATCTGGGATGGCCTAGCAGTAACAGCATGGTCATTCTTACATTTCAAGCTCTTTTTTCTTCAAACATGGAAGACAGTTGCTCTTGGGAAGAAGATGATGACTTTGTCATCTTTTCCCACTTAATTTGCTTATATAATTTAATTAGTTAAACTTAGTTAATTTACTTAATCATAATTAATTAAACCTTAATTCTTCATTAAATTAAGCTAATGATAATTTACATCACATCCCACTAACATTTATCTCAATTGGTTTATTTTCTAGTTTGGTCCTTCGAATTATTGTTATTTAAGTCTCCAAGCCTTATCCTAATTAAAAACCTATAGTGATTAAACTTTTTCAATTTAGTCCCTAGGCCTTAATTAAACACAATCTCAGCTAAATCACTTAGCCATTTTTCAATTCAACAATATATTAATTTCGTAAATATTTCTATTTAATATTTACGAATTAAGTTTACGGAAATAGAATACTGAAACCACAATTTTTGACACAACTGGATATTGGGTTGTTACAACCCAAGAGTACTTCAATTAGATCTATAAGATATACGGTCTTCCTAAATCTTTGGTGTCTGATTGGAACAAGATTTTTATCAGTCAATTTTGGAAGGAGCTTTTTAAAAAGCTTGGCACGTGATTGCACATGTCCATTACCTACCACTCTGAGAGTGATGGGCAAAAAGAAGTCCTCAATAGGTGCTTAGAGAGTTACCCGTGGTGTATGACTGGTGAGAGACCAGGGGATTGGTTCTTTTGGTTATCCCTAGCTGAATGATGGTACAACTCCACGTTCCACTTAGGTATACAAACTACACACTATGAAACCTTATATGGACAGTCACCTCCCCATTATGTACCTTATCTAGCTGGGTCTTCAACAGTTGCCTATGTTAATAGAAGCTTGCAGCAGCGTAAAGCAGCAAAACAACTCCTTTAGTTTCATGTTAAGAAGACCCAAGATAGGATGAAATAGCTTGTATATCGTAGGAGAAGCGATAGAACATTCCAAGTTGGGGAGCTGTTATACCTTAAGCTATAGTTGTGCAGACAACACACAGTCAAGAAGGTGTTGAACCAAAAATTGTCTCCTAAGTTTTTTGGGCCTCTTGTTGTTGAAGCAAAAGTGAGAAAAGTGGCCTATAAACTCGAATTACCTCTGGGGTCTCGCATTCATACCACCTTCCATGTCTCTCAACTCAAGCAACATGTTGGGAAGCAACCGGTACAACGGTCTTACCTATAGTTGGTCTTGATGGAGCTAAGCTTGAGGAGCCATCTCGCATCATTGATAGATGCATGGTTCGAAGGGGTAACCAGACTTCATTGAAGTATTAGTTGAATGGACTAACATATTTCTTGAAGATGCAAGTGGGAATCTCTCCAGGAATGGCAGAAGAAGTTTCATGCTTTTGATCATTGATGACAAGGATATCTCGAGTAGGGGAGTATTTGTTATGGAAAGAATTAGCAGTAGAAAAGGACAGTTAAAGTTGGCTAGTTCAACACTACATTTTAAATTAAAAATGTTAGTAAAATGGTGTGTTTTAAAGGAGGATTAAGAGTGTTGTGTTTTCTGTTTAATGAAACGGTGAGTTTTGGGGCTAAGGGTTAACAACTATCATGTAACAATTCTTTAACCGAAACTTCTATAACTTCCTTTTTTTGCCTTTTTAGCATGGCTAGGACAGTAAGCAGTTATGGATGATTTTGAATGAATTTTCTTCCTCTCTTGACCTTTCTGCTCTAGATTTCTCTTCTTCTTTTCTTCTTATCTAAGCACACATGCTCTTGAAAGCTGAAACTGAACTTAAATTCTGTAATTACATTCATTGACTAATAGGTTTAAACTCCGTCCTTTTATCATTGATGCCTTCAATTAGAAAAAAAGAGACATCAGGATCCATGAGCAGCTTCAAAGTCCCAATCTCTCTTCCACCCCTAGCCTCAAAAATGGGATGGAACAAAGAGGTAGAGAGTCCCCAAAACTAAGCAAAACTCATACAAGAATGAGACGTGGTTATAGTGATAGGAAGCGAAAACATGGCTAGATGGAGAGAAAAACTCGAAGCCACCAAGAGAGGAAAGGACCCAGGACTCCACAAAAGCCAATCTCAAACCTTTTAACTCCGATGGAGAGATAAACGGAAAACAATGGAGATAAAAGCCCACAAGGGGGGGGGGAATGGAGATATAGACCAAACCAATGAAAAATTGACAAAAACAGTGGTGAGAACTAAACAGTCAAGAAAACACTCTAAATATATTTTTCAGTAACAGATCTAATTATCACGAAATAAACATTAAAATTATGTTTCTTAAATCATAGAAACCTTCCGAGTAAACTTTTTCCTAATTGAAAATATGTACACTAATTGATTGACGGTGCTAACACTTTGAGTGGGTATCAAAATCATTTTTTCTTATTCTGTCAAAAGACTTATCAATTATTCCCAGCTTTATTTTTTTCAAACTATATAATTTCAATCCTTTGTAAACGACATTGATAAAACATTCACATTATATTACACCAAGAAACTGTATAAAACTAGACCAATATTCTTAAATAGAAATTTGCCTCCACTTGCTGCGACAGGAAGCTGGTCAAATTTCATAGACAAAAAACTGTGTGGAAAGTTCAAGAACATCGGCAGCAAGAAAACCAGGAAAACCAGCTTCGACTCGAACCAGTTTGGGGTGAAACCGGGCTTTGTGCCTCCTTTTCCTCTGTAAATTCGTTCTTCTCCTCCTCCAGCGGCTGCTGGGGCAGTGGTTGCTGCTGCTGGTGTGATCCCTTAATGTTTTGGTCAGCATAAACGGAGCTCAATCTTCCACCATCAGTGGCTGTCAACCTGAAATGAAACCGAAAACAGGTCAATGTAATGCTTTTGGTGGCTAAAGGAGATGATAAGCCCGCATCAGAAATCTTTTCAAGTACTGAAATTAGCTAGATTGGAAAGTGACACGAACCGAGCTTAACCTATTTTCTACTAGAGAAAAACGAAAGCATGTAACTATGGACATAAGATGAAAGGAGAAAGAATTAGAACTTACACAGGGAAGGTAAAGGAAATGCTGATATTGCTGTCCTCAGAAAGGCTGGACATGCAATTCATAGGCAAATTTTTCACTTCTGCGGTAGGTTTCTTTTTCAGGCTAAGATTGCCAACAGCTGCACTATGATCCACAATCGGAGAATTGCCAACTGAACTTTGAACCTCAGCCTCAGCCATCTTCAGCTCGCTATGGCTATGGTCTTCTGCAACTTCATTGGTTTTGGCCACTGTAGCCTCATTTCCTGAATCTTTGGCTGTATTTTCATCCATTGCAGCTATATCATCCAACTCTTTCAGAGACGGTAACACGTTCTTTTGAGCAATGATTTGCTCGTCTAACTTGGTCAATTCTCCAGACTTGTATAACATAAAGAACTGATCCTTTGAGAAGCTGCCATTTCCCACATGAATGCTGAACAATGATTCATTTGAAGCAGTGCTCCAATCCATGGGCGTTGCAGGCTTCCCACTGAAAACCGAAGACGGTATCCTATTCGGTACGTAGACTTGCTTTTCTTGCTTATCGGTTGAACTCGCAAACGAAACACGAACCTTTTTTGGTGATTTGAGTTCGGATTTCCCGGTATGATCATCATTGGAGTCATTGTTTCCAAGGAAATCAAAAAGGTCCTGAGATGAACCTGATCCTGATGAGGAATAAGAGTCTGAACTTCCATGGCTTGACAATGGTTTAATTTCGTTCAAATTAACTTCATAATCTGTCAAATAGTGCCTGCTGCTTCCTTCTCCTTCTTCATTAAATTCATGACCACTTCCCATATTCTGAATCAGAATTGGCTTCGTGAGGTACAAAATTAAGGTAAAAACTAAGGGAATTTACCTAAAATCTCCGTTGAGCTCTGAATACAGTAGAAACATATATAAATGAATCAAAACTCACTTAAAACATTGACAATAGTATTGGATCTTCAAGAAGAGCAATCATACTCTCTTCAAAGCAATCTGCTAAAAAAGGGATGAAAGAATGTAGGGGAAAACTAAGAGGAAAGGAATGGGATATAAACAAAAAAAAGATTTGCAAAAATGGGTAGCAAAGAGGAGATTTCGGATGGCTAAACGAGCTTCTTTTTTAGTTATTTTGGAGGGTTTAAAGAGACTAATCAACCATTTTCTTCAAACTAATTGAAACAACATTTACCAACTTACTAACATAGTGAGGTTGGGATTTATTTTGGTGAGTGAGGTTAATTGAGTGCTTCTAATTTTGTTGTGTAAATTGTAATTTTGATAATTAGTTTACCTTTTCCATCATTAATTCGGGTATCGGTAAAACGCAAATAACAAAACAATCCCAACTCATAATAATTAGAGTTTTTTTAGCAAAAGTTGTAATAATAATAGTAATAATAAAGAGTAATTTCAAGTTCAATACATTACATGATATTTTATTATAAGAATTTGGATTTTTTAATACTTTTTAAAATAATAATTAATTGATAATTAAATAAATCAACCATTTTATTTGACAAATATAATATTGATACCGAATTGGCTATTTTAAATATTTTATATTTATAAATAAGAATTTTGATTCTATTAAAAATTAAATAAATTTATATAATAATAAGAATTTATTTATATTAGTAAAAAAATTTGTGATATTTTTAACATTCTGCTTACCATTCTTACAAAAGTGGCAGCACCAATATTCATTTATATTGATGCTTAAGAAGTTTCAACAGCTCTTAATTCCACAGATGATGACTGGTCTGAGTTTGGTAAAGTCGTACATGAGAGTATAAAAGCTTGCTTAGCTCAACTTATATTTTGATTCCATGAATATTGGAACAATTTCATTTTTACGATTTTTTTTTATATTTAACTACATACTATAAATTCTACTTAAAAGAAAAACTATATTTGTACGAATGGTAAGTAGAATGTTAAAAAATATTTACTAATACAAATAAACTCTCTACATAAAATATTATATATATTAAACTTACACATAATATTTTTTACATTTTAATATCTATATATAAAATATTACGATGTTATTACATGTATAAGTTTGTCTTTCTATTTTTATTGAATTTTTTTAGAACGATAATATTTATATAAGAGTTTAGAATGTTTTATTTTGTACAAAGTTTTATTTTTGATTTTTAAAAATTAAGTGTAGGCTTTAATTTTATGTTGTTAGTTAAAAGAGTAAACAATCCTATATTATCTAAGAAGAAGCTGCAAATTAATTATGAATCTTAAAAAAAAAAAAGCCTAATTTGGTTTTTGTTATTATTAAATGTTATAAAATTAAAAATTACTACTTTTTTATAAATTTTATAAATTTTTTTATCATTTTAATACTTTTTTATATAATTTCAAGAGTTTTAAATTATTTTTAATAATTTTATATAATTTCTAATTTAAAAATCAATTAAATTCTCGTAAAATAATAAAAAAAAGTCAATTAAATATTTTTAAAATAATTAAAAAATAATGAAGCCTTCCGCAGCAAGTGCCACATTATCATTTTTCTATGCCAATTGTCACATTATCACTCAACGGTTGTTTAGGGACTTCAACTGAAAATTATATTTTAAAGGTTGAATTAATTACTAACTTTCAATTAAAGATTTAACTTATTGCAATTCCCCATTAGAGGTTTAAATGATTATTTTAATTATTTCAAAATAGCTTTAACGATTAATTTTAATAATAAAGTTTCAATTATAAAGCAATTCTACCCTTTTTTTTCTTAAAAAAATTGATTAAAATGCTTTATTGTATATTTTTATTATTTCAAATTATTGTATTTGCTAAAAATAGTTTGAATTATAATTATTCAAATAAATAAATATTTGTCTTTACTTATGTTTAAATTGATTGGATATAATGCTTGAATTAGCTTTAAAAAATTTCTTACCAAGGCCTGTAATTTTTATTAAGAAAGAGAAGATATTATATAATAGAACAATTAACAGTAGCAAAACACCAAGCCAATTTCCAATTTTCAGACCCTTCGAAACTCGTTTAACCGTAGCATTTCTTTGAATATAAAGGATTAAAATCCAAAATGGGTGTCTCATCAAAACTTCTCTGGTAACGTAGGATGGGTAACACTCTTCGTTCATAATTTACCTGAAATGATGCATCCAAAGGGTCTTTAGATGATTTTCCAGTACCATGAGAAAGTCATTGATGCTTTTATTCCTAAAAAGAGATTCGAATTCGTTAGGTTCACGACCATGAATGATGCTCTTATACTTCAACAAGACTCAAAACGAATCTTAAGGAGAGTCAGATCACAAAAGGTCGGAGTCCTTCAAACAAGTTAGAGATGCATTGGGAGATTGGGCTGCTGTTGGTGCATTGAACATTTTGTTGTTTCTCAATCTCCATGATATTGCCCGCTCCCCACGATTATTAGCATAAAGTAGCAGTCGCCTCCTCAAGCAAGGGTGGAACAAATTAAACATAGATGGGTCAGCTCTTGTCAATCCTGGTAGACTGGGAGTTGGCATGCTCGTAAGTGATAGTCGATGGGTGCTTACTAAAATATCTCTATACCTCAAGTGTCCCAAGTCGAGCTATGAACACTTAAGGATACCCTTACACTTGCGAGAAATGTTGGAATATCTAAGAGGTTGATGCTATCAGTGTAAATAGTCTTATTAGGATCCATACGATGACTAACCTACTCTTGTTCACCTTGAAGTATGAATGCAGGACTCTCCTTGAGTAGTTCGAACACTACAAACTGATTGAGGGAACCATTGTGTGAATATGCTCGCAAGACTTGGGAGCAATTTTTCAAATCCCTCGGATGCAGATACTGTATGACCTAATTATTTTTAATGATTTTGTCAACAACCGCTGGACTTGAAAAAGAAATAGTGAGCAGTAACGTAACAATGATGGTTCTAAACATTGTTGCAACAAAAAATAAAATAAATGAAGATGTGAGCCGTAACACAATAGCAAAAATATAAAGAAAGTAAAATCAGTTTTATCAACGTAATTCAGATATAACAATTTTATGTTGCGTATAATATTATTCGATAATCTGTTAGAAATCAAACCCACTCCAAGCATAATCTAGAAGCATGAGACGTGGAGCAATTTTGTACCATGCAAAGTGCTGAAATTTTAGCCATACAAAGTGCTCCATTATTGAGATGTTTTGTGGCTGGAAATTAAGTGGATTAATAGCCACATTTGTTGTCACTTTATCAGCCTATAAATAGAGGCTTGAACTTGTGTTGTAATGAAGAAAAATTAGAAGAAAAAAGAAATAAGAGAAGCAACGTGAGTGAGAGTGAGAAGGTTAGCAAACCTTGAGTGAGTTAAAATCTAGCAGCAGCTAGACTATCTAGTCATTGAGAAAATATTTGTAATCTTCGTATTGTAATATATTGAGTGTGTAATAAAAAGTAAATTTTCGGCCCATCACGTTTCCAACAAGTGGCATCAGAGCTACGGTTCGGAGCTTGGTTCGGAGTTCGGTTCGTGTCCGGTTCGTGTCCAGTTCGGAGTACCTTTGGTGTTCATCTAACAAGTCGATATGGGCGACGTAATTCAGCTACAAGTTCCACAATTGACGAAGACAAATTATGGAAATTGGAGCATTCGAATGAAGGCTTTGCTCGGTTCGCAAGATTGTTGGGAGATCGTTGAAAAAGGATACATCGAGCCCGGAGATGCCGCTACAGAAGCAGCTTTATCAAATGACGCTAAGAAGGCGTTACGAGAAGCACGAAAGAAGGATCAAAAGGCCTTGAATAGTATCTTTCAAGGTATGGATGAATCAACCTTCGAGAAAATATCAGATGTGAAGAACGCGAAGAATGCATGGGAGATTTTGCAAAAATCATTTCAAGGTGTAGAAAAAGCTAAAAAGGTACGCCTTCAGTCACTTAGAGCTGAATTTGAAATGTTAAAAATGAAGAGCTCCGAGAATATCGATGACTATGCCAATCGTGTAAAATCGGTGGTAAATGAAATGAAACGAAATGGAGAAACTCTTGACGAGGTAAGAGTGATGGAGAAAATTCTACGGTCACTCACACGCAAATTCGAGTACGTAGTCGTTGCCATCGAAGAATCAAAAGATTTGTCAAAGATGTCGCTCGAAGAACTTGTGGGTTCTCTGCAAGCCCATGAGCAAAAGATGAAGCTAAATGAAGATAGTGAAAATCTTGATCAAGCCTTGCATAGCAAGTTGTCCGTCGACGACGGAGAAACAAGTAATAACTTTAGCCAAGGAAGAGGAAACCGCAGAGGATACCGTGGAGGCTACCGTGGTGGAAACAGAGGAGGAAGAGGATCACGAGGACGTGGAAATCAATCATATGGGAGATATCAAGAAAATAAAGATTATCAAACATCCAACCGTGGACGTGGATCTAGAGGTCGTGGCCGAGGCAGATTTCAAGAAAATAAATCTCAGGTACAATGCTACAACTGTAACAAGTATGGACATTTCAGTTACGAGTGCAGATCAACACACAAAGTGGATGAAAGAAACCATGTAGCAGTCGCAGCAGAAGGCAACGAAAAAGTGGAATCAAGTGTCTTTCTCACTTACGGAGAAAATGAAGATCGCAAGAGAAGTGTGTGGTATCTCGACAACGGTGCAAGCAACCACATGTGTGGAAGAAAGGAGCTGTTCACAGAATTAGATGAAACAGTTCATGGAAAAATAACTTTTGGAGACAACTCACATGCAGAAATCAAAGGAAAGGGCAAGGTTGTTATAACACAAAGGAATGGAGAGAAGAAGTACATCTCAGACGTTTACTACGTACCAGCTTTGAAGAGCAACCTGATCAGTCTTGGTCAACTCCTAGAAAAAGGATATGAAGTTCATATGAAAGACCGCTCACTCGCCATCAGGAACAAAAGTGGAGAATTAGTTGTTCGAGTTGATATGACGCGAAATCGTCTTTTCACCCTCGACATCGAGTCTGGAGAAGTAAAATGCATGAAGACGGATCTGAAGAATGAATCATGGTTGTGGCACTTAAGGTACGGACATCTCGGATTTTCTGGCTTGAAGCTGTTGTCGAAGACAAATATGGTGAATGGATTACCAAGTATTAATCATCCAGATCAACTGTGTGAAGCCTGTGTCAAAGGAAAGCAGCATAGGCAGAAATTTGAAGTAGGAAAATCTCGAAGAGCTAGAAGACCATTGGAAATTGTACACACCGACATATCTGGTCCGTACGACATTGAATCACTCGGTGGAAACAGGTACTACCTAACTTTTATTGATGATTATAGCAGAAAATGTTGGGTTTATTTTCTCAAAGCAAAATCGGAAGCCCTAGAAAAATTCAAGGAGTTCAAAGCAATGGTGGAAAAACAGAGTGGTCGATATTTGAAGATACTCAGATCCGATAGAGGAGGCGAGTATACTGCAAAGCTTTATGAAAGTTTCTGCAAGGATCATGGAATCATTCATCAGTTAACAGCCAGACGCACTCCACAACAAAACGGAGTTGCAGAAAGGAAGAATCGGACAATTCTGGATATGGCAAGAAGCATGATAAAAGGTAAACACCTTCCGAGAACTTTCTGGGCTGAAGCCGTTGAATGCGCAGTTTATCTGTTGAATCAATGTCCAACAAAAAGTGTAAGACACAAGACACCAGAAGAAGCATGGAGCGATCACAAGCCAAGAGTTGGACACCTCAAAATTTTTGGATGCATTGCATATGCACACGTTCCTGAGCAACAGAGGAAAAAGCTTGACGATAGAGGAGAGAAGTGTATCTTTATAGGCTATGACAAAAGAAGTAAGGCCTACAGACTTTATAATCCTCTTACTAAGAAATTGATTATCTCAAGAGATGTCGAGTTCGATGAAGCGGATTACTGGAGATGGAGTGAAGAAGAAAAGAAAGTGGAAGGATTATTTTTCAACGAAGACAACAATGATGTCATCAACCAAGAAGAACAAGGCGATGATCAAAGTCCTGGTACAACAGCCCCTTCGTCACCAACCAGCAGCAGCGGAAGCAGCAGCTCAGATGAAGCACCCACAAGAACACGGAGTCTCAACGACATCTACAATTCTACGGAACCTGTAGAGACGCAGTTCGATTATTCACTATTCTGTCTAATGACAGAATGTGATCCAGTGACATACGAAGAAGCAATTGAAGACAATAAATGGAAGAAGGCCATGGACGAGGAGATTGCTGCAATAAGAAGGAATGACACGTGGGAGCTAACAAGTCTGCCAGAAGGACATAGCCCGATTGGTGTCAAGTGGGTGTACAAGACGAAGACCAACAAAGAAGGAAAAGTAGAGAAATACAAGGCAAGACTAGTCGCCAAAGGCTACAAGCAAAGACAAGGAGTGGACTATGATGAAATATTTGCTCCAGTCGCAAGAATAGACACAATTAGGCTTCTCATAGCGGTCGCAGCACAATACAAATGGAAAATCTATCAGATGGACGTCAAGTCTGCATTCCTGAATGGCTACTTGGAGGAGGAAGTCTACATAGAACAACCACCTGGATATAGCATACAAGGAAAGGAGGACAAAGTCTACCGATTGAAGAAAGCTTTGTATGGATTGAAGCAAGCCGCAAGAGCATGGAACACAAGGATCGACGAGTACTTCCGAAGAAATGGATTCATCAAAAGCCCGCACGAGCACACCCTGTACACAAAGAAGAATGGATATGGAGATATCATGATCGTATGCCTATATGTGGATGACATAATCTTCACCGGAAACAATCCAGGTATGTCTGATGATTTCAAGAAAGCTATGACTGAAGAATTTGAAATGACAGATATCGGTGAGATGTCATACTTTCTTGGAGTCGAGGTGAAACAAATGCAAGATGGAATTTTTGTCTCTCAAAAGAAGTATGCGGAGCAGATTTTGAACAAGTTCAAAATGAAGGATTGCAAGCCAGTAGTCACGCCAGCTGATCCAGGGATGAAGCTAAGTGTTGATTCGACAAGGGAGTCGATAAATCCGACGTTGTTTAAAAGTCTCGTTGGAAGTTTAAGGTATTTGACAATCACACGACCAGATATTACATATGCAGTAGGATTGGTGAGCAGATTCATGGAGAAGCCGAAGCAAGACCACTTAATTGCCGCAAAAAGAATTTTGAGATATATCAAAGGTACGATGAACCATGGTTTATTCTATACCCACTCACAAGATTCAAAATTAGTTGGCTACTCAGATAGCGATTATGGGGGAGACTTGGATGATCGGAAAAGCACTTCCGGATATGCATTCCACATCAGTTCCGCAGTTTTTTCATGGTCGTCAAAGAAGCAACAAACAATTGCTCTCTCAACATGTGAAGCAGAGTATATGGCCGCAGCAACTTGTACATGCCAAGCAATGTGGTTGAAGAATATTTTGGGAGAAATAGGTGTTTCAAATGAAGGTCCAATTACCATCTACGTTGACAACAAATCCGCTATATCACTTGCCAAGAATCCGGTGTCGCACAGCCGAAGCAAGCACATCGATACGAAGTATCATTTTATCCGAGAGCAAGTGAAAAACAAAAACGTGGAGTTGGTCCATTGCAGGACAGAAGATCAACTGGCAGATATTTTCACAAAGCCGTTGAAAGTGGAGACATTCAACAAATTCAAAGAGAAGCTCGGTATGAAAGTTGGGTTTGAGGGGGAGTGTTAGAAATCAAACCCACTCCAAGCATAATCTAGAAGCATGAGATGTGGAGCAATTTTGTACCATGCAAAGTGCTGAAATTTTAGCCATACAAAGTGCTCCATTATTGAGATGTTTTGTGGCTGGAAATTAAGTGGATTAATAGCCACATTTGTTGTCACTTTATCAGCCTATAAATAGAGGCTTGAACTTGTGTTGTAATGAAGAAAAATTAGAAGAAAAAAGAAATAAGAGAAGCAACGTGAGTGAGAGTGAGAAGGTTAGCAAACCTTGAGTGAGTTAAAATCTAGCAGCAGCTAGACTATCTAGTCATTGAGAAAATATTTGTAATCTTCGTATTGTAATATATTGAGTGTGTAATAAAAAGTAAATTTTCGGCCCATCACGTTTCCAACATAATCCAATAAAAAATCTTTACTGACTAAAGTTGAATCACTCCTTACAACTAGGATACAGCCCCAATAGAGTACCGAATTACAATCAATCACAGTCCCAATAACACCCCATAAACATTCTGAGAATCAGTGAAACAAAATAAATTCAATTCAGGTTACTAAAAGAAAGCTGGAAAGGGAAAAAATACATTTAAGAAAACTAATCCAATCTTCTAGCAAAATCGATAATAAACCAAGGTAAATCACGACTATAAATATAAACCAACGGCAGAGAATAAAGTCTTGATAAGTCTTCTGAAACCAGATTCAAATTAACCATTAAAATAGCACATGGTCAACCATCATCCAAATGCCCAGTAAAGAAAAACTAAAAAAAATGGACTTCAAACACTCAGATATTCGGCTAGCTTGGCCCACAAAGAACATGGTCAAAGATGCCAATATACAGCCTTTCAACTGGAGCAAGATCTCGTTCAACAATACGTTCAAACAGCCCACAAGACACTGAATGTTGGCAGCAGATTCCAAACACATTCCTGCAGAACATGGGGACAGCCGAAGGTTCCAACAAGACTGTGTAATCCTCATAGTCCATGCCGAGTATTAGAAAGAAGGAAAAAAGTAGGATGAATATTAGATAATATACAATAGTGAGCAGGAAGTTGAATCTATTAGTAAAGCGGTTAAGTTTCAACTCATTAGTAGTTAGTTTGTCATGAGAGCTTATAGCTTATGTTTATAAATTGTAATCCAATCTAAAGTGAATTTCAAGTATTCAGTTTCTCAATACGATTTCTGTTCCCTCTTTCTTCTTTTTTTTCATTTGTTCATCCCTGAACCAAATCTAAAGATTCATCACATGGATTGATTCGTCTTTCACCGACGCCATGGGAAGTGATGTTTTGTAACTCATTTGTTAATTCATCTCCCATTATGCCAACTTTTTTTTATTTATATTATTTTGCTATTTAATTAGTATTCAAAATATTTAAGAAAATAGTTACTTAAACTCAAGCTATACTTAAGTTAATAAACATCTTAATCATCATACCATCATATATAAAATTATATTATATTTAAATTTTAATAATTTTTTATTTGTATATCCAAAGAAAGAAGTATAAAGTTCAATCCCAAAGAAATTAATTTCCGTGAAACAATGGAAGCAATGGATAACAGCTAACATTATTGCATTTATTATAAATGATAATGACAAGGGGAAGATTTCTTCCTAGCAATGGATATAGTCAAGGCTCCTTGGGAAACTGCCAAATTTCCTACTTCACTTTCATTCATTGCATTTTCCCATAATTAAAACCAACTCATCCTTCTCTTAGCCTTCGTGATAACTTCGCCCCAATGATCTCTATCATCAATTATTATTTAAAATCGACAAAATAAAATTGGGCGTTTATACGAAAATGAAATTTATTTCATGATGAATCGTTTTTTATTTTGGAGAATATCTATAATAAGAAGATTAATTATTATTATAGATAATAGATATCTTAATTTTAATAAGAAAAACCAATAAAATGATATGATCTGAAAAATAATCGTTGTTCTTTATCCTCCGCATTATTCTTTTGTCCCCCAAATCTTATAATATTTCTTCTTGTATGTTGTTGGACATAGACAAAATAAAAAAAAATAGACCAACATCATTTTTGGATACATCAAAGCAAAGTGAAAACTTTAAGTAGCTTTCAAAAATATCTAGAACCTCCTCCAAATCGTCACCATTAGTCTGCAATCAAAGGGTAATCGCACACAAAGAAGAAAAACAGTGAGATAGGCAATATGTGCTTCGAAAGCTTTATTTATTTCTCTCGGCCATAAATGTTTTTCTTTTTATTTTATAATATACCAAAAAATATTTATAACCAACATGTAAAAAATAAAATGTCGATAATGACAATATATCGCAAAGAAAAGAGAGAAAAATAAAGAACACATAGATTTTTACGTGGAAACCCTTATAATACTGAACCTCCATGGCTACCAAGTTTGAGAGAATTTCTTTAAACAGTGTTAAGTGTTCGTGTACAGACGCACCTTCCTCCAAACGATGAGCATAAAGACGCTGCTTCATATGTAGCTTGCTGGTTAGAGTTTTTAACATTCATATTTGTTATAGCCTCTTCCATAATCCAGCGGCGGTCTTCTCATTCATCACATCCTGTAAAATTCTGTTAGACAAATGCAGATGTAACTATGTTAATGCCTTTCGATCCTTGCGCTACTTCTCTTCCTCCGTCAATGTCCAAGGCATCTTATCTACCTCTAGCAGGGCTTCCTTTAAAGTCCATTTGCGCAAGAACTACCTGCAACTTTATTTGTCACAATGCAAATCTGGTGTTGCGATCCAACAGCGAAATTTCAAACTTTGAAGATGTCATTACTGTGATTTAGATAAACAACACAGAAGCTCTGATACCAGTTTGGAAAAAAATAGAATGTCGATAATGACAATATATCGCAAAGAAAAGAGAAAGAAAAAATAAAAAAACATACAAGTAGAAACTCTTTTGGGGAAAAAACCACGGGCAGAGAAGAAGAAAATTCACTATGTCGAATTGAAATAATTACAAGAGGAGTAGACTATGTCTATTTATAGACTTGTAAAGCCATATTCTAATAGAAGTGTAGTAATATTGAAACACCTTATTCTAATTAATATCAAATAGATGGAGTTTAATAAGGTTTAAAAAACCTTATTCTAAAATAAAATAAAAGAAGTGTAGTTCTATATAAATTTTACTTTTATTTTATTTTACCATTCTATTTTATTTAAATAAGGATCCGAGTCACTCAATTCTAACAATCTTCACCTTGACATGAATTCTCAATGAACAAGTTCTTCATTGCGAACTCTCAACAAACAAGTTCTCCACCTCTTCCATAAAATCCCTTAAGGGTTTAACTTCAACAATGAACACCAACCAAGTCTAAGTAATGCTCAAACTTGGTTATAGGAAGTGGCTTAACCATCATATCTACAGGGTTTTCATAAGTACTAATTTTGCTCACAACAATATCACTACGAGCAATAATATCACAAACAAAATGATACCGAACATCAATGTGTTGTGTTCTCTCATGAAACATTTGATCTTTTATAAAGAAGATGGCACTCTAACTGTCACAAAATATTATACTAATTTGAAGGTCTTTATTAAGTTCACTAAAGTCCCTTTAACCAAATGGCTTCTTTACAAGCCTCAGTAATTTCCATGTACTCACCTTCAGTGGTGGACAAAGTGACTGTAGTTTACAAAATGGCTTTCCAACTAATTGCACAACCTCCGATTGCAAAGACATAACCTGTGAGAGATCTTCTTCTATCAAGGTCTCTAACAAAATCAACATCAGCATACTCAATGACTCTATCTCTAGTTCTTCCAAACTGTAAGTAAACATTAGTAGTACCTCACAAGTATATTAAAATCCACTGAACTACTTTCCAATATTCTTTATCGGGATTCTCCATGTATCTGCTAACTGCACTGACTACATATGATAAATCTGGACGTGAACAAACCATAGCATACATAAAAGATCCCATTGCACTAGAGTATAGAACATGTGACATGTATTCAATCTCATCATCTAATTGTGGAGACAAAGCCGATGAAAGTCTGAAATGGACTGCTAAAGGAGAACTAATAGGCTTAGCACTTTGCATATTGAACCTGCAAAGTACTTTCTCAATGTAACCTTTCTGAATTAGGTACAATTTACTTACCTTTTTATCTCTGAGAATCTCCATACAAAGTATCTTCTTTGATGGTCCCAAATCTTTCATCTCAAATTCTTCATTTAGTTGGGCTCTGACCTTTCTTATATCTCATTTATCTTTCACTGCTATCAATATGTCATCAATATAAAGGAGTAGATACACAAAAGAACCATCACTGTTTTTCTTAAAGTAAACACAACTGTCAAAGCTACTTCTTTTGAAATTATAAGAAGTTATAAAGGAATCAAACATCTTGTACCACTGCCTTGGTGACTGTTTCAAACTGTAAAGGGACTTTTTCAGTAAACAAACATAGTCCTCTTTTTCTGAGACTGTAAAACCCTCTAGTTGTTGCATGTAAATATCCTCCTCAAGTTCTCCAGGCAAAAATATAGTTTTTACATCTAACTGCTCAAGCTCCAAATCATGCATGGCCACAATACCAAGCAAAGCTCGAATCGAACTATGCTTCACAACTAGGGAGAACATATCTGTGAAGTCCACTATTGGAATTTGACTGTAACCCTTTGCAACAAGCCTTGCTTTATATATGAATTCTTCAACTCCTGGAGTCTCTTCTTTCTTTTTAAATGCCCATTTACAATGAATAGCCCTTTTACTTTTAGGAAGTTTCACAAGATCCCATATTCTATTTTTATGGAGTGATTCCATCTCCTCTTGCATAGCAAACATCCAGTTCTCTGAGTCTTCACAGCTAACCGCTTTAGAATAATTAGATGGCTTTTGGTTCGCATCTATATCTTCAATCACATTTAAAGCATAAGCAACTAGATCAGCCTCAGCATACTTCTTTAGAGGTTTAATTTCTCTTTTAGTTTTATTTTTTGCGATAGAGTATTGTAGTGAAGAAGCAACTCTATTATGAATTTTTGTACTGGCTTAAGAAGTTGACTTTGTTGTAGATTTTGAATTAATTTGATGCTCCACCTACTTTTGATTTTCTTTATTGGAAGAGTCTTTAAGAGATAAGATAGGTAGCATAGCAGTTTCATAAAAAAAATCTCTGTTAATCACAACTTTTCTATTTTTATGACACCATAACTTTACCCTTTTACATCAGCTTTATAACCAAGAAAAACACATTTAATGGATCTTGGTTTTGATTTTCCATTATCAACATGAGCATACGCAGGACACCCAAAGATCTTTAAATCAGAATATTCAACAGGATTACCAGACCATACCTCTTGTGGAGTCTTTTTCTCAATGGCAACGGATGAAGATCGGTTGATTAAAAAACATGCAGTATAGGATACTTTGGCCCAAAATGACTTTGGTAAGTTGGAATTTGATAACATAAATCGAACCTTCTCCATGATCATTTTGTTCATTCGTTCTGCAATGCCGTTTTGCTGTGGAGTATGACGAACTGTCAAGTGTCTCACGATCCCTTCTGACTTGCACAGTTTATTAAACTCATCAGAACAGAACTCTAAGCCATTGTCTGTATGATTTTCCCGTTTATTTTTCAATCATAGTTTTCCAAGACTTAAATGCAAAAAACACATCACTTTTCAAACTTTTTTAAAAATATCATTAATAAAAGTTAGCATTTAATTAGCTCCACCTTTTGAAGGAACTTTGGATGGCCCCTACAGATCAGAATGAATGTACTCCAATGTTCCCTTCGTGTTATGGGTTCCTCTGGTGAATCGAACTCTCCTTTGCTTCCTAAAAACGCAGTGCTTACAGAACTTTAGTTTGTAAATTCCTTACCCATCAATAAGTCCTCTTTTACTCAATTCTACCATGTCATTCTCACTTATATGCCCTAGGCACATATGCCAAAGTTTAGTAATATCATTATCTGACAAGGAAAAAGAAGTGACAACTGCATCACCAGCAACAGTAGAACCCTGCAGAACATATAACTTGACAGTCTTTCTCTTCCCTTTCATCACAACGAGGGAACCTTTGGAATCTTCAAAACCCCATTTTCAGTTGTGTATTTGTACCTTTTGAATCAAGAATACTTAACGAAATTAAATGTCTCTTTAATTCTGGAACATATCATACATCACTAAGTGTTCTTACAACTCCATCAAACATCTGAACTTTAATTATTCCAACACCTGCGATTTTACACGAAGCATTATTTTTCATAAAAACAACACCTTCAGACATTGTTTCGTAAGTTATAAACTAATCTCGAGTGGGACTTATGTGGAAGGTGCAACCTAAATTAAGGATTCACTCCTTGCTCACTTTAGAATTGTTGACAGAAGCAACTAGAAGTTCACCATCGCTGTAGTCTTTTACAATATCACCTTCATCGGAATTTTCTGGTTGTTTTCCCTTTTGATTCGCAGCTTCCCTTTTGATCTTATTATATAGCTTATAGCACTCAGATTTAATGTGTCATTTCATCTTGTAGAAGTTACAAGTTTTACCTCTATTTGAAGACTTCGATCTACTCTTAGAGTTACCGCAAGGATTCCATTCATGTGTCCTTCCATGATCACCATCAGCATTCCGATCTTGTCTCTCATGAACAATGAGACCCTCTTTCTAGAAGTCAATTTTAACCACAAGATGCTTCATCTTATCATACGAGGTCAAAGATTCATAAATCTCATCAACTATGAGAGACTCACGGCTATATAAAATTGTGTCTCTAAAGGTTGAATAAGACGGGAGCAACAAACAAAATAGAATCAACCCTAGATCTTCCTTATCATAGTGAACCTCCATGGCTTCCAAGTTTGAGAGAATTTCTTTAAACACTGTTAAGAGTTCGTGCACAGCCGCACATTCCTCCAAACGATGAGCATAAAGATGATAAGCATAAAGATAATGCTTCATATGCAGCTTGCTGGTTAGAGTTTTCGACATACATATTTGTTCCATCCTCTTCCATAATCCAATGTCGGTCTTCTCATTCATCACATCCTGTAAAATTTCGTCAGAAAAATGCAGATGTAACTGTGTGAACGCCTTTCGATCTTTACGCTTCTTCTCCTCATTCGTCAATGTCGAAGGTATCTTATCTACCCCTAGCAGGGCTTCCTCTAAATCCATCTGTGCAAGAACTACCTGTAACTTTATCTGCCACAACGCGAATCTGGTGTTGAGATCTAATAGCAGAATTTCAAACTTTAAAGACGTCATTACCATGATTTAGATGAACAATCAGAAGCTCTGATACCAGTTTGAAAAAAAATAGAATGTTGGTAATGTCAATATATTGCAAAGAAAAGAGAAAGAAAAATAAAGAACACACAGATTTTTACGTAGAAGCCCTTTTGGGGAAAAAAACCACGAGTAGAGGAGAAGAAAATTCACTATGTCGAATTGGAATGATTACAAAAGGAGTAGATTATGTCTATTTATAGACTTGTAAAGCCATATTCTAATAGAAGTGTAGTAATATTAAAACACATTATTCTAATCAATATCAAGTAGATGGAGTTTAATATGGTTTAAAAAACTTTATTCTAAAATAAAATAAAAGAAGTGTAGTTCTATATGGATTTTACTTTTATTTTATTTCACCATTGTATTTTATTTAAATAAGGATTCGGGTCAGTCAATTCTAACACAATAGAATATTAAATTTACATTTATTGAGTGTATTATTCTATCTTCTTTAAATGGTAAGCTTGTATATTTTAATTGAGGTGATATCCTAAGTAGGTTTCATACATGCCAATACGTATTCTACTCTAGACTTAACACGTGTTTATACGATGTGGGTTCGCCTATGTAGTGACATGCGAAACCAACATCGCACATTCTCATGTGCAATAACACTTAGCGTCATGCGAGCTCGATGCGCGAGCCTAATGTGCGAACTTGATATAAGAGTTCAATATGCAAACCGTGTAGAATCCGATCTAGACCCATTCAAATTGTAAGTCAATAATAGTAAGTATCATAACAACATTAAAAAAGAAATTGTAAAAACATTAATAAATCAATAAATTAAGTTTTTACTTTGAGGGGTTATTCAAGCTTACTTTCTAAACCTCTCGTGCCCTATTTTTTTTACTTGATCGTTAAAAAGACACCTCAATGTATTTGTGCCATAATTTTTTCTTGGTTTCCATGTACATCTCCTTTCATAGATTTCAAGATTTCTATCAAATTAAGACATCAATAATTAGATGGAACATCATGATTTGAAGTCAAATTCAGTGAATATGACTTGAGAATCTGCAAGTCAACATTGATCTCCAAATTATTTGCACTTTCATTGTAAAACAAGTAGAGCTATTAAAGTTTTGCCGAAAATAGAGAGACGAAACAAATAAACATATGCAATAATTATTTGATATATTCGAGTAGAATTTTGTTTTTAATTTTAAATGAGGTTAAGAAATTGATATTTGGTTAAAGGATTTTTCTGGTTCATTTAATGAAGTTTTTAATTTTTATTAATTTTAAAATTAAGTAATTAAGGATAATTAATTATAATAGTAATATTTTTTATGAATGTATAGTTTTTATCGGTATTATAGCATATTTAGTTTTTAAAAATTATATATTTTGTCAATTTAATTTTGATTTATCAAATTTAACCCACAACATTTATACATTTTATCAATATTTACATAAAAAAATATAATCATCAAAGGTTAAATTTATTATACTAGTTAAAATTATATACAATTGGCGAATAATATTAATATTGTATTAACTGTTCTTAGTTACTTATTTTTAAAATTTTCAAGAATAAAATTATTTTAATTTTTTGGGAAGAAGAATTTTGTTTAATATTAAAATGAAGAGATATCGAAGAGATTTCTTCACCATCTTTAATTAATGTTTAAAAATATTAAAATATATAAATTAAATACATTGCCGACGAAAGATATACTTTCCAAGCAATTTTATCACTATTACATTTCATGCTGCAAGTCTATGAAAAAGAAATGTTTGAAATTCCAACTAATAACTATACCAATAATTAAATAGTAAAAATTTGATTATCTTCTAAAAGTTACCAACAATGTCATTATTTTCAAAAAAATATATATTTTATAGGAAAAAGTATCAAAATTATTTCTACATTAATTATTGATATTATCGTTCTCTAAAATTTGAAACAAAGCTATTTCTTATTTTCGATCATAAAAGAAAATAAGTACAAACAAAGCTTACATTCTACTATATCCGTCCCTTTGCTTTTAAAATTTAAAATTAAATTTCTAAAAATAAATAAAAAAAATTCATTAGTTTTTTATAAAAAAATAATAGATAATGATTAAAATATTTAGAAGTAAATTACATTTAAAGTTAATAAACTTCTCAGGTTTAGTTGGAATCAACATTATTATTTGTATAGAATGATTTGAGTTCAAGCGTACTAAAACGCATTTATACTTTTATTTAAAAGTTAAGTTGAAATATAATTGAAAATGAACTAATTTAATAAATAACTTTTAAAGGTGAAAAATAACACAAACACTATATAAATATATAATATTTTTCTCTAAATTAAATTACTATGACAATTAAAGCATAAAATGAGGAATTCAAACACAATACAACATAATACAAATACACAAATTATTCTTTAAATTAATTTACTAAATAAATTATAAAAAAACGCAGCACAAATAAAAAATAATATGAACCCAATATATATAAATATCAAAATTTCTATAATAATTTACCAACAAATGTAAATAAACTTATAATTTTCTGAATTCATAGAATTAATATAAACGCGATGATGATACAAGAACATGTCAAAACTCAAAATCCATGAATACATATAATTTTCTTTCTTGAAAACAATAATGAAAAGAGTTTTGTTAAACCATTTACTTTATCACGTAATTTCCCCCAATTTGGATTAACAAATGACTTTGGGGATTAACTTTTTAAGTAGTTTATTGATATATAAATATTTCCAATTCCCAAAGCAGTTTGACCCATTTTCTTCATCTTTAAGCAGCTGGAGGTGGGGCTTGACATTTCACACGAGTGTGTATTTAATTGGTTAGGTCTTAGGGATCTTTTATTAGTGTTTCTTTTTATCTACTTTTGTGTGATGTTTAATCAGTTTTATATTCCTTAATCATGCTTGCTTACGAATATATATGTTTCTTTTTATTTAAAAGGTAATGAAAAAAAAAAAAGAATTGGCTCATGGTTTTTAGGGTAAGCTATGAGAAATAGTTGATACTTTATTTTTTTGGTATGTTTGATTAATGAATTTTGGTTATTCACTTGTATTTTTTAAAGATCTTGAGATTATAATTGAAGAAAATATTTGATCAAATAAAATTTCTTGTTAAGAATCTTAAAGATGATTTGAAATGGCTTTATGAAAATTTATGTCAATAATTTGTATCCATATATTAAAGGTAATTGATTTGATTATATTAGAATGAATTGAAGTTTACTTAGTGAGTCTAGAATATAACTCTTTATATGGAAGTTTTGTTCAATATTTGAAGAAATTGCTGGAGCAATTATGATTCCTTCTTCTTATTCTTCTTATTCTTCAATGTGTTAGCACATTTAGTCTAGATGTGACCATATCCTTGACACTTAAAACATTAAACACATTTTTTTTATCCTTTTAAGATTCTTCTTTGATGACTACCCTATTGAATTTGTTTTTGGGTACACTTGTTGGCCTCAAACTTCTTTAGTCTCCTTGACTACTTCTTAAGAGCCTTGTTGAAGTTCAGAGTGAGCAGTGCAATTTGCTCTTGAAGTTCCACAATCCTAGTGGAATTGGAAGTTGGCACTTCTTCTCCCACTTGAAAAGCAGTATTTCTCTCACATTTGGTTCTACGTCATTTGGCTTCATCTAAATCTATTTGCAAGATCTTAAGGTCTTTAGCTTCCTCAATTGTCATGACTCTGATAGAGAATCTCTCAAGTAGATATCTCAACACTTTTCTGATCAACTTGGTGTTGGAATATTCTTCTCTCAGGGAAAATGTCTAATTCGGTAGATCACATAGTTTAGCATAAAATTCACCAACTGTCTCTGGATCTTGCATTCTTAGATTCTCAAATTTAGTGCTCAACATTTTCATATTAGACTGCTTAAGATTGTCTGTTCTTTCATGAGTAGTTTGCAGAATATCCCAAGCCTCTTTGCAATAGTGTTATTTGAGATCCTCTTGAACTCTTGCTGGTCAACTCTACAGAAAATTACATACAATGTTTTAGAGTTAGCATTAGCAAGATGTTCCTCATTAGTTGTTCACTCCAGCTTAGCTTTAGGAACTCTTCCAACTTCAGTTTCAACCATGGGAGGTTTCCATCCCATAAGAAAAAAATGCCAAGCCTTTTCATCAATAGATTTGATATATGCCTTCATTTGTTCCTTTCAATAGATATAATTGCCACAATCCAACATTGGGAGACTGGTAGTTAAGGATTCTTCCATATCTTGCAATTAGCAGTACCAAAAATCTCCACTAGCTATGCTACCAATTGTTGACCTAAACCAATTGCTAAACTGCAAGTAATAGTGAAAGTGGGCACTTCTGTTATAATTGCAACAACTACAATAAAATAGTGGATAATAAAATTGTTTACACAATTCAGTTTCTCTACACCTATAAAACCTAGCTTAGTAAGATGAATTCACTATATTTGAATTTCATGCAACCAATGAACCGAGTTCTAACACACCTAGTGAAAGATCCTCACTTTTGTACTTCAAAAGCTAGACTTTTCAGCACTAGATTCTCCCTTGAGAACTTAATTTGTAAAACCAACAACAAAAAGGTTTTACAGTTTCAAATTCACTCTTACAATAACATTCGTCAATGAATTGATAAGTGCTCTCAAATATTCAGTACATAAACATATAAAAGTCTTAAATATATAGAGATTTTTTATACTTGTTCATACTAAAGATCAATCATACTTAGTTATAAAGTTGATTGAGTGGGTGCCACTTATCGTTTGGGTTCCAATTTAATTTAGTAAGTAATGACAACTTTTCTTTTATAAAACAATTAGTATTATTATGAAAGTATTTTTTATCATTTTAAATTATATAAAACCTAGAAAAATATATTTGACATTTACGGGATTTGAACTTAAAATGTCATAAGTTTTAATGTTGTAAATTTACATTCCAACCAAGTCTCATTTATTTTTAATAATAAATATATTATGGAAGAGGAAGATAATAAAATGATTTAAACTCTACTAGACAAAAGCTTTTACCATCATCCATATAAGACTTGACAATAAAAATAAATTTTAATTATATTAATAATTTATATGATGTATTTTAGAATATCCATAATAACATAATCCCCAATTTGTTTTTGTAGCTAGTGGCTCTGAATGATTAAAATAATCACTGGCTCTTCTGGACCTTGTTGGTTAGGTTGTATTTACAAACCTTATCAAGGTTCGAAGGCTAGTAAAGAAACCAAACATGGAGTTGACCCAGGTTTCATGGAAAAATATTATATGTGAGGATCTTCCATTCCATTGCCTATAAAAAACAGTAAAAAGGTTCCTGTTACACATATTTGTTGTAGCAGAAGCAGTTCATTTCTTCCTTTTTTACTTTTTATTGTATTTCTGCTTTTGTTCTTCAATATTTTCCCATTTTAGTTGATACTCTTTTTCTTGCTTTCCACTTCCATTTGCTATTATTGTTTTTTATTAATATAATTGTCAAACTCAATATTTAATTAGGATAAATTAAATACAACATTAAAATTAAACTTAAATACTAAATTAAATAAAAAATTAAAACTAAATTTAAATATTAATAATCATATATCTTTTTTTTATATTATTTTCTTCTTTTTCAAGCTACATAGTCATGCAACCTGAAGCGGATGACGCAATGATAAGTCAGAAGCTGAAAAACAAGTGCAAATATTAAAATAAACCGTAACGAAAGGCAGTGATTGGACGTTGACTCAAAATAATATGAAAGGCAGGTGTATTTAGCAAAGTCACATTAACTCACTCGAATCACATCCATCACATCAATAGAAACTGTGGATCTGCCCCAAACACCTAACCTATTATTATTATCATCATTATCATCAGATATGAAAACCTTTTGAGTGAACAACTTTTAGAAGCAATAGATTATTATCATTTCCAGTACAAAACTTAGGTGAATATGATATGATAAAAATATTTGGCTTATACGTGTGAAAAATGCTTTTAAGAAAATATAAAAATAAATAATTAAGTTTTTTAATTAAATTTACATTAATTAAGTCTTTGTTAATTAAAATAATTAAGTAAGTTTCTCTCTTAATAATTATTTTTATCGATCAGGATACTTTTAAAATAAATTTATATACTAATTAGATAGTGACATGTGATAATTTTTAGTTTAATTTAATATTTTTCATAAAAATATTAAAAAATCATATAAATAAAAACTATTAAATATTTATTTTTTAAAAAAATATGAAAATTTATAAATATTATAAAATGTAAAATTCTAATGAATTATATAAAAGAATAAAACCATATTTAAAATTTTATAAAAATGTATTAAAATTCTATAAAAATCATAAAAATATCAAAAAAGTATTAAAACTAATATAAACTTATAAAAATTATAAAAAATCATAAAAACTTGAACTGGATTGGATCAGCTGATTGGACAGATTAGACCGGAATCGACAAGGGTATCGGTCCAGAGAAAACCATTAGACTGATTGACTTGGGAACCGAACGAATGAACCATTTTTTTAATGTTTTATTTAATTGAACTAGACGAATAAGTCAAACTGAAAAATCTGTTGCCTGATCAATTCGACCATTAGTCCAGTTCTGAAAACCTTGGTTAGAATATTTCATTCTTATATATATGCTAATAGTTAGATAATGAAATTTTGAATTGATAAAAATGTTTAAAAAAATTAAAAATAGGTTCAACTTTTTATTATTTTAAAGAATTTTAATTCATTTTTTAATTTTAAATATTTTAAATAAGTTTTATTAATTTTTCAAATTTTTTTTATAAATTATTAGACTTTATTAATTTTTAAATATTTTTATAATAATTATAGTATTTTATAATTTTTTATAATTTTAAAAAGTTTATGTCAATTTTAACATATTTAATATTTAATATTTTTATAATTTTAATGATTCCTTAATCATTTTATGGGAAAGTATTAGATTAAACCAAAAGTTTCTATGTGTCACCATCTGATTGGTCCATCAATTTATTTTAACAGTCAACATGATTAATGACAAAAACCGTTAACAGAGAGACTTAATTGATTATTTGAGTTAATTGTAGGGACTTAATTGAATGTAAATTTAATACAAAAACTTAATTGATTTTTTTTATTTTACCCTTTCTTAATGACTTTGTTTTTACGTAACAGCCAAAATATTATAATATAACATGAAAATATTAACCATTATGATATATATAAATACTGTACAAAGATATAAAATATCAAATCTAATAAAACATACAGATAAAAGGTCAATTATTTTAAAGAACAAATTTGGACTAGCCTACGTTGGTCAAACATGAGTGCTGCGCCGCTTAGTGGCGGGGAGATAGGTAGGGTAACGAAGAAGGTTCGGCGTGAAAAGGCCAAACGGACAATGTTGATAGTTGGATGGAGGACGACAACGATGGGAATCGAGGGTCTTTCAAGGATAGGTTTTTGGGTGAGAGTCGGTCTCATTTTGATGCTCAAGAGGATGACGACTTTGTGTTGCTTGAAGGGGATGCAATTAGAAAGATAGTCGATGAAATTCCTTCTACTCATTTTTCGGGAAGGATTCATGCTTTGATTGTGAAGAGTTTAGATAGGACGATATTATCAAGTTACTAAGTAGGAGTAGTGTAACTTTTCTTAACCTGACTTAAACGTTAAATTTGAATTCAAAATATTACATTGACCACTAAAATAACTTAGCATAACTAGTTAGTTTTTAAGAAAAACTTACATGTTTCCAAAAGTTACAATTTAATTTTAAAATTGGTAGATCTTAATGATTGTTTTGCAAAAGTTGAATTTCAGTTTATATATTTTCAAATCTCATTTATAGAATCATGCTGCGAAAAAGTGATATTTAATATAGTTTGAATGAAAACCAAATTTCATTCAAAATTAATTCAAAATCCATATTTCAATAACCTAAAATTAAGTGTCATGCATGCCAAATAAGCCAAAACCTAAGTCTCCTGTCACAGTTCAAATAGATAATACAGTCTCTAAATAACAAAAATTTCAAGTAATAAATTTAAAATACTTTTAACAAAAATATTAATCCAAGCTGAGATCTTTCAAATGTCGAGTCTGTGTCCTAACCTAATGGTTTATCTATAAAGATGGAAATAATAGGGGAGTGAGTTTAAGAAGCTCAATGTGAGTCCAATCAAAATAAAATCAGTGCAAACAATAGATGAGACATAAAAAATAATAATTCCCAGAACAATCACACTCATATAGCAATTTAGAGTATCAGTTCTTTTAGAATAACATATCAATATAATATTTCATAATTCACAGTTATGCATGCTTATGAATGGTGATGCAATTTCAATTTATTAGATAAGTTCCTACCCAACTTCACTACACATCATAGTAAGAGTTCCTAGAACTTATCCTTCCCTCTACACCGCGTTGTAAATGAACCACTAATCGTTGTAGATGAATTGCTAGTAATAAAAATTGTGGATGAACCACCACAATTTTTAGATAAAAAGTTTGCAAACAAGCTACCAGTACATTGTGGATGAACCATTAGTGTTTGCAGATTATTAAACTGACAATTCTTCCTCCGTTCATATCATTCCACCCCATGCAATGCAATATGACATGCTTATAACAGATCATAACAGTAACAGTAGACATGCTTAACATGTATTCTATTCATTAGTGACAGTAGGCATGTTGAACATGCAATCAGTAATACAATGGAAAAAGTAATTGCACAATTTATCAGAAATACATTGATAGTAGGCATGTATCATTCACATATCATGCATATAACCATTATAATTCAATCACTCCAACCATAGATTCCAAAATATACATATTATCAGGGATTCAATTGAGAGAAATAAAACTCTAGAAATAGTTCAGGGACTATACAGGGACTAAAGTGCACAATTCATAAAATTTTGGAAAAAACCTTAAAATAGGGGTCACATGGTCATGTGGCCAGACCGTGTAAGAAGGCTAAGACCTTGTCGGAGGGTTACATGGTCTTGTAATAAACTGAAGTCATGTGACAAACGTTATAGTTGTTGGAAAAACGGGTTTGGAAAACGCAGTAGAAAATAAATTTAGGGAAAAACTAGAGTTTTAATTTTTTTTCCAAAACAAGATCTTGGTTGTGATATTTAAAATAATAAACACTTAATTAAAATTATACCTTTTTGATTCGTCTAGGATGAGCACTTCGACTGAGTAGTTTTCTTCGTTATCCTTAAGCTCACGTCTACTGAGTGTGGGCTCGCTTCAAATCAGAAACTTTTTTCATAAAAATTACGTAATTTTATAATTTCTCTAAACTTTTGAGTCAATAACTTAATCAGAAAAATATCTCTAGAAATTTTCTGGAATAATCTTTTTTAGAGAATTTTCTCTCTTCAACTTTCTCTTGAATTCAAGTGTGTGTAAATAATGACCCAAAGCTCTCTTTATATGGGGAGAGTTTAAAGAGTTCAACTATGATTAAACTTAACCACTTTAATATTAAATTTAATATTAAATCTTATTAAAATAATAAAAATTTTATCTACAAGATAAACATTAAATTAAATTTATTATTAAAATAATCATTTTAATATTAAACTATTAAGCTAAGTATTAAATTTAAATTAATATTAAACTATTAAAATAATATTATTTTTGAAACAATTAATTTGAAATCAAGTTCTCTAGTAAAGTCCTAGTAGGAGTGTGCCTCTTCTACTGCTTAACCACTGATGACCAACCGCTGCTAACTACCGCTGACCACCGGGGCGTTGCTGTCTCAGCCACCGGCACCACCGTGTCTAGTGATGCAAGTGCGACACCCTTACAGCACCCTGAGCCGATTCGGCCCAGGTCAATGACGACCTGATCGGTCCTATCTAGCCATTGATTGGACTGTTGGCCCGATTTCACATACAGGACCCGGTTCAACCAATGTTTGAGTCTTGGTCATAGTTTTGTGCTCTTGGGCCCCAATTTACAATCTCAAGTCCAATTTTCAAGTCCAATTTTCCATTGGACCAATTGTCTGACTTGAAAATTAACTTCCAAAAATATCATATTAATTTGATTAATTTAATTTTACTTGATCAAAATTAATTTTTCCAAAAATCACTTAGATTTTCCAAATTAATTTTTCAACAAAATTATTTACTCAGATTATCTAGTTGAAAAATTCTCACGACCACCTAATTTAATTCCACATTGAATAAATTGACTCAATTAAATTATTCCTAAACTCGTAGAATTTTATTTTGACTCAAATGTAGTCTGATCGAGCTTTTGTTGAGCTAGAGGAGGGACCAATCGAACATATACAATTAGGCTTTAGTGATTGCAATTCATTTTTAGGATCATAATATTTTAAAATATAAAATTTAAATAAATTATATAAACATAGAATATAAGAATCATTAGAAGTATAAATAAACATACGAAATTACAAGACTGATTTGCAGTAACGGTTCAAAGTATCTCATTCAACAATCGACGTTGTATCAATTTAATATTTCCATTTTCATTTACACACATCAATATAATCCAACATTATGTAATTGTATTCATATAATACATTTATAAATGTACTAAAATTAAATCGAACGAACTTACTTGACTAAATTGCAACAATGACAAAGGTACATGGACTATTGGTAATTTTCTTTTCCTCAATTTTCCACTCATTCTTGATCTAAAATAATATTTTTATTCAATTCACTAATTCCAACAGGAAAATTAACTCACTTTATGCAATTAAGTATTTTTTGATATTTTTATGAAATTATCCCCAACATTTCACTTTTATGCAATTTAGTCCCTTGGTCCAAATCATACAATTTAACCATTTTCTATTAAATCCAAGCTTAGCCAATCTATTAACTCCTTCATTACAGCTCATACTTGCTATTATTTTGCATCAAGTCATTGTACTTTTACTATTTTCATATTTTAGTCCTTGAATATTAAAATCAACAAAAACTACTTTACAAATAGTCCTATTTAGCAACCAAGCTTAATATTCTATCATAAAACTTCAAGAATATACTAGAATCATCAATGGCACAATCCAAAACATTTAACAGTATTACAAATTAGTCCTCGGGTTAGTTAGAATAAGTTAATACGAGCTCAAAAACATAAAAACTACTAAAAATGGGTAACGTTTACTCACCCAATCAAAGAATTCAATCTTGGCTAAAGCTTTCAATACCCTAGCTATGGATTTTTGGCTTGCTTAACAAGAAGAATAAGAAAAAAAGTGATAATATTAACTTTAACCTATTAATTTAATTTACCATTTACTTATTTACCAAATTAACCTTTATTTTAACGTATAAAATCATTAAAAATAACTAAAAATGTCCATAATTTAAATATAAGGTGCAATTACAAACCAAGGAAGTTTTAATTGCACAATTGGTCCTTCAATTATTTTAAATTTTAACTAAACAAGTTTATTTTCAATTTAACCCTAAACTAATTAGGCTCAATAAGGAAATAACCCAAAAGTTAGTAGATTTAATCATATCCACCATCGCTTGGACTTTTTTACCATGGTTTAATTACCATTTTGATCCATTTACTATTTTAAATCAAAAGTATTAACTTTTACCTCTTTTACAATTTAATCATTTTTCCGTAATTAAGCAATAAATCATCAAAATTACTGGACCAAACTTCAATTCATATATAATACGACTCTGTAAATATTTAATAAAATTATTTATGGCCTTAAATTACGCAAACGAGGTCTCAATACCTCATTTTCATTAAATTACGAAAACAATACCTCATTTTCATAAACCACTCAGCTTTTGAACCGAACCACTTATACTAACTTTTAATTCAGTTAGCTAAAGTTCCTCAAATCAAAATTCAATATAAAAATTATTATTGACTCGTATAATTTAAATACTAATTATACGAACTTACTCGTCAGATTTTTGGTCATGAAGCCACTATTTCTGACACCACTAAAAAATGGGTTGTTACACATGAACCATCAAAGGGGAGTAAACAATCATTTATATGCATTTAAGGGAGCTCATGAATCATTTGGTTCATTTTACATGAACTACATTATGGTTTAATTGCAGCCATTCATTTACCCTATATGTTTGCTTATAAATAGTTTAGTTATTTATTTTGTAAGGTTAATCATCTTTTGAATATAAAATTATTTGTGAGATTTTTCTCTTTTGGTTTTTAATTCAACTTCCGAACTTATCAAGCCGTAAGGTTTGTGGCGCTCACTTTTGTCTTATCACCGCATTCCCCATCCCGGAGTGTGACAACTTCGTATACCTAGGTTCGGGTATTTTGTCAATTTTAGGCGAGTCAGGTTCTTTTATATCTTTGGTTCCTTAAAGGATTCAAGTGCCTCAGGTCAAGGCTTCCACCTTTATTTGCTCCTATTCAAGACGTCCTTCCCTTCAAGTAATTTTATGAACAATTCAAGTTCGGGAAATCACATCAGTATTTTTTTCCTCTTTTATGCAGATTTTGTGGAATGTAATGATTATGGACTCATTTACTCCTTCAATAGGGGCCTGGCAAGACAACCTTTTTCTCTCTACTTATTTATGCTGATAATAGAGTAGTTGGGGTGCATGATTGATCAACTTATGAGTTCAAATCATTGTGGACCAATGAATCTTTGCAGACGAGGACCTGCACTATCCTATTTGTTCATTGTCAATGATTTAGTTTTATTTTGTTGAGTGAATCTTCAATCTACAGAATGTTCCAACAATTTAAGGTGAACTAGCATGAAACTCAAATATGTTTCTCTAGTAACATAGAGGCTTCCTTAGCAACGTAGATTAGTAATAGACTAAGCTTTATGCAAGTTGATGATTTTGGTAAGTATTTAGATATGTCGGTTTTCAATAAATTGGTTATTAGAAAAATAATTACCCAAATCATCAACTTGCATAAAGCTCAGTCTACCGCTAATATAGCAAAAGTGGTCAACAATAAAGTAAATGAGGGAGTCTAGCTATAAGTGGTGCATTAAGGGATTAGAGGTTGGTTATAAAATGTGTATAAGTGTTTAAAGTGGAACTTAGGCATTACTAGATGGACTATTGTTAGCTTGGGATCGAGGTTTTTCCAAAATAGATGTAAAAAGTGATAAAAACTTGTTGCTGCCACTTGGAATGGAAGTGAAACTCAAAGTTTGTAACATCCATAACCACTTTTGTTGTTGAAATAGGGTTACAAAGTACCACTATACATTTTAGAACATTCAGTAACAATAGCATCTAGTTCACTAGAATAATTAACAATAATTTTTTTTAAAAAATAATTCGAATTGAAGCAAACATATACTTTTGGACCCTATATCAAGCCTAAAATGCCTTAAAATTAGTTTGGGAACAATCAGGGACCAATTTGAAATAAATTAGAAAACTCAGAGAAAATTTATAAATTTTTAAAACAAGGGTCACACGGCCGTGTGGCACAGCCCAAGCTGTGTGGTACAAGGGCACAGTCGTGTAGCCAATTGTATGATAGGCCGTGTACCTTTTGAAACAATTTTACATGGTCGTGTCGTAGGTCTTGTGCTAACCCGTGTAGCTTTTGAAATACCGTCACAAAGTCGTGTCACAAGCTGTGTGCTAGACTGTGTTCAATTTGATGTTCAATCACACGGCTGTGTTTTTTAGGCCGCGTGTAACGCCTCAAATTTGGGCCTAGAAGTATTAGATTTTGAGCATGGGAACAGTTAGGAGATTGCACATAAATGTTTAGTTGTGTAAGAAAGTGACACAATAGTGTATCTGTTTCAATGGTTAAGTGTTTTGGGAAGTGTCTGAGAAGTCCTGGGTTCAAGCCTGGGCATGTGCAAAAAGTTTTGTTTTTGAAGAGTAAACCTTTGCCTTTAGCCAGTAGGCTTATAAATAAATATGGATAAAGATATGTCAGATTGGGCCTACTGGTCTAGTGGTTAAGTGGAGTGTTGTTGTTACAAAAGGTCAAGAGTTCGAGTCTCTGCGCGAATGAAGGATTTATTTTTGCTTGTGGCCGTGTAAGTGGTTGTGTGTTAGTGAAATTCTAATACTAGTGGGCGGTTGGAGTGGTTGAGAAGTGTGAGAGATGAAGTTGCTAATTTTTAGGAAGATTTAGAGGGATTTTATTTTTAATTTTCCTTTTTGTTATCTCTCTTCAAAGAAATTTGGCTCCTCTTACTTCCAGGAAAAAAATTGACAATAGTTCTTCTGCCTCCCACTCTACTGTTCATCATTTTGCTACTTTCTTTTGTCGAAGTTGCACTGAGTTCTTTCTTCTTGTTCTCTTTTTCTGTCTTTGTTATTTTCTCCTCATCGTTCCATTGCCTAAAGTTTTGCCGAAAGCAAGTCTTCCAAATTCTGATCTCCAAGTTTTGGTAAGTCTTTGTAAGTAGTTCATTTTTTTGATGACTTCCCTTTGATGCGTCTCGTACATGACATTAGGGAGAAGTTTTCAAACACTCGTGGGCATCAATCGGAGGTTTATTTTGGTGCAAGATTCAATCCATATTTTGAAGGTGGGAGGTTAGTCGCTTTTAGGTTAACCTTGATGCGAATTTATTATGTATTGTTTTTATTAATATGATATCACGAGTTCGTAAGTACCATTGTAGGTTGATGTTGTTTTGTGTTGACTTCTTCAGCTGTTTAAGTTCGATTCTAATCACTCAGTTGTAGAAATGACTGTTAGTTCTTTTGTTGGTGATAAGTTCTCTTTAGAGGACTGATGATCTCTAATCGTCTTACGTGTTGTGCGAAACCTATTGGTGTAGTGAGGGTAATGTTTCTGGATTTTGGCTTATGGTCTCCTCTTTTTGCGTTTTGGCAAGGATGGTTGGAAGGGACACTATCTTTATGTTTAGTGATCTGTTTCTAATGGAGGCCTAAATTGTGTTTAGGTAATTGATAATCGACTGTAGTGATTTGAGCGGTGCTGAAGTAGTAAGGGAATCGTTATCATGTATTCTAGGTGTTAGGGTATTCGTGGTTGCGTTCTCTGTAAATAAGGTGTGTAAACACTGCCCCTAATCGTAGATCGACAAAAGCTAAAATAAGTGACCGTTAACGCAACACGAGCGTGCGATTGCTCGTGTGGTAAAATGAACTCCTAAACGTAAGCGTAAGATCACTAAGGCGGCCATGAGCGATTTCATAACCTGAGGCCGTTTTGGGCCGTGGTGGGTCGAAGTGGGCCGTATAGGCCCCACGAGCATATAGGCCCCACACGGGTAAACCAGACAGACGTGTGGAGAATGTTGGGCTAGGTTGTGTAATCCACACGACCAAGGCTATTTTTGGGCTTCGTGGGTCACACAGGCGTGTGGGCCCACATGTGCCCGTAATATGGGCCGTGTGCCCATTTTCACTGTTTGACTGTTAAGGTTGCACGGGTCGCCCGATATGAATGTGGACCTACTATTGGGTTGGTAAGTGTGCCTGGACCCCTAATTAATAAAATGACTATTTCGCCCTTATGGGGTAAAATGACTATTTTGCCCTTATAGGGTAAAATGACTATTTTGCCCTTTTGTGGTAAAATGACTATTTTGCCCTTTTATGGTAAGATGACTGTTTTATCCCTATGTGATGTATGTTTATATTTTAGTATGCTATTGTAACTGTATCGAATACATGTATAATATTATGACATGTTGCATGATGCATTGCATGGGGATGAGTTTTTATATGATTGGAGGAAGTGTACTGTACTGGCAGCTCTGCTGCAAATCACTGATGGCTCTAAGCCTATTATATTGGCAGCTCTGCTGCAAATACTATTTACTACCGCAACCGGTGCTACATGGAGTGTAGGGATGGGTGGGTTGATTTTATCCCCACATGGAGTGTAGGGTTGGACGGAGATAGAGTGTAGAGGTTGGATGGGTAGAACTTGCATACTGTTTACAGTTACTGCACTTTTTATTGCACTATTTACTGTTACAGCACTGTTATTGTTACTGTACTGTTTACTGTTACTGCAATGGGTGAAGGCCCAAACACCTGATGATTTCTATATTGAGATGGGCTAAAGCCCAACTGATATTGTCGTTGTTACTAAAAAGGGCTTAGGCCCAGACTGTGCTTGTTTTCTAACTATTTGCTTATATGGGATTACACACTGAGTTTTTGTAAACTCACCCATCTGCTTAACTGTACAGGTAATCCCCAGCCTTAGGCGGATCGGTGCTACGAGCGACTCGATGGTGGCCACACAACTGCACTTGCTTTCTTATTTGATTTTTAATTTTTAAGTAATTAGGTTTGGGTATTTGTTTATGTAATAAGGCCTCTATGGATTTTAAATTAAATTTGGGTTTTTTATTGGGCTTATAACTGCTAGCAGTAGGAAAAGACGCGTGTTTTCAAAAAGATAAATGTTTTTCCCAAAACACCATGTTTACGCGACATATTTTAAAAGCTTCCATAACAAACAATGTTTTAAAAAGTAATAACAGTTTTTAATATGATTAGCATTTTGCTAAACGACTTAAGTTTTAAACTAAATGAACCTCTATAAGAACACACAAAGAGGATAAGTTGAGAATGAGTTTTTACAATATCGTACTTTGCGAAAAACAATTCAATATGACATCGCCAGATTCAGCCATAATGTCCAGGTAGGGTTTGGGGTGTTACACCGTGTGAAATCTGCACCTATACTATTTGGTACACGGCAGACACCTATCTGGGTTGCTCATGTGAATCACACGGTCGTGTGACAGCCCGTGTCCTAGGCCGTGTATGCCCAAAAATGACCAATTTCAAGCTCGAATTTCACCCATTTGCTTAGGTAGCTAAACACATTCAAATCAACAACTTTATAAGCCAAAAACCATCTTCAATAACACTCAAACATATCAAACAAATCAACCTATGTACCTAACCAATGTGCCATCACTGACAGCACAATCCATTTCCTGACATTACGCTTTCAAAGTTGCATATACAAGATGTGGTTTACACATCAAAACATTTATTTCCATTTCATACCAAGTTCATCGTAATGTCAATATTTTCATTCTTGATTAACAAGCTTATCTTAGTAAAACATGCCTAATTCCATTTGTTGTTCAATCACACAACACAAGTTCAAGTAAAACTTGCTCAAAAAATAAAAATCATTATCATACATACAAAAGGGTCCTAATACATGCCATACATACCAACCAAAATCAAAGTCTACCAAAGGTTTCCCGGATAGTGTGATTTCTTATGTTGATTCGATCTTCTAAGCCCTCAAAACTTAATCTACAAACAAATACAGGTAAGCTTGAATAAAGCTTAGTAGTTTCGTTTAATAAATCGGTAAGCTTTTCCAACCAACATATTAATCAATTTAAATTTAAATAATGAAATTCCTGTAAATCACAGCTTTCGTATAAGAAGTAACAATCTGTATAGTATTTCAGTATATTTAGTGAGTAATGTTAGTTTGAGCAACTTTCAGTAGAATCAGTAGGTATGGCTCGAAAGCGCATACATTTTAGTAAATTCGATAGGTATGGCTCGATAGAACATACTTTCAGCAGAATCAGTAGGTATGGCTCAATAGTGCATACATTTTAGTAGATTTAGTAGGTATGGCTCAATAGTGCATACATTTCAGTAGGTAACGCTCATTTGAGCTACATTCAGTATATTGATAGATATCACTTGCTAACTTCATTCCATATATAATATAACATTCAATAATAGTATATTAACAAAGAATTTAAGAATTATTAGAAGCATAAATAAATGCAAGAACTTACAGGATTGATTTGTAGTAACGACTCATAGTATTTCAACCAGTGATCAATGTCATTTCAATTCATTATTTCCATTTCCAATTACACACATCAATATAATCCAATATTATGCAATTAAGTTCATATAATACATATATAAATGTACTAAAATTAAACCAAACGTACTTACCTGACTAAATTGCAACAATGACAAAGGTACAGGGACTATTTGGTAATTTTCTCTGTTCCTCAATTTTCCACTCGTTCTTGATATAAAATAATAATTTCATTCAATTCATTAATTTTGTCAGCAAAATTAATTCATTTTATGCAATTCAATCATTTTTAAAATTTTTACAAAATTCCCCTCAATATTTAACTTTTATGCAATTTAGTCTTTAAGCTCAAACTTGCAATTTAACCAATATTAAATAAAATCAAGTTTAGCCAAACTATATAAGGCCTCTCTACAGCCAATAATTTCTGTTATTTCACTACAAGTCCATATAATTTTATCACTTTAACTATTTAGTCCTTAAACATTAAAATTACCAAATTTTACTTTACAAAATAGTCCTATCTAGCAATCAAGCTCAATAATCTTTCATAAAATTTCAAGAATACACTAAATTCATTAATGACATAATCCAAAATTTTTTATCATTTTACAAATTAGTCCCCAAGTTAACTAGATTAAGCTAATACGAGCTTAAAAACATAAAAATTACTAAAAACGGGCAAGATTTATCTACCAAACCCAAGAACCCTAGCTTGGCCAAAGCTTTTCTCTCATTGTTATGATGTTTTCAGTTTTCAATTGAATGAGCTAAGAAGATGAAGCCTTTTTCTTTTTATTTGTTAACTTTTATTTTATTTACTTATTTGTCCATTTACTAAATTAACCTTTAATATAACCTATAAAACTACTAATTTAAGTCCATACATATCCACAATATATATGGTTTAATTACCATCTAGGTCCATTGATTTACCCTTTTAACTAATAAATTCATCTTTTTCATATTTATAATTTAGTCCTTTTACTTAATTAACCATCCAAATGTTAAATTTTCCTAACCAAATTTTAATATGACACTAATGACCTCGTAAATATTAAATAATTGATATTTATGGCCTAACACATTGGAGTAGTGGCCTCGAAATTGCCATTCCGATCATACAAGAAACGGATTAATTAATAAATCCTTATTTAATTAAGATTTAATTGTAATTTACCACGATCTAGAGAATTCCACGTCATTTCTATTATTAAACCATTTAAAGAGGGTCCAATTACACAATTGGTCCTTCAATTATATTAAATTCCCACTAAATAAACTTAATGTCAATTTAACCCTAAACTAATTAGGACTAAAATAGCAAATAGCTCAAAAGTTAGTGGATTAATCATATCCACCACTTCTTGGACTATTTGACCATGATTGAATAACCATTCTGGTCTATTTACTATTTTAAATCTATAGCAATTAACTTTTACCTCTTTTACAAATTAATCTTTTGATCGTAATTAAGAAATAAATCATCAAAAATGTCAGACCAAACTTCAATTCACATATAATACGACTCTATAAATATTTAAAATATGGAAACGGGGTCCTAATACCTCATTTTCAATAACTACTTGACTTTTGAACCGAACCATTTATACTAACTTTTAATTCAATTGGTTAAATTCATTAGATCAAAATACAATATAAAAATTATTATTGACTCATACAATTTAAATACTAATTATATGAACTTACACATCAGATTTGTGGTCCCAAAACCACTGTTTTCGACACTATTGAAAAACGAGCTGTTATAGAATTGGTTGGCTGAGATACTGCAAATTCATTATCTTTATAAGAAATAATGGGAGGTTCGGTTACATCAGGTGAGTAGAAAAAGCAATCGATAGTAGATAGAACGACTTGTTGGTATGTAGGGATAAAATAAATTGATGAGAAATTAATAAAGGCTTCAATGCATGTATCTATGTCACTTTTTTTAAGGCTCTATTCGCCTCCATCTATGTTTTGGTGTGCAAAATCTTTACTAGAAAATAAACCTCAAAGATATAATGAAGCCCAATGACTGTCTACATTTTGCAGCGATGAAAATAATTTATTAAGCATTTAACAAAGCATAGTAAGAGTATCAATTTCTATAAAGAAATTTTATAGTAATTTTATAGTAATTTTTTATAGAAAAATATTTGAATATAAAATATTGTGGGAAAATAAATAAATAAATTGTTTCTCTATTTTTTTATTGTCCATGCAAATGAAAGTTCACTTCTATTTATAGCTTTCATGTCTCTTCACAAAGATATTATTTTAATATTATTTTACCACTTGAACACCCCTTATTGTAACAGCCCGTTTTTAGTCAAATCAGAATAGTAGTTTCAAAACCACAAATTCGAGGTTGAAAATTTATTTTAATATTATTTTAAGTGTTTAAAGCATGATAGTATGTATGTGTGAAATTTTCGTGAAGTAATTTTATCGTTTGGTTGGTCAATTTGTTAAAAAGGACTAAATCGCATAAAGTGTAAAATTCATGTTCTATTAGTTTAAGGTGTCAAATAGCTCTGGTTTTTAAATATAGTGGCCTTAAATGGTAATTAAACCATTTGAAATGTGATTGAATAATTTTGGACAACCATTAAATGATTTTTAAGTTATATTACTAAGGTTAAATTAGTAATTAATAAATAATGGTTAATAAAACAAAACAAAGCCAAAATTGCTTCATCTTTTTGCCATTTCCGAAAATACAAAACTTGAGAAGCCATGGTAGATTTCTAGGGTTCGGTCAATACATTCTTTGATTGTAAGTTTATTTTTTCTGGGTTTTTAATGATTTCTATGTTTTTGTGATCGTTGCAACTAGTACTAGCTAGCCCAGGGACTAATTTGAAAATTTTAAAGATTTTGAGTGTTTCTATTGATGAATATATGATTATTTTGATGTTTAATGATAGATTATGAATATTTATTATGAAATATACAAGTTTTGTTAAGTGATTTTTAGTGAAAATACAAAATATGGATTAAAATATGAAATGTGTAAAGCTTCTGGTTAAAGTGTGAAATAAATTAAAAATATGGGCTACTATAGGCATTATGGTAATTCGGCTAGCATGTGTTCATTGTGAATTTTATTTATTTTATGATTTTATGAAGTAAGGACTAAATTGTGAAAAATGTGAATTACGTGGGGCAAAAGTGTAAATGTGTTTTAAAGTATGTTTTGGACCAAATTGAATGAATATATGATTGAATAAGTCAATTTTGATTATATTTAGATCAAGAAAGGAGAAATACGGATTTGGATCGTGGAAAAGAAAAATTATCGACTAATCGACTCGATTTGTTGTTTTAATATCTGAGGTAAGTTCATATGTAATAAACATTGTTATAATTATGCTTTAAATGCTTTTATATTGCATAAATTGTGTATACGAGACTACAGTCATATTTGATGACAATTCAGCTATGTATGGCACTTAGTTTGCGAGATTAAAATTGCTTCGACTATGTATTGACGCTTAGTCTGCGAGAATTCGAGTATTTGACATTTTTCCGTTTGGTTATGAGTTTGTTACAGATTGGTTCAGGTATGTAAATGAATCATACGAGCTTTAAATTGAAGAAGTTATGAAGTTTGTATATAAGTATATGATTAAGCATGTGGAAGATTTGTTAGTATTTATGAATTACGAATTAACATGTTCAAATTGATGAATTGTGTATTTATGATTAGTTAAGTTTATTTCATACGAGCTTACTAAGCTATAAAGCTTACTTTGTTTATTTTTCCCATGTTTTATAGTGATTTCAAAGCTAGCTCAGATTCGGGGATCGTCGTAGACTACGTCACACTATCCAACCATCACTTTGGGACTTTTGAGCTTTTGGTTTGGTCATATGGGATGTATAAGATTATAGTCATTTTGATATGTATCTTGGTAGTGAGTTTTTCCATTTGTGATGGCTTATGAATGATTATGTTTTGGTTTGTATATATATATCCATGAAACTTGGCTTAATTTGGCTAGTTTGGTTATGTATATATAAGTCTGCATATGGTTTATATTGAGTGATTGAAGTTGGTTTGAAATGTTATTGATTGTTGGTATTATAGGTGTCAAATGGTTTATAATTGAGAAGCTATGTGCTTGTGGATTGATGTATGATGCAAGTTTGGAAAATGTTTAATTAGATGATTTGAATATGTAAAGTTGGTATGATTTGAATGAGTAAAACATGAGATAGTAAGCAAGCTAGTTGTTGGAATTGAAATGGTATGTTTTAGTCTTGATTTTGGTTGAATTGAATGACCATTTATGCTATGAGTGAGTACCATTTGAATTGTGTAGGTATGCACAAAAATTGGGTGGCAAATTGGCTTGGTAAATAGCCTATTTTTGTCCATACAGACGGAGACACGGGTGTGTGTCTCAGCCGTGTGTGACACACGGTCTTGTTACACGGCCATGTGTCCCTTGGTGTTGAAATTTAAATAAAGTCAGTATGCTCCACACGGCCTTACACACAGGCGTGTGACTTGGCCGTATGGCATAAGTTAGTATATCTTACGAGTTTGGCACGGCCTAACACATAGCCTGGTACACGGGTGTGTGGCCACTTTGAAGGGTACACGGGCTAGACATACGGACGTGTGGTTGGCCGTGTGAGCTAAGTCAATAAGCTCATTTGTTTGGACACTGGGTAGGACACAGGATGGGACATGACCATGTGCTTTCATTTCAAATGTTCACACGGCCTGTGACACGGGCGTGTCTAGTGTCTCACACGGCCTGGCCACACGGGCGTGTGTCCCCTGTTTTGAGAAAAATTTTCTAAGCATTCCAAATGTTTTAAAAGTTATCGGTTTAGTCCCGAATCAATCCCAATGCATGTTTAGGGTTTTGTAGGCTTGTATTAGGGAAATATTGAATGAGATTGAATGATGAATGTTTGAATTAAGGAAATGTATACTAAAAGTATGTATAATTGTGTTGTAAGTTCGGTAATGCTCCTTAACCCTATTCTGGCATTGAATACGGGTGAGGGGTGTTACACTTATGGTCATAACAAGTAAAACCAAACCAACATGTTTTACTTTAAAAATAACACTCTTACCAAAGTATTCTCACAAGGACAGATTAAGTGCCTGATAATTAGTACATTTTCCTATGCAAGTCTCTCAAACATGTAAACATGTTTTCAAGACCTGCTTCATTAGAAGATCTAATACAATTCCAATAAAATAACAATTCCATCAATAGCAATACAATATAATAATAACATACAAGATAAATATGGACTTTTGGTCATTTGACCGCCTATAAACATGTTATCGTTTATAGTAAAAATATCACACAAAAAATATAAGAAATTAGATAGGTGGTGTTTGTAAATATATGGGTAAAATTTTAATATATTATTTGTGTTACAACGGAACACAGGGAGGTATTCTGAGGATCGTACCCAAGGGAGGATGGAATAAATTTAATGAAAATCTGTTTACAACAAAAAGTCTAAATAGTAATAATTAAATCCTAATTACGATGAACCATAAAAGAGATTAATAATAAAAATTAAATAACTAAAATAAATAAGCAAGAAAGTAAACAAACAACTAGGTCAATAAAACTAATCAAGAAGATTAGCTCGTTTCAGCGGTTGTAACTAACTTCAGATTAGGGTTTTAGGGTGCATTAGCTATCAATTAACCAATTATTACCTCTCGGGCTCTAACTGATTAATCAATTGGTTGATACTCGCTCATCTCCCAACCTCACTTTCTCAACCAGGATAAATTACGATTTATTTGGCCAAACTTATCTCCTGATCTTGTTTAACCTAGGATTACTTCCTAGGGTTATCAAGCCTAGAGTTTAAGAACGCGTAATTTAAACCAAATAATCCTATTGGGAAACCCTAAATCCTCCTTTAATCATGTCCCCATCCACTCATTAATCTCCTCTTAGAGTTATAGCCACTTATAGTAATCATAATCACAAACTTAATTGAATTAAACATGTAATCAGCATGAATAAATTGAATAAGAAAAGAGATTAGAATAATCTTGGATTTGATGTCAAGTGAAGAACAAAGTAATAAATCTCATGATTGGAATAACGAATATCGTTGCTTGTGAAAAGAAATAACTTAAATAAGTTGATTAAATAAAATAAATCTTGCATCGAAACCAATTCCAAGAGGAAAGAAAAAAAAGTTTATGAAAAGCGAAAGAAAACTAAATCTAACCCTACTCCTAAACTATGAGGTTTCTCGATGCGTCTAAGATGACTTAGTTACTTCAAACCCCTAAGGTTTTATTTATAGGAGTATTGGCAGCCCGAATTAGGTCTTCGGCACGTCTTAGGTCTTTGCATAAAGCTGATTGTGTGAAAAAAAATAGCCTTAATATACTTGTGCACTACGTCAGGATATCTTGTTCCATACAAAGTCTATGGTGCGACACGACAAAAATTTATGCATTCTTGGTTTCATGTCATGCTTTAGCAGCTCAAGAAGCTTGTACGTCACTCGTCCCTTGCTCCTATATCAATTGAGCTTATAAATCATCATCCTACACACTCAATTACACTAATTAGACCTACCTAAGGCCCGTATCAGCCTAATAGGTCACAACACTCACAGAATGTGTTTAAAACACTTACTTTTACTGACTTTGAGTACTAACTACTAAATACTGAAAATGCAATAATAAATATTAAATTGGCTAGAAAACAAACTCTTTAAGTGCAGAAATAGACTGAAATTACTACTATATTTGATGTCAGGTCACCGCTCAACATTAGAATCATGATCCAATTTAAAGGATTTTTTTAAGGAATTTAGATTTAAATCAATTACTAATATACGTATTCCCTAGCAACATGATCTTGTATAACAGGCTCGATATTCATCAAATAATCAACATAACCCAAACATAAGGTTCAATAATTTGTCAACACCTAAATATGGAAGCTACCTCCACATAGATTTGGTGGGCCAGGAAGTGGGCACTTCCTCTGGCACCAAATTTCCATTTTAATATTTTTCAACAATCTCCTCATTTGTCAATTTGTTGAACAAAACTCATAAGACACGAAGCGAGAATCATCAATCAACATAAACCCCTCAGCATAAACGTATGAACTTAATCTAACGTAACTTAGAAAATAATTAAGCAATCAATCATCAATGCTAAGATAAGTTTGCATCAATAACTAACCAATAGTAATTATAACTAAGTTGAAAAAGCAATACATGTATGAAACTAACCATCATATCATAGCAAAATGAAATCCAAGTTCATCACCAGCAACATAAATAATAAAAAAAATCACCTTATAGTTACCTTGAAACTGTAAACATAAAGGAAGTTCATAAAAAATTCTAGACAAAACTCCTCCTTAACAAGAGCAACCAACAAAATTAGCAACACTTGCACCTTTTCCTTCTTTTTTCCCTCTGTCTCATCTTTTCTCTCCTCAATTTTGTTCTACATCATTTCCAAATTGGAAGCATCTTCAGAAGCTCAAATATATACAATCAAGGCATTTTGTTTATCAATAATATTCTTAATAGACTTTGCTTCTACCTTGAGTTTATCATAGTATTTTTGGAGAAAATCGACAGAGGCTTGTAGGTTTGAAACATTCCTAGCCTGAATGCTTTCGAGATGGGAATGGTACATGCAAGAGTGTCTTGAGTATGGCTACTCGATTCACCACCCTTAGATTGTTGTTGTCGAAACTTCTCATATTATTTTGCAGTTGTCATCTTGGTTTTTCCATGAGAACAAAGGTTGAATGCTTCAAAAAAAAACTCTAAAGGAAAACACAGTATTGTAAGTAAAGAATGCTGGTGATGCTTTAGTAAAAATATTTGGAAATAAGTTAAGGGATTTTCAATGATGTGAAATAATTTGTATAGATACAAAGAATTGATCAAAATCTCATTAATTGCTTATCATTCCCAAAGATACAGAGAGTGTGTGTGTATGTGTGAAGAGAAATCTTTTTTATATTTTCATATAAAAAATAAATTGCAAAAAAAGAAGAAAAATTCCCTCCAAAATAAATGAATACACTAGAATTGCATATTACGTGTTTAGTCCTATTGTTAAGCAGGTAAATATTCAAACTACTCTCTCTTTCTGTTACCAAAGGTTGGGAGTTGGAAAAAGTAGATGTTAATAACACGTTTCTCAATGGGGATTTGTATGAAGACATATACATGTAACAAGCTCTACTTTTGTGCAGTATGGTGAGAATGGATAACCATTTATATGTAAGCTACATAAGGCCCTCTATGGTTTACAACAAACACCAAGAGCATGGTTTACACGCATCTATAAAGCACGTTGAGAAGGATAATACTTAGTCGAACCAAACTAATATATAGAACCAACAACAAGAAAACTGAGAAAACTGTGATCAAATTAGTAGAAGCAATGCTAAACTAAATGACCTGTTTTTCAGAGTTGGCATCAAGGTTGAACCTTATAAGCAACTTGTCACAACCACCTCTACCTTCAAATACACGTCCTCCTTGAGAATGGCTAAAAACAAACTGAGACCCCTTATGAATCATGTGAACTTTGAGAGTCTTGAAATTAAGACCCTTATAAACCATGAACGATTGGTGAGTAGTGAACTAGGTTAGCATGTGGAGTCATTTTTGTGACAAAAACTTTTTTTTTCTTGACTCGCATTTTAAAAGCATTTCAATAATCAAATCTAAAGGTAGAAACTTTTTTCTTGAAGATGTCATAACAAAAAATGATTCAAACTCAATCAGTAACTAACCAAAAGAATTACACTGCCAAATTATTGCTTTGACACAACACAACCTAAAGCATCCAAGGTATCATAAATCGAATTTACCTTGGCTAAATACTCATTAATAGATTAGTGACCTTTCTTTTGAGAGTCTAAAGAATGTCGAAGATGAGAAATCTTAGTACTAAACTTGGAAGCAGACAGACTAATGATTTTATTACACACCTCATGTGATGTACTAGCACAAATAAGATGATGAAGCACTTCATCACTCACGGTAGACAACAACCATGAAGCTAATAACTTGTCTTGTTGTTTATATAGTCTAAGGGTAGAATTATAAACTAATTGGCCTTTTTAATTAGTGAATCTCTTATATAGAGCAACAAGTGTGCCTAAGACATATTCAGTGAGATCATAACCCTCAAAGATTAACATGATTTGATACTTTGTTACCCCTCTAACTTGTATCTATCGTCGGAACAGGGTTACAGAGAATTACCAGAGTTTACAGACCAAATAAATAGATATTTCATATAATATAACATTCATGTCAGAAACCAATCAAAATCAAACATTTAGATACAAACTCACAAATTTCCCGTTTCATACTCGACCACCAATACATCTGTTTTAAATCAAAATACATCTTTGTTCTACCCGGGTAAATAGAGTTCGTGCTACTATGAGCTTCAAAAAGAATATCAGTTTTCAAATTTAAATCTCTCGGAACACGAATCATATTGCGACTCAGAACTGAAATTATTCTCAACCATCTGTCGTTTTAACACCAACTTCGGATCATCATCTTGCAATTCTCGGATTTGTTGTAGAAACAGGGGTTTCATTCTCAACTCCACTAATACAGAACCATCTTCATTAAGAGTTAAATGAGTGTTCAGTGCTCGAAGTGCAAACAATTATGACTTCCGACTAAGTGCATCCGCAACTACATTAGCCTTTTTCTAGATGGTAATCAATAACCAGATCATAATCTTTCAGTAATTCTAACCATCGCCTCTGTCTCAAATTCAATTCTTTCTAAGTTATCAAATATTTTAAACTTTTTTATCTATAAACACATAACACTTTTCACAGTATAAATAATGTCTCCAAATCTTCAAAGCAAATACAATTGCGGCTAACTCAAGATCATGTGTAGGATAATTCTTCTCATACGACTTTAATTGTCGAGAAGCATAGGCTACTACTTTTCCAAATTGCATCAGTACACAACCCAAAACGTTGAGAGATTCATTACTATAAATAACATACGCTACTACAGATTCAAGCTGAGTTAAGACTGGGGCTTCCGTCAAAATTTTCTTCAGCTGATCAAATCTCTGTTGGCACTTATCAGACCAAACAAACTTAACATTTTTCTATAATAATATGGTCATCGACGAAGCAATAATCGAATTTTTTTTAACAAAACATTGATCGTACCTTGCTAAAACCAGAAAACTTTGCACTTCTGAGACATTTTTTGGAGTTTTCCAATTTATTAGCTGATACTATGTGACCCAAAAATCCAACCTTACGAAGCCAAAATTCACATTTACTAAATTTTATGTACAACTGATTTTCTCTCAAAGTTTGTAGTACGATCCTCAGATGTTGTGCATGCTCAGATTTTGTCTTGGAATAGATTAATATAACGTCAATAGACACAACAAAAAATCTATGCAAATGAGGTTGAAAAATCTGATTCATTAAATCCATAGAAGTAGCAGGAGAATTAAACCAAATGGCATTACCAGAAGGCATTACTCGTAGTGACAATAACAAGTTCTGAAAGCAGTCTTTGGCACATCACAGTCTTTAACCTTCAATTGATAATACCCGAATCTAAGATCTATCTTCAAGAACACTGCAGCACCTTTCAATTGATTAAACAAATCGTCAATACGTGGCAAAGGGTATTTATTTTTAATTGTGACTTTGTTCAACTGTCTGTGGTCTATACACAATCTTAAAGAATAGTCTTTCTTTTTTACAAATAAAACAGGTGCACCCGAGGGAGACATGCTCAGTCGAACTCGATCTAATAATTCTTGTAACTGTACTTTCAATTATTTTTGTTCAGCTGGTGCCATACGGTACGGTGATATTGATATCGGTGCAGTTCCAAGAATCAAATCAATCACAAACTCAACTTCATGATCAGGAGGTAAACCCGACATGTAACACCCCTAACTTGTATCCATCATCGGAACAAGGTTTCGGAGCATTACCAGAACATTCAGAAATATTTACAAAAAACTTATGTAAATCTATATTCATTTACCGAGATCAATCGCAACGTCCCTTGATTGGGCCCTTGAGGCCCAATACGAGCAATGGGATTGAGTTGAGACTTAATCGGGAACTTTAAGAAATTTTCACGAGTTTTCAAAATTCTTCCAAGGTGCAGGGCTCATACGCCCGTGTGATCTAAGGGACACGCCCGTGTGACCCTGGGACATACTTGTGTTGTAGGTCGTGTTTAACGTCGTGTAACTCTCTGACTTGCACACACGGCCATGCTACACACCCGTGTGCTAGGCCGTGTGGTCAATTAATTCAATTCGAAATTAGGTGCAAGTTTCACACAGCCAAAACACACGCTCGTGTTCTAGGCTGTGTTGCACACACAGCTGAGACACACGCCAGCCTCTCTGCCCCTGTGCTCAATTCTGAGCATTCTATTTTTCAAAATTAAGGAGCAAGGGACACACGGCCTAACCACATGCCCATGTTACCAGGCTGTGTGTCACACACGATCTAGACACACGCCCGTATGGAAAAATGAAGCCATTTCTAGCTTCATTTCTCACCCAAAATTTCACCCAAGACCTGCACTTGAAACACACATCCAATACCAACCAATCCAAGCATTCAACTTAAGCAAATTTCATCATTCATAAGGCATATCACTACAAGGATACATGATCACAACCTTACCTTAGTTTAACTAGGCATTAACATCATTTGATCACATTTACTTAACATAACACATATGAATGTATATCGTAATAACCTACTTAATCATACCAAAATAAGCCATTACTAGCCATTCCAATGGCTAGGTTACAAAATAACATTTCAAGCCACTATTGGCCAAGTTGTCCTATACATGCCATTATACCAAAATGATTTTTACTAATTATACCCAAAATGACTAGTTGATAGTGTGATGATGCTCCAGTGATCTCCAACCTTCACGAGCTTCCGAGCACTATTAAACAAGGGAAAAATAAAACGGAGTAAGCATTACATGTTTAGTAAGTTCGTGGAAAGTCGTTTCGATCCAATCTATTAGCATTACATGCTTAGTAAGTTCGTATAACGGAAACTAAACTTACCAATCCTGTTTATTTAATCTAAGCATACAATGTTACGTTTCAATCAATTTGGCTAAATTTCCTAATCACATACATTCAATCAAACATGTTAGTCACCAAAATCTTCATATCAATCAAGTAACATAGATGAGCTCATCAAGCAATATTCTTTCAAGTCATTATCATTTCATCTCAAGATTTTCCTACCATGTCAAGGGTTTTATGTCCGTTGAATCATTGAATTCCAATGGAGGCTCAAGTAGTACACTCAAAGTGTACATTAAATAATCCATCAATTTCTTATTCAAGGGTACCCATTAGGGCACTTAACCCAGAAAAACTCTCTCGAGCCACATATCGTATAAAAGGATTACCAATTCAGGCTAAACCCTTTATATAACGTAAGCTTAAAGGAGCTCGATTAGGATTACCAGTCCAAACTAAACCCTAATCATAACGTATGCTCGAGAGGTATTATATCGAGATTACCCGTCCGGGCTAAATTCTTTTTATAACAAGGTCAATGGGATTACTCATCTGAGCTACATCCCATTCGCAACAAATGTAGGACCTCATTAGTTTCGGGAAAGCACATATAATTATCGGAATTCAATATTCAATCGGGACTTAACCCTTTTTTTCACCGTCTCAAGCATATATTAAATTCTTCATTTCAACATTCAAATAATTTACATCAATGTAAGTTATATTCCATACAATCACAACAATCAATTAAATATATTTACATGCTCAATTAAGTTACACGAACTTACTTCGACACTTGTTCGCGTTAGAAATCTGCTAATCCGAAACCATTTTTTCCCTTGATCTAACCTCGAATTATTTCTGTCTGGATCTATATAAATGAATTTAACCATAAATTTCATACATTTCATATTTAAATGAATTTAACCTCGAATTAACTTTTCCATAAATTTTGATTTTGTCCCTAAGCTTGGAAAATAAAACTTGTGCAAATTAATCCCTATTCTAAGCCTAATCAATGCCCCATTAAAAAATTTACAGCACATGTATTCATAAAATTTCATAATTTTTCATCAAATTTCACAAGTTTACATTTTAGTCCCTAAATCATGTTTTCATTAAAAATCACTTTGTAAAAGTTGTTTATCTATCAAAAATCTTTCATTTTCTAACATAAATTTCTAATTTCTAGCATACATATCTATGACCCATTTTTCATAGCTTGATAACTTTTCAAATTAATCCCTCAAATAGAGAGATTAAGCTATTCTGGTTTCAAAAATACCAAAATTACTAAAAATGACTTATCCAATTAGGCCTTGAAAGTTTCTTTTCTCTCACCTAGGGTTTCCATGTATTTTTAGGTTGAAGATGAAAAAAATAAGATGATATTTTCTTTTATCATCTTTTAATTAATTTAATTATTTCAAATTCCAATTTAGTCCATAACCTTTTCTAATTTTTCCATGGATGAGTCACCAAGAACCTACATACTTTTCTTTAATGATCTAATTACCATATAAGGACCTCTAGATTTGAACTCCATAGTTATTTAACCCTTATAGCTACTAGAATTCAACTTTTGCATTTTATGCGATTTAGTTATTTTTGTAATTAAACACTTAATCGATAAAATTTTAGTTTCAAAATTTACACACGACATGCCTATTATAATACAGACCATATAATGAAATAAAAATAAAACTTATTTTTATGTCGAATTTGTGGTCCCGAAACCATTGCTCCGATTTCCCTGAAAAATGGGGTGTTACACGGTAATTATTCAGAAAATAAATCAAAGAACTCACTAACAACTGGTAACTGATCTAGCTTCGATTTTGAATCTCGGGTATCAAGGATATAAGCTAGAAATGCTTTGCTACCTTTTCGTATCAATCTCTGAGCAGAAAAAGCCAAATAATTCTAACGACATCTTTCAGATTCTCAGACTCAACTGAAATCATCTTTCCTGTCTAACATTTCAAATCGATCTGTTTCTATTTACAGTTTACCATAACATCATGCAAAGATAACCAACCCATAACCAGGATAACATCAAATTCCCAAAAGGCTAACATCAAATCAGCAGGGAATTCACAGCCCCTAACTTTCAGTGGACAATTACGACAAACTAAATTAACTATCACACTTTGACCTAGTAGATTAGTAACTTGAATGTCATAATCAGTAGATTCAACAAACAACTTCTTTTTTGTTACTAATGCAGTGCAAATATAAGAATGAGTTGACCCAAGGTCATTCAATACATACACAGTAACATCAAAAAGATAGAATATACTGGAAATCACATATGGAACAGTAGCTTCCTCTCTAGATCGAATGACGAATGTGCGGGCAGGTGCTTTAGCCTCTGACCGAAGAGCAGTGTCTTTCATTCTTGAACGAGTAGTCCCGATAGCACTTTTCTGACCCAAATGTCCATTTTTCCAAGAGGTAGACATTTTCTTTACTTTTTTATCTTCATCCTCTTTGGAAATTTAGGAAAATTACGAATAAAATGATCAGTTGATCGACATCTATAACAGGCTCCCGTTTTACCTCTACACTCACCAATGTGATATTTTCCGCAATATCTACATTTAGGCTTCGGAGTATTTTGTACACTACCCACACTATCAATTGGTCTAGTAGATACTCTAAAATCATGTTGAACCGTCTTATTTTTATTCGAACGTCCAGGCACTGAGGTAGCATAGCTCAAATCATCTTTAATCTTTTTCACCGGTGATGCTGAAAATGACTTAGAAGAGCCTCTCTTGTGAAATTCTTGATTCTGTCTATCCCATTGTATCTTACGGTTGTACACTTCTTCCATTTTCTGTGCAGGATTGGACAAGACAACAAATTCTCGTATTTCATTTCATCATTCGAATTTCATCATTCAGACCATCTTCAAACTGGATACACATTTCTTATTCATTAGGCACTATTTCTGGAGCATATTTACTGAGATATACAAATTCTCTCTCATATTCAGCTACTGATCTATTTTCCTGACATAACTCAAGAAATTTTCTCTTTTTCTTACTTTTTTCCATGTATCAGGTCATGTGAGTCACACGGTCGTGTGACCCCTACAGTGTTGAAATTTTTAAATATTTCTGAAATTTTTTTTAAGTTTTCGATTTAGTCCCAACTTGTTTTAAATATGTATTTCGAGCCTTGAGGGCTCATATAAAGGACAATAAATATGATTTTGATTGGTTTTATTATGAATATTGATATGTAATGAAATGTTATAAAGTTATGTCTGATTGATCCGTAAACCCCGAGAATACTCTGTAACCTAGTTTCGGCGACGGATAAGGGTTAGAGGTGTTACATACTTCCATAGAAGAAAATTCTTTTCTGTTAATTTCACTATCTCATGTCTAGGGAATTGATGAATTTTTGAAACAAAGTGAAGCAAATCATTAGTTGCAAAGGAATGCTTATCAAACCGAGAATCATGACTACTTCTCTTTGTATCGAACTAGGAGCCATCTCAGCAATTCTTCAGTGCACCAATTGAATCAACTGAAAATGCAAAAGATTGAAGTTGATGTCGTTAAGCGCAAAGCTCTAATACCATAGCATGATCTACAAAAAAGCTAGAAGGATTGACAGAGAAAACTAGTAAAATGAACAAAGAATAACAATATCTTTGATAAATTGAATTCCTTAATCTTGAAGTTGTTCAACACTCTAATATTTATACAGAGAGAATGATGCTCAATTATTTGTAACTAAAAACTAATAAACTAATTACTCTTTAACTCATTAGCTAACTATATCTGCTGAGGCACTAACACTCATAACCTCACAACAGAGTGCAGCCTAAGGTGTGTCCCTTCAAGCCTAAAGCGCAAGCCTTCCACTCCAACCCTAGTCCTCACCTCATCATGAATGCACGAAGGAATAAGGACTAAAGCCCAACCTTTTATGCCTAGAATTCAAACCCTCAAGTTTATCTTTTGTCCTACACGAGTGCACAAGGGAACTGAGTTGAAGTGAAACTAATCATTTCCTAGAATAAATATAAGAACTTAGGACAGGCCCCAAGCATTCTTGTTTATGGGGGAAAGTGGGAGGGTTCGAGTAAAAATGTAAGCCCAAAACATGGGCTTGGACAAAAAAAGGCCCGTTTAAAAAATGGGTCAGGCTTCGTGTAAGGTTTTTTCGGTCCAGACCCGGCCTAGCCCAGCCTGAATATGCAAAAAAAAAAGTTTTGTTTCTTCTTGTAATTTTTTGCTATTTTTTTTTAACTATTTTGCTACCATTTCACTATTATGTTGCTACTATTTTTTTGTTATTGTTTTGATATAGTATAACTCTTGTTTTATTGTTAATTTTGTTACAATTTTAGAGACATTTGCTTGTTAAGTTGCACCTATCTTAGTGTTATTTAAGTATATGTATTTTTTTAAAATTTATTTTCAATTTGTTGGGAAACATTTATTTTAATGTTTTTAGTATTTTTTATGTATTATTTTTTTAAAAATATTATATAATAAATAATCTAAAAAAATTAATACGGACGAGCCGAGCAGAGTCCAAATTTTAACATTTTTATCCGGATTAGATTTGCGCAAAATATTAAACCCATTTTTCATGCCAAACCTGAACCTAACAATTGTCCTAAAATTTTAATTAAATCTGAACCAATCTAACTTAATCTATAAACACTTCTAACGTCAAGGTACCACCAATTCACGATTGCACGACAAAGTAGAGGTCGCACCAAGTTGCTAGTCGACTAATCTCCCATACAAGTCTACTAGTGGGAGCCGCTAAGCAATGGCTCTACTCATCGACAGTCGTTACTTGTCACTCTCATCATTGCAGGCCTAATTCTCATCAGTAGCAAACAACATTAACAAAACAGAAAAAATTAATTTAGATAAAATCTTATTTTATTTTAATATATATTAATCTTATTTAAATCGATTAAGTCATATGTATTTTGCTTTTTATTTATAAGAAAGTCACTGTCGTTTCCTTTTCTTTCCCACTTATAGAGAGACTTGATAGTGGCATTTGCTATTTACTTTCTGACCAATTTGACATTGAACACCAACAGCTATTTTTCTTTTTGTTTCCACTAATTAAAGAAAAAAGCTCTTCAGCTTTGTAATGATCATTTTTCAATGGTGTTATGACAATTCATTTTCTTTTTTATGCTTTTATCATGTGCTCAACTTTGAAAGCCAACGAAATTGGATCAAACAGAAAAATCAAACATCAAATCAATTATGGATAAATTTCTTTAAAACAATAAAATTCACAATTGACTAACTCTTTTGTCGCCCAATTTTGCAACAAATTGAGCTAAAAAAAGTAAGGGATCGAGTGCTTCAGTCTCTATTTCAACTCTTGCCATTATCCCAACCAAAAAATTGCTGCCCCTCTTGTGTTATGCTCCATCGTAAAATGAAACTTTTTTATTCAATTTTATTTCTTAGGTTATTAAATACGCTCATCAATTAGGGTTATGTTTTTTGAAAATTTATGAACCAATTTATTTTTTTTAGAATATCTAATATATTTTTTAAAATTATAAAAATATTATTTCGATCTTTTAAAATTTATAATTTTGTCGAGGGTAAAATGTGGGTGGAGATGCAGATAATAGTTCACTCTTAGGGTGGAGAGCTATGAAGGGAGGAGAAGATGGTGGAAGTACTGTAATGAGTTGAAATGGAGGAGAGAAAGAAGAAGAAGATCTTTTGCTTGTGCGGATAGAAGAGGTATATAAGGTTGACTTCTTTGTGTCATGTGTCCTCTAGTAAACGAGACTGTCATTTAATGGTTCCCCAGTTAGTCAATAATATGATCTAATATGACTAGATTGCAAGGTATGTGGATGACAATAGATAGTAATCTTATTAGAGTGGTTGAGTGATGCATCATTGGTCTCAAGCACACTCGTTTTCCCAGGCAAAGGGACCCTTGGCAAGGTATGGTGGCGAGGTACCTTTGGCAAAGTATATGTAGCCATTTCCCCTAAACCCCATACCTTGACCCATGTAGAAGGTGTACATGCATCAAGTAGAGAAAATTGAAAACAAATACTAAACGTGCGGTGTTCTGCAAGTGTAACAGGTCGAGTTGTAATATTTTTAAAGTGTACAATGGAACACTTGTGGCGTATTCCAAGGATCAAAGAAACAGTAAAGAAGTTGATAAGATTGAATTAAAAGCAACAATCACACAAACCAAATAAGTCTAAATAGCTCAAATCTAACAAGCTATAGTACAACAATTTATGAACTGAAAGCTTTAGGCTATATGTCACACCCCAAAAGTTGGGTTAGCAGAAATCAGGTTTGTGAAAATTGAAAGTGGTCATTCACCGATTTATAAGGTTACCTTTGAGCATTTATAAATCAAGGGTTTGAAATGGATACTGAAATTAGGGTCACAAATAGTTAATTAAAGTATTAAAATAATATAATCAGGTATTATTATATTAATTAATCTAAAAAAAACTTGATTACGAGGTTTAATTTGAAAATAGTGTGTTTTAATCGAGCTAGGACCTAATTAGAAAAGGGGTTAAATGAATTAAAATATTAATAATGAGACTTGACTATAAGTATTAATTATTGTATATAAATTAAATTAGGAATGCGTTAAAAACTATGAAGTTAAACAAGTTAATAAAAAATTAAATAAATGTGTAAGCTAAAAAAGAATATATAAGTTGAGCTTGAAATAAATATATACAATTAAGTGACTAAAATAAACAAGAAATAGGCCTAAGACAAAATGGTTAAGTGTTAGATTTCATCTCTAAAGAGTTTAGGTTTAAACATCACTTTGCCTATTTTTTTCCTTTTAATTTTTAGCAACCTCAGATAAAAACTACACCAAAATAAATAATTATTTGGAATAGAAATTAAATAAGAATGGGTAGCAGCCCAATGGTTAACATGTCATTCTGCCCCTTACTTACCAAAGTTCAAGTCCCTTATTCTTTTTTAATTTTGAGATTTTAGCATAACACAACATACAAACAATTGGGGATAAAATTTACCAAGAAATTGGCAAGATCCCAATGGTTAAGGCATTAATACTTTTTTAGACTCGAGTTTGAGCCATTCATCTCTCTTCCATTTCCTTTTAAATTCGGCCAAAAATAGGGGAATTTGCAAATTGCTGCGTAAATATGCTTCTTTGACCACCGACGTTATCAGCAAATGACGCGTCCCCTTCAATACAAAATTTATGTATTCCACTAGCTTCGTTGTCATGTGTCCGTATTGTAGACCTCCATCATATGATTGAGTCCATTATCCCTTGGGTATCCCATTAAGGTATTTAGCACCGTATTTATTTATAGCTCACAAATTCTCCAACATTTCACGGAATCGATGTTGGACAAGCACATACCCTATTGAAGAAAATAAATAGTATATCCATGAATGCAAATAATGTATATGTTAAAGAATGAAATAGAAAATAATAATTACTGCGTACCCATGTTAATAACATATTGTCGTTCATCATCCTTGTGAAATTGGCCCATGTAATTTGACCTGATATGACGTATAACTTACCTATGGTGCATACGATGCCATAGGCTTCTACGTCGACCAACTGCAGCCTGTATTCTGGGTGCCTTATCAAAAATTATGTATATATCGGGTTGTGGCATGACATGTCTTCTCAAGCTAGTCAATAAGAAGTCTCAAGCATCAATGATTTATTATTCAACAATTGTAAGCTATCGACAGGATTTTTCGATTACCATCCTGTGCAACAACAAACAATAAGTGATGCTCATATCTCCCATACATAAATATACCGTCAATTTGGATTAATGGTTTACAATATCAGAATACTTCAATGCGTGGCTTGAATGTCCAAAAAAGACGATGGAAAATTCTTTTCCCTTGGACCATTCGATTTCCATAATACACAAGTTTCATTTGCATATCGATGACAATACCTAGATTGGATTAGAAAATAATGCAATTTCCAAATCATCTGGCCCAGACTCTTGAATTTGACCATCATCAGTTTCAGGTTCCTCTTCATTTTCAGCTCCCTCTTCATTCCCAGTTTCCTTTTCGTTATCAACCCCAATTGCATGCCTCTTCACTGATACAGGTTGTAAGGAATACATCACTCGTTCTCATCAACCCTATGTTAAAACCAATATTACTTGCAGATTGCCCACCCGAGTAACTTGATGGCATACCCGCATAAGTGATTTCAATATAGAACATTGGTGTTCCGAAGTTGAAATCAAAAGAAGTCACAGAATGTCATGTTGAGGTTTCTAAGTTCAGGTTACCACCTAACCCCTACTATCGCTAAAGTTGAAATCAAGGGTTGAAACCAAGGAATGCCTTCCCATTGATTATTCTGGCATTTTTTTATAAGAGCTTTGTAATAACGCCGTGAAACCACCGCACAACCTTGTGGTTGTACTTTTTTGTTCCTGTTCCCAAAACAAATTTACTATAATTGTTGTCGAACTTGGAACACCTTCCTCAACAACGACAAACTGAGCATATAACTCTATATAGCATTTCCACTAGTGCAATGCGTATTGAGCATTGCCTCCACATCCATATCACCTTTGAGCTCAAATATATCATATCTAACAAGGTTCAGTGACGATAGATATCTATATTTCAAGCTCAAAATTCTCCTCCGGCTTGAAGTCAACATTTTCCTTCTAATTCTTGACCGAAGCTCGTTCAATTTTATGTTCCTGTTGAAAGTCAATTCTGTAAATTGGGGTGACACAAAAATGACCCCAATTTCAGCGTCACAAAATTGACTGTCGTAATAAATAACAACTCTAATTCGTCTACTCATCTTTGCCCAAAAAACTTATTTCACATGTTTTAAATGAAAACATTATATGAAACTAGTGGCGGAGCTAGAAATTTTTTTAGGGGGGGAAATTAAGTTGTATATTTTTACAATAACAAAAATGCAGTTTCACCATTTTAATAGTCTATATCTTTATAATTTTTAAAAGGTTAAATCAAATTTTTATTTTGGGGGGCAAGGTGTAATTTTATCATTACTAATTTAAAATTTTATAAATTAAATTATAAAGAGTTTAAATGAAAAATTTTCCATTTTAAGGCATTAGCTCTGCCACTGTATGAAACATAATTTCAAAATGTTGGATTGAACATGACAAGTAAAAAAAACGCTCCTAACAAAAAGAATTTTTCTGAAAAGTTTTTAAAGATTTTGATTCTACCATGAAAAAGATGGGATGAGATGTAAATTTTATCTTGGATTCCTGAGTTTAGGGTTAGGGCCATGGGTTTTAATAAATGCATCATTAAGGATGTGTTTTAGTTGGGGCAAAAATACGCCCTACAAGGGACATTCTTACTATTTTTTTAAAAAACAACCTATTTTCTTAATTTCCAAAAAACTTATCTAAATCCCTAAATTTTCTTTTAAATCGATACATTCACCAAAATTTTCCATGAAATGTAGATAGCATAAATCTACTTACACTACAAATTTCCAAGGTATAATTAAGTATGTTGTATCTTGCCTGTGGCTAAATTGTGGTACTAGGCTAATGTAGGTTGTCTGACCTTGTATCCGTCCTAAATTTGTTTGGCAAGCAATTGAGAATTTATGAATTAAGCTTGGAATGGGATTGTAGTTAAGGAAAATGACCCAATCATGATTTCTAATAAACAAAAAATGCATATACAAATTTTATTATAAAATATAAGTAAATATTAATATAAAGTATTTTTATTTTTAATATAATATAAAATAAACTTTTTAACTTCAGTTTTTTAAAAAAAAATTCTGAGTTTAAAAGGGGAAAAAATCCTTCAAGAATGAAAAAGCATTTCAAAGTTTGTGCAGAGAGCATTGAGTATCTGAAAGTGATCACTCAGTCACTCACCTCTATGCCTCACCTTATCTCTCTCAATTTTTATTTTTATTTTGAAATGATCTCTGAAATTTCAATATTCTAAATCCAAAATAGTCATTTATTGTGTAGAAGAAAGCTGCTGAATGCTGACCATGGCTGAATTAATGTACCCTAAGTTTGCTCTTCTTCGTAATGATTGTAAGATCTATCTTTCTGTAAACTGAAAATTAACATAAAATAAATTCTTTACAAAAGGAGGTTTAATATGAGGTAATTTGTTTTTTCTACTCGTGATTGTGTATAATTTTTAAAATCTAATATATTTATAATATTTATAATATTATAAATATTATAAATATATTTTATGCTTTTATTATGAGAAAAAAAATTTGAAAGATGAAATTGTTATAATATGTAGATATATAATTAATTATTCAAAATCTTAATATATATATGTATATGATATATATTATATAATTTTATGAATGATATAAAAAATAATTTAAAGTATAGTATTCTGTAAAAATATTAAAATTAATAAGCATATTATTAGAAAAAAAATATAAAATAGATTTTTTTTGTAATAATCTTATCATAAGTTCTGATCATATCTGTTTTTTTATACAATACAATGTCTAGAACTATCCATCACCCCTTCCCAACCTATAAATAGGAGGATAATGCGCTTTAATACACTCAAACTCATGTCCTCCTGCATTGGTAACAATACTCATACAAATCGAGTTAAGACTCAATCGGCAAATATAAAATAAATACTTGAATATAATATAGGACACGAAATAAATACTTAAATAAGTGATATAATACCATTCAATAATTCTATACTGCTCTAACTATAGTTCTTTTACTAAAAAAAACTAACTACTCAATAAATATTCAATTCTTTAATGTAAGAAGTTTCAAATAATGATATGTTAGGAAAAATATACAAAAAGGTATCTCGTTCATAAATATTTTTTTTTGAAGTTTGCAATATTAATATAATTTTTAAAATATATTATTTTTAAAAACATTTAAAATTTCATATAAATTTTCTGTTAGAGTATTAAATAAAGTTAGTTATGGTTTGTTATGAGGTGGTTAAGGTGATCAGCAGAGTTGTTAGTCAAAGACTGTTAGTCATTCTCTTTAAATATCAAGTCATTGTACACAGATGAGATAAGGTTGAAATACAAAATTGAATATTTCTCTTGTACACAGATGAGATAAGGTTGAAATACAAATTGAATATTTCTCTTCAAAGTTTTGATTTCTTTAGAGTTTTACCTAGGATTTTAAGATGGTATCAGTCGCCTAGTTCCTGGTGGTTGCTTCCGCTCCGATCTCATGGATCCGTCGATCGACTCCCCCTCTGGTAACTCTGCTAATGCGACTTTCTCTCATTCGAGGTTAGTTCATAGCTTTCCCCGTCATGAAACAGTGAAATTGAACGAGACGAACTTCGTTCAGTGGCAACTTCAAGTGTGTCTTATTGTTGAAGGCTATGACCTTCAAGGTTTTTTGGATGGTACTATTGCTGCACCGCCGCGGTTGGTGGCGTTGTCTGATGGCAGTCTTGTTCCGAATCCAGACGCAATCTTGTTCACACAGCAGGATAAGCTGCTCGCCTCCTGGCTACTATCTATGGTTAATGCTTCTTTGCTTTCCTATTTTATTTTATCTAAGTCTGCGTTTGATATATGGAATACAGCCAGTCATCTCTTTGCAGCGTCTTCCACTGAAAAGGTGTCTTAGATTCGGCGTGATCTTCATGCGCTCAAAAAGGGTGGATCTACTATTAAGGAGTATGTGTCTAAGATTCAAACTCTTTGCGCACTCCTTGAGTCGTCGGGATCTAGTGTTTCAGAGGCTGAGAAAGTGGAGGTTCTTCTTGCTGGTCTTCCTCCTGAGTTTGATTCGATTTTCATGCTAATTTCTGTTTCATCGGAGTCCTTGCAGTTAAAGGAACTTGTTGATATCCTGATGGGCTTCGAAACTAGATTATTATGGGCAGTTCGTAAGATCCCGATCGTTTTGAATGTGGTGGAAGCGTCTGATTCACGTGGTACTGTTACTCTAATTCGCGTGGTGTGCACGGTGGATGATTCTCGTCAAGGTTACACGGCGATCGAGGTTTTTGTCCTCGAGAGCAGTGCCAAATTTGCAGTCGTTTTGGCCATGTTGCACAACAGTGTTACTACTATTTCGACAGAGACTATGGTTCTTCCGTTGGTAGTGCTCTAGTCGCTGGTGGAGATGGCTATGGTCGGCCTCGTGGTTTTGCTCCTGAGCAACATGTTGAGGGTAGATCCTGGAGGCCACCTCGCCGAATGGACCAATGTGATTATTTTGGGTATTCTCAACCTAATTGGGTTGGTAATTTTGGTGGCCCAGTTTCTAGTACTTTAGCGCTACATGTTGCACCGCATGGTACTCGCCCATATTTTGGGCCATATGGTCGACCCTTTCAGCCTAATGTTGGTCACAGGCCTTCACATGTTTTGAACTATCCTCAAGGGGACTTCTATGAGGGTGTTGGTCAGCCGAATGTAGCAGGTCGTTTTTCTAGGCCCTCTGGCTCATCTGCTCCACCACATGGGCCTGTTCGTGGTGCTCCATATGTGTCTCAATAATCCTCGGGTTCACTCGTTGCTAATTGTGTTGATGTTGAAGGCACTCTGCCAACTGCTCCGCCTGAGGTTCCATGGCGAACTAAGCCTCGTTCTCGGTTGTTTGATGTTAACAATTCGCAGTGTATTGGCTTGCCCAGGATTCCTAATTTTCGTGCTTCGAATTTTTCAGATGCGTCAGGGTGTGACTCCAGTTGCGGTAATGGTGATCCGTATGTTCCTACATCGGTTGGGACTGCGTCCTGGTACCCGGATTCTGGTGCTTCACATCTAAGATTACATATGTTGGGGACACGGTTATTTCCACTCGGTCTAAGCTGTTACGTCTGACAAATGTTTTGTGTGTTCCAAGCATTCGTAAGAATTTCATGTCTGTGTCATAGTTTGCTAAAGATAACAAAGTGTTTTTTGAATTTCACCCATTCTATTGTGTTATTAAGGATGTCTAGACACAGGAAAAATTACTGTGGGGCCAAGTTCGTGATGGGCTCTATCATTTTTCCATTGACGACTCTGCTCCGTCTACTACAACGTCTCATGTTAATAATGTTGCTCCTCAAGCAAGTTCTGTTGTTTCTTCTGATGCCTTTACTTTGTGGCATAATAGACTCGGCCATCCGTCATCTAAAGTTGTTAATGCTGTTTAAATAAATGTGGCATTGTTGCTGATAAGAAATCTTTGCCTAATGTTTGTATTATCTGTCAAAAAGGAAAATATCATAAATTTCCCTTTACTTATTCTAATATTGAATATGTGGACTTGTTTGAATTGGTGGTTTCTGACTTGTGGGGACCTGCGTCTGTTGCGTGTGAAGGAAATTAGTATTACGTATAGTTTGTGGATATGTGTAGTCATTTTACATGGGTTTATTTGGTTAAAAGCAAGTGTCAAGCACTTGATTGCTTTCTTCAGTTTCAAAAAATGGTCGACACTCAATTTAGGAAACGTATTTAAAAGTTTCAAAGTGATTGGGGAGGCGAGTTTCGGGTTTTTACCTTCCTTCTTGCTAATTAAGAAATTATCCATTGTCTGACGTGTCCTCACACCTCTGAGAAAAATGGGTTTGCTGAGCGTAAACATCGACACATAGTGGAAACCGGCCTTACACTGTTGGCACAGGCTAATCTTCTTATGAAACACTGGGGCTATGCCTTCTGTAGTGCTGTTCATCTTATCAACCGATTGCCTACTTCAGTTCTTCAAGGCCAATCTCCGTATCAGAAGCTTTATGGGTGTGAACCTTAGTACGGTCATCTTCGGGTATTTGGTTATTTTTGTTTTCCGTATTTGCGACCGTTTGCTCAACGTAAGCTGGGGTTTCGGTCTCAACCCTGTACTTTTCTAGGTTACAGTTCTCACCACAAGGGCTATTTTTATCTTACCCCCGATGGGAAAGTGGTCGTATCTCGTCATGTTGTGTTTGATGAAACTCGATTCTTGTCTGTGTCTTCCATGAAAACTGATTCTGGTGGTTCGGTGCAATGTACTACATATGTTCCTGTTGTTACAAATTCTTCCATATTTCGTCAACTCAATTCTCGTCACCTTGAGGTGGAGTCTCCGTCTACATCTTTGCCTGATTCGTAGCATAAAGTTGTGCGAAATGGATCAGGAACTTCACCTGTGACTTGTAGTCAACCAGCTGATGTCTCATTCACTTCCGGGTCTAATATGCACGTGCCTTGTGCTACATTTCTTCCTATCAATCAGTTACCAACAGTACCATCTCTAGATCTTCTTGTTGCTTCGGGAAATGTTCATGCCATGGTTACTCGGTCCAATGCGGGAGTTTTTAAGCCTAAGGTTTTATTTGTAAAGGCTGTTAAGTTTGAGCCCTGCTCTGTTACGGAGGCATTTACTCATCTGGAGTGAAAGTTAGCTATCCAAACTGAGTATAATGCACTGATGGCTAACTCTACCTGGGATATCATGTCTTTACCTCCTGGTCGGAAGGCACTAGGGTGCAAATGGTTGTTCAAAATTAAGAGAAATCCTGATGGTTTTATTAATCGCAGAAAGGCACGCTTGGTTGCTAAGGGCTACTCTCAAGTACCTGGATGTGACTTCAATGATACGTTTAGTCTAGTAGTCAAACCGGCTACTATTCCAGTCATTTTTTCTATTGCGGTTTCGAGAGGGTGGTCCTTTCGACAAGTTGATGTGAATAATACATTCTTGAATGGAGACCTTGATACTGAGGTCTTCATGCATCAACCCCCAGGATTTGAATAGTATGATTCCGTTAGAAAGCCGTTTGTTTGTCGTTTGAAGAAAGTTCTGTACGGACTTTGGCAGGCTCCACTGCTTGGTTTGATAAATTAAAACAATTCATTGTGTCAGTTGGGTTTGTCGTATCCAAGTCCAATGCGTCTCTATTTGTTCGGGTTACTTTTGAATCTACCTTGTATGTTCTTGTCTATGTGGATGATATAATTATCACGGGGGATGTCCCTACGGCTATTACTAGTTTTATTCAACTGTTGAATGCAGAGTTTTCGCTCAAAGGTATGGGTGAACTTCACTACTTTCTTGGGATTGAGGTGACACGATCATCCATTGGGTGTATTCACTTGTGTCAGAAGAAATACATTTGTGATCTTCTTGTTCGGAGGTCGTTATTATATGCAAAGAAAGTTCATACTCCTATGGTGAGCTCAGCGCATTTGTCTCAAGACGATGGGGAAAGGTTGAGTGATCCTACTGAATATTGCAGTTTAGCCAGTGCCCTACAGTATGTCGTTCTTACTCGTCCTGATATTGCTTATGCTGTGAACCGTATTTGCTAGTTTATGCATAGTCCAACTACTACTCCTATGGTTTCCTTAAAAAGAATTTTGCGCTATCTGTGTGGTACAATTGACTATGGTCTCGTTTTCCGACCGTCTAGTCGGTTGTCTCTTGTAGGCTACGCCGATGTGAACTGGGGTCTAGATTTTGATGATCGCCGCTCTACGTCTAGTTACTACGTGTATTGTGGTAACACGCCTATCTCGTGGTGTTCTAAGAAACAGTCCATTGTTTCTCGATCTACGGCTGAACTGAGTATCGAAGTCTAGCTGCTGCTACTAGTGATGTTATTTGGTTATTGTCGTTACTTCAGGAGCTACATTTTTCGTCTGTTGATAAACCCACCGTCTGGTGTGATAATTCCAGTACCGTTGCGGTTGCAGCTAATCTTGTTCTTCATTTGAAATTCAAACATGTTGAGCTGGACTTATTTTTTGTTCCCGAGAAGTTTGCTAGTGGCTCCATTGTTGTTGGTAAGGTCCTTGCGTGTGACCAGGTAGTTGACATTCTCACTAAACCACTTTCCGTGACATTTTTTAATTGGTTTCGAAGTTATCTTCGGTTCTTACCTATCGGGAAGATGGATGAATGTTAGAGTATTAAATAAAGTCAGTTATGGTTTGTTATGAGGTGGTTAAGGTGATCAGCAGAGTTGTTAGTCAAAGATTGTTAGTCATTCTCTTTAAATATCAAGTCATTGTACACAGACGAAATAAGGTTGAAATACAGAATTGAATATTTCTCTTCAAAGTTTTGATTTCTTTAGAGTTTTACCTAGGATTCTAAGAATTTCAAATATATTTTTATTGATTGTTTTAAGGTTTAGGATTTTTTAAACAATTTTAAATATTTTATAAAGTATTTAATTTTTGAAAATATGTTTTTAGATAATTTTAAATCTCATATACTTTTTTATTTTTAATAATATTTTTAAATAGCGGTAAACTTTTTTTTTGTAAATTTTTGTAATGTTTGTAAATATTGTCTACTTCAATATGTGAATTTAATGACCAACATGTTGAGTTCTTGGAGAATTTATCTAGTGAGAAATCAAGCTCCATGTTCTTTCGTTAGAGATTATGGGACCCGTAAAATGATATTTTGAAGAATTATCAAAGAATCCTACGAATCCTAAGGTTCTAACCACAGTGGTGGATCCGAAACATTCCAAGAGAAAGTAATCTTGTTGTTGATTTTCATATTAAATTGAGTTTAATATGGATGTGAAGTTTACAAATTTTTGAAGACGTGCCCAATGGAGTTCTAAAAATAGTACAACAAGATAAAGCCGGTGATGCCTTTGTTCAATTTAATATGATGGGAATTTAAGATTTCTTTTTTATCACCAAAAAAAAAATTCTTCCAAATTTAAAATTTTAAAATTTAATTAAATCGATTTAATTTATAAAAGGATTGGAAAATTGAAAGTGACTTATGATATTAGATTCAATCAATTTAATCATTTAAATTATTGTGCATTATATATACTAAGAATTATATTTTTTAAGAAAATATTTTTACTAATAGGAATAATAAATAATAAGAATAAAAAGATATGCATATAATATAAACAATAAATAAATTATTACAAACTAATGCAAAAATGTCACATCTAAACAATAATATAAAAAAGAAAGGTAATATGACAATAATTGCAACACTGGAATAATTTAGAAACAATCAGAGATGCATCAATTTGATTAAGTTGTTGAAATTTGCATCCTAGTCTTGCCATCATCAAATCAACCTGAAGATAAACATTGGTCAAACAAAGACAACAACCACAAGCCCCAAGAGACCTATTGTATTAGTGATACACAAAAAATCAAGTCTCAAATGGCCTATCTTCCTCATCATCATCATCTCAAATCTATCATCATCACTATAATCTATTATAATAAGGCTCTTCAAGAACGATTCCTAATAGATCTGGTGACAACCTTACATTAACGAATCTCATATATACGCCAGAATATGATTAGAAACTAAAAAAAATAAAAAGACAAATCTACTTTAAAAAGAATCAAAATGGATAAAACAAATATCATGAAAAATATGACAAAACCACATTAATATAGATTAAAACTAAAAACAACATAAAAAAAAAATAACAGCAAACTCCAATGCTAACGTTGGTGCGACCGAAATAAAAATATAGTTTTTAAAATATTTGAGCAGCTAGAAATTTTTTATTAAGAGGAGAAGAGGATTAAGATTCACTAAAAATAATATTTAAATGACAACAATTTTAAATTGTTGTATGAATGTGTGTGAATTTAATTATATAAATGTCGATTGAGTTTTAATTTAATTAATATGAGTATTAATGTTAAAGTAAGAGGACATGAGTTTAAGCATGTTGAAGTGTATTTTTTTTTCCTATTTATAGGTTAGAGAGGGGGTTATGAATAGTTTTAGTTATTGTGTCAAAAAAAAAGTAGATATAATGACAACTTATAATGAAATTGTTCAAAAAAAATTATATAAAATATATTTAAAAGTGAAATAAAATGATAAAATTATTGGATTATCAATTTTCAAAATGATAGGTAATTGAATAACCAACTAACTTGATTAATTCACACTCCTAATAATCACTCAAATGTGTCATTTCCCTGGGCAAGAGTGGAAAGATAATTGGAATACTCTTGAGCTTACTTTAAGGATATTTTTGGTGCTACCTATTCTAATAATATATATGTACTTTCTAATTGCTAAAATAGAAAATCTTTAGTCTTGGTATCCACTATGTTTAACCATTTAATTGGGAAAATACAAAAATTACCAGCTTTTATATATTTATATATAATTAAAGTACATTTTCATGCCAAGAATGGAAACTTTTAAAATTCATTTGAACTTCTTTTCTGCTTTTCAGTAGCAGCACTAGGATACACCAAATATTTCATGTGAAAAAAGTAATGTTGGCCTAAAAATAGATGCATGTATTTTCCAATAGAAAACAAGTAGAGCTCAAATTTCTCTTTCCCAAATTAAAGGAAAAATATTGGGAAAATGAAGACTCTGTGTCACATGAATGTATTTTTTTCTCATTTCTGATCTAGAATATTATCCGTCACTTCATCAACAAAGTCGCATTTATTGTGAATGAGTTTGATAATAATTATTTAAATATAATATATTATTTGTATTTGTGATTATAACTATTTATTACGAAATAAAATACTATTTAGAACATGCAAAACTAAGTAAGTGAATCCATAATTTAAAAAATAAATAAAGTGGAAGGTCCAAAATAAAGATGGGGCTGATTCCATCATCATCATCACCATTTCCACACACCAAGAGCAACTGACCAAGCCTCTTAACACCCCCACCTCGCGTGCACGTAAAGAGAAGAAAACAGTCACAAAATAATTAATTTTCTGTTTTATATAATTTTTATATATAAATCCCATTTCTTCACACCGCAAATATGTAGAATAGTTGTCATCAAATCCCCCTACTATTTTTTTTTGTTCAAAATCAATATATTATTTTTGGAAAAAAGGTCGGATGTGTTTGTAAAAATGATGTTAAAGTATGGTCCAATTTCTTATATTATTGGTATATTTAGAATTTAATTCTTTTATTTTTATTTTGTGGAATCTAATTTTTTTTATTTTTAAAATTTAATTTTTTTAATCTAATTATTAATAATATTAATTTCATTGGTATGATATCTTAATATAAAAATATTCACTTGATGATTATGCAATAAAAAAAACATTATAATAAATTTATATTTAATAGAAAAAATTTAATACTGTCAATAATTAAATTTAAATTTTTAAAAATATTAGTTTTTTAAAAATAAAAAAATTCTAAATCTAATAAATGTACTTCGACTTGGAATATATTTTTAATTTAATGGTTAAAGAAAAAGTTTCTTTTCGTTATATATATATGTATATATTCGACTGACTATTTTTAAAAATAAATAAATAAAAATTCTATCAAAGATATCATATTGATCCTACCATTTTTCATTAAAATGCCTAACTTTACCAATTTGTGGAAGGATAATGTTTTGAAACTCTGCGCTTAGTGATCGAAAAATAAATAAGAAAATTGAAACAGGAAAAATAGAAGATAATATTAGTAAAATATGATGATTTTGAGATGTATAGAACACTTTTCTTTAAGGCTTTAAAATTTATTATCAATTTGTTGATTTCTTGAAGATTTTGGTGTTAAATTGTTAGGTTTTAATTTTAGATTATGAAAAAAGGACTAAATTGTAAAGTTTAATTGTTAGTTTTGTACATAAGGACTAAAGTGAATAAAATGTAAAAATATTGTGAAATTTTGATATAAATAGATAGTAGAGTGTCACACTTGATTTTATTTAAGTCCATAATTTAGGTATAATTGGGGGTTAATTTGAAAGAAGCCGTAAGTTGGCAGTTTCAACTGAAAAATCAGGAAAAATTTAGTGGTTGAATTGGACATAGTTGAGTTCCAATTTTGGTTCGGTTGGATTAACACCATCTAGTTCCTTAGCGGGAGACAAAATGATTACCAATTGACGGTTTTTATAGGGTTGATAATTGGGTGTGAAAGGCTATAAGTAGTAGGGAAATGACTTCCGGGGAGGGATTCTTCTCAACCTTGTTTTGTTTTCTCCGTCATCTTCTTTAATAACTCTGAAGAAGAAGAAGAAGAAGATAAGAAAATTCTGCATGGAGCAATATTCGTGAATATTGAGTCAAGAAGATAAGCAAAGGAATTGGTAAACTTCTAGATCTTTCAGTGTTCATAAATTTGAGAAATGGAGTTAAAATTTTTTAGAACCCTAAGGTTCTGCATGTTTCTGGAAACAGAATTTTTCATCTGGAATGTTAGTTTTAACTTATGACTTTGGCTGTAATGCTTAGTTTCCAGGAGAATGGAAGCTCTGACGTTCTAAAAAGCTAAGCTAAAGTAAAGAAGCATCAAGTGAGTTTCTATACTTCATTCCTAGATTGTTTGTGGATTGGTCCTTAGCGTTTTGTGGCATAGACATTATTCATCAGCTGATTGTTTCTCTGGACTGATTGGCTGTAATGTCCATACCCATGTTTGCCTACCTTTAAATTGGTCATTGGCTATTGATAGCTAACCGCCTCCGAACATACTAACGTCTAAAGTGTAAATCATGCAACTAAATATTATCATTAGGTGGTTTTTGTAAGTATACGGGTCAGGTTGTAATATAGATTTATACAACGAAGTATTAGAGCACTCCGAGGATTGTACCCAAGAGAGGTGAAACTAAAATAATTCTAGCTTCTACGTTAATAGATCTAATTAGTAATTTAACTAAACTATATTACGACAAATCCTAATGTGACAAAAAATCATATTTTATAGAAATAATTAAAATGCATAAAATAAAGACGAGAAACTAATTTGTAGACTTTATCAATTCTAAAGATGGAAGACTAACTCGTTTCGGGGATTATAATTAACTAACTCTTATTTTGGGTTCTATTCAATCAACTAGTCATTAACCTAGTATGATCTCTCAGTCTTCCATTAAACTAATAAGCCAACAAGAACTACTTATCTCTCGACCTCACAGTCCAAACCAGATTGGAGTAAGGTATTCATGGATAGGCAATACCAATTTTGGGTTCATTCTCACCTAGATGACTTCCCAAGGTCGTTAGGCCTGATGGTTTTTAGTTCTTCCTAAGTCAACCAACTGATCTGTTAAGAAACCCTACATAGAAGTTAATTACTCCCACGTCTACTCATTAATCTTCCATAAAGGGATTAGTTTATCATGGATCTAATAGACATTATAAACTTGATTGAAAAGATAAGCATAAATAATAGATCAAGAATAAAGTTTAAGAAGAATTTTGATATGTATTGATAATCGCGATAACAGAAATCCATGAAGAGTTGATGAATCCACAAATTGAGTTCTACGATGAATGAAAATAAAATCTAGAGTAAAATTACAAATGAAAACAACCTAAGTACAAAATAAACTAGAATGAAATAGAAAATAAAACTAAATGAAAGTTGTAACCTAAAACTTGAATTAAAAACTATTTATGAAGTGTTTAGAGCCTTCAATTTATAGGCTTAGGGTTGTTCGTTGTCTATTGACCTAATTCAATTGACGTTTTTGCATTAAAGTTTATTGTACGAACCAAAACACCCTTGGCTCACAAATTTTCCTCGTTAAGGCAGTGTTGCGACACCCTTTAGTTTGTGTCGTGACACTGATGGTAGTTTACAAGCTGAGGTTTGATTAGAGGGTTGTGTCGAGACAACCTGTGACACTGAAGGCAGTTTGCTCTTTTTGAGTACTCTGCTCACTATGTTGTGACATCGACACTCTATGTTGCAACATTGCGGCCAGTCTCGTGTTCTTATGCATCTGAATAATGTCCTACACACTCACTGAATATGTTAACCTTCTTTTAGGCCTATTTTGTCCCCTAAGGTCATATAAATGGCTCAAATAACAATTTTTATTATTGATGAACTAAAAATGAAAATAAGGTAAAAAACATAACTAAATTGATTTTATACAAACTCCTCGAGTACAGAAAATTATTTATTGCAGCAGATCAATAGCCTTGAAATCTGTTGATAGGTGATCTTCGCGGATGGTTGTTTTGGCGAGATGTTAGTATAGAGAAATCGACACAAACTTTTCCAACTTCATCTCCTTCTAAGAACTTGTGCACCATTTTGTAAAGATGATAGAGTTTGGTTAGAGTATTTTCGATGCTAATTTACCTTAAATGATAATGAGAGGTCCCACCAATAAAGGCTTGAATTGCCTATTCATCAGTGACCTCCATGACCATGGTGGTCAATCTGAATCTCTTGACATAGTCACAAAGGGACTTATTTGTTCATTAGCGGATAGTTATCAAGTATGTCGAGGAATACTAAAGTGTCTTGTTGGCAGAAAAACGGATCATGAATTGCTTGGCTAACTACTCAAATGAGTGGATTGATCCTTAAGGTAATGACAGGTACCACTGTCAGGCTGTCTACAAGAAGGTTATAGAGAAGGCTCTGCATTTCATTTCAACAAATGCCCCTAGTATATTCACGTGGTTATCATATTGGGTTAGGTAGTCTTCCAGATCCCTTGATCTGTTGTATTGAAGCTTTAAAAACTTGAAGGAGTTGGAGATATGGTTTTCTAGAACTTCAGGTGCCAATGGTTCATTGGAGTAATTCCTATTAGATTAATTTATTTTTACTCCATTTATTTCTTGCATTAGCTCTGCCCTAAAAGTTTTGAGTTGTTCCTCTATAGATAGATTATTACTACCCTAAAAATATTGAGGTGTCGCCGAAGGTCGACATTATCTTTGCGAAGGTTTTCTAAATTGCCAAGCTCATTATCCTTCCATAGCACGGGTTGAGCTTCCTCTTTCTAATGTTCTAGATTTTCTTGTTTCGGGATCTTCCATGCGACTTTCAATTCTATAATAAGCAACTCATTATGAGCATTTGTATCTTGATGCTCATTGAAACAACTTTATTATTGAGAAAAATACTCTTTCAAACGTTGTAGTTTCTCTTAGGTTTCTGAGTTGTGGGGCTGTGGACCTGATGCTTGCTAGTAAGAACCTTGGTCCAGTTGCATGGAAGTCACAATTGGGGAGAAGGCTGGCTATGAGACAAGTTATTGTTTCTTACAAACAATGAGATATGTGATCAAATGGCCTAGGGGTCATGCTAGGTTGTAGTTGAGGCACTGTAGAAACTAGAGGAGCCGAAGCAACTAGAGGGTGGTTCCTGCAAGCACGGTGAGATTTGTAGGGTTGGAAGCTAAAAGATCTCTTAGAGCCTTTACTAATTGCTCTAGGGTGGGGAGTACTACAAAGAAGTTTCTACATGGGTAGAAGAGGGAAGAGTTTGAATGGTGTTCAGGCCAGGTGAGACCCTTGAAACAAGTGGATAGGGCGAAAGAGTTAACTTGGTTGGCTAGGTCATTGGTTTGGTTGGTTTGGTCAGCGGGGGTGCCACTTTGGGATTAAGAAGCCAGTTGTCCACACTCAATGCACCAATTGTTGATATAATGTACAACAAGAAAGGAGTACATAAGAGGTAAGGGTGGTAACTATAAAGGTCGATTCACCCAATCGTAAGGGGAGTGTTGAAGGTTATGAAGAGTAGAGGTGAAGAGAACGTAAAGCTGAGGGCTAAAAGAGTGTTAACAGAGTGTAGGCTTAGTATTCTTTAAGAGTCTATCCCCTCTTCATTGTTCTTAAAGGTGTTTATAGACAAGGGTCTTGTGTAAGATGGTGTTAATGTGTTAGACTTGCCATCTAATCATCATTATGTTACACATTGGGGGATGTATTCGGCAAGACGAAGATGTCTCTAACAGGAGAGATCATGTCATTTATTCTAACTCTGATAGGATAAAGTAGTTGAACCCACGTGATGTTTTGTGACCAACAATTCATGTTCCTAATGAAGCTCAGAGATCCATATGGCAGATAGAATGTGCTTGTCTGGAATGTCATCTTGGAAAGGAGAGCTTACATGTGGCTTTCTAGTTTGCTAATGGCAGACTTACTGTTTAAGCATCTTTCTGGCTTGCCACGTGTCCTGGCGTGCATAGGGTATATGTATAGAGACGTGTCTTTTGATGAGATACCTTTCACATGATTGTGTTGTTTTACAAAATAACTTTATTTAAAGTTATGTCTTTATAAGATAACTTTACGTACAAAAATTTTGTCTTTATAACACAATTATTCATTAATCATTATAATTTATTAAAACTTTTCTAGATAATGAAATATTATTAACTACTAATATTATAAATGTAAGTTTCAAGTCCTCATTGTGATTTGGGAATTAATTGGTCTTAGTTAAAACTAAACTAAGCTATATCATTAATCAAACAAATAATAGCTTAACATGTGAGCTGAAAACATGCAAGAAAGTGTCTTTTATTATAGCCTTTTTCTCCCTTTCTGTTTGGTTATTAGCTTTTAGCTGCTTTATTTATTTTCTTTTACAAACTAAAAAAGAAATTATCAATTGTATCTAAAACCAAAATAAAATATCTACAAAACAATATGAATAAATAAAAAGACTATTGGGGATACAGACAATCCAAGTTTACAACTTGTCCCTAGTAAAACAAAAGAAATGACAATAAAAAGGAATAGAAAAAAGAAGAGAAATTAATTAAGAAATGGAAAATGGCAATGATGACAAAGAAAAGGTAGTCAAAGTTACTGATATATGAATAAACGAGGAATTAATGGAGGATTGAATGGGACTGTTTCATGGATGTGTGAAAACCATGTGTTCCCATTGCCTTATTTATTAGCCCTAAATTAATTTACCCACCTCTATTAATTTACATAAAACTTAGTAAATATTTATTCAAACCAACTCCAACATGAAAATTTCTTCTATTCTCTTATTTTACTATTTTCTTTATCAATTTTTAATGTATTTAATGAAAATATAGTTAATAATAGTCTAAAAGAAATACTCTATCAGTAAAATTTAACAAAATTCTCCTTTTTATATACTATATATATAATCATGTTATTAAATGATAAACTCCAAAGCGTCCTAAAAAACAATAGCATGCTATTGAGCATTCTCTACATGTGCTTTTGAAGTATATATATATGGATGTATATTATATATAGGCACACTAGGATCCCCACACAAAGAAAGGGTGCCCCAAATAGTAAAATTATTTTAGGTGATGTGTGATGGCATAGGCATTATCCATAGATAGGACACCATAAATCATAGTCCCTCTCTATTCTAATCTTATTCATCTCTCCTATTTAATCACTACTCTCAACTTTCCACACTTCATCAAGGTCACAACCATCTACCACTGCGCCCTTTATGTTTTTTGCTCTTCAACTTCTTCACTCCCTCTCTTGTTCATTTAACATGGCCAACAACACACAGATCCTCAACCTAATCTCCATGGCCTTACTCCTTTTTGTTAGCAACAGTGAAGGGTACTCAGCAGCTGAAGAAGAAGCTGACAGAATCTCAGCACTTCCAGGCCAACCCAAAGTCTCTTTTCCACAATTCTCTGGCTATGTTACTGTTAACAAAGCAGCTGGTCGAGCCCTCTTTTACTGGCTCACTGAGTCTCCCAATTTCCCTTCCTCTAAGCCTCTTGTCATCTGGCTCAATGGAGGTTTGTCTTTTATTTTATGTCGTCTTCTTCTTCTTCTTCTTCTTTTGTTTTTCTACTACTGTTATATTGTATTTTTTTTTCCTTTTTGGCTTTATTTCTAAATTTCCTCTTACTGTATATATTTGTCTTTGAACCGACAAATTTTCGTTATCCTCTTTGTTGCCGACATGATCATAATTTTTTGAAAAATATATATCATATTTGTATAAAAGATGGATATTTTTTTATTAATGTATTTAAACTCTATATTTTAAAGTAATTATATTGAACTAACCTTCAATAGCTAAGAATGATGACCAAACTACCAATGAAAGAGTAGAATTCATGAGCAATAATACTCAACTACCAGAAAATAAGTAAACCCAAAACCACAAAAAGAAAAACTCTCATTCTCTTTCTCTCTTTTTCTATACATTGAAGTAATTGCAAAAAATAAATGCCAGAAAAATAAAAATAGGTTACATTTATTACCACAATAGAAGCAGAAATTATAGTTCAGCCAATATAATTAATTACACCTGCATTGCTATCTTAGCTTAGCTTAGCTTTGGGACTTTCAATGTCTAAGTAAAGTCTAAAGTTATACAAATTTTAACTATACTTCTCCTCCATGGGATCCTTGTAAAGTTTATATTTGTGATTTTATTATTAGGTCCTGGTTGCTCCTCAGTGGCATATGGTGCATCAGAAGAGATTGGGCCATTCAGAATAAACAAGTCAGCCTCAGGGTTGTATCTCAACAAGTTCTCTTGGAACAATGTGGCTAACCTCTTGTTCTTGGAGACTCCTGCTGGTGTAGGCTTCTCTTACACCAATCGCAGTTCCGATTTATTGGATACCGGCGACCGTCGAACCGGTTCGACTCTTAAAACTCCATTCCTAATGCTACCTTAGCTCGTTAACAGAGTTTATAGTTTTAGTTTACATGTTGAATTTGTTTCTGATCTAAGTTTGAAGGTTGTGATTTCAGCTATGGACTCTTTGGAATTCTTGATCAGATGGCTCGACCGGTTCCCACGATATAAGAATCGTGAGGTATACATCACCGGAGAGAGCTATGCCGGCCATTATGTGCCTCAGTTGGCTAGACAGATCATGGTTTACAACAAGAAATCCAAGCACCCAATAAATCTAAAAGGAATAATGGTAATGTGCAACATTTCACACAATTTGCAACCTTTTTTTTTTTTTTTGTTTCCTTTTGATGTTTCAATAAAGAGATTGTAAAATTGGAAATGGAATGCAGGTGGGAAATGCAGTGACAGACAACTATTATGATAACCTTGGGACAGTGACATACTGGTGGAGCCATGCCATGATTTCTGATAAAACGTATGAGCAACTCATCAACACATGCGATTTCCGACGGCAGATAGAGTCGAACGAATGCGAATCGTTGTATTCTTATGCCATGGATCAAGAATTTGGAAACATTGATCAGTACAACATATATGCTCCCCCTTGCAATAACTCAGATGGCAGCCGTTTTACCAGGCATAATATGCGATTGCCTCATCGACCACATTCGGTACCGATATCTTAGCTTATATATATACTGAAAACATGCAATTATCACAAATTCGGACCGATGTATGATAATTCTTAGAATGAAAAATCTTCAGATTTTCAGGCAGTTATCAGGCTATGATCCATGCACTGAAAAGTATGCTGATATTTACTACAACAGGCCAGATGTGCAGAAGGCACTCCATGCCAACACAACCGGAATCCGATATAAATGGACCGCTTGCAGGTACTTCGATTATGGCATACATGATTCACTAACAACATTTTGTCTTCGTGCTAACATACAGAATTTTGCCTTGTCGATGCAGTGAAGTTCTAAATCGTAATTGGAACGATACAGATGTATCCGTTCTACCGATTTACAAAGAACTGATCGCCGGTGGCTTGAGAGTTTGGGTTTTCAGGTTAGCAAGAATATATTTAAAATGAAATGAAGCTTGAATTAACTCTAATTTATTATTTGATTTTTGGATAATAACAGTGGTGATGTAGACTCAGTGGTTCCAGTGACAGCAACAAGATACTCACTTGCACAACTTAAATTGAGTACCAAAATTCCTTGGTATCCTTGGTATGTTAAGAAACAGGTAAGCTTAAGCACCACCACCACCATATATCTATAAATTGTCTCTATTTTTCGGATTAGACAAAGCCCGACCGGTCGAGTACGATCATCCAAACTGAAATGATGCTGACATATGAAAAAAAAAATTGGGAATTTTGAATTGTTTGTGAAGGTGGGGGGATGGACTGAGGTGTATGAAGGGCTAACATTTGCAACAGTGAGAGGGGCAGGACATGAAGTACCATTGTTCAAGCCAAGAGCAGCTCTTCAGCTTTTCAAATCATTTTTGAGTGGGGAACCCCTTCCTAAAGCATGACAACCAAAAACTTGATGTTCCCCACAACTTAGTTGCCTAGTTCTGCATTGTAATTCTTGCTTTTTTAAGACAAAAATATGTCATTTTAACCATTGAAAAAAATCAATGAAAAAAAGAAGCTTGATTGTTTAATTGGAAGGGAAAATGAATTGGAGTTCATGGAATGAAAGAAAATGTTTAGGGAATAATCATACTTTTATTTACATAAAAAATTTGGGTAAACTGTACCGGTAGTCACCTGATTATAAAAAATTACAAAATAATCATTAAATTACTGATAAGTTTATTTTTGGTCACTTATTTATGAAAAATTACAAAATGATTACTCAACTATTTGATTTTTTTTTTGCATCCCGCCATTAAATGACTGACATGGTAATTTTTAAAATTGGCATAATAGCAACTTTAACATTAACATTTATATATTGTGTTAAATTATTCTTGATTTAAAAAAATCTAACCTTCAACATTTACACATTTGTAATTTAAATGTTGACATGGTAACTTTTAAAATTAGCATAATAGCAACTTTAGCACTATTTATACATGGTGTTAATTTATTTTTGATTTTAAAAAATTTAACTTTCAACATTTACACATTTGTAATTTAATTTTTTTACAGTTTTATTTTTCTTTATCACCCTTTCACTTAAAAAGCTAAAATAATAGACTTATTAGCTAAATTTCATAAAAAAAATACCAAAACTGGAAACGTCTAAAAATTTTAAATAATAATTTTCATATTTTCTCTTACAAAGAAAAACAAAACTACAAAAAAGATTAAAGTGCGCAATGTATAAATTTTGAGGGTTAAATATTTTAAAATAAAAATTAAATTGAAACAATATAGAGATGTTGAAAGTTAAAGTTGTTATTACGCTAATTTTAAAAGCTGTCAAGTGATCTTTTGTTAGTGATTTAACAACGCCTAGTGACTAAAAATGAAAAAATTGAATAATTAGGTGACCATTTTATAATTTTTTATAATTGGGTGACAAAAAAATTATTAATAATTAAGTCACTATCAATTTAATTTAACCAAAAAAATCCTTTAGAAAAATTTCATTATTACATTTGTAGAAATAAAATCTTTAACTCGTTTATTTCCCTAATTTATTTTTTTTAATTAAAGAATGTGACATTTTTAATATATGAAAAATTAACAAATACATAGTGATTTCGGGAACTCTAAATTTTTTTTTTTTTCAAGTTGTTTGTTTCTTCTCTTTTGTTTTGTTCAATGATAATACCAATTTTTGGGTTAGTTATCATTCGTCTTTTTCTCTTTCCCACTAATCATTTATTTCTTTCTTGTTCTGATTCACTTCACGTGTTTTCCCTCTTTTTAGTTTACAGATCTATTTTGTAGGTATATTTATTGTCTTCACAATTTGTGATGGATAGATGATGAGCACTGAAATTCCATTGCCCACCCCCGATTTCTCTTGTAAAGTGAGTGGTTATTCGTCAGCTTCTTAATCTATTTATGTTTTAAGAGTATTTTAGAATAATAAATGATTTCACGAGTCGATTTGGACTCGTATTGTCTTAAGTTTTATATGCTTCTTTATTTGTTTTTCATTATTTAATAACTCTTCAGTTTTAAATTTTTTTTTTGCTCTTGTAGCACGATTTTTAGTCTTGTTTACGGATGTAATATTGTCTATACAAGTAATTTTAGAGATGATTTTGTTGAAATTCTCTCTAGTTTGGTAGATACTTGATTCTTTTGTCAATTTTTGCCAGTTGCTTTGACTATCCTGAATTGGTTTCTTTATCGTATTAAGTGTTTACAATCATTCTAAATATGTCGTGGTTGAATTGTAATATAACCAATTACCAACATGTCATAATATTTTATTGATACCGAAATTAAAATTTTTATTATATTGATGATGTTTACCCTTCGCGACAACAAATATTTATTATTCTTCCCTCAAATTACATAATCTCATTAATAAAAGCTATTTCGACCAAAAAAAATTCCGACAAATCCGTTTGATGCAACATGTAGTAAATTAATGTTAATTGGAAAGCAACTAGCGAGGTAATGTTGACGTTATAAAAGAAAAAAAAATAGTTTGATTTGGTACGTTGGGATAGAATTTTCAAAATTTGAAACACCTGAACTCTAATTTGAATGAAATTAAATAATAAAGTTAATTTTTATTATTTAAATTTAATTAATAAATATTTTAAAATTTCATATATATATCATGAGGTTTGCACTTTTTAAAAACTTTTTAATGGGAGGTTTTAATTTTTTCACTAATGGAGTGTTGTATAATTCACATATCAACCATTTTTATTATTATGAAATAAGGATAAAGTTCAAAATTACTCGTAAATGCTGATTTTGTTTAGTTTTATACATTAAATATTAGTATGATCTAGTTTTTATAAATTATTAACACAATTCTCGATATAATATCTTTTTACATTAACATGCTATATATATAAATAATTATATGTATTCAATATAAAAATAAATTGATGTATTTATTTATTTTTAAATATGTAGAATTGAATAAAAATTAGAGTTTTATGTATATATTTGGACTATAATTAAAATTTTTATGTGTATAGTTGCACCAAATCAAAGTTAATATATTAAATTGTACATCAAACTAAAATTTATGTATAATTTTAATGTTTATCTCTTATAAAATAATGTGGGTCTTATATTTTTGTAACCAAGATTTTTTTGTTCCTTTAGGAGTATTACATGACATTTTTTACTCTTTTTTTAAATATATATAAATAAATTTTTTTGTCATTTGATATATTTCATTCTTAGGTTATTACAATTTAATTTCAATACTTCTTTCACTTAATCGAGAAGAAAATTTTTTGATTTATTGTTAGAAATTATGTGACCTATCAATTGTTGAAGAAAACAATTTTACTTTCGTCTATAATTTTATACTTAGAACTATCTATAGTTTTTTCTCAGCCTTTAAATAGGAGAATAAACGTGTTTTAACGCGCTTAAACTTATGTCTTCCTGTATTGATAACAATACCGATATCAATTAAATTAATACACAATCAACTCTTATAATTAATTTTTTAACATATTAATTTGTATGCGAAATACCACACATTAAAACATAAAATCCAATAACAATTCAATGATAAAATTAAATGCGTGATACATTTAACTTTTTTACCTAAAAAAAACCATTAAACATATTTTATAAAACCAATTTCCAACCATGTAACCTTTTAATGGAAAGATCACAAACAAAATAAAATAATATTTAAAATAATTTTATTTAAAATATATATTTTATGAAAGCATCTGATAAAAAGGATATTATTTAGTACAATACACTTTTATAAATAAAATTAAGGGATTGAAAAATATCCTACAAAAATATAATAAAATATAGAAAAAAAAAAAGACTCAAATCAAGGCTATTTATAAAATAAAAAATATAATAGTGTACTAAATACTAGTAACCCAGATTAATCTCCCCCAATTAAAATTTTGAATGAAGTCAATTTAAAAAATAAAAGAAAAAGGGAGAGAGAAAAGGCAATTCCCTTTTTTATGTTGCAAAAAGGCGGTCAAAGAATGAGTCATGAGTGCCCATTGTTTACTTTTGTTTTAAAGATATCTGGGTTTGATTCCTTGTGGGAAAGACATTGTTTCCTTCAAGTAATTTGAAAATATCAGTAAAATATGAAAGCCATATATAATTAAAACTGTAAATCCTAAATTTGATGTGATATTGTGATGATTTTTTTAATATTTTTAATAATTTTATTATAGATTAAGATAATACACTTCAACGCACTCGAATTCATATCTTCTTACATTAATAACAATGCCCGTACCAATTAAACTAAAACTCAATTGATAATTTTTTATAAATACTAAATTCTATCTCTTTTACTAAAAAATTGGGTCAAATATGAATATACTTTTTGACAATTAGTGCCTTAGATAAAATGGTTTCAGTATTTCAAGGAAAATTGAAATATGAAATTTTTATTTATTTGAAGGAATTTAATTTTTTTATCATCTTTTTAATTTTTTGAATTAACGAAATTTAAATTCCACATAGCATTTTAGATTTTTTTTTGTGTATTTATGCTTTCATTTAATAAATAAACCCAAGCTGTTAACAATTTTTTCGAATTTCTTACATTGAATAAACACTATAAAAGAATTTGTAATTAAATTTTAACATTTTATATATATATATATATAAAAGGACTAAAGAAAAGAGACAAAGTAATAAATAGTGAAAATGTTAAATTGAACCCCACATTGATAGAACTTAAATAGACTTAACTAAATAAGTCAAAACTTTATATTTATACAGTCTCTTTTATTGTCTCTCCTTCAATCACCAAGAAATTCAATATTCAGAAACCTACACTATAACTTGACATTCACTGCTACCAAAATATTCTTATAAAAGAACATATTCTAAAAAATAACTTCACTAAAATCTGTAAAATACAATTTTCCTATTACAAAACGAAAAACTGCCCAAACTAATTTATAATAATTAAATAAATGATAATAATTGCTTGGAAATTATATATATATATAAATCGAAGAATTTAATTTAGGGCATACTTTAAATTTATAAAAAAAATATTTTAATTTTATATTTAATTTTGAGCCTTTTTTAACTCGTAGGCTTGCATTATTTGTCAAATTATCTAGAAAATGGATAAAAAAGATAACGTTTGTTAACTTTGTTGACGTTGACAACTCATGTATATCTCACTTTAGCAATTAATTATTTTTTAAAAATAAAAATATTAAAAAATTATAATTTGTATACTAAAAATTATTTTTATAATTTTTAAATAACTTTTATAGTTTTTAATTTTTTAAAATTAATTGCTTGCATGACATCCTTGTGTTAATCCACATGTATGTCACGTCAATAAAATTAACATAGGTTAATTTTTTTCATCCATTTTAAGATAATTTAATAAATACTAAGATCTAATAAATAAATAAATAAATAAAATGAGGTATTTTATAAAATCAAAATTTATTTTTCAGTCTTGTTTAAATGAAATTGGTTGAGGGTAAATTGGTGATAAATCATACATTACCAAAATAGCTATTAAAATTACCATTATATTAACGAATGTTAGCACTACTTCTAATATCATATTACTTATTGTTAAATTAAACATAAAATTTTCACCTTAATTCAATTAATAAATGATAACAGTGAAATCAATCATATTTAAACGTAATTTTCTTTCATCTTGGAGTAAAAATAAATATTGTATAAAAAATATTATATTCAGCTAACCAAATGAGCTTTTAAATTCATAAATGTTAATGGGTTCAATGAACAGTTGGAAACTTGACTCTGCATCAATGGGTAGGGCCACCTCAACCCAACTTGTTTGAAATGATGCTACACTCGTTATTGCAAAAGGTCAATTGTTAGTTAGACATGACAATTCAATAACTTTTTTTTATTAAAATTTTGTTCAATATTTTACTCATTGATATGATTTTTTCATACCTCAATATTTATATTATATCAATTTTGATAGGTTTTTTTATATTTGATGTGTTAATGTTTTTTTTTCTTTTTTATATCATATTGTATTTAAATTATTTCTTTTACATATTAATCCTAGCACAATCACTATGTGATGTTAAAAAGGTAAAAATGATTTGGCACGTGTTTATTCTGTTGTTTTGCACGTTTGTTTAGTTTTTCAACAGTTTGCGATGGTGTTTTTTTTCTCTTTTTTTCTTTCTCTTGTCTGGTTGGAGTGGGTTGGAAGGAGTTATGGAGGTCGACTTAGCAGCTTTGTCGTTGGATGGCGATGAGGAGGATGTTTGGCAGATTAATTTGGGTGAAGGGGAAGAAGAAGCTTGAAATGGTCTTTGCTTTGTTGGGAGTTTCTTGGCAGCCAACATTATCCAATTCCGATCCATGCGAATGACTCTTGCAAATCTGTAGCATCCGTATGGTAGGGTTACAATTTCTGAACTGGGTAAAAAGTGTTATCTCTTTCGATTTTACTATGAATTTGACATCGAAAAAGTAATGGATAACAGTCCTTGGATATTTAACAACCATCTTTTGGTGTACCATTGACTGCAATTGGTAGAGGATCCCAACATGTTCCATTTCTTTTTATGGACTATTGGATTTAAGTTCATGATCTTCCACCGGGTTTGATGTTGGAGGGAATGACAAAAAATTTTGGGGCTTTCCTTAGGACTTATATTGACTATGATGCCAAATTTATTAGCAACAGAGTTGGTGGCTATTTACGGCTTCGGGCTAGGATAGGTATTCGAATTCTACTAAAATGACGGAAGAAGATTGCCTTTCAAACAATCGATTTGCTTATGCTAGATTCCAATACAAAAGGTTGTCAATGTTCTGTTTTCTCTACGGGCGACTAGGTCATGTTGTAGGTTTTTGCCTCATCTAAATAGTGTATGAAAAAAAGAGATCCCTTTTTAGTGGGATATGTCATTAAAGGCTTTGCCGAAACGAGTAATAGTGATCACTAGTTATTGGCTCAGAAAGGAGGGATATCTCACATGGTCAGACCAAAGAGACAACTATAAGGCATATGAGGGTTCAATTGGTCAAGCAAAAATTTAGGGTTTTTTTTTCCAAGATGTGGGTATTCATGATTGGACAGGTGCAATTTTAGGGATAAATTTGAACGAGATGGCTATAAGAGACGGGCCATCTACAGAGGCTGGGGTTGTTACTGTTACGAAAACTATGGAAGATTTTCCCGTAGAAATTGAGGAAGGGAAAAAACGACTGTGTACTTCGCGATTTTCTTTAATTTCTATGATACCAGATTTGAAAATAATCTTGACTAAGCAAGATGCTATTCAAGTTTTTGATTCATCACTAACCCTATTTGTCATAGTAGTCGGGGGTCATAAAAATTTTTAGTTGGAATATTTAATGTTTGGGGAATCCCCGAGCTATTCAACACCTTTGGTATATACTGCGGGAGATAAACCCCATTGTAGTTTTTCTGATGGAAACAAAACTAAAGAATTCACGGATGGAGAAAATTCAATGGAGTTAGGGATACACCTATGGTTTAGATGTTAGTAGTGTGGGTACTAGAGGAAGATTGTCACTTTATTAGAGAGAAGAATGTCTTGTTACTTTATGTTCCTTTTTAAGAAATCATGTTGATGTTTTGATTGAATATACAACTGATGGTCACTCTTGGAGATTCACAAGTTTCTATGGTTATCTAGAAGAAATTAACTGTTCGTTGTCTTCGGAGTTGATGGAGATCATATTCCTTGGTTTGTGATGGGCGGTTTTAATGAAATTCTCCTTTCCTATGAGAAACAAGAAGGTTAGTTAAGGGATGAACGTTGTATAGAGGCTTTCCGTGTTGTTCTTCAATATTGTGATCTTTTGGATTTGAGTTTCAAAGAAAGATGGTACACTTGGGAGTGTGGTCGGTCTGTGCACACTAATATTCAGGAAAGGTTGGATTACAGTGTGGCTAATACGGGTGGTATAAACTATTTCCGAACACAAAGATCTCGCATCGAGTTTACACAATTTTGAATCGTTGTTTGTTGCTTCTTGATTCGAGCTATGATAGGAATCTATTTGGGTTACATCCTCTTTATTTTTGATTTAAAGCTATTTGGGCAAAGGATGCCTTTTGTGAGGAGGAAGTACGATGGGTTTGGATAGAGGCAAATGGTGATGTTTTGATGCGTCTGTCTTTAGTGAGTCAGGGCTTGATGAGATAGGTACGTCTTCGATGTAGTATTGAGAATAGAAGGTTAGTTCATATCCACTGAAGGATCGAATAACTGAGCATGGACAATCCGACTGACAAAATAATTAAAGAGTTGCTCATTTCTAAGATACAATTAAATCTGAAGATTGATAAAGGTGAACAATACTAGGAACAACAAGCGCGATTCAATTGGCTTCATAATGGCAATTGCACTACCACTTTTTTCCATCATTTGGCCATATATCGAAATAGATTGAAACTGTTTGTCAGGATGGAGACTTGGAAGAGTGCGGTTGTGGAAGGTGATAAGGAAATTTGTACGGTTGCATTTCATTATTTTTTTTGAGTTGTTTTCTACTTGTGAATGAACAAACTTGGACCATATTATGTCTATATTAATCCAACTGTGACTAAGGGTATGAATGTATTTTTATGTAAGCCTTTTACTAAGGAGGAGATTGTTAATACCTTTAACGATACGAGTTCGACCAAAGCACCTAAAGGGGATGGCATGTAGACTTTATTTTATCAAACATATTGGTATATTGTTGGTTTGAATGTTTATCAATTCTATTTGGATTTCTTGAATGAAGCAAGGTCGCTGTCTGCTTTAAATCACACTAATATTGTCTTAATCTTGAAGAGGGAGGATTCCTCTAATATAACTCATTTTCACTCCATTAGTCTGTGTAATGTGTAGTACAAGATTATTTCGAAGGCGATTGTGAACAGACTACAACTCGTTATGCCTCATTGTATTGATGGAGTATAGGGTGTCTTTGTGCCTGGTTGACTAATTACTGATAATGTGATTGTGGCTTTTGAGACGCTTTATTCTTTTCAACAACAACGAGGGTGTCGTAAGGGTTCGTTTGCTTTGAAACTTGATATGCGCAAAATCTATGATTGGGTCAAATGGCATTTTTAGAGGCAATAATGAAAAAATTGGGCTTTATTTTTACCTTAGTAGATCTCATAATGAGATGTATGCGGTCAATTACTTATTCTGTGGTGGTTAATGGGTATGCTCGTGGGCATGTGGTGTTGAATAGAAGGCTCTAACAGGGCGAACCATTAAGCCATCTTTTGTTCCTCTTTTGAAGCAAATGCCTCTCTTTCTTACTACGTATAGCGATTAAAGATGATTTGGTGATAAGGACAAAGGCGTCTAAAGCTAGACCGATGGTTTCCCACTTACTTTTTGCATATGAAAGTTTGGTCTTTGGTGAGGCTAAAATTGTGGATGCGAAGAACTTACGAGGGATTCTTCGGGAGTATGAGGTGTGCTCAGGTCAAATGATTAATTTTGACAAATTCCTTATCTATTTTAGTTAAAATGTGGATAAGGTGACTCAAGGGAGCATCAACTCAGCTTTGGGTGTATACATTTCGGCTAATCTAGAAAAGTATCTTGGGATGCCTATTGTGGTTAGGAGACACAAGAGACAGGTGTTTCGGTACATCAAGGAGAAAATTCAGGGATAAATTGATGGATGGTGTACACGATGTTTGTCACAAGGAGGGAATAAGGTTTTTATTAAAGACATTTTACAGACGATCCCTATTTACACTATGTCTTTTTTTTTTTAATTTCCAATATCCTTTTGTAAGGACTTAGAGTTGATTATTACTAGATATTTGTGGTAGAAATCTCATACAAAATGGGGTATTCATTGGTGTTCCTAGGAGGTTTTATGCGATCTTAAGAAAGTGGGGGATTTGGGTTTCCGTAATTTTGCTAAGTTTAATGTTACACTACTTGTCAAACAAGGTTGGCACCTTTTGTGTAATCCAGAGTCTCTTATGGAAAAAGTTTTAAAAGACAAGTATTTCCTGCATGTTAATTTTTTGCAGTTCGAGTTGAGAACTCAACCTTTGATGATGTGGAGGGGCATCTGGGTTGCTAAATGCCTGCTATACAAAGCTTGCAGTTGGCTGATGAGGGATAAGTGTTGTCACACCAATAGCACCTAACTAGTTGTAGACCTCGTAAGCATCATTTGAGTTTGGTATGTTTTCACCTTCAAATGTGGGCTCATTTTGTTTCAAGTAAGTTTTATGCTTGATTGATAGAACCTCACTCTTGATAAAGGTATTTTCAAGCTCTGAAGGATTCCTGTATGGTTAAAATGTCTAGGATTAAGTCATTTAGCAAAAGTGACAATGAAGTAGAATATGGAAATAAGGGAAAACAAAAGGAAATCTAAAATGAAGAATGAAAAAGGGCAAGAGGATTCAAATGATAAAAGTGAGAGTTTTGGCTAAGTATGCAATGATATTAGCAGAAGTGTTTAGCATGTGATCGCGTGATTCGTAATAAGTAATAAATATTTATAATGAAGATCAAACCTAGACTAACTATTATCACGACGAAAGGGCAAGCGCACCTATCGAACAATAGTATAGTAATGGCAAGATCGGGATATCGTACCCAAGGCAACCAAAAGTACAGTAATAACTATCTTTTTATTATCTAGCCTAAGAATAAAAGGGTTTGTTTTAATTAACTAATTATTTAAACTAAGAACGTATAGAGAAAAGAATTGGGGAATTGCTTTTGGGAAAATCGATTGACTTGAGACAATACCTAAGGAAAAATCCACCTAGATTTTACTTGTTATTCTGGCTCTAAATCGGACGATTTATTCATTCAACTTGTTCCGTAGAGATCCCTAAGTTATGTTATTATCCCTATTCAAGACTAATAATGTCTAATCCCTAGATTTAATAACCGAGACTTTTCTCTAATTAACACTCTAGGATTGCATTAACTCGATCTATGGATCCCCTTATTAGGTTTCACCCTAATCTGGCAAAATCATGTCACCTTGTTTTTAGGCGCGCAATCAACTTCGCTTAATTATGACAAATGTACTCTTAGACAGGGTCTATTCCCCCTCTGAATAAGAGCGTCTCTTGAATTAGTATCCTAGAATATCAAAACAAGAATTAAGAACACATAATTAAGAACAAGTTAAATATTTATCATACGATTCAGAAAATAATAACAAGATTTGTCTTAGGTTTCATTCCCCTTAGGTATTTAGGGGGTTTAGTTCATAACTAAATAGGAAAACATCTCAAAAGAATAAAGAATACAAAACATAAAGAAAACCCAAAACTCCCGAAGGGAAATTAAGGAGAGATCTTCAGTCTTGATGATGAATCAGGCCTCCGAGATGGATCAATCGGCTTCCTTGGAGTAATTTCTTACTCTCTCTTCTCCGTCTCCATTTTTCTCTTCTTCTAGTGCGTATTTATAGGCTTTGGAATGCCTAGAAACCCTCAAAAGTGGCCTTTTCTGAATTGGACTTAACTTGGGCTCAGCAGGGACACGCCCGTGGCACACGCCCGTGTTCGATTACTTTAGGCCGTGTTCAAGCCTACTAAATTGACACAGCCGTGTGGTCTGCCCGTGTGAGGAAGTTCAGGCCGTGTTAATATCGTACTTTGGCCTATTCTCTCTATTTTCGGCCCGTTTCTCTTTCCTTTGGCTCTCTTATGCTCTCCTAAGTATAAAACATGAAATTAAAACATTAGGAGCATCGAATTTACTAATTCTGATGAGAAATCATCCATAAAATGTATTAAACATGGGGTAAAAATATGTATAATTTACGGTTTATCAGCATGTCCCTTCTTATAGAAAAGGATTAGCCTTGTATGGAAGCTAGTTCGGGGAACACCATTCAACTTCCTTGTATAAGATAATGACAACTGACATAAGAAATAAGTGTTGAAACGACAGATTGAATGCGAGTAGTCATGAATGATAAGTTAAGTTTAGGCAACTTTTCCAATTCTCCAACGAGAGTGTGATAGTTGTCTAGGAAAATCATGTGAGATTCAAATTTAAGTGTTTGGCCACCAAATTTTAGTTTTTTCTTCAAAAACAGATAACTAGTAATTTCTAAGGAGATTTTTGAGGGATATGCCATTAAAAGAGAGGCATTGGAAACCTAATAAAAAAGTTGAATTGTTTCTGATGAGAGATGGCTATAAACAACCATCTTACTTAGGCAATAGAATTTTGAGAAAGATGAGAAATTTCGAGGATGAAATTTTCTAAGTGGGGGAGAGTTGTAACATCTCGCTCGGTGAAGCCCTAGTATTTGGGTATTATTTTAGAAGTAAAAATTTTGGAATGAGTTTTGAATAAGTAAAGTGATGGATTCATTTAAGAAGCAAAAGTTCACGAGTACGCTCTTGGGCGAAGTCTTGAAAGCTCGAAATATAGTCTATAAGAATAAGGCTTAAAATAATAGTTTTAAGTTGTCCAATGTTAGGATTGGATTAAGTATAAGTTTCTTTCCGAGCATGTTTGTAACACCTTAGTCTAGTGTATTATGGAGGAGAGAAACTTATGGCTAAGTTAAGTACAATGATTCGAAGAATAATGGTAAGAGTGTATAAATATCTAAATTTGGCGTATATTTATATAAAAAATGACAAATGAAGAAGTGTTCACCCAAAAAGGCCTATTTTGGCGTATAGAATAGGTGAACCAAGAATGTTTTATTTATACGACCCTTTGTAATAGAAACAGTTAAGGAACCATAGGGAGGTATATTTAACTAAGTGGTAGTAGTCGCCCAAATGCATTTTTAGCGTATAGAATGGGTAGGCTCTGATATGGAAATAATTAGACAATGATTCCTAGTCAGATTAGGATGGTAAGTGAAACGAAAGTAAGGTTACGAAAAAGGATGGTTATGAGGTTTGAGGCCACGCCAGAAGGCATGATACCTCTAGTGAACAATATGGTGTTGTACCGATTGATTTGTGAGAAAAGTTGGTTGGGAACTAACCAAATGTGAACTGGATGAGTCAAAGGCTGAAGAAGTATCAGGTAAGTTCCTTAGACGTGGCAGATTTTGATAAGCCACTTAGTCTTGACGTAACTCACCAAGTTCCCATGAATACTTAAGTTAAAAGGGGTTTATCATCAGTTATGTACAAGTTGTATTAGCAAATTTAATTATGAAATTTGAGTTGTTGATTATGTAATTAAATTAGAAATTGAAAATTTGTTAAGTCCTTTGGTTCAGTGTAGCATCCGATACCCAAACCCGGTTATCAGGTCAAGAAAATAGGTGTTTCACAACCATTCTTACACCCAGTTATAATTCTAATACAATAAAAGTACATGATTGAGTTGAAGGATGGTGATTATTTGACATAACATGTAGAAAGTACAAGATGGTTAAAGATAAATTAAACATAAGAAACTAAAAATTTGTGGAAGAACTTTTAACACTCTCATTTTTTTTTTGCGAGGCTGAAAGATATTTAGAGAAAATATAAGATCAATTTGTATAGGCTCAAAAAATAGCTATCGTTTTGCATTATTATGTCATCCTCAACCACTTCATGACTTCATCTTTTATTTTATTTTTGAATTTATAGAAAATCTCAAGAATTTCCTCCCCTTCTTCTTTGGGTTTGGAAAATCTTTTTGGGAAAGGAAGTTTTCTCATAAATGAGTTTGGTTCTTTGGTGTTAGGCTGACCACTTTATTCTTTGGGAGGAACAATCTTTTTTTCAACTTCTTTTTCTTTAGAATCCCAATCTACTAACTGTAGTTGCTAGTTGACTAACCTACCTCTCTAGGTTCTGAGTGCTCGCTCTCATCTCCTGTTGAAATTGTTGAATGCTCGCCTTTGTCTCCTATTCAAATTTGTATGTGTTAGTAATAAGTGATTTAACAGTTTCTTCAATAGACATGCTTGAATTAGAAAAAGATGATTGAGAGGGAGTAGATGGCATTCGTAGCCAAAATCCAAATAATCTATCAACCTATGATTGTAAAAATTGACATAAGGATCATATCGTCATTATGGCCAACCAAGAAATCCTCAAGTCGCATTGTCACACTCATAGGAATCTTCCTAGAATGTGGGACACATATTAATGTAGTAACTGTAATTCACATAAATCCCACAAGCCTTCACTTATTGAGAATTCCTATAGTCAATTGTCAAATAAAAGAAGTTAGTTTAGAAATTTGATTATCAAGAGAAGAAACATTTACCTCATTTATTCTTCTTGTGGTGTCCTATTTGAAGCTGAAGTGTTGAGAATATGAAACCATAACCAAGGGTTAAGGATGTTAAAAGGAAATAAAATTATTGATACCAATCCTTGACAACAACTTCAAAATTTGTATGATAGTTAAGAAATGTCACATCCATAAAGACTGGTGATAATCTTATTTCTTTAATAAAACAAGCAAAATAAAAACAAAATGGGGTTTTGAAATTAAAAACTAAAATTAAAATTAAAATTATCAAAAAACATATTGCAATTTGAATTTAAGAAAAACCAATATGATGACTAATTAAAGATAAAATCTTACTTTTGATTCATGAGTTTGATCATCGATACAAAGATAAATTCAATGTTCTTTAATAAATAGTTATAGTTATCGATGTCATACCCAACAACCAATCTCTCATTACCATGTCGATAACCAAGAGAAGCTCGTTGAAATTATTCCCCTTATCAATAAATAACCCTATAATTTCACACTTAAGTTTTAGCTTACTAATAGTATTAAGAACAAGAGAGATCTAATTCTAACCAACAAACACACAAAAGTGAGGTTCATTTAGATTAGATCAAATGTCTATATAACCTGAATTGCATACGTAGCTTATACCGAATCATGATATTCGTCACAAACATTAGAAGCAATTAAACAATTACGAATTTAACTATTCTAACTGACAAGACAAATATTTTAAGCAATCAAATACGATACCAATATTCAATAAAACTGAATATTTGAAATTAAAACAGAAGATAAGTAAATATTAAAGAACAAAGAAAAGATGAAGAGCAATTTGATCTCACCAACTTTTAAAATTAAACTTCAAAGTTCCTTTGACTAGAAAAAGAGTTTAGCAATCCAAAAGGTAAAGAAAATACCAAAGCAAAAAATACTAAGAACGGTTATGTCTAGGTATAATATGACTACTAACTTAATAATGTCTATTTATAGGGGGAAATATCATTAATCAAACAAAGCAAAAATTTTCTAGATTTCTTGACTAAGTTTCATGCCAAACTTCCAAACCATTTTAGACACCTTCTTACCCGACAAGTCATGAAATAACTTTGGTTAGAGCTTTCAATTCCCTTAGAAATTGTATCTTATAGGTCCAAAACGAAATTTTTTCACGTCAAGTTATGACCAAAATATTAAAGAACTATCATGTTGAAAGTCTAAACTACAAAACTTGCTAAAAATAAGCTTTTGAGTCCACTTTTCTTCCTAAATTCATAATTAATAAAATTTAAATTTAAATAATATAATTAAAAACTTAAATAACATAATTCAAGAGGAGAAATATCACAAATAAATTAAAATTTATACACTTTTCAATCTTGTCTAGATATATTCTAGTTTTCAAGTTGATTCAACCTACATTGTCTAGTAATTCTACTATACCCATAATTGTATTTGTAAACTCCTAGTTAAATTAGAAGGGACAAGACATAAATAAATACAATTACTTGAGACAAAAGTAGTAAGTTGAATAGAGTTTAAAATTTGATGATATTAATCAAAATAAGCTAGCATTTTCCATGATTTGAAGGAAAAGGAAAAAGTTAACCCAAATGGATTTGGACAAAACTATCTTTGGTCAAATTAGAAAAATCTAAACAATATCATTCACAAAACATAATGTAATGGATAGATTTGAAGTCTGACATTTTGTTTTTGCGTATTCAATTATAATATCAAATGCATTGACCAATGTATCATTGGTTACAAGTATTTTTAATCTAAAAAATCAGATATTATTCCTTAAAAAAATCCATATATTAGTATTTTTAATCTAAAAGAGCTAAATGCTGATTTGCCCCTCAACCATATTTCGTTCCTTGATTTTTTTTTTCAATTTGGTTTATATATATATATGCATTAAACATTAAAATATTATATAATAATAGATATTTTACTATTAATGTTTAATTTTTATCCCGGTTGCTTAATTATAAATTTGAATTTATTTAGATTTTGTATTGAATTTGTCTTGAACTAGATTGGTCTTATACTCAAATCATTATGAGCTCAGGCTTTGTTGGACTTAAATTTAATTTTATTATGCTTAAATTTTTTTGAATTTAAATTATTATAAGATCACTCGGAACCTTACGACTTCATATCAACTTAACACATCCATACAACCAATAATAATTATAGTTTCTTGAAGTTTTAAAAGAAAGCATTAGAAAATTTAAGTAAAAAAAAAGAAGATGTGGACAAATTAAAGCCAAAATACTTGCAATTAGAAAAAGACATTTTGGTCATTTTTTAAGGTTAAGTCAAGCAAATCATATAATAGTATATGAGTTTGTTGTAAAAAAAAAAAAATCAAGGTGGGTTGTATATGCTATTATAGAAATTTTAATATACACACATTGACATTAGATAATTGTTTTTCTGTTTTTTCTTCCATTTCTTCTGCCAAGACAAAACTAGTCAAAGCCACGAACTTGGCAAAGACTTGAAAAAGTTGAAATTTCTCAGAGGGAAGAGAGATTTGTTTAGCTTACAAACTTGGAACTAAAAAGCTTCAATTTTCTAAACTGAATCTACCACGAAGCTCCCAATTTTAAGGTCAGTTCTCTGCTTTTGGTTTTCTTCCTTTTTACTTTCCGTACACTCAAAAACATTTCTTTCATCTTCTTTTGCTTTCTTGTGCTACAAAAGGAGCTTTCCTTTTTGTATTAAATTCATTACATATCTGCAGCTGCTTTTTGTTTTGAAGTTGGTTGTTTGATATAAGTTTAGTTTCCAAATGATTTGTGTCTTTTAAAAAAAAATGGGTTCTTTAGATTTTAGCTTGATTTGATGTATTTTTGTTCTTCTTTCTGATTTTTATGTCCTTTCATCTGTTGGGTTCTTTTAAAAGCTTCCATTTTTATCAATTTGTTGATTCAATAGCTTGAAATTGTGATCCAGGCCGGTGTTACTGTTGGATTTTCATTCAGATTGTGGGGCTTTAAGCAGTTTATGTGAGCTTTGTTTGAGTTTGTTGTGGTTTTGATTATGGCAATGGGTGATTATGAATCTACGGCTACATCATTAGAAGGAGAGGAAAATTTAATTGCTGCGGCGGAGCATATAGTGAAAGCGTTGGGTTCTAACAAGAACTTTACAAAAGATGTCAAGAAAATATTAGCAGATCTTGGTAGCCAGTTATCTACAATGGCTACAGTTGAGGATAACATGGTTGAGGGTAAGAAAAGTGGGATTGAAGAGCAGTTGAGTGTTGTTGAGGAGAAGATTATGAGTTGGGAATCAGATGATTCTATGATATGGGATTCGGGTCCGGATGAAGTTGCCGAATATCTGAATGCTGTTGACGGAGCTCGGAAGTTGACAGAGAGATTGGAGAATCAGTGCTTGAGTAGCCAAGAAGAGAAAGATTTGTTATGCAGGGCTCATGATGTTCTTCAGATGGCAATGCAGAGGCTTGAGGATGAGTTCAAACATGTACTTGTTCACCATAGGCAACCCTTTGAGCCAGAGCCCATGTCGTTCCGTTCGAGTGAGGATGATGCTGTTGAAGAGGGCTCGATAGTTTCTTTTGGTGATGAGTCTGTTGAGGAGTCTACCCTCAGAGATAGCATCAGTAGGAACTCAGAGGAGTTTATCGTTGATTTGGTTCGTCCAGATGTGATTTCTGATCTCAAATGCATTGCCAATTTGATGTTCAGTTCGAATTATGACCACGAATGTCGCCAGGTATACATCCTTGTTCGAAAGGATGCGTTGGATGAGTGTCTCTTCAACCTTGAAATCGAGAAATTGAGCATCGAAGACGTGCTCAAGATGGAGTGGGGAACCTTGAATTCCAAAATCAAGAGATGGGTTAGAGCTATGAAGGTCTTTGTTCGGCCCTATCTTGTGAGCGAGAAGTGGCTCTGTGACCAGACTTTTGCAGAGCTTGGATCATCCAATTCGGTATGTTTTGTTGAGGCAGCAAAGGCTCCAATGCTACAGCTTCTGAACTTTGTCGAGGCCATCTCAATTGGCTCTCATCAACCAGAAAGGCTAGTTCGAATTCTAGACATGTATGAGGTGCTTGCAGATCTTCTTCTGGACATTAATGCATTGTTTTCGGATGAGGCTGGTTCTTCTATTAGAATCGAGTATCAAGAAGTTTTGAAGAGATTGGCTGATACTGTAAGGGTCACGTTTCTTGAATTTGAGAATGCCATTGCGACAAATGCGTCAACAAGCCCTTTTGCAGGAGGGGGAGTTCACCATTTGACCAAATACGTTATGAATTACATCCGGCTTCTTGCAGATTATAACGAGACCCTAAATTTACTCCTCAAGAACCATGATGGAGCCGCTGCTACCTCACTCTCCCCCAATACGAGTCCAGCTACAAGGGAGGAAAGCATAACTGAATATTTCTCTGACAGTTGTTCTCCAATGGCACTCCATCTCCAGTCACTCACTTCTGTTCTAGAAGCCAACCTAGACGAGAAATCAAAATTATATCGGGATGCTTCATTGCAACACTTCTTTTTGATGAACAATATATATTACATGGCTCAAAAGGTTAAGAATTCCGAACTTAGGCTTATATTCGGAGATAAGTGGATTCGAAAACACAACTGGAAATTCCAACAACATGCGATGAGCTACGAGAGAGCTACTTGGAGTTCAATTCTCTCTTTACTGAAGGACGAGAGCAATTCCAGCTCTGGTTCTACCTCAAGGACAGTTCTCAGGGAGAGATTGCGAAGCTTTTATGTTGCTTTCGACGAGGTCTATAAAACACAGACGGCATGGCTCATCACAGATGTTCAGCTCCGTGAAGATTTACGAATTTCAACGTCCCTGAAAGTAATCCAAGCTTATCGAACATTCGTGGGAAGACAAATGCAGCACATCGGCGAGAAACATATTAGGTACAATGCTGAAGAGCTACAGGATTACTTGTTAGACTTGTTTGAGGGATCCCAAAAATCATTGCATAATCCCAATAGGAGATGATTCTATGATATAATAACGTAGGTAAATACAGGTTTTGTATTTTCTTTTTCAGTTTGATCAAATAAACAGATGGATTAAAGTAATTCTGTATGTCGGTTAGGTTTCCGGTCGAAAAGAAACCGATTGTAATCCCATTCTTGTAACTAGATTTAGATCAATGTCATTTGGCTTGGATTTGCACATTTGTGCTGCTCATTAATTTTTAGATGACAAAATGGCAAATCATTGTCTTTGGGCCAAATTCAAAGCAGTTCAACAATTACAAGACAACTTGCTGGGGGCTCATACCTGTCAGCCAACTTGGGTTCAAAGCATTTATTTCATAAAGTTTTTGGTTAGGAATTCAGTAAGGACCATACATTTATGATACATGAATATAAGAATTGTGACGCAAGTGAATGCCTAACGACAAAGAACCTGATAACAGGAAAAGTCCTAGACTATGTCAACTTGAAATGTCTTGTTGAGATAAATGAATTCAACTAAGAGACACTGAATTTAGACGAAGCTTTGTTGGTTTTCTTTCTTAAAGATGCTGAGGCTAAAGGCCAAATAAGTCAACTGAGAAAATTCTCCTGTGTTTGTTTGAATTTTTCAAGGAAATGTACCATGGTATTCACGATTCACATACATATGCTTTGGTATTTGACTAGTAGTAGCATGCTGGGTCAACAACATTATGTTTAGGTGGATAATTCAGTGGTGATTCAACAATAACTAGAATTCTCAATACAACTTTGCAATGGCAAGTTGGTGTTCAAGTGCCAAGCATTTGTATCATATTGATGAATGAAAATTTACTTATTCTGTTTTTTAAAAGTTAAGATGCAGCACAAAACATTTATGTCCAAAGACTAGTTCTTTTTCTTGACATTTGGAAGAGTGTTGAGGTTCCCAATTTGACATGTGGTGTTTATTCAGGAGAGAAATGCCTTTTTGTAGATGTTGTTTTACAGATGTTTTTGAGGGTAAGAACAAAAGAAATCAAACACACAAAATTCTCATGTACATAAATCAATGGGATCCATTTTTCTCTTAGCAAAAAAAGTGGTTGAATTTGTCAACACAATTCACTAACCATACAGAATATCATCCTCTATACTACTATTCATAATCTACTACACCCCTCAACCTATAACTTGTAAGATCGGATGAGTTTTTACTATTTTATTTTTTTTATTATAATATTTCTATTTCTTTTTAATTTTTTCCTTCTGTATTAATTAATAATTTTATTCAAAAACATATTCTTCTCTAATACTTATTAATATAATTAAACTTCCAAACTTGAATTTGAAATCAAAATATATAAAAGAGTAAACTACACTTAAGGTCATTCAACTATTAATAAATTTACATTTTGGTCACTCAATTTTAAAAAGTTAAAAATTGATTATTAAGTTATTTGTAAGTTATCATTTAAGTCACTGGGGTGTTAAATTTTTAATGGATGTCTGATGGTCGTTAACTCACTATTCATCATCATAAGGGAAACAACACCCAAGGTCACTCAACTATTAGTAAGTTTACACATTGACCACTCAATTTCAAAAAAATTACAAGTTGGTCACTGAACTATTTTAAAGTTTAGGGTTTTAAGGACCTCCTTCACAATTGTGTTTCGGTAATCTTGCCACCATCTGACCTCCTCCTCCACAATGAAAAACACACTAAACCGAAGCTTTTTCCCTCTTTTAATTTTATGGTTTAAATTTCTTTGAAATGGTCTAAAACTTCGTTGATTTAAACTCAGACCCTTAATGGAGGTGTTCTCCAATCTTTGTCCAATGGTTGAATGGTCGCCTAACTTCAATATGTTCCTCTTCTTAGGACATTTGGAATTTTGGATTGAGCCTCTGTTGTTTGGAGCTCTCCAATTAACTTCTGATTGAACTTTGTGTGTTTGAGTCTCCTTTTATATCTATGTATTCTTTTTCTCTGATTTTATTCTTTCCTTTTGCTTATGTAGGTCAAGTTTGAGGCTTGCTGAAACAAGAGACATTTTTTTTATTTGCTTTTTTGGTATTTTTGTTTGCTTTGATTATGATTTTGGTGATATTTGGTTACTAATTTGGGGTAAAGATTGTATGAATACTTTAATTGTGAATTTTCTTGAGTTATAGTTTTAGCCAAAGGAAAAATGGTAGGTGGGTTAATAATAAAGGATTGCTAAGTCAGTTTGGTTATAGATGGGGCATGGGGTTGACAGTAGACTTGTCTAAGGGCTAGGTAGCTCGCCTGCCCAATAGGCTTAGCTCGACTTGGGCTGAGCTTGGAACTTCAGCTCGACTTGACCCGAATTCAATTCAAGTAATAAAAATATTTTTTTAATTTAATTATGAAATATATAAAATATTAATTAAATATATATTTAATATTTTTTTTTATTTTTTTAGTAATAAATGGTTTTTTTGGGTGGGTCAAGTCAACCCGAAAACAGGTTTGGGCATGTAAATGTTTTTGGAACTTGGCCTCGGCTCGACCCATGGACAACTCTAGTTAACACTGGACTTATTAGGGTTTAAGGCTTGAGTTATTAGTATTGTTTGAATTATTAAGTTAGGGAATAACGGTGCAAGGATTGAGTGAACAAGGTATAAACATATAAGCTTACTAATAATTCAACATCCAGCTTGTAACTTTTTGAAATTGAATGATTAAATTGTAAAATTGATAATAGTTTAGTGGAAAAATTACAAATTTACCTATCTCTACATCCGGTGTTTGTTAACAGCTTAACGAGCCAATGACTAACTTGCAACTTTCTAATAGTTTAATAACCAATTTATAATATATTAAATATAAAAATGTTTCTTTATCAACAAGAAAATTGACATTATTTTTTTAAAAGAAAATCATAATTTATGTGAAATAGTTTGTCATGATAACTCACACAATTGTTTTTCATTTTCCTGGATAATTAATGTGCATAATTTCCATGCCTCCAATAATTTGTCAGACCGCAATTACTAAAAAATATTTTGTAAATTAGAGTGATGTGATCTATATAACTTCCTTGATGTTAATTTTCTAAATTAAAACTTAAAATGATGTTTCAGCAATAAACAAAAAGTTATATCAATACTAATAGGGGCGAAGTCAGAAAAGAATTTAGTGGTAAAAAATTAAATTATTTATATTTTTATAATTTTTAAAAAATTAAATTAAATTATTATTATTTTTAAATATAAAGTGTAATTTTATCTTTATTAATTTAAAATTTTTAAAAATTTAAAAGACTAATATAATAAAATTTCTATTTTAAAGGTCCGAACGCCTGCCAGTGCCCCTAAATCAGGCTCTGAATACAGAGGTTTATATATAGTATCACGCCAAATATTTTTTAACATTATCATGGATGTTCCTCATATTTATAATCATTTTATTTTATTTTGACATAAAAATAATTTAAACACACGAGTCGTATGCAAATATTTTTAGAATTTATATAAAACAAAAGTTTTTAACATTTATGAATTATGAACTCATTGTCACATCATTTGTTCACCAATTATTGCCTCATAATAATAAACAACTTTATTTTGTATTGATATAAGGACTATTTTGGCCTTTCAATTAGAAAATATTTATTTTAATTTTTAAATTTATATTTTTATCAAATTGTTCTAAAATAAATAGAAAAATTAATGTTTTTGTTAATTTTATTGCCGTGACATATACGTGGGTTATCATATAAATGATATGTTAACATCTAATTTTTAAAATTTTAAATGTTAAAAAATATTTTTCTAATTAATATAATTTTTAAATAATTTTAATAATTAAAAATATTTTTTAAAATTTGTAAAAATTAAAAATTAATTGAATGCTGACATGTCATCCATGTATATTCAACATTAGAAAAGTTAAAATACGTTAATATTTCTATTCATTTTTAAGTGATTTAACAAAAAACATAAGCTTAAGAGTTAAAAAAGATAAAAATTAAATTGATGATTAAAATGACTCTTTTGTAAAATTAGAAGGTAAAAAAAAGTTATTATGCGATTTGTATTTACATAAATTTCCTTGAAGGCCTGCTAATTGAATCATATGCAAAAGTTCGGTAAACTAAAAATGAAAGAAATGTCGTTTAATGTTTATAAGATTCCAAAATTGGAAATAAAACACCCCAAATGCAATGCTAAGCCAAATAATGCACGATGATTCCCAGGAAGAAGCACCCAAGTCATTGAAAATGAAAACACAAATTTTATTTTGTTTTGTTTTGGTTAATTTGCAAAAAAAGAAAATAAATAAATTATTATTTTTTATCCAAACTTCTTTGTTAATCACCAAATTATGAAATGATTAATACCATTTTTTTTCTTTTTTCCTGCAAACAAACGATGTAGAATTAAACAAGAGTCTTATTAACAAATATTTTTAGGTTGTTTTTGTCTTTTTTTTTATATATATTTATATACAATTTTAAAAAATACATATAATGAAATTGGGTAAACTATATAGTTTCTCACTTAACTTTCATAAAAATTTATTTTAGACATTAAAAATAAAAAAAAATTGTATTTTAGGGACTGCTAGTAATAACCGTTTTCATTGTGGTCTCCTGCGATTCATTTAATGTTCATTTTTTGTAACTTTTTAGTCACTCATTTTCATTTTATCTTTTTAAATTCTTTCATTTTTTTAGGATTAATTTTATTTTTTCCCAAGAGAAAAACTTGAACTTTTATGAGAAGAACTTGAATTTTTACAGGAAAAAACTTATATTTTTATAAGAAAAAGTCAAGCTATCTTTTTAATTTCCTTTATTTTTTTTATTTTTTTAAAAAATTAATTTAGTTTTTTAACTAAAAAGAAAAAATCCTAAGATTTGAGAAACCAAATTACCTTTTTAATTTCCTCCCTTTTAAAATTAATTTTAGTTTTTTTTTTGATAAAAAGCGAAAAACTTAAGTTTTACAGAAAACTACATAGGTTTTTACAGGGAAATTATTTAATTTATTTTTTGAATTAATTTTATTTTTTTCTAGTAAAAGAAGGAAAAGCTTTGATTTTTACATGAAAAAAGATAGGTTTTTAGAGGAAATTGACTTATAGGAAAAAACTTAAATTTCATCCCTGCAGCTAAATAATTCAATTATAGTAAAATCTCAGGATTTTTTTCTGAAAAAATAAAATTAATTCTAAAATGAAAAAAAGAAAATGAATGGTTAAAATAAAATTTTACTAAAGTTGGGTGATTAAAATGAGTGCAAAATAGCATTGTCTAACTTCAAGTTATTGGTGGATTATTAAAATGAATGGTTGGTAATAGTAGTGCTTAAAATGAAATTTTTTTATTTTTGATACCAAAAATAAAAACTTATGAAATTTGAGTCACTAACTACGTAGTTTATCCAATGAAATTTAAACCTTAAAAAATCATGATATTCAATATCTTTTTAACATTTTAACCAAAGCATAATTTGATTTTGATGTATATATTTTTAAATTACAACCCCTATTGAGTGTATATCCAACACCCTATTTGAGAGAATCTCCAACCAAAAGAAAACAAAAACTAACATTTCCAATAAGGTTATTGGGGATTACCAAAATCTCTCTATAAAACCAACATAATCTTTAGTCCAGAGTCTTGTATAGAGAGAATTAGAAAGCAGAAAATGGGCAATCCTCATATTCTAGCAATACCATATCCAGCACAAGGCCATGTAATTCCTCTAATGGAGCTCTCTCATAACTTGGTTAGCCATGGATTCAAAATCACCTTTGTCAACACGGATTTCAATCACAAGAGAGTGAAGGATGCATTCGGCAACAAGGTTGATGGAGAGGGCTCAATTCGTCTGGTTTCGATCCCCGACGGCATGGAACCCGATGAGGATAGGAAGCAATTAGGGAAGTTAACCTATGGAATCAGCAAAGTGATGCCATTGGAGCTGAAGAAGCTGGTGAAGAAGATTATTGGATCTGAAGATAATAAGATCAGTTGTGTCATAGCTGATGTGAACATGGGATGGGCACTTGACATTGCTGCAGAGTTTGAAATACCTGGAGTTGCTTTCTGGCCTGCTTCCGCTATGCTTTTGGCCTTGCTTTTTAGCACCGATAAGTTGCTTGATGATCAAGTCATTGATAAACATGGTGAATATGTATAACAATCAAGTTATTGATTCATTCCTGAGATATTTGATTCATTGACCAACATTGTTTGAAATTTTTTATTTTGCGCGCAGGAACTCCAATCAATGGAGAAAATATGATTCAACTGTACCCAAACACACCTGCAATGCACCCTAACAACTTTTTGTGGGTTTGTCTTGGTGATTTCACCGCACAAAAGAATATATTCGAGTTTGCTATGAGAAACAACAAAGCTGTTGAAAATGTTGAGTGGCTAATCTGCAACACAACTTTCGACCTTGAACCAGGAGCACTTAGCTTAATCCCTGAGATCCTACCCATTGGTCCACTCTCAGCAACCAACCAGCTTGGACCCTTGACCGGAAGTTTTTGGCCTGAGGATGCAACCTGTTTGAAATGGCTCGACCAACAGCCTCCAGGCTCAGTCATATATGTGGCATTTGGTAGCTTCACGGTTTTTGACCCAATCCAGTTCCAAGAACTGGCTCTCGGTCTGGAACTCTCAAACAGGCCATTTCTATGGGTTGTTAGACCAGATACCACTGAAGGGACTCAATCTGATGAACTTTACCCTATAGGGTTCAAAGCGAGAGTTGCAGGTCGAGGGAAAATGGTGGGATGGGCACCCCAACGAGCCGTTCTAGCTCATCCATCCATTGCTTGCTTCATCAGCCACTGTGGTTGGAACTCCACTGTTGAAGGTCTCAGCAATGGGATCCCTTTCCTTTGCTGGCCCTACTTTGCTGATCAGTTCATTAACGAAACCTACATTTGTGACATTTGGAAGATTGGATTAAGCTTCAACAGAGATGAAAGAGGGATCATTACACGAGAAGAGATTAAGGGTAAGGTTGAGCAATTGGTAGATGATGAAAGATTCAAAGCTAAAGCACTACAACTCAAGGGATCGGTGATGAACAGTGTTAGCGAAAATGGTAGCTCTAACAGGATTTTCAACAATTTCATTGAATGGATGAAATCATAGACATGTTTTCACTTCACTTTATGCACTATTTTCCTTGTTTTTAATTGTCCTTTTTCTATGAACAAATGTAAGAATCAATCAAGGAACCAATGTATGTACTATCGAAAAGAACCAACGTATGGAATTCCAATTTCGATTTAATCAATTTAAATTGATTGGTTCATTTATAAAAACGAATGTTTTAAAAATAAGTTTAATTATAAATATTTAAATACAATAAAATTTTAATATAAATAAAATAAAATTTTAATTATTTATTAGATTGACCAATCAATGCAAGACTTTTCCGACACTCTGGACTTTAAATTTATTTATTTAGCATAAATCATATTTTTTAAGAAAAGAAACGTGCTTAATTGCACTTGAAATTACGTCCTCTTTATTGTTGTAATAATAATATCAATTCAACTAAAGTTGAATCGAAATAAATTACATTATGTCATAACATTAAATTTTATCTGTTTACATCATTTTATTAACATTCATTGTCTATTTATTAAACTTTTCTAAAGATTATAGGTTTTGTTATTCAAAATATTTTAAAAAAACTTAATATAATAAAAATTCCTATAAAATAATTTAATAATCAATTAAATTTTTAATAAAAAATTACTAATTCAATTTAACCTCTAATTGAAAATAAGCAATCAATTAATTCCTTAAGTCGCACACTTCCATAAAATCTCTGAACTTTGTGCTAACCACATTGATGGTGTGAAAGATGACGTGTAAGATTTTTTTTTTTCAAGTCCAAAATGTATTTGAGCATCTATTTTGTCAAGACTGAAGAGTGCATTTTTTAGTAATCACGCTCAACTCGCCTCTCTGTTCTTCCACATTTTTGAACTGTGTTCTTTTTACTGATTTTCTTCCAACTATTTATCTTTTGCGTGCGTGTATTTTCCCTTTTTTGGGAGTTTACTTGGGTGAGATTTTGGTAAAGAATAATATATATATATTCTTGGATGAATTAGTGGGAAATTGATAAAAATTTTAGACCCGATTGATAGGTACGGTCCAAAAAATAAGTTTAAACTTTTGCTAAAGACTGATTCGGATAAAAATGATTAAACTTGGACCCGGTCCAATTTACTCGTATCAAAAACACTAAAAACATTAAAATAAATATTTTCTAAAAAATTGAAAATAATTTTTTAAAAAATCTTTATAATTAAATAACACTAAATAGTTGTGGTGTAACTTAATAAGCAAATGCCTCTAAAATAATAGCAAAATTAATAATAAAACAAGAGTTATACAATATCCAAACAATAACAACATAATAGTATCAACATAATAGTGAAAATGACAACAAAACAATGAAAAAACAACAGCAAAACAACGGAGTTTTTTTTTTGCAAAGTTGGGCTAGGCCTGAGCCCAATAAATCTTATTCAGGACTTAGCCTGTTTTTCCAATCCCATTTTTTTAGCGTATATTTTTGTCCAAACCCTTTCACTTTTTGGGCAGACCTGCCCATAGACAAATCTAATATAAGATACCTACAACATGTTTGGTTGAATGTATTAACCATTCAAATGCAACCCTTATTCGATAGAGTCCACTGTTTCATTTGTTTTGTTAATTTTTATTGTTGAATTTCTAATTCTTTATTCTAGGACTTTTTTTAGAGTTACCAATAACTATTAAGTGACTCTACCTCTAATAATTTATATACTTTTATAAAAATTAAATGCAATTTCATCCCGCTATTGACTTTTACTTTTATGTTTTTAAAAAGGATTACATTAAAATTTTAATATTTTCTGAGGAGGCAAACTATAATTTATCATATTTTAACTTAAAATTTTATAAAATTTTGAGAGCCTAAAGAAGCAATTTCCCATTTTAGAGGATAGCCCCGCCAGCCCCTCCACCTCCTGTGGCGGAGCCTAGGGGATTGGCAAGGGCCCCAGCCCCCCCTAAAATGGAAAATTTTTCATTTAGACCCTTTATAATTTATAAAATTTTAAATTAGCAATAGTAAAATTGTACTTGAGTCCCCAAAATAAAAATTTGATTTAATCTTTTAAAAATTATAAAGATATAGACTATTAAAATGGTGAAATTATATTTTTACTATTGTAAAAATATACAATTTAATTTTGCCCCAAAAAAAAAAATTTGGCTCCAGATTGTTCGCCCCTATACATTGGCAGATATAGGGGTAGGTGGGGACCACTACCCTCCCTAACTTTTTAGAAATTTACATAGCGCCCCTTGAAGATGAACTTTATTACATTAAACCCCTCAAAATTTTTAAATTTTGCCCTCTTCAAACCCCCCCAAAAAACACCAACCCCTTCAATTTTAGTCATATTTCAAATCATAAATGTATAAATGTATACTTTAATTATTGGATAATTATACATGAAATTTAATAGTAAAAAAATGCAGTCAACAATGCTAATATAAATTTGACAAAAATACAATTGTTCATGATAGGAGTCATCAATCAAGCAACATAGTAGCAAATTTCATCAGATCGCATGTAAAAGACTTCGAGGGGATTAACGAAAAATTACTTGATAGGCAAGTTGGTTTGGAGAGGTGGAGACCACTTAAACCCTCATGGCATAAGATTAACTTCGATGTGGCTTACCTTTCTAGATCAAACAAATCTTGTTCAGGTTTAGTTGCCCATAATACACATGGTAAGATAATTGGTTCGAGAACAATTATTAATGATCACGTACCTACCCCTTTTGCAGCGGAAGCAATAGCATATCTTGAGGCAGTTCAGATGGGGTTGGATTTGGGTCTCAGTAAGGTTGTGATTAAAAGAGATAATCTTTCGGTGATAAAAAAGCTACATGCACGAGTGATTGAAAGATTAGTGTTGAGTGCCTATATAATCGACGTAAAGAAAACCAATGAAGATTTTGTTGGATGTATGTTTAGGCATGTAACTAGAAACGAAAACGAGCTGGCCCACATTCTTGCTAAAGAGGGTTTGCGAATAGAGGAAAACACTTATCTATTAGAGAGGCTGCCTTTATACGCGATAGAATAGCAAACATGGACAATCAGCAAACAGATCAGGCTTCTCTCAGTGTCTGAGGCTTGAGAGATATGAAAAGATAAGGAAGTCTCGATTTTTATACTTGGAAAGAGACGTTTTATTTTCTGCAGAAGCCCCTGGTTTTGTTGTTTCAGATGCCTTAAAGGAGGGATGAAATAGCTCATTTATTATTGATTGAGTTATTTACAAGAAATAGTGAAAAGGTTTAATTTATTTACTTTTTTACATTGGTTATTGTGTTGTCGTTTCATATGGTAGAACTTTTGTAAACGCTTTATTTTTCTATTAATCTAATTCAAGAATTTTTCAAAAAAAAAATTTGCCCCATCAAATCGTATTTCTAGATCTATCACAATCCATATATATATATATTTCAAAAATAACCTTTCTTCCAACTAAAAGGAACAAATTCAGGTTTTCTAAGTAGATGAAACTCACGCTTCATTTATTGAAATCAAAGTACTGGGTTATATATAACTATACAAATGGAATAAAAAAACAAAATAAAATCCACGTCAAGCAACCGTACAAATATAGAAAACAGTTTGGTGCTATATACTAGTTCTTATTGAAACAGAAATAGAACAACCTTACATTGACTAATTCAAACATTCCTCCCCCAAACTATTTTGCATACTTGCAGTCAGTTTACTTCTGTTGTTCCATACATTCCCAATTTCTTTCTAAGCTTCTCAAAAGTCTCCAACTACAATGCCTTGGTTATGATGTTTGCTATTTGTTCCTCCATTCCATAATGAACAAGTTCGATAACTTTATCATTAGACAACTCATGAAGGAAGTGGTACCTTACATGAATGTGTTTGTTCCTCCCGTGTAATACCGCATTCTTTGAGAGTTTGATGGTAGAAGCATTGTCACAATACAATGTGATACTTTCTTTCTAAGGATGATTGAGAGCGTTCAAGACTCTCCTTATCCTAATTGCTTGACATGCATATATTGTTGATGCTGCTACGAACTCTGCCTCGGTGGTGGACAAGGTCACCACTGGTTATTTCTTGAAGACCATGTAACAGCTTATTCTCCGAACAAAAAAGCATACCCTGAAGTACTTTTTTTGTCATCTTGGTCTCCAACATAATCATTATCTGTATAGCCAACTAACTCTCAAGTTCTATCTTTCTTGTACAAAATGCCTAGCTCTAAGGTTCCCTTTAGATATCGAAGAACCCTTTTTGTTGCACTAAGATGAAGTTCAGTAGGTTTCTCCATATATTGACTCACCAATCCAACCACGTACATCAAATCTAGTCTGGTCATAGTTAAATATCAAAGACTTCTCACAATTTTCTTGTAACCAGTGACATCTACTCTAACTCCATCTTCGTCCTTCACAAGTTTTATTTCTGAAACAATAGTACTTCTAATAGAATTGCACCTAAATATATCAAATCTCTCAAGAACTTTATTAGCAAACTTCTTACTAATAAAAATGCCCTTCTCATTCTGTAACACTTCAACTCCAAGGAAGTATCTCATCCTCCCAAGATTAGTCATTTCAAATTCTTGCATTATAGAATTTTTAAAAGCTTCAATCAATCCCTCATCATTTCCTGTAAATCTGAGATCACCAACATACAAACTAGCAATAAAAATTCTACCTTTCAAATCAATTTGAATGAAAAGAATCGGTTCAGATGGGCACCTTTCAAAACCTTCATTGGTAAAGTAAGACTCAATGTGATTATATCATGCTATTGGGGCCTGCTTAAGACCATACAATGCCTTCTTCAACATGTAGACTTTATGCTCATTCCCTTCTTTCTCAAAGCCACATGGTTGATCAATAAAAACCACCCCCACAAACTCTCCATAAAGGAAAGCACTTTTAACATCAAGTTGATAAATACTCTAACCTTTTTGTGCAACTATTGCAATCATCATTCAGATTGTATCCCATTTCGCAACTGGTGCAAAAAATTTATTGTAATCAACTTCATATTTTTGGGCATATCCTTTCACCACCAAGCGTGCTTTGTGTTTGTCAACCTTACCAAGTTCATTTAACTTGGTTTTAAACACCCATTTTACTCTGATCTTCTTTGCACCAATTGAAAGTTCCACCAATTCCTATGTTTCATTTTTCTCAATGGCTTGAATCTCAAGTTCTGTAGCTTCAAGCCATTTTTCACGTCCAGCAGCCTCTTCAAAAGTGATCGAGTCTAGCGTGGTGTATAGAACCAAGTTGTTACCTTCTTCATGTTCATAAAAAAGAACCAATCCTGTGCCACTCACGTAGTCTTTTTGCCACTTCGGAGCTCTTCTAGTTTTCCTTTCAACCTCGAGTAGTGCGTTCAGACTTGGTGGGGATCCATTTAGAGAAGTTCGAACTACTTTCTCCATATTTGGTTTTTCTTCACTTGTATCATTTTCAAAAGAATTATCACTATTCTCAAAAATATTATCTCCCTATTCCAACTCTTTGTTTTTTTCCTCTGAATTTTGACTCAAATCCCAACATCTATCTTCTTCAAAGACAACATCGCGAGTTATTACAATATGCTTAGAGACTAGATCATACAACTAGTAAGTCTTGGACTCATTGCTCACACCAAAGAAAACACAACTGTAGCTTTAGTCATCTAACTTTTTTCTTTTTTGTTCAAGCATATTTACATGAGAAACACACTCAAATACTCGAAAATAGCCCACAAATGGTGTAACATTGCTTTATGTCTCCTCTGGTGTTTTTCGATTCTTAACTATTGTTAAGCTTCCATTCATCACATGGGTACTCCATTGAACTATTTCTGGCCAAAATTCCCTTGAAACCCGTTTCTCAAACAACATGCTTCAAACCGAATTCATAATGGTTCAATTCCTCTTCTTTGCTACCACATTTTGTTGTGGGGTGTAGGCTGCAGTTAGTTGTCTACAAATACTATTCTTTAAAAAATTATTACATTCATAAGAGGTGAACTCTCCACCCATATCTATGCGTAAACATGTTATAAGCTCACCACTTTCCTTCTCAACATATTTTTTCAAGTTTTCACATATTCCAAATGTCTTCGATTTTTCACATAAGTAATAAACCCAAACCTTACGATTAAAATCATCAATAAAGCTGAGCAAATACCTCTTCCTACTTATCGAGAAGGGTGTGATAGGTCCACAAATATGATCATGAACCAGCTACAACTTTCTTGATGCTTTTAATGAACTCTTCTTTGACAACTCCTCCCTGTTTTACTTTCCAACCAGATAGTGAGTACAAACTTTGTTTGGAATGATGATTGTTGGTAAGTCACGAACTAAATTTTGGGACTGCATTATTCGTAAACTTTTATAGTTCAAATGATCGAACCTGCAATGCCATAAGTGAGAAACATCTTCCGTGATAGTTTGAAAGCATGATAGAATAAGTGGCTTCTAGTATGTGCTTGGTAAAACAGTTGTTAGAAGTACAACATTTGATTGCTGGTCATTCTCATTGTCACCATGAGCCCTCTTTGTGGATGATATAACTTGCACTCTCCTCCATGAATTAGAATATCAATCTCTTTCTCCTAGCACTGTCCTATGCTAAGAAAATTATTCTTTAGTTCTAGAACAAAATAAAGTTTAGAAATTATTTTTTTGATACCTCTAATCTTCAATCTTACACTTTCTTTTCCCATTAATGCCATTTTTGTACCATTTTTGAGTTTGACTGTGTCAAAGCTTTGACCAATATGTGAATCATTTCTTATTTCCACACATATGATTTGAACATCCTAAATCAAGGAACCATACACCATCTTGTTTTGAATCTTGTGTCTCCATAAAAGATATCAAGAGCAGTTCTTCCTCTTCACCCAGTTCCACAAAGTTACCTTTACTCTCCTATCTTGGACATTCATACTGGAAATACCCAATTGTGGTATTTATAGCACTCCACCAGAGCTTTGTCAAATGATCTTCCTCTACCTCTTCCATGTCTTCTGTATGCACTACGTCATCTGCCTCCAAGCATTTTATCTGCAACAACAGCTTTTAAAGCCTGACCTTCTTCTCTATCCATCCTCTTAAACTTTTGTTCGTACACAAACAATGAACTCAGTAACTTATCAATCGACATAGTATGTGTATCTTTTGCCTCTTCGATAGAAACCACCACATAGGTGAATCGTTCTATCAAGGTCCTTAAAATTTTCTCTACGATCATAGAGTCAGGCATGGTCTCTTTGTTACTTCATCTCTAACACCTCAAATTCTCTTCTCAAATTATTGAGAAGAGACCTTTTCACTGTCTCATTTCCACCAAATTTACGTTTCAAGGAATCCCAGACAATTTTGGAAGTTCTTCTATCCAAAATTTGCTCAAAAGTCACACGATTTATGGCTTAATATAGATATTTCTTGACCCTATGGTCCTTCATTTTTGTTTCATCCAGATGTGCTTATTGTGCGATGGTCAGCACAATCGACAATCTAGGCTCCTCAAACCCAATCTCAACTAGGTTCCATAACCCTTTGGATCTCAGCAAATTCTCCATCAACTCACTCCAATGGTTGTAGTGAAGACCATCAAAATGGGGAATCTTTGTGAGACTACCTTCACTTTTTTTCTTTACTCATGTCCACTATTTTCTCTTAACCTAGCTCTAAGGCCAAAATGAAAGGAACAAACTGATAGGTTGTAACAGCCCAATTTCAGTGAAATCGAAACAGTGGTCTCGGGACCACAAATTCGAGCCAAAAAATATAATTTATTTTTATTTTATTATATGATCGATATTATATTAGAAATGTCATGTGCAAATTTTGAAAAGAAAATTTTATCGATTAGGTGCTTAATTACGAGAACGACTAAATCGCATAAAATGCAAAAGTTGAATTCTAGTAGCTAGAAGGATCGAATAGCTATGGAATTCAAAACATAAGGTCCTTATATGGTAATTAGACTATTAATAAAAAGTATGCAGATATTTTTGGATAATTCATCCATGGAAAATGAGAAAAAAGCTAGGGACTAAATTGGAATTCAACTAAATTAGTTAATTAAAAAGATGAAAAGAAAATAAAAATAAAAAATTTCTCATATTTTTCCCCAAAATAAACATGAAAACCCTAGGAGAGAGATAAAAAACTTTCATGGCCAAATTGGGTAAGTTTTCTTGTCTTGTTTTTAGTAATTTTGATATTTTTGCAATCGGGATAGTCTAATCTATCTATTTGGGGGACTAATTTGAAAAGTTATCAAGGTATAAAAATTGGGTCAAGAATGTATATGCTGGAAATATGAAATTTATGGTAGAAAATGAAAGAATGGTGATAGATAAACAACTTTTACAAAGTAATTTTTCATGAAAACTTGATTTAGGGACTAAAGTGAAAAATGGTGAAAATCCATAGAAAATGCTGAAATTTTTGAAATGTATGTGCTGTAAAAGTTGCATGTATATTTTGGCTAGGCTTGGGTGGAGGGTCGGATTTCATGAATTTTATTTTCCGAGCCTTGGGACAAAATGGTAATTTATTGAAAAGTTAAGGGCAAAATGGTAATTTTGCCTAGGATATGAATTGAGTCAAAATAAATATGAGATGTGTGAAATTGATGTAAAATTTACTCTTAATAGATCCGGATAGACCAATTCGAAGTTAGAACGAGGAAAAAGAGGAAAATGTCGGATTAGTAGATGTTTGTACACAAACCTTTGTCGAGATAAGTTCGTGTAACTAAATTATGTTTATTTACATGCTTGTTTTGATTGTGATTATGTAAACTGTATAAATTTCATATATATGTGAAATGATTACATATCTGATCAAGCCCGTTAAATAAAAATGTTCAAATTAATCGATAATGCCCTATAGATGTTAAAAGGGTAAACGATGGAAATGTTGCTTTTATGCTCAAAATGGATGTGGAATATTATCATATGAATTATATGAATGCTAAAGATGTATGAAATGATCACATACCAGAAAACGCTTAGGAATATTAAATCCCGTTTGAATAAATGAAAATCGATAGATTTGCTTGAAATAAATGTGTAACACCCCAAACCCGGCCCAGACGTAATGGCTGAATCTGACGTGCCACATTGAAGTTAAAAATCCACGCTTTGTTTTAGTGTTTTAAAAAAACCGTTGTTTGATAACGCTTAACCAAGTGAATGGAAATTGTGCACCAGGTAGGTATCCGAAACAGAGGAGGTGAGCCTAGAAGGCTGCTTAAGTACCAAGCTCTTGATTGGATCCAATCCTAGACATGCCCACAACCATTGCCACACTTTGGTGCTAGGTTAGGTTTTGAGAAAAACGAGTTGGAATTCATTTAAGTAGATATTTTTGATAAACCGATTAATTGTATCATTGCGTTATTTTGAAAACAATTATCATTTTGAAAATGCGGCCTAAGTGTAACCCATTTTGGATTGTTATTAGTAAAATATAGGGTATAAAATAAAATAATCCCAGAAAAATAATTAAAATGGCTTTATTACAACCCAAAACCAAATAATAATATTAATAAGATAAAACTTATAAAGAAATAAATCGGCTACTTATTGCAATTAAAAGAAACAGAAACAGTAGTGTGGCCATCTCCGAGTCCCTCGCAGCTCCAAACCATCTAAGCTTAGGGATTACCTGCATAGTTAGAAACGGGGTGAGTTTACGAAAACTCAATGTGTAATCCCAATAACATACAAACAGTGAAAATACAATATCAGTACAATCTGGGCCAAAGCCCTATTTAGTCTTGACATATACTGGGCCGAAGCCTTTCGTTTAACGGTTACTGGGCCGAAGCCTTTTCATAAATCATATCACTGGGCCGAAGCCTTTTCATAAATCATTTCACTGGGCCGAAGCCTTTACTGTAAACGGTATGACCCATAGGCCCATTTCAATATCACATGTAATGTCAATGGATGTATGCAAGCCCATTTCAATATCATATGAAATACCAATGAATGTATGCAAGCCCATTTGGGGAGACTACTCGACCCACCATCCGCTACTCTTCACCCTTACCAACCAACACACCATGTGGGGAATGATCCAACCCACCCAACCAACACACCACTGGTAGCATAGCTGCTTTATCATATATCTGAAGGCCTAGCATCTTTTAATAACTGGGGAAAAGCCCTTTTCGATAAACTTGGGCAAAGCCCTTTTCAATAAACTGGGGCATAAGCCCTTTTCGGTAAACTGGGGCATATGCCCTTTTCAATAAACTGGGGCATAAGCCCTTTTGCACTTCCTCCATCCATATAAAAACCCAACCCAATGCATTTATGAATACATCATGTGCATTTCATACATATCATGTGTATTTTATACATATCATGTGCATATCATATCAATCATGTATATCATATCCCACGTATCAAATTTATAATTAAACCTAGGGGTATAATGGTCATTTTTACCTAGGGGCAAAACAATCATTTTCATACTATAAGGGTAGTTTTATAATTTTACCAAATATCAACGCTTTCTATGTTCATCAACAATTATCAATATTTCCGAGTGTTTAAACAATGATCTTTAACCCACTTTATCAAACTCGGGCTTTTGGGCCCAAAACCTCTAATGGGCCCTACGAATGCCGATTTAGCCCACTAAGCCTGCTTAATCCAAATTTTACAATAGTACTAACCGTGTTATCATGCAACTTTTCCAAATTTCATTTTCTATCAAATTTACCCAAATGGGTCCAAAAGCCCATTAGGCCCAATTTCAGCCTATTGAGGCCCAACTTACCATCTTGCACAAAATTGAGTTCTTACCTATTCCATCGATCCAAATACCGATCTTATCATATTTATCGCATCTATACCCAAACGCAACATTACAAGTTCCCGAAATACCGATATTTTAGCATTTCGGCTTCTCAGCAAATATTAATCTAAGCTATTACGAGGGTTAGTACACACATGTTACGGGTTGAAGTTGAAACGTTTCCAAAATCAATCGCCTACGATAACCACCACCTGTCACTCAAACTTAACTAATCCAATATCAATATATGTAAATCCTAAGCACATCAGTCATACGGAACATAAGGGCATATTCGTCATTTTACCATACAGGGGTATTACGGTCACTTTATCCTACAGGGGCTTTACTGTCTCTTTACCCTATAGGGGTATTTTAGTCATTTCATCTTATAAGGGTATTTTGGTAAATCTACAAATCAAGGGTATTTCAGTAATTTTGTAAACCAATGGTATTTCCATAATTTTTAGAAAGTCAAGGTATTTCTGTAACTTTGTAAATCAGGGGTATTTTGGTAATTTTACAAATTGAGGGTATTTCAGTAATTTTACAAACCAGTGGTATTTTGGTAATTTTACAAACTAGGGGTGTTTTGGTAATTCTACCCTATAGGGGTATTTCAATAATTTCACAATCGAGGGTAAAACGGTAATTTTATAAATCAAGGGTAAAACAATAATTCTGTAAATCGAGGGTAAAACAGTGATTCTATAAATCGAGGGTACTTTGGTAATTTTTACAAGTCGAGGGTATTTCAGTAATTTTACAAATCAGGGGGTATTTTAGTAATTTTACAAACCAGGGGTATTTTAGTAATTTTGTAAATCGAGGGTAAAACGGTAATTTTATAAATCGAAGGTAAAATGGTAATTCTATAAATCGAGGGTAGAACGGAAATTCTGTAAATCGGGGGTACTTTGGTAATTTGGTAAACTAAAGTATTGTAAACAGGGATAACAATACGAATGGGCCTAAAGCCTATTCTCGGCCCAAATAGGCCCACACGCTCGTGTGGCCCTTTTAGCCCAAATCTAGCCACAGATATGAGATTCACCTAGCCTAGTCCAATATTTACTACACAATCAAACAACTTATCCAATTAGGCTCGTAGGCCCCTTGGGCCCACATGACCCCTTTCGACCCATCGCGGCTCGAAGTAGCCATCCTACAGCTAGAGTAGCGAGAAATACACACCTGATAGGAGACTAGAGTTAATCCACGCTCTGAGCACTCTTAGCCGACGCCCAACCCAAATGAGCACGCCATACAGCGAAAGGGATCAGCCAAGAAAGGTACATTTACTCTCCTCATGGTTCCCTCTATTTAAAGCCAGCTTCGCATCCACTCTTATGTTAGCTTCCCCATGTGGGATCCCTCCAACATCAGAGTTTAAATTCAACACCAACTCTTGCCGCCCCCTGTTAGCAAAATAAATGCTCATTGCTTGCCATGGGATTCGAACCCATGCCTCCCCTCAGATGCTCCATACGCTTCTAGCCACTAAGCCACAAGGCTTTTTGTGTCATATTTTATCCCCAATTAATTATAAGGTCTAAAGGCCAAAGTCCAAGTTCCCTTAAAAAACCAAAATAAATTGCAAGAGCCAAGACTTGAACCCAGGCTCCCATACAACCTTAATGACGCCACAGCCACTAGACTACATACTTCCTTGTGTCATTTATTTACCACAATAATTTAAAAGGCCCTCATCCAAGCATCCAGTTTTTTTTTTCACTTAATACCAAAATTTTTGATAAAGCCCAAGTTTAAACCCAAGATTTCTCCAACACTTCTCAAAGCCATTAACCACTAAAGTAAACATTTAATTGTTTCATTTCATTGCACAATTAAATACCTATATACAACCTCCTTACGGACCCCCACTCAAGGCCCAATACTTCTAGGCCCTTTGGGGTGTTACAAAATGAGGTCCGACATTTATTGCAGAATAAATTTAACTCGGACAAGTAATCCTAATAACTTCATTACAGAAAGGTTTAGCCCGAATGGGTAATCCTAATATAAGTCCTCTTGACCATATGTTATGGATTGGATTAAGCTTGGACGGGTAATCCAAATCAAGTTCTTTAGAGCATATGACGTAGTTTGGACTGGTAGTCCTGTTGTATACATGTGTAGCTCGAGAGTGTACTCTCTAAAAATTGTACCTTAAGGGTACTATTGGACATGAATTGAAGGATTCTAATTTGTACACCTTCGGTGTACTACCTGTGTATCCATCAATATTTCGAATAAATTCAACATGTAAAGTTTTTATAAGGGAAAAGAAGAATTTAAAAAAAAATTGACATGGAATGATACATATGATATGGAAAAATGACATGGAAAGAATATTACATGAAATACAATAAGATGATATTTGTATATGGAAATAACATGATGAGAATGTTCATCCTTGATCATAGACCCGTACACCTTGGATGGACTACTACTTGTGTGACCTTAAAACTTGAATAAAGTGAGTAAATTCCTGACATGAAATGATCTGAACTCAAAATGAACTACTATGAAGCTATTCTTGTAATAATAAGAGATGGTCTATACATGTTAAATGAATTCATGTTATGGAAAACATATGTACATGGGAACTTGATTGTTGTTGAGCCTATACATGTCTTGATATTACTATGGAATATATGACTAACAAGGGCAATGAAGATGTGTATAGGGCTTGAAATCAAAGTGGTTGAATATGCCTTACTTAGTTATCTCAAATAGGATAAATGGTAAGTTAAGTACCATGTTATACGAACTTACTAAGCATTTCATGCTTACTATATTTTATTTTCCCTTGTTTTAGAGTAAATCAGAAGCCCGTTGGATTGGAAGCTTGGCGAAGATCACTCACACTATCCATCGGCTTATGTTGGTATATATATGGTAAATCTATTATAGTTGTAATGACATGTATAGGTTATGTTGGCCATATTGGCATGAAAATGTAAATGATTATTGTAATCTAGCTATTAGAATGGCTAGTGATGATTATGTTTTGGTACAGGTATATATATGTATTTAAGTTCATGTTGTGGTGGTAACATAGGTACTATATATTGTTTGATTAAGATTGTTTGATTAAGAAAGGGGAAACAAGTATGCTTATTAAAGAGTAAGATTGTAAACATGAATGCCTGTGATGATATATCATGTTGAGTGATAGAGTTTGCTTATCTTGAATCTTTGAAATGGTTGGTATTTGTATGTGTGATTCAAGTGCAGGTCATGGGTGAAATTTTGGGTGAGAAATAAAGCTAGAAATGGCTTTATTTTGTCCGTACAGATAGACACACGAGCGTGTATCTAGACCGTCTGTGACACACGGCTTGGTAACACGGGCATGTGGTTAGGCTGTATGTCCCCTGCACCTTAATTTTGAGAAACAGAATGCTTAGAATTGAGCACACGGGCAGAGACACAGGCGTGTGTGTCACACGGCCTAGAACACAAGCGTGTGAAACCTGCACCTAATTCGAATTGAATTAATTAACCACACGACCTAGCACACAAGTGAATGGCATGGCCATGTGCAAGCCAGAGAGCAACTTAAATCGAACATGGCCTATAGCACGGGCGTGCCCCTTGGACCACATGGGCGTGTGAGCCCTGCAACTTGGAAAAATTTTGAAATGACGCAACAAATTCTTAGCGGTTCCGATTAAGTCCAGACTCGATTCTAATGCTGAATTGGACCTCGAGGGTCTTATTAAGGGACGTTATGAATAATCTCGATTAATGAATAGTAACTTGCATGAATTATCTGGAAAATATTTTGAAAAATTTTGGTAACGATCCGTAACCCTGTTCTGGCGATGGATACGGGTTAGGGGTATTAGATTTAGTGGTATCAGAGCTATAGTTTAGTCAGTTTTCGAGCTGAACGTAGCATATGTGGAGTCTAGAAATATATGCCATTATACAACTTGTGATAGTGTCATATCTCCAGACTCTGATAAAACTTGTCTTACAAATAGACATATATGCTTTCCAACCGAGCTAATTTCGATACTGCTGAAAGTGATACTCACGTGCCTAAGTAAAAAAAATGTTACTTATGATGAAATAGAATTCGAAAAGGTACAGATAAATGTTTTATAGTAGATGGAATGATACATGTTTTGTTATATGAGTATATATATTAAAGTTGAATTTTGAGGCTTACGATCTCCACCCCCTTACCCGTATAGTTTTAATGAAATTCAAAAGATTTATATGGATTAAGCTCATGAATGTGGAATTAAAGAGTTCAAAGGCTGAATGATTAATGATGTAGTCAGAATGAGAATGGGCCAGTAAGTGTAACGCCTTAAAAATTTCTATTTTGGCTTCTATGAAAATGTGACAAAATGGTTCAAGGCTTACCCTTGGCAAATTTTGGTATTTTTTTGACTTAAGCCTTAAATTTGATAAGTAGGCATATTTTAAATTATTTATGAAACCATATCAGAATGGGCCTGTTGGTCTGGTGGTTAAGTTAGGTGTTAGGTTGTTGAAGGTCCCGTGTTCGAATCCCTTCGTGAGCGTGGGAGTCTATTTTTGCTTGTTTGAGTGAGAGTTTCGGTCAAACAAGAAATCTGAGGAAGTTAGGTGTTAGTGAGAGGAAATCAAGGGATATGATCATATTTTATTTAGATTTTTATTTTTATTATCTTTATTTTTTCAAAATTTTCTCTCTCATTATCCAAATTTTCAATCTGACAGTTTCTTCAATTTTCTTGCTAAGTTCTGGTATTTTTCTCTTCCGATAGAACTTTTTTTCATTTTTATTTCTTTCCAACTGTGCTAGTGGTGTTATCATTAGATTGTGCCTGGTTCATGGGTTTTTAATTGGTTGGTAAGTGAATTTTGCGCTCTTATGATTATTGGTTTCGGCTTTTGGGCAATGGCAATTTATAGTAATCAATGAGTGTTAATTCCATTTAGGAGCAGATTGTGGAGCAGGGAATTGCACCTCTTCGGTTTAGTATGCTTTTGGCGGTTTGTCATCGGGGGTAAGTCGGTTCTGTTTTGATTCGAATAGTGAAATCGTTAAAGCAAGTTACTAAATCGAGGTTGGATGCTTTGTTTATGGTTTTGGAAGGCTTAGGAGTGGTTTTACAGCGAATCGAAACTAGATGTATACCCAAAACGTAGAAATCGAGCTTTCGATAAAAGTCAAAAAAGGCCACTGTCGACCCCACATGGGCGTATGGTAAGTCGTGTGTGACAATACGACTGTGTGATTGACCAAGGCTAGGCCGTACACAAGACATGACTGTGTGATGGTCGGGGTGTGGCTGTGTGGGCCACACAAGCTAAACCGAACTGAACATGTGGAATTTGGGCTAGGTCATGTGATCCACACGGGCCAAGGCCAATCTAAGTGTGTGGGCCCACACGGGCAAACCATATGGGCGTGTGAGCCCATTTAGCTAAAACATTTCCTAGGATTGCATGGTTCGCCCAAGTCGACTATGAACCTACTGTAGGGTCGGTAAGCACTACTTAGACCTTAAATTGTGTGATCTGAACATACAATATATGTATTGAGCATATGAAACTTATGCATGTTTTCTTATCTGTATGTATAACTGATAACTGATTATTAACATGTAAGCAAGTATTTCTGTATATCTGCATTGATATGTTTAGTTGCATCTGCATTGAGGTGGGATGATTGATTATTGGAGGAAGTGTACTGAAAGACTTTCATGCCTATTATCTGGTAGCTCAGCTGCAACATTACTGATAAGTGCCACATTCGGTACGACTTGGTGTGTAGGGCTGAGTGGGTGTTTTAAACTCCACATGGAGTGTAGGGATGGTCGGAGATGGTGTGTAGAGGCTGGTAGGTAAGATACTGATTTCTGTTACTGTATGTAAACTATATCTGAATGGGCTTAGGCCCAGACTGCATTTGATTGATAACTGTTGTTTGACTGTATGCATGTCTTCTGTGGGGATTACACACTGAGTTTACGTAAACTCACCCCTTTTTATTTATCTGTATAGGTAACCTCCAGACTTAGATAGATCGGTGTGGCGGAGGACTCAACGGTGACCATAGGACTATTGAACTGATTTAATCCCATCTAAGCTTTTAATTCCTATTATTTTTGGGGTATTTTCGATGTAATTTGGACTTTTGGATTATTTTTCGTTACTTTGGATTTTAACTGTTTACATGGACTTTTAAACTGCAAAACACAACGAAAATTCGGTTTAATTAAATACAATATTTTTCCTAAACGCGAACGATTTTCTTTAAATAATCACAGTTTTAAAAGCTTCCGCTACAGAATTTGTTTTAAACGAATCAAATTAACGAGAAAATAGTTTTGAAATTGACGAAAGATAAATAAAAGCTAGTAAACGAAAACAGTTTTAACTTGATAAATTCGATTTCAAATTCCATTCCATGTGACATCGCCAGATTCGGCCATAACGTCTACGCAGGATTTGGGGTGTTACAGTAAGTAAAGACGGTATTAAAATAGATATCAGATTTTTTTAGGATTATACTGAATATGTGATGTCATTGTTAAGGAGGAAGATTATTCATGAGTAATCGACTTATCAATGATATGATAATTACAAAACGGATTAGCTGAAAATTCTTTCGAGTTGACTCTTTCAGTGAATTGAATAATGTAAGATTATTGATGACTTTATTAGTCAGTGGAATAGTAATGAAATGACAAAAATATTGAAAACAACTATTATAATCAGGTATATATTACAACAATCCCTTCTAGGTATTTTATATGGGTATTCTATATGTACTGCTATTCTCAGAGGAATGTGAAATTGTGCATGTTCAGATGTAATGTTTATTGTATTGAAAGGCTAGTAAATTATGATAGATGAAATTACCGTAAGTCGAGTTGATTCATAAACGGTATCGTTTTACCTTACTTGGGTTTCTAATTCATCAAGATTGATATAAGATTTAATGATAAGGTTCATATGATGTTATTTACTATTTCTACTGATTGAAGCCCTGAATTGCGAATATGTAAATTATATTGTCTATATCGCAATTGTTTCTACTGAGTATGCGTGATACTACCCTTTTGAATTTTCTCTGAGATATCAATGATCTCTTTATTATGTAAACATGGGTTATTTGTGGAAGTTATTCTTTGATCAGAAGTAATTACATTTATTATCGTCATAAATATTGACTCGATCATGAGGTATGGTGATAGAGATCACATAATATAGAAATTGTATTATTGCATTGGTCATTATTGGGGCCACTTTCAGTTCTTCCTCTTCTAATTTTAGGTACACTATTGATATTGAAATATTGCTTTATCTATATGGTTGAAATGTCGGTCATATTAATGCACTATGGTTATAATTTATCTGGTGGTTGTGGCTTTGGAAAAGACTCAAAGGTTAATAATTGAAATAGCTATATTGATGACATAGTTATTACAGAAAGATGTAAGAGTTGAATGGACTGATAAATGTCAATAAAGTTTTGACCAGTTGGGAGTTGGGAAGGAATTTGTTATTACAGTGATGTATTATTGAATGGATTAGATTATGTTTTGATGCAGTAAGGCAAAATGATAGCCTATGCTTTCAGATAGTTAAAAACCACATGGAAAGAATTACCTAATATATGATCTAGAATTGACAGCTATTGATTTTGTATTGAAATCTGATAACATTACTTGTTTGGTGAAAAACAAATGTTGTATACTTACCGATTATAAATTTTGAAGTATCCGATGTTGCTAAAAGATTTGAATCTGAGATAGCGTATATGATTTGAAATGTTGAAAGATTATGACTTGATAATTGTATATCACTTGGAAAGAATGAATGTGGTTACAGATGTTCTGAGTAGAAAATCTCTGTATATTTTGCAAGCCATGGATATTAAATATGATTGTCCGATAATAACTTAATTTTAGCTGAGTATAAAGCTAAATCGGTGTCTCTACAATAGATCAGTGAAACTCAGAAAAGTGATCATGAGTTGTGAGTTAAATGAGTACAGTGTGAAATAATTTCTGAATTAGAATTTAAAAATAGATTCGATAAATGTCTGTTATTCAGAGACAGAGTTTGTGTACTGAAGAAGTTGGAGCTTGTACTAAAAATTTTACATGAACGATCACAGTAGTATTATGTTGTTTATCTGGGAAATGATAAAATGCATAATGATTCGAAAAAGATATATTAGTAGCTCGGAATGAAATGTGGTATTTCTGAATCTGTATTTAAATGTTGGATGTGTTAGCAAGATAAGGATGATACTTTCAGGATAATTATAGCCAGCGAAGGTACCGAAATAGAAATGAGACAAAAATACTATGGACTTTATATCAGGATCATCATTGTTTATGAAAAAGAAAGATACTATTTGAGTAATTGTTGATTGTTTGACGAAGCATGTACATTTTATTCTGGCATGAATGAGTTTCTCACTTGATAGATTGCCCGAATTACCTGTTTTTGAGATTGTCAGATTATATGAGGTGCTAGTTTCTGTTATTTCTGATAGAGATCTACAGTTTAAATTTCAATTTTGAAACAAGTTACAAGAAACTCTGGGTATACGATTACATTTTAGTACCGTATTTCATTTTCAAATGGATGGTCAATCCGAACATATGATTCAGAATTTAAAAGGTGTGCTTCGATGTTGTGTACTTGAATTTGAAGGTAATTGGGAAAAGTATTTGCCTCTGGTTGAATTTGTTTATTATAACAGTTAACAGTCAAGTACAAAATTATACTGTACGAGGCTTTATATGGTCACAAATGTAAAACTTCGGTGTTTTGGATAGAGTTCAATGAGAAAAGTTACATGTAGTAGATTTGATTCCTTGAACCCGAAGAAGGATGAAAGTGATCTGAGACAATTTAAAAAGCAGTATTTGATCGTCAGAAATCCGATGTAAATCTAAAAGGAAAAGAAATAGAGTTTTAGATTGGCGACAGAATATTTTCGAAAGCTTTGCCACAGAAGAAAGTTCCCCCGGTTTGGCTGTAAAGGCAAATCAAGTCTGTGGTCTATTGGGTCATATAAGACTATTGAAAAGAATTGAACCTGCTGCGAGTTGATAGGTATTATTATCAGAGTTCTACAGAATTCACAATGTTTTTATGAGTATATATGTTACGACAGTATCGATCAGATTCGTTATTTGTTATTTCTCAGATAGATATTGAAATTCAGCTTGACATGACTTATAGTGAGTGACTGATTGAAATTCTGACATGTGAAGTGAAAGAAACGAAAAATATAAAGATAGCTTTAGTGAAAGTTCTTTGACAATGACATGATGTAGAGAAAGCTACCTGGGAAAACTGGAAGAAAGCATGAGAAAGAAATGTCTGAATTTCTTTACTGGTAAAATTTTCGAGGACGAAAATTTCTTAAGAGGGGAGAATTGTAACAGCCCAATTTCGGTGAAATCAGAATAGTGGTCTCGGGACCACAAATCCGAGTCAAAAAATATAATTTATTTTTATTTTATTATATGATCCATATTATATTAGATATGTCATGTGGAAATTTTGAAAAGAAAATTTTATCGATTAAGTGTTTAATTACGAGAAGGACTATATCACATAAAATGCGAAAGTTGAATTCTAGTAGCTAGGAGGATCAAATAGTTATGGAATTCAAAACTTAAGGTCCTTATATGGTAATTAGACCATTAATAAAAAGTATGTAGATATTTTTGTATGATTCATCCATGGAAAACGAGAAAAAGGCTAGGGACTAAATTGGAATTCAACTAAATTAGTCAATCAAAAAAATGAAAAGAAAATAAAAATTATATTTTTCTCATCATCTTCCCCAAAATAAACATGGAAACCCTAGGAGAGAGAGAAGAAACTTTCATGGCCAAATTGGGTAAGTTTTCTTGTCTCATTTTTATAAATTTGATATTTTTAAAATCGGGATAGTCTAATCGATCTATTTGGGGGACTAATTTAAAAAGTTATCATGGTATAAAAATTGGGTCAAGGATGCATATGCTGGAAATTTGAAATTTATGGTAGAAAATGAAAGAATGATGATAGATAAACAACTTTTACAAAGTAATTTTTCATGAAAACTTGATTTAGGGACTAAAATGAAAAATGGTGAAAATCTATGAAAAATGCTGAAATTTGTGAAATGTATGTGCTGTAAAACTTGTATGTATATTTCGGTTAGGCTTTGGTAGAGGGTCGGATTTCATGAATTTCATTTTCCGAGCCTAAGTACAAAATGGTAATTTATGGAAAAGTTAAGGGCAAAATGGTAATTTTTCCTAGGATGTGAATTGAGTCCAAATAAATATAAGATGTGTGAAATTAATGTAAAATTTACTCGTATAAATGCGGATAGACCAAATTCGGAGTTAGAAAGTCGAAAAAGAAGAAAATGTCGGATTAGTAGATGTTTGTACACAAACCTTTGTCAAGGTAAGTTCGTGTAACTAAATTATATTTATTTACATGCTTGTTTTGATTGTGATTATGTAAAATGTATAAATTTCATATATACGTGTAAGAATTACATATCCGATCAAGTCTGATAAATAAAAATGTTCAAATTAATCGATAATGTCCGATAGATGTTAAAAGGGTAAATGATTGAAATGTTGCTTTTATGCTCGGAATGGATGTGGAATATTATCATATGAATTACATGGATGTTAAAGATGTATGAAATGATCATATACCAGAGAACGCTTGGGAATGTTAAATCCTGTTTGAATAAATGAAAATCGATGGATAAATATAATTGTGTGAAATAATGAGGTCCTGCATTTGTTGCAGAATGGATTTAGCTCAGATGAGTAATCCTAATGACTTCATTACAGAAAAGATTTAACCCGGATGGGTAATCCTGATATAAGTCCTCTCAAGCATATGTTATGGATTAGATTAAGCCCGGATGGGTAATCCAAATCAAGCTCTTTAGAGTATATGATGTAAAAAGGATTTAGCCTAGACTGGTAATCCTGTTGTATACATGTATAGCTCGAGAGTGTACTCTCTAAAAATTTTACCTTAAGGGTACTATTGGACATGAATTGATGGATTTTGATTTGTACACCTTGGGTGTACTACCTGTGTATCCATCGATATTTGAATAAATTCAACAGGTAAAGTTCTAATAAGGGCAAAGAAGAATTTAAAACAAATTGATATGGAATGATACATATGATATGAAAATATGACATGAAAAGAATATTACATGAAATACAAGAAGATGATTTTTGTATATGGAAATTACTTGACAAGAATGTTCATCCTTGATCATAGACCCATACACCTTGAATGTACTACTACTTGTGTGACCTTAATACTCGAACAAAGTGAGTAAAGTCCTGACATGAAATGATCTGAACTCGAAATGAATTACTATGAAGCTATACTTGTAATAATAAGAGATGGTCTATACATGTTAAATGAATACATATTAAATGAATACATGTTATGGAAAGCATATGTGCATGGGAACTTAATTGTTGTTGAGCCCATACATGTCTTGATGTTGCTATGGAATATATGACTAACAAGGGAAATGAGGATGTGTGTAGGGCTTGAAATCAAAGTGGTTGAATATGCTTTACTTAGTTATCTCAAATAGGATAAATGGTAAGCTAAGTACCATGTTATATGAAATCACTAAGCATTTTATGCTTACTCTGTTTTATTTTCCCCTGTTTTAGAGTAAATCGAAAGCTCGTTGGATTGGAAGTTTGGCGGAGATCAATCACACTATCCATCGGCTTATGTTTGTATATGTATGGCAAATCTATTATGGCTGTAATGGCATGTATAGGTTATGTTGGCCATATTGACATGAATATGTAAATGACTATTGTAATCTAGCCATTGGAATGACTAGTGATGATTACGTTTGGTACATGTATATATATGTATTTAAGTTCATGTTACGGTGATAATGTAGGTACTATATATTGTTTGATTAAGAAAGGGGAAACAAGTATGTTTATTAATGAGTAAGATTGTAGACATGAATGTCTGTGATGATATATCATGTTGAATGATAGAGTTTGCTTATCTTGAATGCTTGAAATGGTTGGTATTTGTATTTGTGATTCAAGTGCAGGCCATGGGTGAAATTTTGGGTGAGAAATAAAGCTAGAAATGGCTTTATTTTATCTACACGTGCAGACAGATGGGCGTGTGTCTAAACCATGTATGACACACGGCTTGTTAACATACGGCTTGGTAACACGGCCATGTAGTTAGGCCGTGTGTCCTTTGCACCTTAATTTTGAGAAACAAAATGCTCAGAATTGAGCACACAGGCAAAGACTGGGGCGTGTGTCTCAGCCGTGTGAAACCTGCACCTAATTCAAATTGAATTAATTAACCACAAGGCCTAGCAAATGGGCGTGTAGCATGGCCATGTGTACAAGTTAGAGAGCAACCTAAATCAAACACAGCCTGTAGCACGGGCGTGCCTTAGGGTCACATGGGCGTGTCCCTTGGACCACATGGGTGTGTAAACCCTGCAACTTGGAAAAATTTTAAAATGTTGCGAAAAATTCTTAAAGGTTCCGATTAAATCCTGACTCGATTCTAATGCTTGGGTTGGACCTCGAGGGTCCAATTAAGGGACGTTATGAATAATTTCGGTTAATGAATAATAACTTGCATGAATTATTTGGAAAATATTCTGAAAAATAATTCCTACAAAAATAACTCTAAACTGTAGGAAAGAGTGATAACTCTAAACTGTAGTAAAGAGTGGTAGTTGTAACACCCCTTACCCGTATTCCAAGCTGAAACAGGGTTTGAGGCATTACCAGACTTACATCATAACATTTAAACACATTCGAATCATACATGTTGCATATAATTTAAAACCTTTATCATTCACAATCATATTGTCCCTTACTAGGCTCATCACAGCCTTAAAACATGCTCGAAAGAGGTTTCGAACTAAACCGATGACATTTGAAACCTTTTGGAAACTTAGAAAATTTTCATCTCTGCAGGGGTCACACGCTCGTGTGCCTCACATGGGCACTAGACACACCCATGTGATCCAGCCGTGCTAAAACAGAGTATACATACTGACTTTCATCCACGGCCAACAGACACACCGATGTGCTATGGCCGTGTGATACTTAGCTAGCTGCTGACTTAAGCCCACGACCATATGACACGCCCATGTGTTTAACCGTACGGTCTTAAGAGGTTACTGCTTTGCATACACGGCCATAAGGCAAGCCCGTGTGGCACAATACAGGCTTGGTTTAAGCCAAAATTGCCACCCCTTTTTGGGTCATTCCTACAAGCAACATAAAACAACATTTATACCAGAATTTTCAGCCAATTCCATGCCCAAAACATGCTTTACTATAACTAAATCATCATTATTCAATAACTTATTCAAATCCATACCAAAACTAAGCACAAACATATCATTTTCTAGCCAACTCTCATGGCATAACATATATACATATCAAAACTTAAATACATAAACATTCTAGCCTGTACATGCAATATACCAAGCCCCAAAGTGTAAAAATACCAAAAATCAATAGCAGGATAGTGTGATGCGATCTCCGTTGACTTCCAACCCGAGCAAACTTCTGAAACACTACAAAACATAGAAAAATAACACAAAGTAAGCTTGACAGCTTAGTAAGTTCGTAATTCAAAGAAATAAAGCTTATAACTTCAATTTATAAGCAAAAACCATTTAAGTCAATCCAACATATCTTAGCCTTAGCCTAAAACAACATTAGCTTTTAAATTTTTATTATCACATGAACTAGAAAATTATCATAAAGCATTATGACCTGAGTTTACATTACTTATGTGTATTCACATATCAAGCACATAGCTAAATATCTTTAAATCATCTAAAAACTTATTCTTTTCCATGCTTTCAATAGTAATTCAAATCTAAGAATTTTCCAATCTTTACCCTTTTCTCATAACCATTAAGCCACAATTTAAATGAGTGAAAATGGAGTATATCTTGACTCATTTTGACCCAAAAGCCTAACATGTAATCATCAACAAAATTTATTATTCAATCACTATTCATTCCACAATGATCATGAACTCACCATTTTCATAGATTCAATACTCAATTGAATTTTCGTACATACATGTACTATATTGTACTAATTTCCGTACATACCTATACCATATTGTACCAATTTCCGTAGATACCTGTATCATCTCGTACCAATCTCATACTTAATCACATCTTTTATTTACCCGTTGAATACTCAATGTATCACACACTAGATGTCATACTCGATACCTTGCACACTAAGTGCCGTTCTGGATGTTTCGCACACTATGTGCCATCCTCGTTACTTCGCACACTAAGTGCCATTCTGGATGTATCGCACACTAAGTGCCATCCCCGATACTTCGCACGTTAAGTGCCACATATAATTATTCGATGTATTAATTAACATAGTAATAGTCATGAATATATCATTTGTACAATTTCAACACATTAAATATTCAAATATAATAATACTTAATGCATACGAACTTACCTCAATCGTCAAAATGTTGAAATGGATCGACTAGTTCGAAACTTTATTTTTCTCTCGATATAGACTCGTACGAGGCTTAACTTGATCTAATCAATCAAATTCAGATATTTCAATTCATATTATATTCATTTTAACTCAATTTCATATTTTGGTAAAATTACTATTTTACCCCTAAAATTTCACACTTTTACAATTTAGTCCTTATCACATAAAATCACAATTTCATGAAATTAAACACAAACCCAAGCTAGTCGAATTTTCCATATATTACTATCGGCCCATATTTTCAATTTATTACACATAGTAACCACTAAATTTCCACATTTCACAATTTAATCCAAAATTGACATTTTTACCAAAATTCACTTTACAACACTTGTACATTTAAGAACAATGATTTATTTTCCAGCATCAACTAAAAAAATACTCATGCATTTAACAATGGCAACATTCAAGTACTTTAACAGTTTTGAAATTGGAGATACGAGCTAGCTAGAACACAAAGCAACAATCCCAAAAACGTAAAAATGATTAAAAACGGGAATAAAAAAACCATACCATGCAATCCAATTTCCATGACCGAATGTAAAAGCTTCCATGGCTGCCATTCTTTCTCAATTTTCGGTTGCCAAAATGATAGCGGAAGATGATACATAATTTGTTTTATTCATTTTAACATTAATATCCAATTTATTATTTTAACCTTTTAATTTAAAACAAATTTCAACAATACCAACTCCCATAAATGTCCACTAACACTGAAATGATATATTTACAACATAAGTGCCTCCACTTTAATAAATCATAGCTATTAGACACTTTAACTAATAGGATACAAGTTTTACACTTTATGCGATTTAGTCCTTTTTGCTTAATTAACTATCGAAACGATAAAATTTTTCAACGAAACTTTAATACCATCTTATCGCCACTCCGTGTAATGCCCTGATTTTTGGGCTTGGAAGTATTGGGCCTTGAGTCTGGGTTTGATTAGAAGACGGCCCGAAAAATTTGGATGTTATTCTTATTATTATTTTTTATTTTGTATGTCTAGTGTAGTAATTAAATAAATTACGAAGGGTTTATGGTATGGGAAAAACACCCAAGAGTAAATTTAATTCGAGCCAATTCCTGAATTTTTTAATTTTGGGTGAGAGATGGTTCTAGCGATATAGGCTTTTAAAATTGAGGTGGTAAAAGAGGACACAAAAAGATCTGTGGTAAAGTGGCATGTGGCGCCACCTAGGTGTTTGGAGAGTGACGTGTGGATGTTTAGGGGGAGCCAGGGTCCAAGTCACAAGGTAAGCGTGTTGTTACTTTTATTTTTGTGTGCATGTGCCGGGCATGTGATAGAGCTTAAGTGGAAATTCGGCTAGGGCTTTAGGAAGGTTGGGTCGTGGGTCTGAATGGCCATTAGGGAAAGCTTTATTTTCTTTTTGTTTTACCGAATTAGGGTTAGCCACCTAGAGCCTTCCCTTTCATTCTATTCTCTTCTCAGTGTCGTAAAAAGCCGAAAACGTAAAGTTAGATCTCCTGAGTGCCGAATTCTTCCTTCTCTTCTCCTCTCTTCTTCTATTTTCTTTTCTCCTTTCTTTTCTTCTCTAGCCGAGACATTCCTACCATTCTACTCATCTCCTCTCTCATTCCTATTCTTTTCTAAACCTCTATAGCCGATTGCCATAAAAGTCGAAATCCCGAAAGTTGTTTCTTGTGCCGATTTCTTCTAGCCAAAATCCTCCTATTTTCTTCATCTCTTTCGGCTAATTTTTAGATCCTCTAAACCTCAACCCCTGTCAGCAATACCACTGCAAAACTACCATACCAAATCATCTTCCTCTTCACAGTTCCAAAAGCTGAAAACACCATAGTTTTTAGGGACATATAGCCAAATCTTTAGATCTCTAAGATTCGATTTCTGCTAGTGTTTAAGGGCTAGATCTATATTAGATCTGAGTAGAAACTGAAGTGGAATCGTTTTGGTTGAAAGAACCTGTGGTAAGTACTCAGATCTATTCTTTATTTCGGGTTTTAGAAAAGCCAAAATCCCTAAAGGCATAGGGAGGCTGTCGATTGGAGCTTAAGGCTTCAGTTCAAACACTCTGTTTTTTGTATTTTTATTTTTTTGAAGGCTTCAATTAGCAGAATGTTTGCAAGTTATCTACTTGTCACTCGAACCTTTTTACACAAGATAAAATGACAACCCAAGCACCTTATCCCTGTTACTCAATTCGGTCACGTTTTCAAATCTTTCACTCATAACTTGAGTCTTTATTTATTTATTCATTTTATTTATTTATTTATTTATGTACAAGCAAATTATTTATATACAAGCAAACATTTTTTCAAACAATCAATTTATATAAAAAATCTAGTTACATATATCAACCTTAAAACAAAAAGGTCGACTAATCTAAATACTTTGAACATTTTAATTCAAAATTTGCCCAATTGTCCAAATTGACTAAGTAATGAGATTAGAGGCTCAATGTCAGAATAAACTATCGAATAATTCTAGCATAAGATTGAACATATGCAAAAGAGAGACATGCAGCCAAAATCATGCATATATACTTACAATTTTCAATCCCCCCTACTTACTCTATGCTTGTCCTCAAGCATATTTTATATGCAATAAAGTTTAATAACTCAAGCAACCCAGCAAAGAGAAAAGTTAAGAATACTCCCCATATGTGTTTCTAACGATGTTGTCAGCGTTGGGAAATAATTGTCAGCATTTAGCACGGTGTGCCCATGCCACCATCAGTATCTGATTTTGGAAAAATTGACAACCTTCATTATGTACTTGAAAATAGCACATTAACCTGATTAAATAATAATTTGGTTATTATTCATTTTATTTTTAATCCAAATTAAACTGAAATTTTAAAAAAAATCAATAATTTAAAAATAAATTTGGGTTTTTCCCAAAAAACGTTTTTTTTAACGTCGTTAGCTCGACATCCATAAATGTTATCCGTTTGGCTCATTGAGATTTAATTTTTCCTTCTCGTGCACTTTGATGTTCTTGCAGAAAAGTTTCGACCTTTGCCCACTATCCTTGAAGCCCTTCCCGGGTTTCCCTATCATTAGTAGATTAAGGTGTCTTTGAGTTTCTCCGTTCAATTTTGCATTTTTCTCTGTCGAAATTCTTGTACGTTCTGGAAACTGTTTCAGCTCTAATTTCAAGGCTTTCATGACAGCTTCATGTATTGGTTTTTTGCTCATTGATAATTCCTCTTGCTTAACATCGAGATCTACATTCCTGCAAGGCATGATTTGTAACCTATCATTAAGATGTCTCATATCCTCATAAACATTAAACTTAACCATTTCTCCGTCAAATTCCATAGTGAGTGTTCCACTCCAAACATCAATTTTCGTTCGTGGAGTACTCAAGAATAGTCTCTAAAGAAGCATTTCAGACATATTAGTCGAGTTGTCATCCTCCATGTTGATGATGTAGAAGTCTGTAGGAAATATCAGTCCATTTACCTTAACAAGAACATCCCCCAACAGTCCTTCCGGATGCACTACAAATCTATCTGCAAGCTGAATAATTACACATGTTTCCTTCAAATGACCCGCATTAAGTAGTTTATAAAATGACAAAGGCATAACATTAATTGATGCGCCTAAGTCACACATGACCTTTTTAATACCGACACTACCTATTTTGCAAGATATGGAAAACATACCTTGGTCCTTACTTTTGGGTGGTATTTTCCTTTGTAGAACGGTGGAGACATTTTCTCCAACACTTACATTTTCATTGCCCAGGAGCTTTCTCTTACTCGTGCATAATTCTTTTAAGAATTTTGCATATCGTGGAATTTGCTTAATTGCATCGAGAAAAGGTATGTTGATTTCTACCTTTCGAAAGGTGTTGAGGATCTCATTCTCTTTTCGCTCCTTATTGCATTGGACAAGTCTTCTAGGAAAAGAAGGTGATACTGCAAATGATTTTTGCGGTGCTGACTCTATTGGAGCCTCTGTGTCAAGTTTCTCCTTATCTCGACTAGTGTCGTGGGCAAGACTCGTGCCAAGTACAGGTTCCAAAACCTTCTTACTCCTCAACGTCATATCACTTAGATTGTGTCGAGGATTAGGCTCAGTTTGGGATAGCACCTTACCTTGGGACTCCAAACAGCTAACCATAAGATTAAGCTTACTCACTTTCTTATCTAACTTCTACAAATGCATTTCAGTTTTTAACTGAAACTTCTTAGTACTATTGGCTAGCCTTTCCACTATGGCTTCCAAAGATGACTTTGAGGGCGATAATTGTTGATTCTGAGGCGACCTTTGTTGGTACGATTGATTGAACCGAGGATTCAACCCATAACGTAGATTCGACTGATCTTTCCAACCCACATTATAGAGTTTGAGTAGGGGTCATATTGCCTTTGAGGCGGTCTTGGAAAGTTTCTGACAACGTTTGCTTGTTCTGTCGAATCCTCATGTAAAATCGGACATGAGTCCGTCAGATGGTCTGACTTAGCGCAAATTCCGCACAACCGTGCTGATCCTGTTTTATCTGTAACAAAAGTTTGAACAAAATTAGTTAGCTTATAAATTTTATCTTTCAAGGATTAAGAACTTAACCCATGAACCTGTCTCGTGGGTTCTATGGTCGGTCGGAATCGTTGAGAGTTAGCCGCTATGGTTGAAATCAACTCTCTCACTTTTTGAAACATTATATTAACGAGTGCCCCTCCACTTGTAGTATCTAGCATTTTCATTTCCATCATGAGTAATCCTTCATAGAAATACTGCAAGAGTAACTGTTCAGTCAGTCCATGTTGTGGGCAACTTGCACACAACTTTTTGTATTGCTCCCAGTAATCGTAGACCAATTCAGTCTCTTTCTAACAGATTCCCACAATGTCTCTCCTTAGTTTGGCCACTCGAGTTGTAGGGAAGAACCTGTCAAGAAACAAACGAGACATGTCAAACCATATGTTGATAGATCCTGGGGGTAAATAAAATAGCCACTCTCTAGCAGAGTCGACTAATGAGAAAGGAAAAGCACGAAGTTTGATTTGGTCTTCGGTTACTTCTTGAGGCTTCATCCTTGTGCACACCATATGGAATTCTTTGAGATGGGTGTGCGGATTTTCATTATGTAATCCATGGAAAGTGGGTAGTAAATGGATCAAACCCAACTTCAACTTGAACGATGTCCCTCCTGCCGGATAGGTTATACATAAGTGTTGTTGTTCATTCGATGCTGTAGCAAGTTGGCTTATCGTCTGTTCAGCCATCTCGTTTGGTTCATCGAATGAGAAAATTTCATCGGTGTATGATATGGTTTGAAATCCTAGATTTGGTCATTTACCATGTCGAATGGCTTCTTTCCGTGATTGTCGGGCTAATTTCTCAATTTTCGATTCGAACTCTAGAGTTCCCGGTTTTGATATGATCATAAGGTAAACAAACAAAAATTAGAAAAAATATATCCAATCCCCAGCAACAGCACCAAAATTTGATGGGTATCGAAACCACCAAAAATAATCCCTCCAAAAATAACTCTAAATTGTAGTAAAGAATGGTAGTAGGGTCGAGTCCACAGGGATTGCATGTTGTAATCAACTTCCGTGTTTACTTATGAACAAAATGTTCGTTGTCTCAAAGGTCGTGGCAAGAGTCGTGCCCACGACTCCAAACATACTTGCAACAAAAATAAACAAGTAATTAGAGGGTTTTGAGAATGTTTAGAAAGTAAATAATCTATCAGCTTAAATAAAAAATTAAATAATATGAGAAATAAATTTAGTTCGGGAAATAAATTCAAAATTTTGCAAACAGGAAGAATAAGCCTTAGCCTTAGACTTGGTAAATTCTGTATCAAAAATCGATCCTCGAAAATTAATCTTCTCCTCCAACGATAAGTTGGTTATAGCAGTTAAGAACGTCCTAGCCACCAATTCTTCCTTTGTAGTTGGTCCCAGTACGACTTGCAAACCAGCCCTTACCGATTATCTAACAGAGATACACGAGTTCTCGATTCAAGATTCTGGTAGCCATGCATTCTGAATAACCCAACTCGAATTAACGGCCTCAACAGCGTAAGTCATTTAAACTCAATCACTTTTTCCTTGATTTGTTCTCAGAGATCTGAATACAACACGGCCGACTCATTTCTCCAACTTTTAGTAAACACGACTCCAACCCAACGTGCACTTTGAGTTGAAATTGAGTTTAACTTTAAGGGATGATTGGTCTATCCCGATACTTAGAAAAAATGAAAACCGATTGGAAGAATTTTTAGCACGAATTCGTGTCTCATGATTCCCGAACAGAAGGAACACCGGCCTAAGGCTAATATGAAATTTAGTGAAGTATGAAATTATTCATGCTTTGTAAACTTTGGAAGGTGGTTTGATGATTATGGTGAAGAAAGGAACAGAAAGGACTTGGAAAGAAATTAGCCCAATTTTGTAAAAGTAAGAAAAATGCAAATGAAAGTAGCAGTATGCTCACGCCAATTTGAAAGACAAAAGAAAATAATTCAATTCCAAATTGAAGTAGGAATATAGAATTAAGTGATGCCTTTCCAAAGGACATTAAGGCCCTATTTATATACATAGGATTTTCTATTTTTGGCCTTAACTAATTTAATATAAAATCAAAATAAAATAAGATTTTTTTCCTATTTTTGGCTTTTACAAAGTCAAAAATTCTAATGAGTCCTTGGCTTTTCTCCACATTTTTAATTCGGCTAATTTTTATTAATTATTTTTCAATTTGGTCCTTTTCTGCTCGTTTTTGTCTCTTATCGTCCCAATTGCATCCCTAACAAGATTAAAACATAAATGCACTAATTTAGCAGGGATTAATTCAGAAATAAACCGAATTAAACACAAAATAACAAGCAAATCAATATGTTATTACAAACTCAGGTTTTCTAAGTAAATGAAACTCACACTTCATTTATTGAAATCAAAGTATTGGCTTATATATAGCTATACAAATGGAATCAAAAACAAAATAAAATCCACGTCTAACAACCCTACAAACATGGAAAATAGTTTGGTCCTATATACTAGGTCTTATTGAAACAGAAATAAAACAACCTTACATTGACTAATTAAAACACCAACAAGCATTTGTGGGTTTTTCTTAATCATGCACAAACTCTCTTTTGATAATAAGATATTTCTTCTTTTTCTCCTCTCATTAAGATTTATTTAATTTTTTTTATAATTTCTCATAAAAATATATCAAACAATATCCATAAGTAGAAAAATGAATAACATAATAACACAACTATGAAAGAAAAGAAAGAAGGATGACGGAGTGAGAATATACATTTTTCAAGGTGAAAATCTCACCTTTCATATGTTTACAAGGGGAAAACGAACTGAAAAAGATAAAAGATGAGATGTAGAGGATACTTTTGGTGAGGACCATCGAAAACTAAAAAAATGATGATTTTAGAAAAATATTCACTCTTGGGAGATGGGTTTCTGGAAAACACAATAAAATGATGGGATTTTGGGAGAGAAAGAAAGGAATAATCCTTATAGAATGGCTTTGAGAATAACCAGAGAAGAGAGTAAAGATTGAAAATAAACATAAATATTATTTAAATAAACTATTACATATATTTTAAATTATCAACAATTAAATTGTTATTTATAATTATTATATATTTTTTAAAATTTTTTAATATATTATATATAGATTATTTATAACTATTTTGTTTAATGTTGTTAAGTATTATTATAACTTCATTTTTTTTATTACAATATTATTTAAATTGAAAGTTAATTTTGAATTTTCTATATATAGATATTCTTTGTAGATTATTTAAAAATAATGTGTCATTTTATTAGATATTAATAATATAAATAAAATATTGTTTTTAATTTAAGGGTAAATTTGTTATTTTTAAGTCATTCCTTACTTATTCTGTAGCATTATTTTACTCAATCAAACAATATAATACAATTACATATCTATGGATTTATTCAACCCGCCCAAATTGCTTTTATACTCCTTTCATTTTATTACACCTCTATATTGTTGGATATTTGAGTGGAGACGATAAAATCAGAGCCTTGTATGGAAATAAATAGTAGACTTCGAGGCACGAATAATGCTTTTCAAAGAGAACTATTTGCCCCAACACAAAGTTGTTAGAGGGTTAAGACAAAGGTCCTCCCGGGATACAACGAATTTTTTAATTTCCTTTGATTAGCAAAATCGATGAATTCCTTAATTCTTACTCTAGTTTCTGAAAATAAGATTGATTGTAGTGTTTTGTGAGCACCATAGTGCTTCTATTTATATACAATCAATGAATACAATTTTGAAGAGCCACAACCCTTCATATTGGATGTGACAGCCCAAAGTTGACCCTAGTCGGGAAGTGGTTTCGGGACCGCTAAACCGAGTCACCTAAATGTTTGAATGTGATACTTATTGTGTAGAATATGTAATTATGAATGTGTGAAAATTTCAAGCTTCAATTGGGTTGATTTCATGTGAATTTAGTCAATAGGACTTATGTGAGAAAATTCTAAAATGTGATAGGTCAATGTGTGAGGACCTACTAGTGCATGTGGACAAAGGGGGGACTTGCATGTCAAATTTCCCCCCCCCCTAATGAGTAGTGGCCGGCCATGACAAGGAAGGATGGGCAAAACATGTCATGAAACATGTTTTGTTAGTGGAAGAATAAAATAAGGAGTATGGGTAATAAAGAAATGGAAAACAAAAGAAAAAAAATGTGTGTGTGGTGTTTGTCCCCCCATTGCCGTGAGCTCAAGAGAAGAAAGGAGAAAAGTTTGTGTTCATCCTTTCTCACCTCCATTTTAGCCTAAATTAGAAAGAAAAACAAAGAAAAAAATTTCTCATCCTTTGGTTCATCCTTGGCCAAAAATTTTAAGGAGGAAAGAAGAAGAAAGGTGAAGAGATTCGGCCATGCATGTAGCTAGGCCAAGGTATGTTTAATGATGTTCCATGAGATGCATGCATGTTTTAGTTGTTAGCTTGAGTTCTACCTAGCCCATGGTCTAAATCTTGCTATGTGATGGAAATGGCACTTGACCATGGATGCATCATTCTTGGTTGGTGTTTGATGTTGTGGTGATGAGGCATGAGGATAAGTTAAGATTCGGCCTAGGTGGAGGTTGTGTTAATGCCATTGCATGCAAAATATAAAGCTTGTTAATGATGCATGTGATGATGGCTTGATGATTCTTGAACCTCCTTTTTAGCATTTTTGTGTGAGCACATATGTGCATTGGTTGCTAAAGGGAGAAGAATCGGCTAGCAAGATGTGTGCTAAGGCCGAATGTAACTTTGCATGTTGATGAGCAATGCATGTGTTAAATCGATGAAAAGGGGGAGGATGCTTTACTAGTGTGTATATGTGTGTATTAAGTGTTGAAATCGACCCCAAAAATGGACATGCATATTCGGCCAAGGGGAAAGAAATTAGCTAATATGTTGTGTTGATGCATGATTTTTGCATGTATGAGACTTTAATGTCTAATGTATAAATATGGGCTAAGTGCCTTGTGTTCATCTTTTGATGCCTAAAATGATGAAATCAATTTATTTGTTTGATTAAGCTCAAGAGCAAAGGGGAAATAAAACCGATAAAGGGAAGGAAAAAGTGGTTGAATAGCTAGCGGAATCGTTCGACAACACCCGAGGTAAGTTCTTGAGTAAGAGATCTTAAATTTCGATGTGATTAAATCATGCTCTATGTGTGGCTATTGAGCCGAATGTGCAAGGACAATATGTGCCTTGTGTTTGAGTTTCGTAAACGAAAATGAAATATGAATGTGCTATGAATTATTGTTAGATGTGCATGATTAATTGAATGCTGTCCGGGCTAAGTCCCGAAGGCTTTGTGCTAAGTGAATATATCCAGATTAAGATCCGAAGGCCTTTGTGCGAGATACTAAATCCGGGTTAAGTCCCGAAGGCATTCGTGCGAGTTATTAAATCCGGGTTAAGTCCCGAAGGCATTCGTGCGAGTTATTAAATCCGGGTTAAGTCCCGAAGGCATTCGTGCGAGTTGTTAAATCCGGGTTAAGTCCCGAAGGCATTCGTGCGAGTTGTTAAATCCGGGTTATGTCCCGAAGGCATTGTGTGAGTTACTAAAACCGGGCTATGTCCCGAAGGCATTTGAACGAGGAGCTATATCCGGTTAAATCCCGAAGGTACGTGATTTGGTAATGAATGAGCTTGCTGTAAAATTCCAGCGAATACTCGAAAAACATCCCAATATGGGGATATGTTACGTATGTGTTGAATTTAATCGAGCCCTTACAATAAATGTTCGCTCAGTTGATAAACGAGCTACCGGCCTTCGGCCAAGTTAGTTTATTGTGTATGTACATAAGGGTTATTAATGTTGTGAAGCAAGTTTGATATCGGTAAATTGCGTATTATGAAATATTCCGTTTAGCTAAATGTGTGCTATTCTTTGTGCATGCTGGAATTCCTTGCTCAAACTTACTAAGCATAAATTGCTTACTCGTTACATTGCTCCTCTGTTTTATAGATTTTTGGTTCTCCAGCTATCGGACTCGGGATCTTGAAGTCGAAGTCGCCCACACTATCAAAGGCTCTTTTGGGTACTATTTTGGTTGAATTTTGATATGGCATGTATAGGACTACCCATTGTTGTCTTTCGAGTACTTTATGAAATGTATAAGTGTACAGCCATGCGAAAATGGCTTGTAGAAGTGGAGTATGGCATTAGACCATTCGTATTTATGAATGTATAGATGGTTTCATGATGTAACTATGTTGGAATGGAAGTGTTGAGCAAATGATCAGCCACTAGAATGGCTAAGTATGATCATATGTGGGCTTATGTATGACAAGGCCCTAGTTGGTCCATGAAACCCCAAATTAGGTAAGGTTCACTTTGAAAACAGAAGCTGATAGCAGCAGTGGTGTGGATTGGAAAAATCACAAGAATTCGTAGGAGTGGAATTAAATAGTGAATAAATTATGTAATCGAACCTTGATGAATCTACTTTCATATAGAAGTAACGAAACAATTATAGGAACAGTACAGAAAGAGATATTCGGGTTCTTGTGTAACAGGGCCAGAACAGTTTCTGGATTCACTGTTCCGCGTTTGGAAATTCACTATAAATTGACCAGAGATAATTAGGGGTCATACCATATATGTATGGATTCCTCTCTGAGTCTAGTTTCCATAGAAATAAACGGCATCAGTATTGAAGCTCTGTGCAGAGAGATATCCCAGTCGTAATGGGAAAAGGTCAGTGTAGTCGACCCCTGTAACATGGGAGACTTTGACTAATAAACTGTACTAATTGGCCAGACCAAAAATTCTAGAAAAAAATCCATAGGTGGGGACATGAGTCTAGTTTCAGGGAAAAATCACAAAACTGATTTTTGAGTTGTGAAACTCAAGATATGATTTTTGAAGCGACTAGTACTCAGACTGGGCAGTGTCTGGAAAAATTTTTCAAAGTTTGTTAACATCTCGTGTCCGACTCCGGTGTCGGTCTCGGGTTCGGGGTGTTACATTTTATTGGTATCAGAGCTACGGTTTAGTCGATTCTAGGACTACCGTAATGTTTTGGGTCTAGCTATACATGCCATTTTATGTGATTACTTGATAGTGTGGTGATTTCCGACAATTGTAAATGTGTTTATTTATAGTAATGGATCCCGATCGTGACCGAGAGGTAGCTGATGATCTTGAGAGTGTAGCGCCTGCTCCCGTACAAGGGACAGTGCCGGCAAACTCTCAACCTAATGCTAGTAATCAGAATGATGAAGCTAGACAAGCATTCTATAGCGTGATGAATGATTGGTTTAACCAATACATTCGAACTAATATGGCTGTTCCACAACCTCCATTCCCGAACAAATACTATCCCCGCACCTACAATACCGCCGGTAACGGACCAAATAAGGTCACATAAGCCCCAGTTGACAGAATCCGAAAACATGGGGCTACTGAATTTAAGGCTATGGATAGCGATGATGCCGAGCAAGCTGAATTTTGGCTGGACAACACTATCTGGGTACTCGATGAGCTATCTTGTACACCCGATGAATACCTAAAGTGTGCTATCTCCTTGCTACGTGATTCTGCCTACTATTGGTGGAGTACTCTGACTTCTATTGTGCCCCGAGAGCAAGTAACTTGGGAGTTTTTCCAAACTGAGTTTCGGAAAAAGTATATCAGTCAGAGATTTGTTGATCAAAAACGGAAGGAATTTCTTGAGCTTAAGCAAGGCTCCATGTCGGTTACTGATTACGAGTGAAAATTTGTTAGACTTAGCAAATACGCTCGGGAATGTGTTTCGTCCGAAGCTGTTATGTGTAAACGCTTCGAGGATGGGCTGAATGAAGATATAAAAATGTTCGTTGGCGTTCTTGAAATACAAGAGTTCGTGGTACTTGTTGAACGAGCTTGTAAAGCCGAAGAGCTTAGAAAAGAAAAGCAAAGAGTTGATGAGGGAACTGGAGAGTTTCGTAAAACATCCTCGGGGAGGTCTCTTCAACAGACATCGAAGAGATTTCGAGATGATGCAGGCCAGTTTAGAGGCACTTCGGGCCTTTTTGGACGAGATCGTGATCGACCCCCTGTGGGTACACGAGGCACTTCGGTCGCCAGTGTTGGGAATGAACGTCGAGACAGGACGAAATGCCGATATTGCGGTAAATGGCATTCGGGGAGTTGTAGATTTCCTGACCTCTCCTGTTACAAATGCGGATCAGTGGACCACTTCATTAAAGATTGCCCGAGGTTGTCGGGACAGAATGCAAATCAGAGTGGGAGACCGGGTGCTACCACTGCTCGAGGTAGACCATCTGGAAATATGGGCAATGCTGGTGGTGGTCAGAGAGGATCTAGAGATGATATAACCAGATCCGAAGCCCGTGCGCCTGCTAGAGCTTATGCTATACGTGCCCGCGAGGATGCTTCTTCGCCTGATGTTATTACCGGTACATTCACCCTCTTTGATACTAATGTAATTGCTTTGATTGACCCCGGTTCTACCCATTCTTACATATGTGAAACCTTAGCATCCAGTAAGACTTTATCTATTGAGTCTACTGAGTTTGTAATTCGGGTGTCAAATCCCTTGGGTCGTTACGTGCTTGTCGACAAAGTGTGTAAGAAATGTCCCCTGGAAAATTCGAGGTTCCTATTTTCCAGCGGACTTGATGCTTTTGCCGTTTGATGAATTTGATGTTATCCTTGGGTTGGATTGGTTGACTGCGCATGATGCGATTGTGAATTGCAAGAGCAAGACTATTGATTTGAGGTGCGCAAATAACGAAGTAGTCCGAATTGAGTCTGCGGACTTGGAGGGGATGCCAGCTGTAATATCAGCAATGTTGGCACAGAAATATGTAAGAAAAGGGTGCGAAGCATACCTTGCATATGTGCTTGATGACAAAGAATTAGAAAAGAAACCCGAATCTGTGCCGGTGGTTTGTGAATACCCGGATGTTTTTCCGGAAGAATTACCGGGTTTACCACATGTTCGGGAGGTAGAGTTTGGTATTGAGCTTGTACCTGGGACTACGCCGATTTCGATAGCTCCGTATCGTATGGCACCAACCGAGTTAAAGGAGTTGAAAGCTCAGTTGCAAGAACTGACGGAGAGAGGTTTCGCTCGACCAAGTTTCTCACCTTGGGGTGCACCAGTATTGTTCGTGAAAAAGAAGGACGGAACCATGAGGTTGTGCATTGACTATCGTCAGCTGAATAAAGTGACGATAAAGAACAAATATCCGTTGCCGCGCATCGATGATTTGTTCGACCAACTGAAGGGAGCCTCAGTGTTCTCAAAAATAGATTTGAGATCGGGCTATTATCAGTTGCGAATTCGAGATCCAGATATTCCCAAAACTGCCTTCAGAACGAGATATGGTCACTACGAATTCTTAGTGATGCCGTTTGGGCTCACTAATGCCCCTGTGGTATTTATGGATTTGATGAATCGGATCTTCAGACCGTATTCGGATCAGTTCGTAGTTGTGTTCATTGATGACATTTTGGTCTATTCAAGAGATGAGACCGAACATGCTGAGCATCTGAGGCTAGTGGTGCAAATTTTGCGGGATAAGTAGTTATATGCTAAGTTCAGTAAGTGTGAGTTCTGGTTAAGAGAGGTTAGCTTCTTGGGTCATGTGGTATCCGCGTCGGGTATTCGAGTTGACCCAAACAAAATTTCAGCCATACTTGACTGGAAACCTCCGAGAAATATTACTGAAGTTCGGAGCTTTTTGGGGCTCGCCGGTTATTACCGACGATTTGTGAAAGGTTTCTCGATGATAGCCACACCAATGACGAAGCTACTTCAAAAGGATGTTAAGTTCGAGTGGACGGAGAAATGTCAGAAAAGTTTCAACCAACTGAAAACTCATTTGACTGAAGCTCCAATTTTGGTGCAACCCGAATCAGGTAAAGAGTTTGTCATTTATAGTGACGCATCCCTACTTGGGTTGGGTCGCGTATTGATGCAAGAAGGTCGAGTCGTGGCCTATGCGTCGAGACAATTGAAGCCACACGAGAGGAATTATCCGACCCATGATCTCGAACTAGCTGCCATCGTGTTTGCTTTAAAAATATGGCGACATTATCTGTTTGGTGAGAAGTGCCATGTATTTTCGGATCACAAAAGTCTCAAATATTTGATGACTCAACTAGACTTGAATCTGCGACAAAGACGTTGGCTTGAGTTGTTGAAAGATTATGAGCTTGTCATTGATTACCACCCGGGAAAGGCTAACGTGGTTGCGGACGCCTTAAGCCGGAAGTCATTGTTTGCTTTACGAGCGATGAACGTGCATTTGTCTGTTTTACCAGACAGTGTGTTAGTAGCTGAATTAAAAGCTAAACCATTATTGACTCACCAAATTCGTGAAGCTCAGAAAGTCGATGATGAATTGGTTGCAAAACAGTCTAAGTGTTTTCCGAACGAGGAATCGGAGTTTCAAATTGATGATGATGATTGTTTGAGGTTCAGAAATCATTTGTGTGTTCCAAGGAATTCGGAACTCATTTCGATGATTCTGAACGAAGCCCATTGTAGCCGAATGTCAATTCACCCGGGGAGTACGAAAATGTACAACGATTTGAAACGTCAATTTTGGTGGCATGGTATGAAACGGGACATCTCTGACTTTGTTTCGAGATGTTTAAAATGTCAACAAGTGAACGCGGAACATCAAGTGTCTTCAGGATTACTCCAGCCGATCATGATACCCGAGTGGAAATGGGATCGAGTCACAATGGACTTTGTGTCCGGACTGCCTTTGTCAGCAAGTAAGAAGGATGCGATATGGGTTATTGTTGATAGACTGACTAAGTCGGCTCATTTCATCCCCGTACGTACGGATTTTTCATTGGATAAACTAGCTGAATTGTACGTTTATCAAATTGTGAGATTACACGGGGTACCTGTTTCTATCGTGTCGGATAGAGATCCGAGATTCACCTCACGATTTTGGAAGAAATTGCAAGAAGCTCTGGGTACCAAGTTGCATTTTAGCACTGCTTTTCACCCCCAAACCGATGGTCAATCCGAGCGGATAATTCAGATACTTGAGGATATGTTGAGATGTTGCATCCTCGAGTTCAGTAGTTCATGGGAACGGTATTTACCTTTGATTGAATTCGCTTACAACAATAGTTTTCAATCAAGTATTAAGATGGCACCTTATGAGGCTTTGTACGGTCGTAAATGCCGTACACCATTGTTTTGGACCGAGCTCGGTGAAAGCAAAATTTTCGGAGTTGATTTGATTAGAGATGCTGAACAGAAAGTAAAGGTAATCCGTGAAAGTCTGAAGGTATCCACGGATCGTCAGAAATCGTACGCAGATTTGAAACGAAAAGACATCGAGTATCAGGTGGGAGACAAAGTGTTCCTTAAGGTTTCACCTTGGAAAAAGATACTCAGGTTCGGCCGTAAGGGCAAGTTGAGCCCAAGATTCATTGGGCCGTACGAAATCTCCGAACGAGTTGGTCCGGTTGCGTATAGATTGATTTTGCCCCCGGAGCTTGAAAAGATTCATGATGTCTTTCATGTTTCGATGCTTCGACGCTATCGATCTGATCCATCGCATATAATTAGCCCATCAGAGGTTGAAATTCAAGTCGACATGAGCTATGAAGAAGAACCGATGCGTATCCTAGCTAGTGAAGTGAAGGAGTTGCGAAACAAAAGAGTTCCGCTAGTAAAGGTGTTATGGCTCAAACTCGGGATCGAGGAAGCTACTTGGGAGACCGAGAGCTCGATGAAAGAACGATACCCAAACCTATTTACCGGTAAGATTTTCGGGGACGAAAATTTCTTAAGTGGGGGAGAGTTGTGACAGCCCAAAGTTGACCCTAGTCGGGAAGTGGTTTCGGGACCGGTAAACCGAGTCACCTAAATGTTTGAATGTGATACTTATTGTGTAGAATATGTAATTATGAATGTGTGAAAATTTCAAGCTTCAATTGGGTTGATTTCATGTGAATTTAGTCAATAGGACTTATGTGAGAAAATTCTAAAATGTGATAGGTCAATGTGTGAGGACCTACTAGTGCATGTGGACAAAGGGGGGACTTGCATGTCAAATTCCCCCCCTAATGAGTAGTGGCCGGCCATGACAAGGAAGGATGGGCAAAACATGTCATGAAACATGTTTTGTTAGTGGAAGAATAAAATAAGGAGTATGGGTAATAAAGAAATGGAAAACAAAAGAAAAAAAATGTGTGTGTGGTGTTTGTCCCCCCATTGCCGTGAGCTCAAGAGAAGAAAGGAGAAAAGTTTGTGTTCATCCTTTCTCACCTCCATTTTAGCCTAAATTAGAAAGAAAAACAAAGAAAAAAATTTCTCATCCTTTGGTTCATCCTTGGCCAAAAATTTTAAGGAGGAAAGAAGAAGAAAGGTGAAGAGATTCGGCCATGCATGTAGCTAGGCCAAGGTATGTTTAATGATGTTCCATGAGATGCATGCATGTTTTAGTTGTTAGCTTGAGTTCTACCTAGCCCATGGTCTAAATCTTGCTATGTGATGGAAATGGCACTTGACCATGGATGCATCATTCTTGGTTGGTGTTTGATGTTGTGGTGATGAGGCATGAGGATAAGTTAAGATTCGGCCTAGGTGGAGGTTGTGTTAATGCCATTGCATGCAAAATATGAAGCTTGTTAATGATGCATGTGATGATGGCTTGATGATTCTTGAACCTCCTTTTTAGCATTTTTGTGTGAGCACATATGTGCATTGGTTGCTAAAGGGAGAAGAATCGGCTAGCAAGATGTGTGCTAAGGCCGAATGTAACTTTGCATGTTGATGAGCAATGCATGTGTTAAATCGATGAAAAGGGGGAGGATGCTTTACTAGTGTGTATATGTGTGTATTAAGTGTTGAAATCGACCCCAAAAATGGACATGCATATTCGGCCAAGGGGAAAGAAATTAGCTAATATGTTGTGTTGATGCATGATTTTTGCATGTATGAGACTTTAATGTCTAATGTATAAATATGGGCTAAGTGCCTTGTGTTCATCTTTTGATGCCTAAAATGATGAAATCAATTTATTTGTTTGATTAAGCTCAAGAGCAAAGGGGAAATAAAACCGATAAAGGGAAGGAAAAAGTGGTTGAATAGCTAGCGGAATCGTTCGACAACACCCGAGGTAAGTTCTTGAGTAAGAGATCTTAAATTTCGATGTGATTAAATCATGCTCTATGTGTGGCTATTGAGCCGAATGTGCAAGGACAATATGTGCCTTGTGTTTGAGTTTCGTAAACGAAAATGAAATATGAATGTGCTATGAATTATTGTTAGATGTGCATGATTAATTGAATGCTGTCCGGGCTAAGTCCCGAAGGCTTTGTGCTAAGTGAATATATCCGGATTAAGATCCGAAGGCCTTTGTGCGAGATACTAAATCCGGGTTAAGTCCCGAAGGCATTCGTGCGAGTTATTAAATCCGGGTTAAGTCCCGATGGCATTCGTGCGAGTTATTAAATCCGGGTTAAGTCCCGAAGGCATTCGTGCGAGTTGTTAAATCCGGGTTAAGTCCCGAAGGCATTCGTGCGAGTTGTTAAATCCGGGTTATGTCCCGAAGGCATTGTGTGAGTTACTAAAACCGGGCTATGTCCCGAAGGCATTTGAACGAGGAGCTATATCCGGTTAAATCCCGAAGGTACGTGATTTGGTAATGAATGAGCTTGCTGTAAAATTCCAGCGAATACTCGAAAAACATCCCAATATGGGGATATGTTACGTATGTGTTGAATTTAATCGAGCCCTTACAATAAATGTTCGCTCAGTTGATAAACGAGCTACCGGCCTTCGGCCAAGTTAGTTTATTGTGTATGTACATAAGGGTTATTAATGTTGTGAAGCAAGTTTGATATCGGTAAATTGCGTATTATGAAATATTCCGTTTAGCTAAATGTGTGCTATTCTTTGTGCATGCTGGAATTCCTTGCTCAAACTTACTAAGCATAAATTGCTTACTCGTTACATTGCTCCTCTGTTTTATAGATTTTTGGTTCTCCAGCTATCGGACTCGGGATCTTGAAGTCGAAGTCGCCCACACTATCAAAGGCTCTTTTGGGTACTATTTTGGTTGAATTTTGATATGGCATGTATAGGACTACCCATTGTTGTCTTTCGAGTACTTTATGAAATGTATAAGTGTACAGCCATGCGAAAATGGCTTGTAGAAGTGGAGTATGGCATTAGACCATTCGTATTTATGAATGTATAGATGGTTTCATGATGTAACTATGTTGGAATGGAAGTGTTGAGCAAATGATCAGCCACTAGAATGGCTAAGTATGATCATATGTGGGCTTATGTATGACAAGGCCCTAGTTGGTCCATGAAACCCCAAATTAGGTAAGGTTCACTTTGAAAACAGAAGCTGATAGCAGCAGTGGTGTGGATTGGAAAAATCACAAGAATTCGTAGGAGTGGAATTAAATAGTGAATAAATTATGTAATCGAACCTTGATGAATCTACTTTCATATGGAAGTAACGAAACAATTATAGGAACAGTAAAGAAAGAGATATTCGGGTTCTTGTGTAACAGGGCCAGAACAGTTTCTGGATTCACTGTTCCGCCTTTGTAAATTCACTATAAATTTACCAGAGATAATTAGGGGTCATATCATATATGTATGGATTCCTCTCTGAGTCTAGTTTCCATAGAAACAAACGGCATCAGTATTGAAGCTCTGTGCAGAGAGATATCCCAGTCGTAATGGGAAAAGGTCAGTGTAGTCGACCCCTGTAACATGGGAGACTTTGACTAATAAACTGTACTAATTGGCCCGACCAAAAATTCTAGAAAAAAATCCATAGGTGGGGACATGAGTCTAGTTTCAGGGAAAAATCACAAAACTGATTTTTGAGTTGTGAAACTCAAGATATGATTTTTGAAGCGACTAGTACTCAGACTGGGCAGTGTCTGGAAAAATTTTTCAAAGTTTGTTAACATCTCGTGTCCGACTCCGGTGTCGGTCTCGGGTTCGGGGTGTTACATTGGACATCCTTCTTGGGAGAAACATGTCCCATGGAAATGTATCTATTGAATGATAAATCATCACTTTTAATTTGAATAGTGCTTATGAATAATTAAATTTGTAAGATGATAAATAATCATTTTTAATTTGAATAGTTCTCATGAATAATTAATTTGCAATTTATAATTTCCAACAATCCCTGTAACAGCCCGATTTTGGGCCCAGTCAGAATAGTAGTTTCGGAACCACTAACCCGAGGTTAGAGAAATTATTTTTAATATTATTTTATGTGTGATTGATAAAACGTAAATTATACATATTTTTACCCCATGTATAATGCATTTTATGGATGATTTCTCATTAGAATTGGTGAATTCGATGCTCCTAATGCTTTAATTTCATGTTTTATACTTAGGAGAGCATAGGAGAGCGAAAGGAACGAGAAACGGGCCAAAAACGGAGAAAATGGGCCAAAGTACGAAATCAACACGGCTTGGACCTCCTCATACGGGCAGACCACATAGTCGTGTCCATTTGGCAGACTTGAACACGGCCTGAAGTAATCGAACACGGGCGTGTGCCACAGGCGTGTCCTTGCCGAGCCCAAGTTGAGTCCAATTCGAAAAAGGCCAATTTTGAGGGTTTTTAGGCATTCCAAAGCCTATAAATACACCCTAGAGGAGGAAGAAAAGAGAGACGGAGAATAGGGAGTAAGGAATTACTCCAAGGAAGCCGATTGATCCATCTTAGAAGCCAGATTCATCATCAAGACTGAAGATCTCTCCTCAATTTCCCTTCAAGAGTTTTGGGTTTTTTTTTATGTTTTCTATTCTTTATTCTTCTGATATGTTTTCTTATTTAGTTATGAACTAAACATAGAAAAGGATAGCAACACTCCCTTAATCCTAGGAAGGCCCTTTTTAGCAACTGCTAAAACCATCATTAATGTTGGCACAGGTGAACTCACACTCCGGGTAGGAGACGGAACAATCACCCTTCAAGCTTGCAATTCTGGCAACACATCAGGAATTGAAGGTGATCATTTAAACCATTCTACTAAAACTAACAATATGGTGCAACCTACTTTGCAGAAAATGAGTCTGAAGGAAGCACACGAGTCGTTCTCAAGCAATAATAGAGAACCTGTTCATGAAGATCGGAGATTACAAATCGAGGAACTCGATAAATGGCGAATGCACAAACCAAGAACACCCGATAAACCGAAACTACACCAAAATGAGCTCAATACCTCTCCAAACCAACTAAAGGTTGGTGATAAGGTCTTATTAGATGCCGCAGATTCCCACATTGTCACTACCACACCGAATGAGGAAATCCCTCTTACGGTACTCAGTATTTTTCCATTCGGTACGGTGGAGGTGAGTCATCCCAAGTTCGACACTTTTAAGGTAAACAACACCCGTGTAAAACCTTATTTTGATGAGATTGATAGCAGGAATGAGGAGAATAAACTCCTCAAACCACCATGCTCATACAACGGAGAGTTAAGTCAAGCTTAGACTATAAATAAGCGCTTCTCGGGAGGCAACCCGAGCACTAACTGTATTAACTTCTTCCAAAATTTAGTCTTCAACATCTAACTTACTAACGGAGCTCTTTAATACAGGTTTTCCACAAAGACATGGCCAAACACACGTGTAACACCCCTTACTCGTATTCCGGCTCGGAACAGAGTATGAGGTATTACTAAGTTTTTTAAAAAAAATTTCGACAGCATTTCTGCTTAATTTTGCTTAAACCTCCTGCAAATTTAAATCACAATCCAATATATATATCAACCAAACTCATTTATAATAATACTCACAATTTAACTATTAATGAACACCACATTTTAAATCAAACCATAACATATATTTACATGATGATTCCATATTTCATAGGTCGTCTATACATGCCATAATTTTCCGGAACGATAGTAGCAAAATACCCCAAGTGTGAAGGATAGTGTGGATGATTGTCTGACTTCGTTCCAAATTTCCGAGTTGTCGGAAGTCACTATAATCAAGGGAAAAATAAAATCGAGTAAGCATATAGCTTAGTAAGTAAACACATGATAAATAAGTAATTACTCACATAACTACACCAAAATATAAACTTATTCATGAATAACTTCATTGTTTAGGCAATTTCCAGCAAACTGTTTTTCTGCGTCATAGTCGCTAATTTATTTTTATCTGGAGCTACAGGGCTCCAAATTGAGTTTCGTAAATTTTCCCTGAAACTAGACTCATATACCATTTCACCATAAAAATTTCAGAATTTTTTACCCAGCCAATTAGTATAGTTTATTCATTAAAACTTCCCCTGTTTCACTGCCCAACGGTTCTGACCCTTCCTCAAAAAAATTCACTTAACTCTCTGTACAAAATTTTAAAAATGGTTTCGCTTGTTTCTATTAAAAATAGAGTCAATAAGGAATCCAGGAATATAAATTTCACACCATAATTATTTTTGTACAATTTTTGGTGATTTTCCAAAGTTAGTACAGGGGATCCCGAAATCAATCCAGCCCTGTTTCAGTAAAATTCAGATATCTCCAAAAATACAACTCTTTTGCTTATTCTATTTATTTCATATGAAAATAGACACATTCAGCTTCAATTTCATATATTATTCAGCTTCCCATTCATTTTCCACCATTTATGGTGATTTTTCAAAGTTACCCATCTGCTGTTGTTCAACACAGTTTATAACTAAATCGTTCCTTTTTTCGTTTTTGATATTTTCTCCCATCTCATACATGGATCGATTTAGTATCCAACTCAATATTTGCCCCATAAAAATTTCCACCATATGGCAATATTCACCTTCCACACTTTTTCGTTGAGCACTCGGAATGTTAACCGTTATTGGTGGATCTCGCACTTAGCACCACCACTTAATCGGGGAATCAGCACTTAGCAACCCCTTGGGGGAATCAGCACATAGCAACCCCCTTTTTATTTCAGAGATACGGTGGATATCGCACTTAGCACCACCAATGAACTGGGGAATCAGCACTTAGCAACCCCTCGGGGGAATCAGCACATAGCAACCCCCTTTTTATTTCAGAGATACGGTGGATATCGCACTTAGCACCACCAATGAACTGGGGAATCAGCACTTAGCAACCCCTCGGGGGAATCAGCACATAGCAACCCCCTTTCACATTTCAAAGATACGGTGGATATCGCACATAGCACCACCAATGAATCGGGGAATCAGCACACAGCAACCCCTTTATGTACAACATACTTCGGCTTATTCCGAGTGTTCAACCCATAAATCATATATTGCAACCCTTTACCACCTTTCCCGATTTAACAACATTTTTAGGATATGGCCAAACATTTATTTTAATTCCAAATAAATCTCAACATATATCAATTAATGTCAAAATAATACATCAAGTCACGTGTTTACTTACCTCGGTGCAAAATATCGTAATATTGCACTTCACTCCACTATCTTTTCTTTTCCTCGTTTGAGATAATCTTCACGTCTTTCTTGATCTATAATAGCAAATTTAACTCATTTAATGTTCACATTCATTAAAATAATCCACCACCCAACTTTTTGAAAAATTACAATTTTGCCCCCAAACTTTTGCATAATTACACTTTTGTCCCCAAGCTCGGAAATTAAACTTCATCACTTATTCTTAGGTTTTATGACATGCTGAACATTTTTCCCTTCTATGGCAACATCAAATTCTCACTCTAACATACACTTATGAACAATAATTATTTTTACCGATTATGCCTATTTACCCGTTTTCGCTTAAAATCGCTTAGCAAAAGTTGTTTAACATAATTTATAGCTTCATATTCCACCATAAAACAGCAAAATAAACACATTTCACCTATGGGTATTTTTCCAAATATGAGCCCTAACACGAATTATTGCTAGAATAAGCTAAACCGAGTTACGAGGATTCCAAAAATGCGAAGAACATTAAAAACGGGGCTAGGATGCACTTACTATGAGCTTGAGAAAGCAAAGAAACCTTAGCTATGGCTTCCTTCAAATTTCGGCAGCAACTAATGAGGAAGATGATGATTTTTGTCATCTTTTTCCCATTTTATTTTTTTTATTACCAAATGACTAATATGCCCCCACTTAAAAAAAATCTATTTCTCTCATTTCTTATGTCTATTTTTGTCCATCAACTAACTAATGGTCTAATTACCACATAAAGACCTCCAATTTAAAATTTCATATCAATTAGATACTTCTACATATAGAACTCAACTTTTGCACTATTTACAATTTAGTCCTTTTGACTAAATTGAGTGCCCAAACGTCGAAATTTTCGAACGAAATTTTTACGAAAATTTTCCGTGAAATTGTAGACCATAAAAATATAATAATAACCATATTTCCCTCGTCGGATTTGTGGTCCCGAAACCACTATTCCGACTAGGCCCAAAATCGGGCTGTTACAACTCTCCCCCCTTAAGGATTTTCGTCCCCGAAAATCTTACCGGAAAAGAGATTTGGGTACTGTTTCCTCATAATTTCCTCCGGTTCCCACGTAGCTTCCTCCATCCCATGTTTTTGCCACAGTACTTTTACTAAGGATACACTTTTATTCCTTAACTGCTTGACTTCCCGAGCCAAAATCTTTATTGGTTCTTCCTCATAAGTCATATCTGGTCTGACCTCAATCTCTGTAGGGGAAACTATATGTGAAGGATCTGAACGGTAACGTCGCAACATCGACACATGAAACACATTATGTATCTTTTCCAACTCCGGTAGTAAAGCTAACCGATATGCTACAGGGCCAACTCTCTCGGTAACTTCATATGGTCCAATAAATCGTGGACTTAGTTTGCCTTTACGACCAAATCTCAGAATCTTCTTCCATGGAGACACCTTCAAGAACACCTTATCACCTACTTGAAACTCAATTTCTTTTCTCTTTAAATCCGCATACGACTTTTGCCGATCTGAGGCAGCCTTTAAACAGTCACGAATTATTTTCACCTTTTCTTCAGTTTCTTTCACCAAGTCGACTCCATGAATCCGGTTCTCACCGAGCTCAGTCCAATATAAAGGAGTTCTACACTTACGCCCATATAATGCTTCATACGGTGCCATTCGTATACTTGACTGATAGCTATTGTTACAAGCAAATTCAACCAATGGTAGATATTTCTCCCAACTGCCTTTCAATTCTAAAATACAACACCGGAGCATATCTTCAAGAATTTGAATCACTCTTTCCGATTGCCCGTCAGTTTGCGGATGAAACGCAGTACTGAAATTCAATTTTGTACCCAAGGCTTCCTGCAACTTTATCCAAAACCTCGAAGTAAATCTCGGATCTCTATCCGATATAATAGATTTAGGCACCCCATGTAATCTCACTATTTCAGCAACATATAATTCTGCCAACCTGTCAAGTGAGTAATCAATGCGTATCGGAATAAAATGAGCCGACTTTGTCAATCTATCAACAATTACCCAAATAGCATCTTTCTTCTTTGGAGTTAAAGGCAATCCTGTCACAAAATCCATCGTAATACTATCCCACTTCCACTCTGGAATCATTATCGGTTGAAGTAAACCCGATGGTACTTGATGCTCAGCCTTCACTTGTTGACAGATTAAACACTTTGATACAAATTCCGAGATATCCTTTTTCATGCCTGGCCACCAATACAACTTCTTCAAATCATTATACATTTTCACACTACCCGGATGAACTGACAAGTCACCACTATGTGCCTCACATAAAATGGTCTGAATTAACTCATCATTTCTTGGTACACATACTCTATCCCGGAACATCAAGCAATCATCTGAACTAATTTGAAAATCTGAGTCAACACCTGCTTCACACTGAGCTCTCTTGGTTTGCAATTTACTGTCATTCTTTTGAGATTCCCGAATTTGCTGAAGAAATAATGGTCTAGCTCTCAATTCAACCAACATTGAGCCATCATCAGATAAAGTTAACATCGTACCCATAGCTCTCAAAGCAAATAAAGATTTTCTGCTCAAGGCATCAGCAACCACATTAGCTTTCCCGGGATGATAATCAATCACTAGGTCATAGTCTTTGATTAGCTCGAGCCATCTTCGTTGCCGCAAATTCAAATCTTTTTGGCTCATCAAATACTTCAAACTCTTATGATCAGTGAAGATTCGGCACTTTTCACCATACAAATAATGACGCCAAATTTTTAAAGCAAAAACAATGGCAGCCAATTCTAAATCATGCGTCGGATAATTCTTCTCATGCGGTTTCAATTGTCTCGAAGCATAAGCTATTACTTTGCCCTCTTGCATTAACACACACCCAAGACCATTCAACGATGCATCACTGTAAATTACAAACTCCTTCCCGGACTCAGGTTGCACCAACACTGGCGCCTCAGTCAATAATGCCTTCAAATTTTCAAAACTCTGTTGACATTTATTGGTCCATTCAAACTTGACATTCTTCTGCAGTAACTTAGTCATAGGAGAAGCAATCATCGAAAATCCCTTGACAAAGCGTCTGTAATACCCAGCTAAGCCCAGAAAGCTTCTAACTTCTGTCACATTCTTTGGTGGCTCCCAATCAACAATTGCTGAAATTTTGCTTGGATCAACCCGAATACCTTCACTTGAAACTATATGTCCCAAGAATCCAACCTCACGAAGCCAAAACTCACTTTTGCTGAATTTAGCATACAATTTCTTTTCTCTCAGAATCTGCAACACAGTTCTTAAATGTTCTGCATGCTCAGATTCATCCCGAGAATAGATTAAAATATCATCTATGAACACCACCACGAACTTATCCAAGTACGGCCGAAAAATTCGGTTCATCAAGTCCATAAAAATAGCTGGAGCATTTGTTAACCCAAAAGGCATTACCAGAAATTCATAGTGTCCATACCTTGTTCTAAAGGCGGTTTTCGGCACATCAGACTCTTTAACTCTTAACTGATAGTAACCAGACCTCAAATCAATCTTAGAAAACACTGTTGCCCCTTTTAATTGATCAAATAAATCATCAATTCTCGGCAAAGGATACTTGTTCTTTATAGTCACCTTGTTGAGCTGACGATAGTCAATACAAAGTCTCATAGAGCCGTCCTTTTTTTTTCACAAATAACACAGGAGCACCCCAAGGAGAAAAACTCGGTCTCACAAATCCTTTATCTGTCAACTCTTGTAACTGAGCTTTTAATTCCTTCAACTCAGTCGGAGCCATTCGATACGGTGCAATAGAAATCGGTGCAGTACCAGGTAACAGATCAATAGAAAACTCAACTTCTCTAATCGGAGGTAACCCAGGCAATTCCTCTGGAAATACATCTGGAAATTCACAAACTACCGGCACTGATTCAAGCTTTGACCTAGTAATATCCGTGTTCAGCACATAAGCAAGATAAACTTCACATCCCTTTCTCAAGTATTTCTGAGCAGACATGTGCGAAATCACCATAGGCAACTTATTCGGCTCCTTTGTTTCAACCCGGAGAATTTCACCGTTTTCACAATTTAATTCAAGAATTTTCTGTCTACAATTTACCTTGGCATCATGCAATATCAACCAATCCATCCCCAAAATAACATCAAACTCATCAAATGGTAACAACATCAAATTAGCCGGGAAACAGTGACCTTGAATCATCAGGGGACAATTCTTGCAAACCTTATCGACTAAGACATATTTGCCTAAAGGATTTGATACTTTAACTACAAATTCAGTGTTTTCAACAGGCAATTTCTTACTAGACACCAAATTCATGCATATATATGAATGAGTAGAGCCGGGATCAATCAAAGCAATAACATCAATATCATGAAGAGAAAATGTACCAGTAATCACATCGGGAGATGAGGCATCCTCTCGAGCGCGTATAGCATAAGTCCTGGCAGGCGCTCTAGTTTCTGATCCTCCAGCTGCATCTTTTATCACACTCTTACCACTGGCTTTGCTTCCCACATTTCTCGGTGGTCTGCCTCTACTGACAACATCACCCGATCCAGCTCTTTGTAATCTTTCTTCTTCTATTCTCTCAGGGCAGTCTTTTACATAATGCTCTTGGGAACCACATCTGAAACAAGCTCGTTTAAATCCCCAACACTCACCAGTATGTCGCCTGCCACACTGTTGACATTCAGGTCTGGTGTTTCCTACATTACCCACACTTGCCACTGAGGTAGCTCGAGTTGTAGTTCCGGAATATGACCTCCCTCGGTCTCTGCGTGAATACCCAACTAAACCGGTTGGTCGTGGATCCATCCCTTTAAACTTCTTCGGGTGAGATTGAAATGTTCTGCCCATTGACCTCTTCCTTACATCTCGAGCTTCCATCTCTGCCCTTCTCTTTCTCTAATCAGCTCTTCAGCTTTGCAAGCACGATCAACTAATACCACAAATTCTTTTAACTCTAAAATTCCAACATGTAATCTGATGTCTTCATTTAGCCCCTCTTCAAATCTTTTACACATAATAGCCTCCGTAGGCACACATTCCTGGGCATATTTACTAAGCCGGACAAACTCCCGTTCATATTCTGCTACTGACATTCGGCCCTGTTTCAATCCGAGAAACTCTTTGCGCTTCTGATCAATAAACCGTTGGCTTACATATTTCTTTCTGAATTCTTCCTGAAAGAAGTCCCAAGTAACTCTTTCTTTTGGAACCACCGTTATTAATGTTTTCCACCAACGGTATGCCGAATCCTTCAATAAAGACACAGCACATTTCAAACATTCCTCAGGAGTACAAGATAATTCATCAAATACCTGGATAGTATTTTCAAGCCAAAACTCGGCTTTTTCCGGATCATCATCAACATTGGCCCTGAAATCTTCAGCCCCATGCTTTCGAATTCTATCAACGGGTGGTTTACTTGATCTCACCAATTCAGCACTTCGTGGAGCTACGGGGACCGGCGGAGGAATAGGAGGGGGTGGAGGAGGTGGAACATTCGGATTTACACGGACATATTCTGTATACCAATCACTCATCATTCGGAGGAAGGCTTCTCGAGCCTCATCCTGTCCATGTGTCTCATGTCTACTCTCTTCATGCGCGGTCCCTTGTGCGGGAACCGGCGTGTTACTTTCAACATCATCTGCCATACTTCGATTAGGATCCATTTACTATATAAAACAAAATTTTAAATTGTCAGAAATCATCACACTATCACAATATATTGATGGCATGTATAGACTGACTTTCACACATATTTTATTAGTCCGAGAACCGACTAAACCGTAGCTCTGATACCACTAAAATGTAACACCCCTTACTCGTATTCCGGCTCGGAACAGAGTATGAGGTATTACTAAGTTTTTTAAAAAAAATTTCGACAGCATTTCTGCTTAATTTTGCTTAAACCTCCTGCAAATTTAAATCACAATCCAATATATATATCAACCAAACTCATTTATAATAATACTCACAATTTAACTATTAATGAACACCACATTTTAAATCAAACCATAACATATATTTACATGATGATTCCATATTTCATAGGTCGTCTATACATGCCATAATTTTCCGGAACGATAGTAGCAAAATACCCCAAGTGTGAAGGATAGTGTGGATGATTGTCTGACTTCGTTCCAAATTTCCGAGTTGTCGGAAGTCACTATAATCAAGGGAAAAATAAAATCGAGTAAGCATATAGCTTAGTAAGTAAACACATGATAAATAAGTAATTACTCACATAACTACACCAAAATATAAACTTATTCATGAATAACTTCATTGTTTAGGCAATTTCCAGCAAACTGTTTTTCTGCGTCATAGTCGCTAATTTATTTTTATCTGGAGCTACAGGGCTCCAAATTGAGTTTCGTAAATTTTCCCTGAAACTAGACTCATATACCATTTCACCATAAAAATTTCAGAATTTTTTACCCAGCCAATTAGTATAGTTTATTCATTAAAACTTCCCCTGTTTCACTGCCCAACGGTTCTGACCCTTCCTCAAAAAAATTCACTTAACTCTCTGTACAAAATTTTAAAAATGGTTTCGCTTGTTTCTATTAAAAATAGAGTCAATAAGGAATCCAGGAATATAAATTTCACACCATAATTATTTTTGTACAATTTTTGGTGATTTTCCAAAGTTAGTACAGGGGATCCCGAAATCAATCCAGCCCTGTTTCAGTAAAATTCAGATATCTCCAAAAATACAACTCTTTTGCTTATTCTATTTATTTCATATGAAAATAGACACATTCAGCTTCAATTTCATATATTATTCAGCTTCCCATTCATTTTCCACCATTTATGGTGATTTTTCAAAGTTACCCATCTGCTGTTGTTCAACACAGTTTATAACTAAATCGTTCCTTTTTTCGTTTTTGATATTTTCTCCCATCTCATACATGGATCGATTTAGTATCCAACTCAATATTTGCCCCATAAAAATTTCCACCATATGGCAATATTCACCTTCCACACTTTTTCGTTGAGCACTCGGAATGTTAACCGTTATTGGTGGATCTCGCACTTAGCACCACCACTTAATCGGGGAATCAGCACTTAGCAACCCCTTGGGGGAATCAGCACATAGCAACCCCCTTTTTATTTCAGAGATACGGTGGATATCGCACTTAGCACCACCAATGAACTGGGGAATCAGCACTTAGCAACCCCTCGGGGAATCAGCACATAGCAACCCCCTTTTTATTTCAGAGATACGGTGGATATCGCACTTAGCACCACCAATGAACTGGGGAATCAGCACTTAGCAACCCTCGGGGGAATCAGCACATAGCAACCCCCTTTCACATTTCAAAGATACGGTGGATATCGCACATAGCACCACCAATGAATCGGGGAATCAGCACACAGCAACCCCTTTATGTACAACATACTTCGGCTTATTCCGAGTGTTCAACCCATAAATCATATATTGCAACCCTTTACCACCTTTCCCGATTTAACAACATTTTTAGGATATGGCCAAACATTTATTTTAATTCCAAATAAATCTCAACATATATCAATTAATGTCAAAATAATACATCAAGTCACGTGTTTACTTACCTCGGTGCAAAATATCGTAATATTGCACTTCACTCCACTATCTTTTCTTTTCCTCGTTTGAGATAATCTTCACGTCTTTCTTGATCTATAATAGCAAATTTAACTCATTTAATGTTCACATTCATTAAAATAATCCACCACCCAACTTTTTGAAAAATTACAATTTTGCCCCCAAACTTTTGCATAATTACACTTTTGTCCCCAAGCTCGGAAATTAAACTTCATCACTTATTCTTAGGTTTTATGACATGCTGAACATTTTTCCCTTCTATGGCAACATCAAATTCTCACTCTAACATACACTTATGAACAATAATTATTTTTACCGATTATGCCTATTTACCCGTTTTCGCTTAAAATCGCTTAGCAAAAGTTGTTTAACATAATTTATAGCTTCATATTCCACCATAAAACAGCAAAATAAACACATTTCACCTATGGGTATTTTTCCAAATATGAGCCCTAACACGAATTATTGCTAGAATAAGCTAAACCGAGTTACGAGGATTCCAAAAATGCGAAGAACATTAAAAACGGGGCTAGGATGCACTTACTATGAGCTTGAGAAAGCAAAGAAACCTTAGCTATGGCTTCCTTCAAATTTCGGCAGCAACTAATGAGGAAGATGATGATTTTTGTCATCTTTTTCCCATTTTATTTTTTTTTATTACCAAATGACTAATATGCCCCCACTTAAAAAAATCTATTTCTCTCATTTCTTATGTCTATTTTTGTCCATCAACTAACTAATGGTCTAATTACCACATAAAGACCTCCAATTTAAAATTTCATATCAATTAGATACTTCTACATATAGAACTCAACTTTTGCACTATTTACAATTTAGTCCTTTTGACTAAATTGAGTGCCCAAACGTCGAAATTTTCGAACGAAATTTTTACGAAAATTTTCCGTGAAATTGTAGACCATAAAAATATAATAATAACCATATTTCCCTCGTCGGATTTGTGGTCCCGAAACCACTATTCCGACTAGGCCCAAAATCGGGCTGTTACAACACGGGCGTGCTTATGGCCGTGTGAAAATAGGGCACGGATTTCCCCAACACGGGCTATGATAAAATGCCATGGCCGTGGTCAAGCCTGCCAAAACAACACGGGCGTGCGGCACATCCGTGTGGAAGACCCGTTGTGATATCCCAAATTAGGGCCTAAATGGAATAGTGGTTTCGAAACCACAATTATAAAGTAGAAAATTTTATTCCGATTAAATTTTATAATTTATTGAGTGATTAGATGCATGTGTTAGAATATCGATAGAAAATTTCATGAATTGCATGTCTAACTTGCCTATTAGGACTTAATTGCAAAAGTTGATAAATATGAGTTTTAGATGTTAAAGGATTTAATTGAAGAGCATAATTGAAGTAGAGGTCCTTAAATGGTAATTATACCATTAGGTTTTCATGGACAAAAATGGACATACATAGGTAGAAATAACCAAAGTTTTTAATGAAGGGTATTTTAGTCATTTGGTAATTAAAAGATTAAAAAAAGGAAAAAGATGGAAAAATATGTCCATCTTCTTCATTAGGATGAAATTTCAAGTTTTCTCCATAGCTAGGGTTTGTTTCAAGCTTCCAAGCCGTTTTTAATGTTCTTTACGTTTTTAGAGTCCCGATAACTTGATTTAGCTTATTCTAGCAATAATTTAACCTAGGGTTTATATTTGGAAAAACACCCATAGGTGAAATGTGTTTATTTTGATGTTTTATGGTAGAATATGATGCTTTAAATTGTGTAAAACAACTTTTTCTAAACAATTTTACGTGAAAACGAGTAAAATGACATAATCGGTAAAAATACCTAATGTTTATAACTACATGTTAGAGTGAGAATTTGATATTTCCATACAAGGGAAAAATGATCAGCATGTCATATAACATAGTAATTTTGGAAAAAAATTTAATTTTTGAGCTCTGGGGCAAAAGTGTAAATATGCAAAAGTTTAGGGGCAAAATCGTAATTTTTCCAAAGTTAGAGTTAAGGACTATTTTGATAAATGTGAGTATTAAATTAGATAAATGTGTTATTTTAGACCAAGAAAGACGTGGAATCGAACTTGATCGGGGAAAGGAAAAGATTGTGGACTAAATTGCAAAATTTCTTTATTTTGTATCGAGGTAAGTTCAGGTGTAAATGTAGTAACATAATTTTCATTTTAAGTAATTTAATGTTATTTATATGATATGATGATTAATATCATGAAATATTATGCTTTGTGGTTATTATTGAGTAATATGCAAGATGATTAATATCATGAAATATTATGCTTTGTGGTTATTATTGAGTAATATGCAAATTATGTGTGCTACTTGTTAAATATGAATTGCTACCGAGTATCGATTTTGATATTCCGTGGAAGACGGCAAAGATGTGTGATCGAGGGAAAGGCCCGTTTGAACCTTGGGAATAGATTAGAATACAATTGACATGTCACTAGGATATTTGAGTTCCGAACTCGTTGAGTTGAGTCCGAGTTCGTGAGATGTAACTAGGCATCCGAGCTTATTGAGTTGAGTCCGAGTTCACTTATGGATGCGAACGCCCGAGCTCGTTGAGTTGAGTCCGAGTTCACTTATGGGAGAGTTACATGGTAGCTTGGCTACATAATTTCCGTAGGCTAATGAGTTTGTCTAGCTGCGGGTATGGCACTTATGTGCATGAAATTCGTGTATTCGAATCATATTCCGATGTGTTCAACGGGTAAATTTTAATTGAAAAAGGTGAGTACCTAAAACGAAGGTGACATGTTGGTAAGTGTGGTGAATGAGAAAATTTGACAGGTATGTGCTTAAACCCTCGGGTTGAGAACTTGGTATGACGAAACCGTGGTAAGATAGTAAATGCAAGTGTAACATGAATGCCTTGGTGATATTTATGTAAATGATGTTTTATGTTAGATTGCATGGTTATGTTACTTGCTATTTACATGTGAACTTACTAAGCAATTATGCTTACTCCCTCCTCTCTATTCTTTGTAGTTTTGTCAAGCCGGCTAGGAGATCGGGAACGGTCGAAGGCGCGCTCACACTATCAACAAACTATTTCCGTATAATGACTTGTATATTTTGGGAATATGGCATGTATAGCATTATAATCATTTTGTGTATATAATCTTATGATATGGATCATGGATGGCATGAAAATTTTTGAGAATTATTAGTTATTGGAGTGGCTAATCAAGATTACATTTGATAACAAGTATGCTTTATATGCTAACTAATCTATGGAAATCCATAAAATGGTGAAATTGGCTATAAAACAGAATCACACAGCAGCAATGACGTGAGTTTGATAAATCACTAAAAATAGTAGAGATAGAATTAGATGATGAATAAAATATGGAATTGAAACTTAATGAATCTATTTTCATGTGGAAGAAACAAAATAGTAAAAGAGTTGTATTTTATGAGATATTTACGTTTTGGTGAAACAGGGTCAGAGAGATTTCTAGATCCCTTGTTATGAATTTAGAAATTCACCATAAATTGTGTAAAATTAATTATGACTCAAAATTTATATGTATGGATTCCTTATTGAGTCTATTTTTAAGAGAAATAAACGACATAGTCATTGTATCTCTGTATAGGAAGAAATTTGATTCGTAGTGAACAGGGGTCAGAGTAGCTGAACCCTTAAATATGGGAGACTTTAACTAATAAACTGTACTAATTGGACCTACCAAAAATTCTATAAAAAAATTAGTAAGTAAATATATGAGTCTAGTTTCAAGAAAAATTTACAGAATTATATTTCAAGTTTCCTAACTCGAGATATGATTTTTTTAGCGACTGTGACGCAGATGGATAGTTTACTACGAGAATTGTTTGAACTTGTTTAAATGCTAAAATAAGTTTAGTAATGTCTCATGCTCGACTCCGGCGACGGTCTCGGGTAAGGGGGTGTTACACCCGTGGTTGAAACTAAGAAACTAGAATGGGCATGAGACACGCCCGTGTCTAGCACTCGTGGACAACACTGTCAGAATGACACGGGTGTCCGAAAACCTACACGACCGTAGGAGAAGCGAACCACGCCAGACACGACCGTGCGACACGATCATGTAGCCACACAGCCTATACACATGGGCTTGTGAGAAGGCTGTGTGACGACATCACAATTCGCGATGAACACAGATGGGACACGAACCACACGGGTGTGTGCACCGGCCGTGCCACTTGAAAAATTAGAATAATTATCTTATTTTATTTTTCTTTCATTAATTTTTTAAGTTTCATTTGTTTTTAAGATTCATTTGTTTTCCTTTTAAAAACAGCTTACCTTCAGAGTCAAGCTTGCCATCCCGAGTTATCTCCAATACTCGGTCTCACCAATCGAAGAATGTCATCCATTCTTAATACAGGAAGTTTCACTTCTCTCCCTATCTTAATTTTATATACTCTAATATCTATCTTTGTACATTGAGGGCAATGTACATCTTAAGTGTGGGGGTATTTATTTCATTATCAGAAAAATCCCTGAATGATTGCATTGTTCTCTTGAAAAGCTTTCATATCATATTTAGGATAAATTTTGGTTGATTTATGATTTTGATTGATATATCTTGGATTAAAACATAGGCATTTATGCATTGATTGTTTAAACTTTAAGACATTAGGGAATCAAGCATGATGAGTTGATTTTTAAGAATGTACAATTTTAGGCTGTCCCCCCAAAGTTTAGGTATTACTTTGAATTGGAATTCACAAGTTTTTAACATCAAAAAGCCATAATTTTTGTAAGATTTTTGAGCCTTTTGAGCATCTATTAATCCTTTCATGCTCACTTTTATTATTGCTTTGAGTGCGTCAGTATTGAACTGTTATTCTAGAACTTGCTTGATTATGCATGTCGAGACCACACCATTTGATTTGATAAATCAAAATGATTAAGGCACTTAGGATTAACCCACTCATGCCATGAAAAGCCTACCTCCACGATTAACCCCTAGTAAACCCCCTTGAGCCTAACAAGCAATTCCTTGTATTAACCTCAATATTAACCTTTAACCCATTATTGCTGAAATCCCCTAAATTAATTTGATTCCTATTTTTTTCGAGATTTGAGTTGAAGAAATTGCTTAGCTATATCTTGTTTGATTATTTAACTTGTTCTTAAAAAAAAACTATGTATACATATCTGTAATTTCATATTCTGAGAAGAAGCTTTGTTGTACGCAAGTGAAGATTAACTCTTTTTCTAGTTAGGTAATTTTTTAATTCAATCTCGATTCTAACCCCTTTTTTCAGCTTGTGACCACACCCCCTAACCAAGCCTCATCACAACCCTCTAAAAACCTTTTGATTGATGTATCATCTTAAATTATAGTAGTGGAAATTAGATTTTCATGCAAGGCTATGGTAATGACTTTTCATTATTGACTATTGAGTGCTTCATTTATTGTCCTGAAACAACTCGAGTGATTTGAGTGAATCTTTTAGTGAGGATGTGAAACTCTGTGATATTCTGAATCAAAGGTAATTACTTAAATGAGGGGAGACACCTATGTTTGCATGATTAAAATGCTCAACTTGAAATGTTTGAAACTTTTATGTTCTTTTAGTTGAATTCTCAATGTATGATTACTTATGGATTAATGTGATATATTATCGATAGAAATTATAAGTTGAGAAGAATTTATTTTGATTATGAGTTGAGAATTTTGCTTGAGGACAAGCAAATGCTTAAGTGTGGGGGTATTTGATAAACCGTAAATTATACATATTTTTACCCCATGTTTAATGCATTTTATGGATGATTTCTCATTAGAATTGGTGAATTCGATGCTCCTAATGCTTTAATTTCATGTTTTATACTTAGGAGAGCATAAGAGAGCGAAAGGAACGAGAAACAGGCCAAAAATAGAGAAAATGGGCCAAAGCACGAAATCAACACGGCCTGAACCTCCTCACACGGGCAGACCACACGGTCGTGTCCATTTGGCAGACTCGAACACGGCCTGAAGTAATCGAACACGGGCGTGCGCCACGGGCATGTCCCTGTTGAGCCCAAGTTGAGTCCAATTCGAAAAAAGGCCAATTTTGAGGGTTTTTAGGCATTCCAAAGCCTATAAATACACCCTAGAGGAGGAAGAAAAGGAATACGGAGAATAGGGGGTAAGGAATTACTCCAAGGAAGCTGATTGATCTATCTCAGAAGCCGAATTCATCATCAAGACTAAAGATCTCTCCTCAATTTCCCTTCAGGAGTTTTGGGTTTTCTTTATGTTTTGTATTATTTATTCTTCTGAGATGTTTTCTTATTTAGTTATGAACTAAAACCCCTAAATACCTAAGGGGAATGAAACCTAAGATAAATCTTGTTATTATTTTCTGAATCGTATGATAAATATTTAACTTGTTCTTAATTCTTGTTTTAATATCCCAGGATACTGATTCAAGACAAGCTCTTATTTAGAGGAGGAATATACCCTATCTAGGAGTACATTTTTCATAATTAAACGGAGATAATTGCGTGCCTAGAAATAGGGTGACAAGATTTTGCTGGATTAGGGTGAAACCTAATAAGGGGGTCCGTAGATCGAGTTAATGCAACCCTAGAGTGTTAATTAGAGAAAAGTCTCGGTTATTCAATCTAGGGATTAGACGTTATTAGTCTTGAATAGGGATAATAACATAACTTAGAGATCTCTACGGAACAAGTTGAATGAATAAATCGTCCGATTCAGAGCCAGAATAACAAGTAAAGTCTAGGTGGATTTTTCCTTAGGTATTGTCTTAAGTCAATTGATTTTCCCGAAAGTAATTCCCCAATTCTTTTCTCTATGCGTTCTTAGTTTAGATAATTAGTTAATTAAAACAAAATCTCTTTATTTTAGGCTAGATAATAAAAAGACAGTCATTACTAGTACTTTTAGTTCCTTTCGGTTCGACAATCCGGTCTTGCTAAAACTATAGTACTGTTTGATAGGTACACTTGCCTACATCGCATTAATAGTTAGTTCAAGAATGAGTCATTATAAATATTTAAAACCTATCACGAAACCTCACGATCACTGATGGCATGTTTATAAAGATGCATGAAAATTTTGGTGAAATAATTTTAGCATTTATGACCTTAATTGCGAAAAAGGACTAAATCACATAAAGTGTAAAAGTCCTATTTTGATAGCTAAGGGCGTTAAATTGCCATGTATTATAAATTGGGAGTATTTAAAGGGAAAATAGACCCTTAGATTATAGCTTGGCCGGCCATGAGGCAAGGAAATTAACATAGTCAAATATTAGGTGAAGTTTGGTAACTTATTTGACCAAAAAGAAATAAAATAAAAGAAAGATGATATTATCCCTTTTCACCATTTCTTCTCCACCAAAAATTCAGCCATTGTAAGGGCTTGAAAGCTTGAAATTTTCAGCAACTTGTAACCCTCACAAGTAAGTGATTTTGATGGTCTTTCTTTATTGATTTTTGTACTTTTAGAACCCTTGTAGCATGAGCTTTCAAAAGAGGGGACTATTTTGCAAAATGGTTGAAAGTATAGGGTTTTACCATGAGTGTGTTCATGTTGTTTTCTGAAATTTTATGTAAGAAAATGAGCTATGGTAGTGTAATAAACAACTTTTGTGAAGTAGTTTTCATGAAAACCCTAACTAAGGACCATTTTGCATAAGTTGTAAAATAGGTGATAAATGTGTGAAATAATGAGAATTGTGGGCTGATTCTAGTATAAACAGTAACCGGCTAGGCTTGGTTAGTGAGAAAATATGATAAAAATTGATTTTCGAACCTAGGGGTAAAATGGTCATTTTGTGAAAGTCTAGGGGCAAAATGGTTATTTTGCCCAATTATGAATTCTCGAGTGTCTAGAGTAATTTTCTGATGAGATGAATGAATTTCTATCATTTTAGATCAAGAATTACAAAATCCGGGCCTAGACCTAAGAAAAGCGAAGCAAGTAGACTAAGCCGAACTGGTCGTCTACATTTTGTAATCTGAGGTAAGTTGTATGTAAATAATACAACTACATTGTTATCATATCTGCTTGAATTGAGATAGCATGAATTTCTTGTTTGTGGAAATAATCATGTATGATGAATATTGAGATAGTATGACTTCTGTTTGAACCTTAGGAAATAAATCGGATATTCAGGCCATGACATTTAGGATATTTGTGTACTAGTGTAAGACATGTCTGGGACATGCATCAGCCACACTATGAGAGCTAGTGTAAGACCATGTTTGGGACATGGAATCAACATTGAGACGAGAGCTAGTGTAAGACATGTCCGAGACATGCATTGGCCTCGTGACGTAAGCCAGTGTAAGACATGTCTGGGACATGCATCGGCTACGAGATGTGTCAGTGTAAGACCATGTTTGGGACATGGCATCAGCACGGAATGTGAGAGCTAGTGTAAGTGTAATATCTCGAAATAGGGCCTAAATGGAATAGTGGTTGTGAAACCACAAATCTGAGATAGAAAAGTTTATTTCGATTAATTTTTTTATGATTTGCTGAGTGATTAGATGCATGTGTTAGAGTATTGATAAGAAATTTTATAGATTGCATGTTTAATTTGCCTATTAGGGCTTATTTGCAGAAGTTGTTGTAACAGCCCGATTTAGGGCCTAAACGAAACGATGGTTTTAGAACTACGAATTTAAAAGTAAAAAAATTTATTTCGATTAAGTTTTAAGGTTTATTTATTGATTAAAATATTGTGTAAAAATATCGTTAAGAAATTTTACTGATAAAGTGCTTAATTGGACTTTTAGGACTAAATTGCAAAAGTTGCAAAATATGTGTTCTAATTCATAAGTACTTGATTGAAATTGGGTTTTAAAGAGGAGGTCCTTAAATGGTAATTATACCATTACATTTCGTTTGCACAAAAATGGGCATGAATAGGACAAAATTTTAAAGAAAGGCTTTAAGGGCATTTTAGTCATTTGGTAATTAAAAGAAATAAAAAGGGAAAATAAAGCCAAAATTGACTCATCTTTTTCATGGAGGCCGAAATTAGCATGGGGGAAGCCATGGCTAGGGTTTTCAAGCTTTCCAAGCTCAATAGTAAGTCCATTCTAGCCCCGTTTTTCAGTTCTTTATGTTTTTGGAATCCCGGTAACTTGATTAAGCTTATTCTAGCAATAATTTAAGCTAGGGTTCATATTTTGAAAAATACTCATAGGTGAAATGTGTTTATTTTGATGTTTTATGGTAGAATATGAAGGCTGAAATTATGTTAAACAACTTTTGCTAAGTGGTTTTAAGCAAAAATAAGTAAAACAGCTTAATCGGTAAAAGTTGTTATTGTTCATAACTATGTGTTAGAGTGAGAATTTGATGTTTCCATAGAAGGGAAAATGATCAGCATGTCATAAAGCATAAGAATAAAGGATGAAGTTTAATTCCCGAGCCTAGGGGCAAAAATGTAAATATGCAAAAGTTTAGGGGCAAAATTGTAATTTTCCAAATTTTGAGTTAAGGACTGTTTTGAATAGTACATTAATTAAATAAGTAAAATATGATGTTTTAGATTCCCGAAAAATGAGATTTGAACCTAGAATGGAGAAAAACCGAAAATCGAGAAAGTTGGTAAAATAGCCGTTTTAGTATCGAGGTAAGTTCATATGTATAATAAGCATTAATTTATGCATGTTTCAATGTAAAATTAATATATTTACTATGATTGCCGAGGTGTTGAAAGTAAGTATAATTATGATGATTTAAATGTTCAATATTAATTCGACATGGAAATGAGAAAGTATGTAAGTTTGTATGTAAACAATACATTATCTTTATTACATTTTTATATTTCAGCATATTTTATGTATTGTAGCTGATTTTTGAATCATAATTGACTATTGGAAGAATGGAATAAAGTATTAGAAAGTGAGATACTTCCCGTTTGAACCTTCGAAATCGAAAGATACAGATCGTATGTATCTAGGTCACATGTGTAATATGGGATGTATACCATGTGTACAAGAGAGCTACGAGACATTATGAGGTAGCTAGGTCGCATGGGTGATACTATGTGTACACCATGTAGACAAGAGAGCTACGAGATAGATGTAGCTAGGTTGCATGTGTGGTTCCAGGTGAAGGACACCATGTAAACAAGAGAGCTACGAGATAAAGCGGCTAGGTTACATGGGTGATACTATGTGTACACCATGTGTACAAGAGAGCCAAAATTATGTGTACAATCGAGCTAGGTCACATGAGTGGTGCTAAGTGAAGGCCACTATGTGTACAAGAGAGCTTCAATTTTAAAGGTGGACTGTGTGCGATACCATCGCGTATCTGTTATTGTTCCGAAGTGTTCAACTGGGAAATTGATTAAATGAAATTGTGTATGAATTTGTGAAGATAAGTGTAATTATATACGTGTGTAACTTATGAGTAATATGCTTGATATGTGATTGGAAATTGGAAAGATTGTTATGGGTAAGTAATGAATACAATTGAAGTGTGAAAGATCAGAATTGACAATAAAACTATTCTGGATAGTTACAGTGATGAGAATCTAAAAATTTACCAAAAATAGTAGAAATTTAATCATAGACTAAATGAGATATCAAATTAAAGCTTAATGAGTCTATTTTCATATAATAGAAATAGAGCAAGCAAAGGAATTCTATATTCTGAGATATTTAAGTTTCTATGAGACTGGTTCAGAATGACTACGTGATCCCCTATTCTGAATTTGAAAAATCATTAAAAATTTTAAAAAAATAATTATGGGATATAATTTATATGTTTGAAATCCTTAATAATTCTAGTTTCAAATAAAATAAACGATAACATCATATGAGTTATGTACAAAGAGAAAATTTATTTGTAGTGAAGAGTGGTCAGGGAAGTTGAACAGTGAAACAGGGGTAACTTAAATGAATAAACTGAACTAATTGGCTAGACCAAAAATTCTGAAAATTTTATGGTAAGAATATACATGAATCTAGTTTCAAGGAAAATTAAAGTTTTGTAATTTGGAGTTTTTTAGCTCCAGAAATAAATAATTTAGCTGCTGGTACTCTGCTAGACAGCTTATTTTGAATCTGTTTATAATTGTAATAGTGAAAGTATGTGTGTTTGTGATGGTAATGTTCCGGAAACATATTGTGACTTTGTTTAATGTATGACAATGTATTGTTTATTAATATTTACATATTTACTTACTAAGCTATAATGCTTACTCCTTTCCTTTCCTTTTTCCTATAGTGTCGTAGATGTTAGCTCGAGTTGGAGGTCGCCGGAGGTTAAATCATACTATCAAACTATTGATCGATATATAAAAGTTTTAAAGTATTTTTAAGTCTTTGGCATATATGGGGACTCATTTAATTATTATTAAGTTGCTAGGAGTTGGCTTAAAATACTGACCTATGTTATTTGAAGGTCTCTATTGTATAAAGTCATTTAATGTAGATAGTCTTGAATATGTTTGAAAAGTTTAAAATTGATGAAATTTTATGTCTCAGTTTTAAATGATTACAAGTACTCAAGTCTAGTAATACCTCGTACCCTATTCCAGCGTCGGATATGGGTAAGGGGTGTTACAGTAAGACCATGTCTGGGACATGGCGTCGACCTCGATTTCGATAGTCAGTGTAAGACCATGTCTGGGACATGGCATTGACTTGATGGATGAGCCAGTGTAAGACCATGTCTGGGATATGGCATTGGCATTATACCCTATGTTTGAGGCTTAGTGACTATCCGATAGTATTTCAAATGGTTTAACGGTGAGATTTTTAGTTTAATTATGGTAAAGAACAAAATCGGATATAACTTAGATCAAAATAATTCTAGACATAACTCATGCATGATTTACATAAGTTGAGACTTGAATTTAGGCACCCGATATCATAAAACTTCAATCTTGCCATTTTTAGCAAGATTTTTTTAGCTAAATTTATAATATCTTAAACATGATTACGACAAGAACAAATAACACAAACATAACACGGGCATATTGATTATCAGGTTTAAACTTAACTCAACTAGTTCATACAATTATTCTTAAAAAGTAATACCTCGATATTTGAACTTAAATATCATTATCTTACAATCTTTTTTCTTATTCTCGAACTATGCCTTATACTCGAACTATGCCTCTTTCATGCTCAGACAGAAAAAATAAACGTCGCTATGAGAATTATTTTAAAAATATTAGATGTTGTATCGATTAAACCTCTAATTTTCAGTTCAACAAATTATATCATTGTTTCGATTGATTAATATTATCTAGTATGAAATAAATAAATCACTGAATTTTTATTCAAACAATCGATCGGTCCGATTCAATTTGATTCGATTCGGGTTTTTTATGTAAGGTTGAATTGAAAAACTACTGAAAAGAAAAACAGTGTACACCGGCTATATGGAATCCGAACTGAGATTTATCAATGCTAAGGTGGAATTATTCATTAAAAATGGTAAGATAATTAATTATAATTATAGACATGCTAATTTATTTCCAGTATGGTAGATTTGAATTAATTAATTTTTCTGGAGTTGGATTTTCTCAGGCCCTCGTGCCTTCTAAAACCTACTTTCCTTATAGGAGTCAGACAATATTTTGCTTTAATTCTTCACTCATTTTTTGTTTGTTTGTTCACTATAAATACATCCCAATACTGTGTTCTTCCACCGTCAATACATTACAAAGCTCTAACTATGGCTTCCAGCTTCTGTTCAACCTGTGAAATAGACACTGAAACTATTGTTGATCATAGGGCTGGCTATAATTTATGTTCTCGATGCGGCTCGGTTCTTGAAATCGGCCCGTTTGATGAAATTCCCGACTTGCCAATCTTCTCAGATTCCGATGAAAATTACGATGAATCTGAATACCCACTTTTCGAAATCGATATGTCGACTTGGGGTCCGAGCTTAAACTCCAAAAATCAAAAGAACGTCAAGTCTCCATTGAAGAAAGGCTTGAACCTGCTTGCAGTCATGGGGGACAGGTTAAGGTTGACGAAAGAGCTCAAAGAAAGAGCTGCTGAGATATACAACATAGTCGATGATTATAGAACGTGTAGAGGACGAAGCCTAAATTCCATTGTCGCGGCTTGCCTTTTTCTTGCTTGTAAAGAAAGCGGATCTTCTCGAACGTTGAGGGAAATCGCAAAGGAGGCGGACGGAGTGTCGAGGAAGAGCATTAATCGAACCGCCGAATCGATAAAGAAACAGCTGGAAGTGGAGACCTGGAAGGTGCAGCCCAGCGACCTCATCGAACGATTGTGTTCGAATCTCGGACTGGGAAATCAAGCCATTAAAGCAGTCAAAGAAGCTGTTGAAAGAACAGAATATCTTGATATAAGGAGGAGTCCCAAGACAGTTTTGGCTGCCATTATTTACATGGTAATCCAGCTTAGCCATGACAAAGAACCAGCTCCGGTTAAAGGTCCATTGATCCCGACTCTTTTTTATTCTTCTTCAAATATTCGTATTTTTCAATAGATAACTCTTACTTGGATCATTGAAAGCAGATATTGCAAAGGTAATGGAGGTTACTGAGATTACAATCAGGAAATCATTCAAGGATATTTCAATTTTTGGAACAAAGCTGATACCTGATTGGTATGCTAAGGAAGAGGACATCAAGAAAATTCCCGTCCCTTGAAGCTTTAGTGCAACATTTTTACAATATCGGTGGACATGATGTTTTTGTTCTAATATTGATACATACAGGTATCAATATGTTTTTTGTTGTATTACCACAGATTTATCTTCTTCTTCTTTTTTCTAAGTAATTAAACTAGATCAATAAAGGAATATACTCAAATAGTATTAAATCGAGGCTTATAGTGCGAACTGATTTAGTCAAACTATCTGCAATTGAATTCTTTAGACAAATGTTGAATCTTCTTTGAGCAATTGAGTTCTCTTCTCTATTTTTCATTATGTTTCTACTATGCTTTTAATTTTTTTTAATAAACGATTCTATCAAAATTCTTTGAGACATATCGAATTACTTGATTGATTAGAGTAAATGAGTTAAGTTATTTATGAGTTGCTCAGTTTTAAATCCATTAATATTCGAATATGATTCATTCACTTAACTAATTAATTAATAAGTCAATTGTTTTAATGTTCGGTTTGAGAATCTAGTCAAATATTCGAACCCTAAACTAAGCATGCAAGTGGACACGTAAATAACCTTTTCAAATATATCCCTTAATTTAAAATAAAATAATTAATTCTTCTATATTTGATTTGAAAATTAAAGTCTAATCAATAACATTGTTAATAATTTTTTATTAAATTTAACTCGATTCAAATTTTACAAAAGCGAATTAGACTTTAACTGTTAAATCAGATTAAATAGATGAATTAAATCTTGAAATTAAAAATAAAAGAACTAAGTTTTAAATTTTAAAAAAACACAGGGACTTGAAGCAGAATTAGACCCATTTTACTCCTTCCCTTGCATTCGCTCTATCTTTCCATATCCATATAAATATATATGAGGAAGGTTTTAGGCCTTCCTTTTATTTACACGTGGGTATGGTGGTTTTTGAACATTATAAAAAATAATTAATTTTTAAATTTAATAATTGTATTATTTCTAAATTTAAGATTTAATTTTTTTTCATATAATTATCCTTTAAAAATTAATTTTTTAATAAAATTTAATATCTATATTTTTATAATATTATTAATTAATTCAAATAAATAATATCATTAATTTTTCAATTAAAATATTACGTGATTATATGTAAACTACCTAAGTTTTGGTGGTTGACACATGGTATTCAATTTCTTTTGTGGTTGTCATTTTTTTTTTGGACATTATGGCAATGGTTAAAGTTCAATTTTTGCCACTATGCCATGTTGAACCTTGAATTTAATCTATACATTTTATTTTTTTGTTAAAATTTGGTCTCTTTACTTTTCTAATATCATTAGTTAATATTGTTAATTCTTTGAATCAAACTGCTTATGTCAATTTTTCTTAAAAATACTGTTCTCACAAAAAATTATATAATCATTACGAGTTTGAATGTGTTCCTTTCCATCTATATCAGAATTTTCAATGTTATTTTTATTGTTACATGATTACCAAGTAATTTTTTTTTAAAATTTCAAAATGCCATACTAATAAAATTAATAGAAGAATTTTAACGGTGGCAACAACTGGACTTATATTTTTATATAAAAATACTAAATTCTTAAAAATAAAAATAAATTATATAAAGATTTAAAATACATCTTAACCGTCAAATTATTTTAGTAACACTTTCAAATGTACGGAGCTTTAATATTTTGTTAAAACATTTTCCAACTCATAGAAAACAACTTGGATTGGGCTTTCAATTCAGTCCATTGAGTCTTAATTCGATTAACATCGGTATTGTTCCCAGTGCAGAAGAACATGGGTTCGAGTGCGCTGAAGCACATTATCCTCCTATTTAAATGTTGAGAGGAACTATATGTAATTCTAGATATCGTATTAGAAAAAATAGATATAATAAGAACTTATAATGATATTAATATTAAAAATATATATAACAATTCTAACTCTATACCGTTGATCTCATTTTCCTATTAAAAAAATTCAAACCCACCTAAAACTAAATCTAAAGCTCAATATAATTAATTATTTTTAAGAAAATGGCATATAATAAAACTTAGAATTTGGCTCCTAACATCTCCCATACTTTTTCCTATTAACTTCATTTAAATTCAAAATTTTTCTCTAATATTTTTATAAATTCGAAATTTTGCTTTAATATTTTTAAACTCAAATTTGAGTACCAAACCCATAATATTTTTCTCTAGCCTCGTATGGTGAACTCTTTGTTAAGAAAAATATTCAACTACATCAATCACACTGTGAATCTCTTTAGTACTAATAAAAATTCAATTTCATTTAGCATGTATAAAATTGCATTCAAAATATATTTTATATGCCAATTTTTTTTTATTTGACCTTTTTGGTTTTTTTTTTAATTAAGAAAATAGATCAATTTTGGAAAACATGTGTGAATGCGCGTTTAGCTGAGCCCGTTTACTAAGACTCCTGTAACTATGAGTTTTAACAAACACGTTGAGGATATGGGAATATGAAACATGACACATTTACTTCACTAGAGCAAGTGAAAGATTGTTGGGAAACATGCCCATATTATAGTAAACATGTAACTTTTTTCTATTTATTTGAACGATGAATAAATAAATAAAGTTAATTTCACATTTCACTATTATGTCTTTTATATTTTGTATGCATAGCAAAATTGTAACAAGCTAATATTAGCTCATTGATTGTCTAAGTTCAAACGGAAGATAAGTGGCATTGCAAGAATGTTTACATTGCAAGAAAGACAACTTACTTCAGTAGATAATCTAAATGAGTCTGTAATCCTGTAAAAAAATCAAAATGAGCATTTGATTCAAATACTGAGAAGTATTATTATGCCGTCTACAATTCCAATTGGGGAGATGGCTAGTCTTGGCTATCGGATCAGTTGACTCCACAGGTAGAGACTTAGATGTATTCATTAGTGGAATGATACCTTGGACTAGACCCAAGATGAATTAATTTTCAATATGTTTGTGAATTAATTCATTTGTAACGTTCATGGTGTGATTTACCTAAATTTTGAGTTAGTCATCGACCATACGTATGCAACTCATGTGCTTCGCTATAAGTGGAGGCTTATGCTCTAAAGATGATTGAGCCTATAGCAGTATGTTGGGTACATGACTTATGTATAGCATGGCTTTACTAGCAACAATGGAATTCATAGCTCAATTAAAAAGTTAATGATATTCTCTCATTGGCACTGTATGGATTAATAAATATGGAATGTGGTCACAGGTTGCTTGTTCTCGAGTGAGCAATTTATCACAATCATTTGTTGTAACACCCCTTACCCGTATTCGATGCCGGGACGGGTTTGAGGCATTACCGGACTAAAACATAAACATTCACACAAACCAGGCCATAAAATTTCACCCAAATTTAAAATTTTTCATTCACATGCATATTGTCCCTAATATGGGCCCTCCAGGCCCAAAACATACATTGGGTGTGGTTCGGGACTAAACCGAGAACTTTTGAAACTTTTGTGACAGTTAGAAAATTTTCTTGTTTTGGAGGGTCACACGCCTGTGTGGGTAGGCCGTGTGGTCACACACACCCATGTGGCTTGGGACACGCCCGTGTCCTCAGCCCATGTAACTCTCTGTTTATGACGTCATTAGCAAAAGAGGGTTACACGACTAAGTCACACGCCCGTATACTAAGGTTGTGTCCTTCACACGGCTGAGACACATGGTCATGTCTCTGACTGTTTGTTTACTACTGGGTATTCTGTTTTATCTAATTAGGGTGCAGGGGACACACAGCCAGATCACACGCCTATGGGGCTGACCGTGTGTTACATACGGCCTAGGCACATGCCCGTGTGTCTACCCATGTGGACAAATACAATGATATTTTCCAAGTCAGTTGCCACCCTTATTTGCACAAACACATACATGACTTCAAAGGCACTTAGCATGGCATAAGTGAGCACTTAAACATACACAAACAATACATGATCATTTCATCTTTACTAACACATGCATAAACTTCATACTTTGTCAAGCCCAACTTACCAATTCTTATTTAAGCCATGTTTATCATCATACTAAACAAATCCCAATTAAATCATCAAGCATTCATAACCACAACACATATCATCACATACACACAACCACCAACCACATCACCATTGCATGGGCACGTGTATACTTAAATAAATAGGCTTACAACCTAATAATCAATATGAGCCACATCTTATGGCCTTATACATATTGGACCATAAACCATTCTAGACCAACACATTTGGCCACATTAACAATGACATAATAAATCAAAGACAAAGACCCTATACATGCCATAAACTTAAAATACTTTTGGTCACTTATACCCAAATGATAGCTTAATAGTGTGATGGCATCTCCAGCGGTCTCCAACCCGAGCTAGCTAAATTAACCTATAAGAGATGGGAAAGGAAAGGGGGAGTAAGATTAAAGCTTAGTAAGTTCATATGAAAATAATGAGTAATTCATGCTAGCCATATAGTATGCTTGACAATATAAGCACAAGTTAATATAAAAATAACTATAAATCTCGAGGTTGTAATATAACCTATACACATGTTTACTCTCTTTTGATTTATCAAAATAATTTAACATTACTCGATTTTTAGTCTAGCAGCCATAATTTCTCCATTGTAGCATGTTTCATAATTAGCAAATCATTTTAAACATCTTAGTAAAAATACACGTTACTTATGTATATTTATGTTTTTATGCATATAGCTCAACATATATCAAATTGTAATAACTCTTTCTTTCCATACTTTTTTAACCATTTTAATAGACAATTAGGCCAATATTTCCTTTCACACATAACCGATAAATCACAATTCAAATGAACAACATTTACTATCTCACCAATCAATTGGGCCTCCAAGGCCTAACATATAGTCATCAATCGTGTTTCCATGCATTTATACATCATGACCATAAATCAACAATCGTAGAGCTATCTTAAAGTCACTTTCATAGTGATCATAAGTCACAATAACATGAAGTCTATCTTAAAAACCTTACGTACATACCTGTACCATCTCATAACACAATCACTTACTTTCTCATCTTTGGCATACCCGTTGAACACTTGGAATACTAAATGGATACACGGAAAGTCATTGCACATAAGTGCCACATATGTAGCTAAAGCTACCTCATATCTCATATCACATAAATGCTCGCTCTCAAGCAAATCTCGACCCTGCTCACACAAGCTGACAGTCAAGACATAACTACGCAGTGCTGCTCACACAAGCTGTCAGGTATCTGCAACACATGCCGAACTACCTAGCAACTGATAGACGTATGAAACCAGCACCCGTATCATATCATCACACATATATCACAAATATCCTTAGTGACATGTCACTCGTATCCTATTCTATTCTTAAGGTTCAAACGGGATATTTCTCACTTATCCGAACTTCGTCAAATACAACCATAGAATCAATCATTTATTTCATACATTATCAAAGCATTTAGTGTAACACCCCTCGCCCATATCCGACGCCGGAATAGGGTTCGAGGTGCTACCTAAATTAAGCAATAATAAACATATAAAACCGAGTCATAAATATGTATTTCAATTAAAAAAATTCTCAAATTTCATCTTTAAGTCCTTAATTTGGACCTACGAGGCCCAAAAGATGCTTAGGAAGTGATTTGCAACTAAACTGGGAACTTTGGAAATTTTTCCTTGAAAATAGGGGCACATGCCCGTGTGGCCTGGGACATGCCCGTGTGGCCTGCCCATGGGGTATTCTGACTTTACCACACGGCCTGGACACACGCCCATGTGACTTAGCCGTGTGAAAACCTCATTTTCACTATTTTTAAGCTATTTTCACATATCAAACACACTTAATTTATGCCTAAAACATTGACTTATAAATATTAATCAAATAAAATTCTTTTTATCCATTTCTTGTACCTAAACACAATTTTACACTAATAGAATCCAACCAATCAATTATTTCAAACCAAAACATGTATATTTCATTCTCAATCACAAAACATCACATTCAACATAGTTTGCATACTTTATCATTCATATAATTACATTACCAAATCAAATCCTATACGTGCCATATAAATCAAAAAGTTGTTTAACAAAATCTACCAGAGTAAATCTGGATAGTGTGATCCTTGTTGTAGATCCAATCCTCTGTATGTATATAAGTCAATCTACAAAACAAATAACATACACAAGTAAGCTTATAGAAGCTTAGTAAGCTCATAGGCATAATTACACAAATCTTACCAAATATTGTACACAGTCATATATTCATTAGCTTATCTAATTCATCCTGCAAATCACAATTTATTAATAAACTCGTTTGAATAATTTTCATGTTGCTATTCACAATTTAACTCCCTTGGGCCCATTTCTCATTTATTTCCATTTTCAATTAGGGAACAAATAAGGAATTGAGTGCTTCATTATCACATTGCCATAGTAAACTATGGACTTTTACATTGTCACACATCACACACCGAAGCCATAGCCCTGCCATGGTCATTCACGGATCACATATCATACTGATGCCATATCCCACATATGGTCTTATATGGAATCACATTATCACATCACACCGATGCCATAGCCCAGCTATAGTCTTATACGGGAACACGAATCACATTGCACTAATGCCATAGCCCAGCTATGGTCTTATACGGAAGCACATATCACATCTTTTTCGTCAATTCATTATGGTCACAAAATGAAAGCACTCAAACCATTGTTCCAACTAATTTGTTCTTTTAGTTACACATTATTCATTAGTTAATACAATTTGATAATATTCATCTACAATAAAATACTTTAATAATCATAAGATTTTCATATCAAACATTGAACTTTTCCATATGAACTTAACTGGGCTAATTTGCAAAAGTCGTAGAAATTCAGGGACTATTCTTGAATTTTCGCCTTTCTACAATTCACTTTGTTTTCTTGATCTATAATTATAAAATCATTCTTCATTAGTATCTATTTAAATTTTGTTCTATTTTACAACTTATGCCCTTAAAATTTTGAAATTACACTATTACCCCAAACTTTTCAATTTTTACAATTTAGTCCTCATTCAATTTTTTCATCAATTAAACTAATTCCTTTCAAATATCATTTTATCTAAACACTACAAACTACTTCACAGCCTTTGACATTCCAAGCTTCAACTCAAAACCCTAATTCTAACAACTTTCACAATTAGGTCCTAAAATAAATTTCTATGAAAATCTCTTCACAAAATCATCATATAATAAAATTAAAACTTCAATTCCATGATAATTTATCATAAAATTTCAGCTCTTACTCATGGTAACTTTCTGAAATATTCATAAAAGCAAAAACTAATGAATTAAATATTAGGACCTAGTTGTAAAAGACTCAAAATCACAAAAATTACAAGAAATAATCAAGAATTGAACTTACATGTAATAAAATATGAAAGACCAGCTTAAAAGAACCCTTCAATGGTGTTTTTGCTGGAGAAGATGAAGAAAAATGAAGAAAACTCTAGATTTTACCTAATATATCATATTTTACAATTTAATTTTTACCCTATTTCCAATTTTGCCCATTGTTCACTCTTGATTGTTATTTTTCCAGCACACTCATGCCGTCCAGCCCAAAAATAGGTGTTTAATTGCCGATTTAGTCCTCCTTTAATCATTACTAGAGATATTTAATCACATTTCACAATTTTGCACTTAATTCAATTTAGTCCTTTTTACCCAATTAATTACCGAAACCTTAAAATTTCTTGACGAAACTTTAATACTAACTTAATAACACTCCATAAATATTTCTAAAAATATTTATGGCTCAGTTCATGAATTTGAGGTCTCGATACCTTGTTTTTATCTCATTTAATCTACAAATTTCTTTTAATTCATAATTTCACTAATTCAAAATTATTTCTAAAACCACACTTAGCATTTACTTACTAATATCTAAACTCTCGTGTTAGATTTAGTTATCTCAAATCACTATTCCGATATCACTAAAATTTTAGGCCGTTACAACTCTCCCCCTTAGGAAATTTCGTCCTCGAAATTTCATACCTGAAAATAAATGCGGATACTGTGATCTCATAAATTCTTCCGTCTCCTAGGTTGCCTCCTCCAATCCATGTCAATGCCATAACACTTTTACTAATAGTACTTGTTTATTTCGTAGCTCTTTAACTTCCCGAGCTAATATTTTCACTGGTTCCTCCGAATAAGTCATATCTGATTGTAGCTCTATCTAAGTATGATGAATCACATGTGAAGGGTCTGATCTATACCGTCTCAACATAGATACATGAAATACATTATGAATTTTCTCAAGTTCTGGAGGCAAGGCCAATCTATAAGCTACTGGACCAATCCTCTCAGTGATCTCATACGGCCCAATAAATCGTGGACTAAGCTTTCCTTTTCTACCAAACCGTAGAATTTTCTTCCACGGAGAAACTTTCAAGAACACACGATCACACACATTGAACTCTATATCTCTTCTTTTCAAATTCGCATAGGACTTCTGATGATCAGAAGCAGCTTTCAAACTTTCTCAAATAATCCGAACTTTCTCTTCAATTTCCCGAATTAAATCCACTCCCACTAACTCCGATTCACTTAATTCTGACCAATACAACGGAGTTTTACATTTTCTTCCATACAGAGCTTCAAACGGTGCCATTTTGATACTAGTTTGATAACTATTATTATAAGCAAATTCAGCTAAAGGTAAATACCTTTCCCAACTACCACTGAACTCGAGTATACAACACCTCAACATATCTTCCAAAATCTGAATCACTCGTTCTAATTGCCCGTCAGTTTGAGGATGAAAAGATGTACTAAATTTTAATTTGTTACCTAAAGCTTCCTGTAGTTTACTCCAAAATCTCGAAGTAAACCTTGGACCTCGATCTGAAATAATTGATGTCAGCACCCCATGTAATCTCACAACTTCTAACACATATAATTTCTCTAATTTTTCAAGCGAAAAATCCTTTCTGACCGGAATAAAATGCGCTGACTTAGTTAATATGTCTACTATCACCCAAATTGAATCTTTCTTCTTTGGAGTCACGGGCAATCTAGATACAAAATCCATAGTCACATGTTCCCACTTCCATTCTGGAATCATTACAGGTTGTAACAAACCCGTGGGTACTTGATGTCCTGCTTTTACCTGTTGACAAATCAAACATTTTGCTACAAATTCACAAAATTTCTCGTTTCATCCCTGGCCACCAATACATTTTCTTCAAATCACAATACATATTTGTACTGCCCGGATGAATCGAGTACATGCTACTATGAGCCTCTGATAAGATATCATTCTTCAATTCTGGATCATTCGGGACACAAATTCTATTGCGATAGTATAACATACCACCATTGTCAATAAAGTACTCTAAGTTCATGTTGTCTTGAACCATTTGTTTTTCAACACGAACTTCGGATCTTCATCTTGCAACTCCTAAATTCGTTGAAAGAATACTAGTTTTGCCTTTAATTCAGCTAACACAGAACCATCTTCATTAACAGACAAATGAGCATTTAACGCCCGAAGGATAAATAATGACGATTTCTGACTAAGAGCATCTGCCACTACATTTGCCTTACCCGGATGGTAGTCAATAACAAGATTGTAATCTTTTAATAGTTCTAGCCATCGTCTCTGTCTTAAGTTCAACTCTTTCTACGACATTAAATATTTCAAACTTTTATGGTCTGTATACACAAAACATTTTTCCCTATATAGGTAGTGTCTCCAAATTTTTAAAGCAAATACTATAAAAACTAGCTCAAGATCATGTGTAGGGTAGTTCCTCTCATGAGGTTTCAACTGTCGAGAAGTGTATGCTACAACTTTTCCTGACTGCATTAGTACACAGCCTAAACCATTCAGAGACGCATTACTATATACTATATATGGCACACCTGATTCGGTCTGAGTTAACATTGGAGCCTCTGTCAACATTTTCTTCAACTGATCAAAACTTCGTTGACACTCATCAGACCATACAAATTCAACATTCTTTTGCAGTAACCGGGTTATCAGAGAAGCAATCATTGTAAAATCTTTCACAAATCGACGGTAATAACCAGCTAACCCTAGAAAACTTCGTACTTCTGTAATATTCTTCAGAGTTTTCCAGTTAATCACCGCTGACACCTTACTTAGGTCTACTCGTATACTATCAGCCGACACAATGTGACCCAAAAATCCCGCTTTATGAAGCCAAAATTCACATTTGCTAAATTTTGCATATAATTGTTTTTCCCTTAAAATTTGCAATACAATTCTCAAGTGCTGAGCATGCTCAGATTTTGTCCTTGAATAGATCAGTATATCGTCAATAAACACAACCATAAATCTATCCAGGTAGGACTGAAAAATTCAATTCATTAAATCCATAAAAGCAGTAGGAGTATTTGTCAAACCAAATGGCATAACTAAAAACTCATAGTGACCATACTAAGTTCTATAAGCTGTTTTCGGTACATCACATTCCTTTACCTTTAACTGATAATACCCAGATCTGAGATCTATTTTCAAAAACACCGCAGCATCCTTAAGCTGATCGAATAAATCATCAATACGAGGCAAAGGATATTTATTTTTAATCATTACCTTATTCAACTGTCTGTAATCTATACACAGCCTCAATGAACCGTCCTTCTTTTTCACAAATAAGATAGGTGCACCCCATGACGACATACTTGGTCTGATAAACCCTTTGTCCAACAACTCTTGCAACTGTGTCTTCAATTCTTTTAATTCTGCTAGAGCCATTCTATACAGTGTCACTGATATGGGAGCTGTTCCCTGAAGCACATCTATCATAAACTCAACCTCTCTATCGGGTGGTAAACCTAGTAATTCTTCAAGAAATACATCCATGAATTCATTCACAACAGATAACTGCTCTAACTTCGATTCAGAATTCTGAGTATTAACAATATAGGCTAAATATGCCTCATTTCCTTTACGCAACAATTTCTAAGCAGAAATAGACGAAATCATTCTAACGGTATCACCCAAATTTCCAGACTCAACCAAAATAATATCTCCTGTCTGACATTTCAAACTAATTTGTTTTTCTTGACAATTCACTACTACATCATGTTTCATTAACCAGTCCATGCCCAAGATGATATCAAATTCCCGAAAGGGTAGCAGCATCAAATCAGCGGGGAAATCACAGCCCTTAACTTTCAATGGACAGTTATGACATATTAAATTAACTACCACACTTTGAGCTAACAGATTTGTAACTTGTACATTATAATCAGTAGACTCAACAAATAAATTCTTTTCAGAGGCTAACATAGTACAAATATATGAATGTGTAGACCCAGGGTCTATTAAAGCATACACAGGATCATCATAAAGATAGAAAGTACCAGCAATTACATCCGGAGCTGTTGCTTCTTCTCTTGCTCGAATGACATAAGTACGAGCAAGGGCCTTAACTTCTGATTGACTAGCAGTATCCTTCATACCCAAACGAATAACCCCGGTAGAACTACTCTGACCAGAGCGTCTTCCTTTTTGATAAGGAGTTTTCTGTTTCTCCTTCTGTTCCACTTCTTCTACTTGTAATTGGGGACAATCACGAATAAAGTGATCCATGGCCCCACATTTATAACAAGCTCCTAACTTACTTCTACATTCACCAGGGTGAATTCTTCCACAATGTTGGCACTTAGGCCTTTGGGTATTTTGTACACTACCCACGCTAACAGCAGGTCTGTCAGATGCCTTATAATCAAATTGTCTTGGTCTACTCTTTCCCGATCTTTCCGGTGCTGAAGTGGCTCAACTAAATTCCTCTTTAGATTTCTTCATTGGTAAAGCTGAAAATGACTTAGATGCACTTCTTTTAAAAGATTCTTTACTTCTTCTATCTCATTGCATCTTTCTATTATATACTTCTTCAAGTTTCTGAGCACGATATGATAGAACAACGAATTCTCGTATCTCAGTGCCCCCTATCATCATTCTGATCTCATCATTTAGCCCTTCTTCGAAACTGATACACATTTCTTCCTCAGTGGGTACGATATCTCGACCATATTTACTCAGATAAACAAATTCTCTTTCATATTCAAACACTGTCTTGTTTCCTTGTCGCCAGTCGAGAAATTCTCTTTTCTTCTTATCCAGATATCTTCTACCAACATATTTCTTCTTAAATTCATTTTGGAAAAATTCTCAAGTGATCTTCTTAGCCGGTACCACAGCTTCTATTGTTTGCCACAAGTTATAAGCTTCTTCTTTCAGTAATGACACAGCACATACTAAGTAATCATCTGGTGAACACGCCATTTGCTTAAACACCCTCATTATACTTTGTAGCCAATACTCTGCTTTAACGGGGTCGTCATCTGTTCTTCCCCGAAATTTTTCGGCCCCATGTTTTCTGAGCTTTTCAAATGGAGAACATTTACCAGATTCAATTGTCGGAGGAGGTGGAGGAGCAACTGGGGGTACTACCGATGTTGAAATAGGGGGAGGAGGTTGCTGAGTCTGATTTCTTTCTCACACATTCTCATTATACCATTGATTCATGAATCCATAAATCATATTTTTGAATTCTTGTTCTCGCATCAATGAAATTGGAACTTCATTACTTGTTCCTTGTTCCGAGGTTTGTACTCTGCTGTTAACCTCTTATTACTCAATTTGTTCTGGTCTATCTGACATCTTTTTAAATCGAAGATAATCTATAACAAAAACAAGGATTAGATCGGATCATACACATCACACTATCACAAATTTATATGGCATGTAATTCTAGACACATTTCACATCATACATATTCCGAGAATCGTCTAAACCGAAGCTTTGATACCAATAAATGTAACACCCCTCGCCCATATCCAACGCCGGAACAGGGTTCGAGGTGCTACCTAAATTAAGCAATAATAAACGTATAAAACCGAGTCATAAATATGTATTTCAATTAAAAAAATTCTCAAATTTCATCTTTAAGTCCTTAATTTGGACCTACGAGGCCCAAAATATGCTTAGAAAGTGATTTGCGACTAAACAGGGAACTTTGGAAAATTTTCCTTACAAATAGGGGCACACGCCCGTGTGGCCTGGGACATGCCCGTGTGGCCTGCCCATGGGGTATTCTGACTTTACCACACGGCCTGGGCACACGCCTATGTGACTTGTTCGTGTGACAACCTCATTTTTCACTATGCTAAGCTATTTTCACATATCAAACACACTTAATTTGTGCCTAAAACGTTGACTTATAAATCTTAATCAAATAAAATTCTTTTTATCCATTTCTTGTACCTAAACACAATTATACACTAATAGAATCCAACCAATCAATTATTTCAAGCCAAAACATGTATATTTCATTTTTAATCACAAAACATCACATTCAACATAGTTTGCATACTTAATCATTCATATAATTACATTACCAAATCAAATCCTATACCTGCCATATAAATCAAAAAGTTGTTTAACAAAATCTACCAGAGTAAATCTGGATAGTGTGATCCTTGTTGTAGATCTAATCCTCCATATGTATATAAGTCAATCTACAAAACAAATAACATACACAAGTAAGCTTATAGAAGCTTAGTAAGCTCATAGGCATAATTACACAAATCTTACCAAATATTATACACAGTCATATATTTATTAGCTTATCTAATTCATCCTGCAAATCACAATTTATTAATAAACTCGTTTGAATAATTTCCATGTTGCTATTCACAATTTAACTCCCTTGGGTCCATTTCTCATTTATTTCCATTTTCAAATTAGGGAACAAATAGGGAATTGAGTGCTTCATTATCACATTGTCATAGTAAACTATGGACTTTTACATTGTCACACATCACACACCGAAGCCATAGCCTTGCCATGGTCTTACACGGATCACAAATCATACCAATGTCATATCCCAGATATGGTCTTATACGGAATCACATTATCACATCACACCGATGCCATAGCCTAGCTATGGTCTTATACGAGAATACGAATCACATTGTACCGATTCCATAGCCCAGCTATGGTTTTATACGGAAGCACATATCACATCTTTTCCGTCAATTCATTATGGTCATAAAATGAAAGCACTCAAACCATTGTTCCAACTAATTTGTTCTTTTAGTTACACATTATTCATTAGTTAATACAATTTGATAATATGCATATACAATAAAATACTTTAACAATCATAAGATTTTCATATCAAACATTGAACTTTGCCATATGAACTTACCTACCTGGGCTAATTTGCAAAAGTCGTAGAAATTCAGGGACTTGAATTTTCTCCTTTCCACGATCCACTTCGTTTTCTTGATCTATAATTATAAAATCATTCTTCATTAGCATCTATGTAAATTCTATTCTATTTCACAACTTATGCCCTTAAATTTTTGAAATTACACTATTACCCCAAACTTTTTAGTTTTTACAACTTAGTCCCCGTTCAATTTATTCATCAATTAAACTAATTCCTTTCAAATATCATTGTATCTAAACACTACAAACTACTTCACAGCCTTTGACATTCTTAGCTTCAACTCAAAACCCTAATTCCAACAACTTTCACAATTAGGTCCTAAAATAAATTTCTATGAAAATCTCTTCACAAAATCATCATATAATAAAATTAAAACTTCAATTCCATGATAATTTATCATAAAATTTCAGCTCTTACTCATGGTAACTTTCTAAAATATTCATAAAAGCAAAAACTAATGAATTAGATATTAGGACCTAGTTGTAAAAGTCTCAAAATCACAAAAATTACAAGAAATAATCAAGAATTGAGCTTACATGTAATAAAATATGAAAGACCAGCTTAAAAGAATCCTTCAATGGTGTTTTTGCTGGAGAAGATGAAGAAAAATGAAGAAAACTCTAGATTTTACCTAATATATCATATTTTACAATTTAATTTTTACCTTATTTCCAATTTTGCCCCTTGTTCACACTTGATTGTTATTTTCCTGCACACTCATGTCGTTCAGCCCAACAATAGGTGTTTAATTACCTATTTAGTCCTCCTTTAATTATTACTAGAGATATTTAATCCCATTTCACAATTTTGCACTTAATTCAATTTAGCTCTTTTTACCCAATTAATTACCGAAACCTTAAAATTTCTTGACGAAACTTTAATACTAACTTACTAACACTCCATAAATATTTCTAAAAATATTTATGGCTCAGTTCATGAATTTGAGGTCTCGATACCTCGTTTTTATCTCATTTAATCTGCAAAATTCTTTTAATTCATAATTTCACTAATTCAAAATTATTTCTAAAACCACACTTAGCATTTACTTACTAATATCTAAACTCTCATGTCGGATTTAGTGATCTCAAATCACTATTTCGATATCACTGAAATTTTGGGCCGTTACATTTAGAATATTTAAAATACAAACATAGCATAGCATTATTTACATACGAACTTACCTCGACACCAAAAATGGCTAAGAGGGACCTAACCGTCAATTACTTATTTTTCCTCGTTCTAGGCCCGAATCTTGATTTCTTTGATCTATAACATCGCATTCAGCTTATTTATTAATCACACTATTCATTGTGATCCGAAAATCATACTATGGGAAAATTACATTTTTGCCCCTAAACTTTGTCATAATTGCACTTTTGCCCCTTGGCTCATAAAATGAAATTTATTCAATTTCTTTAACATACAAGTCTAGCCGAACCATTTTCATAACTATAGAAACTTAAAATTTCCATTAAAACACACTTTTACTACATATTTTATAACTTTTACAATTTAGTCCTTTTGGACGTTTTCACCAAAAATCATTAGTAAAAGTCGTTTCTCTAACCATAAACATGCATAATCTACCATTAAACATCAAAATACACAAATTTCTAACATGTTTCAAAACCTATACCTTCATCATATCTCAAATTAATGATAGAAATAGCTAAATCGTGATTCAAGGATTTTAAAAACGTGAAAATCATTAAAAATTGGGCTAGAACAGACTTACAATCGAGCTTGAAAGCTTGAAAAACTCTAGCCATGGCTTCCTCTTACAAATTTCAGCCCAGGAGGAAGACGGAAAAATTTTTGTTCTATTTTGTTTTTAATTCATTTTAATAACTAAATGACCAAAATACCCTTAATGAAAAACTTTGGAAATATGTCTAACCATGTCCATTTTTGTCCACCAACTTAACCAATGGTCTAATTACCATATAAGGACCTCTAATTTAAAATTTCATAACAATTGGACACCTCTAGCATGTAGAACTCAACTTTTTCACTTTTTTACGATTTAGTCCTTTTGACTAAATCGAGTGTCCAAACATCAAAATTTTCAAGTGAAATTTTTACGAAATCATTTTGTGAAATATTAGACCATAAAAATATAATAAATATAAATTTTTTTCCCATCGAATTTGTGGCCCCGAAACCACTGTTCCTACTAGGCCCAAAATCGGGCTGTTATATTTGTTGACAGTGATCATAATAATCATTAAGAAGACACAATGGTGACAATAAGATAAAATAGGATTGTATTTAGTGGACAGATTTAACTCAAAGGAATTAATGATATCATATGAGGGTAACACATACATGGCGAGGTCATTGGACAAAGCAATGGATAAATTACTTTCGTAAATAGTATAATTACAATGATGGTACTTATTATGAACTGACTCCATGATTAAGTAATTGAGAATTATCAGAAGACATAATTGCAATCAATAGAGCCTAATTATATAGCTCAACAAAAGCTCGATCGAATTGCATATGACATAATTGCAATCAATAGAGCCTAATTATATAGCTCAACAAAAGCTCGATCGAATTGCATATGAATGAGAAGAAAATTCTACGAAAATCGGGCTGTTACATTTGTTGACAGTGATCATAATAATCATTAAGAAGACACAATGGTGACAATAAGATAAAATAGGATTGTATTTAGTGGACAGATTTAACTCAAAGGAATTAATGATATCATATGAGGGTAACACACACATGACGAGGTCATTGGACAAAGCAATGGATAAATTACTTTCGTAAATAGTATAATTACAATGATGGTACTTATTATGAACTGACTCCATGATTAAGTAATTGCGAATTATCAGAAGACATAATTGCAATCAATAGAGCCTAATTATATAGCTCAACAAAACCTCGATCGAATTGCATATGACATAATTGCAATCAATAGAGCCTAATTATATAGCTCAACAAAAGCTCGATCGAATTGCATATGAATGAGAAGAAAATTCTACGATTTTGGGAATAATTTAATTTAGTCGATTTATTCGATGTGGAATTAAATTAGGTGGTCGTGAGAATTGTTCAACTAGAGAATTTGATTGAAAAATTTTCTTGAAAAATTAATTTAGAAATTTTAAGTGATTTTTTGAAAAAAATAATTTTGATCAAGTAAAATTAAATTAATCAAATCAATTAAAATTAATAGGAATATTTTTGGATGTTAATTTTCATGTCAAACAATTGGCCCAATGGGTAATTAAACTTGAAAATTGGACCTGGGATTGTAAATTGTGCCCGGTTGTCCAAAACCAAGAACAAGACCCCAAAACATGTCAAACCGGGCCCGATATGTAAAATCAGGCTGACGATCCAACTAGTGGCTAGACCGAACCGTTCGGGTCGTCATTTACCCAAACCGAACCGGCTCAAGGTGCCGTAAGGGTGTCACACTTGCATCACCGGACACGGCAGTGCCGATGGCTGCGACGATGGTGTCCCGGTGACTGCGGCAGTTGATCGTCGATGGTTGAGTAATGGAAGAGTTACACTCCTACTAGGACTCTACCAGAGAATTTAATTTTAGATTAATTATTCTAAAAATAATATTATTTTAATATTTTAATATTAAATTTAATTTAATGTTTATCTGCAAGATAAACATTCTATTATTTTAATAAGATTTATTATTAAATTAATATAATATTTATCTTGTAGACAAACATTAAATTAAATTTAATATTAAAATATTTAAGTTTAATCATAGTTGAACTCACTAAACTCTCCATATATAAAGAAAGCCTTGGTAATTTTTGTGAAAAATTTTCTAATTCGAAGCGAACCCATACTCGACAGACGTAAGCTTGAGGATAGTGGAGAAGACTACTCGGTCGAAGTGCTAATTCTAGACAAGTCGAAAAGGTAAAATTTTGATTAAGTGTTTATTATTTTAGATATCACAACCAAGATATTGTTTTGGAAAAATTTTAAAATTCTAGTTTTTCCCTAAATTTATTTTCAACTGTGTTTTTCAAACCCCTTTTTTCAACTACTAGAATTAAGTGACTCGAGTCCTTATTTAAATAAAATACAGCAGTAAAATAAAATAAAAGTAAAATCCATATAGAACTACACTTCTTTTATTTTATTTTAGAATAAGGTTTTTTAAACCTTATTAAACTTAATCTATTTTATATTGATTCGAATAAAGTGTTTCAATCATACTACACTCCTATTAGAATATTGCTTTACAAAGCCCATAAATAGACATAGTCTATTCCTTTTGTATTAATTCGAATTCGACATAGTGAATTTTCTTCTCCTCTGCTTGTGATTTTTCCCAAAAGGGTTTCCATGTAAAATCTGTGTGTTCTTTATTTTTATTTTTATTTTTATTTCTCTTTTTTTTGCTATATATTGTCATTACCGACATTCTATTTTTACAAATTAGTATCAGAGCTTCCGGGTTGTTCATCTCGATCACAATAATGGCATATTTGAAGTATGAAATTCTGCTGTTGGATCGCAACACCAGATTTGCGTTGTAGCAGATAAAGATACAGGCAGTTCTTACACAGATGGACTTAGAGAAAGTCCTACTAGGGGTAAATAAGATGCCTTCGACATTGACGGAGGAAGAGAAAAAGCGCAAGGATCGAAAGGCGTTAACACGGTTACATCTACATTTTTCTAACAAAGTTTCGCAGAATGTGATGAAGGAGAAGACCGTCACTGGATTATGGAAGAGGCTGGAACAAATATGTATGTCGAAAACTCTAACCAGCAAAATGTATATAAAACTGCGTCTTTATGCTCATCAATTGGAGGAAGGTGCGTCTGTGCACGAACACTTAACAGTGTTTAAAGAAATTCTCTCAAATTTAAAGGCCATGGAAGTTCAATATGATAAGGAAGATTTAGGGTTGATTCTACTTTGTTCGTTGCCCTCGTCTTATTCAGCTTTTAAAGACACGATTTTATATAGCCATGAGTCTCTCACAATTGATGAGGTTTATGATTCTTTAACCTCGTATGATAAGATGAAGCATCTTGTGGTTAAAATAGACTTTCAGGGACAGGGTTTCATTGTTTGTGGGAGATAAGATCAGAATGCTGATGATGATCGTGGAAGGACACAGGAACGGAATCCTCGCAGTAAATCTAAGGGTAGATCAAAGTCCTCAAACAGAGGTAAAACTTGTAACTTCTGCAAAAAGAATGGGTACATTAAATCTGAGTGCTATAAGCTACAGAACAAGATCAAAAAGGAGGCTACGAATCAAAAGGGAAGACAACTAGAAAATTCCGGTGAAGCTGATGTTATAGAAGAGTACAGCGATGGTGAACTTCTAGTCGCTTTTATCAACAATTCTAAAGTGAGTAAGGAGTGGATCCTTGATTCGGGTTGCACCTTCCACATGAGTCCCAATTGGGATTGGTTTACAACTTACGAAACAGTGTCTGAAGGTGTTATTTTGATGGGAAATAATACTTAAATTTTAATTTTAATTTTAATTTTGATTCTTTATTATGCTTAAATTTGAAATTTTAATTTTTATATTTTAATTTTTAATAAAATTTAGTATCCATATTCTTATAATATTATTAATTAATCCAAATAAATAATATCATTAACTTTTCAATTAAAATATTACGTGGTGATATGTAATCTAAACGAACAAAGTTTTGGTGGTTGACACATGATATTCAATTTCTTTTGTGGTTGTCATTTTTTTTTGGACATTATGGCAATGGTTAAAGTTCAATTTTTGCCCCTATGCCATGTTGAACCTTGAATTTCATCTATACATTTTAATTTTTGTTAAAATTTGGTCTATTTATTTTTTTAATATCATTAGTTAATCTAAATAGTTAATATTGTTAATTCTTTCAATCAAAATGCTTATATCAATTTTTCTTATAAACATTGTTCTCACAAAAAATTATATTATCATTACGAGTTCGAATGAGTTCCTTTCTATCTATATCAATATTTTCAATGTTATTTTTATTGTTACATGATTACCAAGTGAATTTTTTTTTTCAATTTCAAAATGGCATACTAATGAAATTAATAGAAGAATTTTAATGGTGGTAACAATTGGACTTATATTTTTATATAAAAATACTAAATTCTTAAAAATAAAAATAAAGTATGTAAAGATTTAACATATATCTTAACTGTCAAATTATTTTAGTGACACTTTCAAATGTACGGAGGTTTAATATTTTGTTAAAGCATTTTCCAACTCATAGAAAAAAGCTTGGATTGGGCTTCCAATTCAGTCATTGAGTCTTAATTTGATTGGCATTAGTATTGTTGCCAGTGTAAGAGAACGTGGGTTTGAGTGCGCTGAAGTACGTTATCCTCCTATTTAAAGGTTAGGAGGAACTATAAGTAATTCTAAATATCGTATTAAAAAAATATATATAATAAGAATTTATAATGAAATTAATATTAAAAAATATATAACAATTCTAACTCTATGCCCTTGATCTCATTTTCCTATTAAAAAAATTCAACTCACCTAAAACTAAATCTACAACTCAATATAATTAATTACTTTTAAGAAAGGGCATATAACAAAACCTAGAATTTGGCTCCTAATATCTCCTATACTTTTTCCTATTAACTTCATCTAAATTCAAAATTTTGCTCTGATATTTGTAAACTCAAATTTGAGTACCAAACCCATAATATTTTTAGTACTATGAATGTCTTTAGTACTAATAAAAATTCAATTTCATCTAGCATGTATAAAACTGCATTCAAAATATATTTTGGAGACAAAATATAGAGGCAAAAGGCTAAATAAGGTATAAATGCCAAAAAAAAATTATTTGAATTTTTTGGCTTTTTTTTTTGAAAATTAAGAAAATAGATCAAATTTAGAGAAAGTGTGTGAAAGCATGTTTAGCTGGGCCCATTTACTAAGACTCTTGTAACTATGAGTTTTAACAAACACGTTGAGGATATGGGAATACGAAACATGACACATTTACTTCACTAGAGCAAGTGAAAGATTGTTGGGAAACATGCCCATTTTGTAGTAAACATGTAATTGTTTTCTATTTATTTAAACGATGAATAAATAAATAAAGTTAATTTCACATTTCACTATTATGTCTTTTATATTTTGTATGCATAGCAAAATTGTGACAAGCTAATATTAGCTCATTGATTGTCTAAGTTCAAACGAAAGATAAGTGGCATTGTAAGAATGTTTACATTGCAAGAAAGACAACTTATTTCAATAGATAATCTAAATGAGTCTGTAATCCCATAAAAAAATCAAAGTGTGCATTTGATTCAAATACTGAAAAGTATTATTATGCCGTCTACAATTCCAATTGGAGAGATGGCTAGTCTTGGCTATCGGAGCAGTTGACTCCACGGGTAGAGACTTAGATGTGTTCATTGGTGGAGTGATACATTGGACTAGACGCAAGATGAATTAATTTTGAATCTGTCTGTGAATTAATTCATTTGCGACATTCATGGTGTGATTTACCTAAATCCTATGTTAGTCACTGACCATACGTATGTAACTCATGTGCTTTGATATAAGTGGAGGCTTATGCTCTAAAGATGATTGAGCCCATAGCTAGTATGTTGGGTACATGAATTATGTATGGCATGACTTTACTAGCAACAATGGAATTCATAGCTCAATTAAAAAGTTAATGATATCCTCTTATTGGCACTGTATGGATTAATAAATATGAAATGTGGTCACAGGTTGCTTGTTATCGAATGAGCAATTTATCACAGTTATTTGTTGACAGTGATCATAATCATCATTAAGAAGGCACAATGGTGACAATGAGATAAAATAAGATTGTATTTAGTGGACAGATTTAACTCAAAGGAATCAATGATATCATATGAAGGTAACACACACATGACGAGGTCATTGGAGCCTAATTATATATGTCAGATTGGTCCATCCGCTAGCTCAACAAAAACTCGATCGGATTGCATTTGAATCAGAAGAAAATTCTATGACTTTGAGAATAATTTAATTTAGTCGATCTATTCGATGTGGAATTAAATTAGGTGGTCGTGAGAATTGTTCAACTAAAGAATTTGATTAAAAAAAATTCTTGAAAAAATAATCTGGAAATTTTAAGTGATTTTTGGAAAAAATAATTTTGATTAAGTAAAATTAAATTAATTAAATTAATTAAAATTAATAAGATATTTTTGGATGTTAATTTTCAAATCAGACAATTGGCCCAATGGGAAATTAAACTTGAAAATTGGACCTAAGATCGTAAATTGTGCTTGATTGTCCAAAACCAAGACCAAGACCTAAAAACTGCTCGAACCGAGCCCGGTATGTAAAATCAGGCTGACAATCCAACTGGTGGCTAGACTGAACCGTTCGGGTCGTCATTGACCTAAACTGAACCAGCTCGGGGTGCCGTAAGGGTGTCACATTTGCATCATCAGACATGGCAGTACCGATGGCTACGATGACAGTGTCCCGATGATTGGCGGCAGTTGGTCGTCGATAGTTAAGTAGTGGAAGAGTTACACTCCTACTAGAACACTACCAGAGAATTTGATTTTAGATTAATTATTCAAAAAATAGTATTGTTTTAATGTTTTAATATTAAATTTAATTTAATGTTTATCTTATAGATAAACATTCTATTATTTTAATAAGATTTATTATTAAATTAATATAATATTTATCTTGATAAATATTAAATTAAATTTAATATTAAAGCGATTAAATTTAATCATAGTTGAACTCTCTAAACTCTCAATATATAAAGAAAGCCTTATTGCAAAAAAAATTCTAGAGATATTTTTTTAATTTACAACTTGACCCAAAAGTTTAGAGAAATTATAAAATTACCTCACTGGTAATTTTTTATTTTTGTGAAAAATTTTCTAATTCGAAGCGAACCCATACTCGACAGACGTGAGCTTGAAGATAGTGGAGAAGAGTACTCGGTCGAAGTGCTAATCCTAGATGAATCAAAAAGGTACAATTTTGATTAAATGTTTATTGTTTTAGATATCACAACCAAGATATTGTTTTGAAAAATTTTTAAAACTCTGGTTTTTTCCTAAATTTATTTTCCGCTGCGTTTTTCAAACCTGTTTTTCCAACAAATTTATCTAGCATTAGAATGTCCTCAATTAACCTCAGGATGAATGCTTGGGCGTATTGTTCTTTGATAATAATGTCCTCGATTAACCTCAGGATGAATGCTTGGGCGTATTGTTCTTTGATAATATTAGGCGTGTTCGGAGGAAGATATTTGAAATTGGTTTCTAACCACTTCATATTTATCTAGCCAACGTAAAACTTATTCGACACCTTCCCCAAAAATGCCTCCCAAAGGTCCTATATGTTAGGAACGACCGCTGACCCCATGACGATTGGCCCATCCACCGGTAAACCAAGTTATAAAGCTATGTCATCGAGTGTGATTGTACACTTGCTGCATCGAAGATGGAAACTGTGTCTCAAGCCTTCATCTTTCCACCAACACGCTGATGACTGTGGATTGTGTTTGTAGCCCTCGAACATACAAGACGCATGCAAGAATTCTATGTCTTGCAAGAAACCACGAATTTTGATATTCAGGCTATTTGACAAGTTATGAATGAACTCCAAAGCACAATCATCCGCCTATTTATATCGACAAAAAAAATTAATTTAAAATAACGAAATTTTAAATTTCGTCTTATCATTATTGCTTAAGCGGCAGAAATGTGTTTGTTATCGAAACGAATCAGAGAGGTTGTCATTCATGAAATTTTAATCGAAATGAATAATATACGAAATAATTAAATAAAATTATAATATTTTTAAACAAACGTATCAAAAAATTTAGAATAAAATTTGATAGAATTGAGAAAATTAGATTTGAGTGAAAAGAATGAAAAATGGCCTAAGATTTATAATAAAAAAAAAATCGTTGGGATGCTTTAAAAATTTTATCATTGCCAACATTCAATAAAATGACCCTCAGTGAAAAGTGCGTTTAATTAGGCACGTTTTCGCAGCGTTCAATTAGGCACGTTTTCACACACTTCCTCTAAAATTGATTTATTTTCTTAATTTTCAAAAATAAAACCATCAAAAAGACTAAATAAAAAAAATTGGCATAATTGCCAAATTTAGCCGAGGCAAAGATCACCATCCCATGTGAAAAAAAAATAAAGAGGAGGGATTTGATAGAAAAAGGGCCAAGCTTGAAGCTTTCTTCCCCTCCCCCCCCCCCCAAAAAAATGGCTTTTGCACGTGGGTTTCTTAACAAGTCACTTTCTTCACAATTCATAGCTCACAAAGAATAACTGACTACGCACGCCCTCACAATGGGTCCACTTTCTTAAATTTTCCATTTCTCACTTCATTTATTTACTTTTCTATTGGCAAAAATTAAAGCCCCAAGTCTCAAGTATTTAGGCTGAATCCTACAAGTACGCATTATACTTTGTACATTAATTTTTATTTATTTATATCGTATTTTTAATTTACATAAGGAAGGATTATATCCTACACCATCTCTATTTTTTTCAATAAGAGAATGACCAATCATATTTTTTCTCCTAATATTTAATATTTTTAGTTAAATTTGAATTTTTTAAAGAAAAAAAATTTGATTTATTATTTTTTTATTAGAAAAGAATAAAAATAACGTAAAATTATAATTTTAATAATTTCATCTTAAATTTTAAGATTTTAATTCGAATTTAAATTTATTCAAAATAAAAATATTAGTATGACAAAATTATTGAAAAAAATATACAAATGACATGGCGTCAATCCTATACCTTAAACCAATTGCAATTTTTTTTATTCGGCTTATATTTATTTAAGCTATGTCTATACATGCCAAAGAAATAACAAAGAAAAAAGGAGAAAATAATAGAAAATTTTCTATGCTTATAATATATATAGGTTTCCAAAACCCTTTCCTTTTTTTTCTTTTTCATTTTCCGTCATTTTCTCCTTCACCAAACAAGTAACAAAAGATCTAGCCTTTCTTCTTGCATGAAAATGAAAATATCCCAAAAGGAGTTCAAAAAAAAAAAACTTGATTGATTATATAATGACTATGACTGATGTTGTTGAACAATTTGGTGCTGCATTTCATTATTAGACCCTTCATCACCATGATCATAAAACTCAATAAGCTTTTGCAAAAGAAAAGCTTGGGTCTTCAACACAATGATGTAGTCTGCAGTTTCTTGGAACAGCTGTTCTACTTTAACTATCCCATTACTTCCGTTTCTGACATTATTACCAGGAATTAAACTCTTCAAAGCTGCGAGCTTCTCGGAAATTACCTCCTTCGACTTAGAACAGGACTTGCTGCAAATCCTTCTTCTCTTACTGCTGCAGACAACTTGTTTCCTCGCCATTTTTCTTGCTCTACTTCTCATTGTTGATGATTTTCTTTCCGATTTCTTCATTGGGTTTTTGAAATGTTTTTGGATCCTCATTTTTTTTTCTTTTTTTGCTTGGTGGAGGAGGGAAGCTGTTTGTCTCGAGAGAAAGGAAGAAGAAAATGGTGAGAAAAAATTTTTTTTCTTGCGAGAGAATACAGAGAGCTTGTAAGTGGTAACGGGTTTTTGTAAAGGCAAGTTAAGCATTTGCCACCCGTTTTATGGTATTTTACGGATATGCCATTGTAGTATTCTTTTAAAATGGATTTAATTTGGGGTAAACTATCCCCATGTCACTAAACTATTAGTAAGTTTTTATTTTAGCCACTTAACTTCAAAAGGTTACAAAATAGTCACTGAACTATTCGAAAATTTTCATTGAAGTCACAGAGCTGTTAAAATAATTATTATATGGCATTCTCTATTTGCACTACATGCACTAATTAAAAACTCACATTCTTCTTCTATTCTACAATTTAGTTTTTTTTTATGAAACGACTTTAACATCACAAATTTATGAACTAAAATCTAAACAATTTTTTCTCCAATCTCTGATACTGGTCGTTAGATGAACTTGAATCTAAAGTATGTTCTTCTACGCAATGATAGGTATTGATTTACTATACTGGTCGTTGAATCGTCGTTTGGAGCTTGCTAGTTGAATTTTTTATAAAAAAAAGTTATAGCCCAATGACTTAAATAAAAACTTTCGAATAGTTCAATTCTATTTTTTAACTTTTTGAAATTAAGTGACCAAAACATAAACTTACTAATAGTTTAGGAACCTTGGGTGCAATTTATCCTTTAATTTTATAATTTGCTAAATGCATAATTAATTTTAATTTATTCATTTGAATTTTCAAAATTAAAAATATTTAATTTAAGATTTGTAATGATTGTTTTTATTAAAATTAATTTTTAATAATTGAGAGAGTAGGTTATTAGGAATTAAATTCAAACTATCATGCCACACAGCACAATACTTTTATAAGTAAGCCAAAAAAAATTATTAATATAATTCTTTATAAAATATTTAAACTATTCATAACTTTTCTTCAATTCTTAAATAAATAAATAAAATGTCAAATGACACCATGCGACATAAAAATAATATGATATAAAATATAATTAACTATACAATATATAATATGTTACCAAAAGAATATTATATATTATGAAAAACAATACAAATTCAGGAGTATATATATCATCATTTATATAAAATAAACCATTATATATCTCATTTATTTATTTTAATCTAATATCATTTTATATAAATTTATAAAAAAAACAAGTTAAATTTAAAATATATCTAAAAAGAAAATAGTATATGGTAGAACTCAATTCTAAAACATTAAAATCTTTAAAATTTCAATTTTATCATTTCAATCACAATTTTATTAATTTTTATTTTTATTTGTTTCATAAATTATTTAAAATATATACAGTAAAAGGTACGTGTTTGTGTAATGATTGGGTGATGAAAGGCCAAAGCACAACTTGCAAGCCCAACAAGTCAGGAACGGAGGCCAGGCCACTGCTCCTCTCTGCCACCACTCTTAAAGCCTGCCTATCTGTAACGCCACATGCACCAACGTTCTATCCTCTCTTTTTTTCTTTCCCAGAATACCCTTGTATCTTCAAATATTAAGCATTTTCATTAAATTTAATGTTATTTACGATTTTATAACTCAAATAATACTTGTCACTGAGATCTGAGATCAATGGTTCGGATACTATGTAAATATATAGATTCTCTTAATTATTTAGTTTATAACATGTATATTAGAAATAAATTTAGTAAACTTGTAAACGCACACTAATTGATAATTTAGGGTAGATTTAAATAGACGGTGCATTTATTCACGGTTAGTGTAAAAATAACATTGACGGTGAGATTGGATACTGTAACAATATTGTAGCGTGAAACAAAAAAATAAACTAAACGTATCGCATTGCACCTAATCGCCCATCCAAATCCACCCGTATAGTAGACAAGAATGGACCAATGTAGAAATGTGAAAAGAGGATAAACTTAGGTGATTATTGCTTATAAGGATAATGTCCAATCAAAATATCAAATATTGGAGTCCACAAGATAATTTCTAATATAATTTGTCCAAGTGAAGTCCCTTAACAATAAAGAAGAGAACTCGATGTTAAACTCAATCAATTTATAACACATTCTCACCGCTAAATAGAAAAGAAAAAGTAGAGGGCAAAAGAATGAAAACAAGGGGCGGGGGGGGGTAAGAGGTAGTTTGGATTATTAGGGTTTAATGGCATTGTTGGCTTCCCTAGAGGGTGCATGTGAAGGTGATATGGGCCAACAAAAGCTCCATTGGGTGAAAGAAAAGCACATGGAGGGGTAGGGCAAGGCACATGGCAGTGAAGAGGTTTTGGATTGTAGCTTCCAAAGAGGTGATTGCATGTGAAACAAAGGTGAGACAGTGAAGCAGCATGAATTGTACACCGTGTTCACCACATTCCCTGCATGGCCCAACCTCACTACATCTTCACTCCCTATTAATACCATTTACCATATACAACATGAAAAAGTAATATGAACCCAACACCATATATACAACTATCTCCACATTCTTTTTAATATACGGATACTATATGTATATACCATTTCTTTTTGTTCTTATCTCTTATTACCCATTTTCCCAAAATTTTCCATCTTTATTTTAATTTTGGAAAGATTAGCTTTGATTTTGTTTATTATTACAATTGAGTTTAAATGATCACATATTTACACTTGAGTTTTTCAGCTTTATTTGGGATTCTCCATGTATGTCATGTGTAACATAATGTGATGATATCATTCTTTTAATCATTTTTTATTATATAAATACAATTAATGATCTCTTCGTGAATTCGATTGAACAACACTCTCGATTGTTCAAACTATATTTAAATTTAAAATGTACATTTTTTATATTTAAATTTTAAATAAAAACATTTCGTTAATAAATAGTATTTCATATCATACAAGTTTTTAAGACTATTTTAATTATTTATTTATGTTAAATGAATTATTTCCTTACTTAAAAAACTATTTCTCCTCAAAGTTAGCAACATGTTTGGGTCCTAAAAATAATTTGTTGTTTTTTCAACAATCTTACCTTCCTTAAAGTAGACTCAATTTGCCTTAAATTATTCATTTCTTTTTGGATCAGTTCATCAATAAGTTGGACTGTAAACGAGAAAGAAAAAAAAAGTCTATGTTTTTGGGCGAATTTTTGGTGAACTAATATATATCTTAAAATGATTTCAATAAATATTATTTTTTAAAAATAGTTATTAAATTTTCGATTGAGTTTTAATTTGATTGGTTTGAGTATTGTTGTCAATATAAGAGAACGTGGGTTCAAGTGCACTGAAACAGCGTATTATCCTCCTATTTATGGATTGAGAAAGAGCTATAGGTAGTTCTAGACACAGTGTCAAAAATAACAAATATAATCAGAATCTACACTACATATGATCATTCGTAATTTTATAAAGGTAACACTAACTCACTTGTTATAACATTTCAAATATTTTCCAATTATCAATATTTCGTGTTTTTATTTATCATTAAATTATAAATTATAGGGTGTATTGTAAATACGAAAATCCTATAATTATTAAATAAAAAGAAATATAAGAGAATTTAAGTGTTTAAATCATGTGTTGGTTTTAATTTACTTTATTCCTTTTGTTTTTTGGTCGGCAAAGGATAGCAACAGCATGCATCAACATGGATACCTCAGCTTTTTTGGTTGGGCAAAATTCCCATGACCCACTTCTTTTGTCTCCCATGCCTACATTTCTTCCTCCTAACTTTTTGTTGTTTTCTTTCTTTTTCTTTTTTTTCTGATTTTCATTCAATTTTTTGGATTCGAAATTACATCATATAATTACATAACTTGAATAAAAGAACATACCAAAATTTTTATATTCCAAATTATTAATTTGTCGAAAAATGTTATAAAGCTAAATTAAATTAAAAACTGACTGTGACATGAAATATACCAACACAATATGAATAGAATTCCAAATATAATTCAAAGCTAAAAACAAGAGTGGACCTATATGTTTGGACCTAGATAAAAGGGAAAAAAGGCTAAAATATTGAGAAAGCCCTTGAGCTTTGCTATTTTATGTAAAAACAATACGTATGCCTCGTATTTTTTGGCTTTTCTTTTTTCAAGTAAACTCTGTTTTTAGTTTCTCACTTAAACTCTTATTAGTGTAAGTTATTTTAATATTAGTTTCCTACTTAAACTCTGATTAGTATAGGTTATTTTAATATTATTTGACATACAAATTTAGCCTATAAATAGGCCCTTTTTCACACTAGAAAAATAACCCATTACACATTTAGGTATTAGCTTTTACCAGCTTTTAGATATTTTTTGTTTACGTTTTGAAGGTTTTTATTTCGGGTTTTTTGGTTTAGTTTTATCTCCATATTTTGTACTCTTCGCTTTTGTCATTTTAGTGAAATTATCTCTCCCTGTGATTTTTTATCCTCTTCGGATGGGGTTTTCCACGTAAAATATTTGTGTTAGATCTTTTCAATTTCTTCGTTATTTTACTTGTTCGTTGTTTAACCAGGTTTATCCCCAACAAATTGGTATCAAAAGCTAATTCGATTTCCGCATTCAACCCGTTCAGAGATGGCAACAAAAAGGTTTGATATTGATAAGTTTAATGACATAAAAAATTTCAATATGTGGCAAGATGACAATCCTAATTTAGGGTGATCTTGAAAAGGTCCTTACAGAGAAGAAGCCTATAGATATGGATAAATCAGAATGGGATAGGTTAGATAAAAAGGCTCTATCCACGATTCAATTATGTCTAACAAATACTGTGTCGCATGAGGTTTTGATCGAGAAGATGGCATTCAGCTTATAGAAAAAGGTTAGAAACCCTTTTATGCGACAAAGTCTTTGGCTAATTTATTGGTGTTGAAACAACATCTATACACATTCCGCATGGACAAAAGTGAACACCTTAGAGGTCACATTAGTCAATTTATTACTCTTTTGAATAATTTACAAAATGTTAAAGTTCAAATTGACAATGAAGATCAAGCTATGCTATTATTGAGCTTTTTACCCCTTTTTTGCAAATCTTTCAAGGAATCCCTAATTTATGGCAATGATAATCTCTCGTTCGAGGATGTGAAGGGTCATCTGTTGAGCAAAGACAAACTCGAAAATGAATTTGGTTCGAATAGCAAGCTAGATAGGTAATCTTCAGATTTGGTAGCATCGAAGAATCGAGATAAGAGATGTTATTATAAGAAGTTAGGTCACGTTAAGGCATATTGTTACAAAATGTGAAATAGAAAAGTTGCTAAGAGCAACGAAGAAGATTTAACTGATGCTAATTTGGCCAATGACAAGGGTGATGATTTCTTGTTGGCGTCAAAAAATAAAAACTTTAAGCTTACATCCGAGTGGGTCCTGGATTCAGGGTGTTCTTTCCACATGTGTCCCAACATGGACTAGTGTTCTCTACATACAGTTCAGTTGAACGTGGAGTTGTACACATGAGGAATGGTTTACCCAGTAAGGTAACAAGAATTGGTACTGTTCAGATCAGGATGTACGACGAGCCCATTAGGACACTATCAGATGTCAGGCATGTGTCTGACTTAAAGAAAAATCACATTCCTTGGGAATTTTGGACTCGAAGGGTTGTAGAATTAACATTGAGTCAAGCGGTATTAATGTATCATATGGGGCTCTCGTTTTGATGAAAGGTAAAAAGATTGGCAGTCTTTATGTTCTGGAAGGATCAACGATTACTGGTGAAACAGGACATCCCTCTACTGTTAAGGACTTGAAGCCCACTCGTTTGAAATAGAGACAACTTGGTCATAAGAGGGAAAAATGTATAACCATTTCGTATAATAGTGGTTCTCTTTTGGATGTAAGTTTTGAAATAGTAGGGCATTGTGTTCGTGAAAATCAGACTCGGGTCCATTTTGATTTGGCAGTGCACAAGTCGAAGGCTAGAAGTCTTCCAGCTTCTAACCACAACTTCGACTCAGTTAATATCTTGCATATTTTGGGATAAGCTCGTGATGGGCTTTGGCAAAGAATGTGTTGTGGAAATACGATCAAAGTGGAGATTTGTGGAGTTATACCTCGTATTTTTTGGCTTTTCTTTTCCTAATTAAACTTTGTTTTTAGTTTTCCATTTAAACTCTGATTAGTGTAAGTTTTTTTAATAGTAATTTTACACTTAAACTCTAAGTTATTTTAATATTATTTGACCTACAAATATTGCCTATAAATAGGTTATTTTTCCACTCTAGAAAAATAAACCATTACACATTAAGGTACTAGCTTTTACAAGCTTTTAAAAAAAAAAATTGTTTATGTTTTGAGGGTTCTTATTTCAGGTTTCTGGGTTTAGTTTTATCTATATCTTTTGTACTCTTCGTTTTTGTCATTTTAGTAAAATTATCTTTCCCCGTGATTTTTTATCCTTTTCAGAAGGCTTTTTCCACGTTCGATCTTTTCAATTTCTTTGTTATTTTACTTGTTTGTTGTTTAATCAGGTTCATCCCCAACATAAACGATTGGCCATAAAATGTGTTTCATTCCTATGAATGGAGAGCGAACCTCTGACTACCTAAGTACTTAAGCTTTAATTTGTACCAAATAAACCTTTATTTTAATTTTAATCTAAATAAACTCTTAACCTTAGATTTATACCTAAATAATCTCTTTAACATAAATCAATATTTCATTTAAAATAAGGGAAAAATTAAGCACAAATCAAATGGTAGTGGTTTATTTAGGTACAATAAAAGTATAGGGGCTTATTTAACAAAATTAAGTTAGTTTTAAGGACTTTTCTAATAAGAAAGCAAAAAAAAGGATAATTAAGTTATGATGTAAGATTTAAAGCCAAAAAAATGGGTTGAATCTTACTCACAAGTGTTGGCTTGTAACACTCCTCACCCGTATTCAACGCCGGAATAGGATTACGGAGCATTATCGAACTTACAAAACAATTAAACATTCATTTTCTCAATTCAAGAATTTATCATTCAATTTCAATCAATATGTCCCTAAAACGAGCCTACTAGGCCCTAAACATACTTTGGGAGTAGTTCGGGACTAAACCGATAACTTATGAAACTTTGAAGAACTTAGAAAATTTTTCTCAAAATAGGAGATACACGTCCGTGTAGCCAGATTGTGTGTCTCAAATGACCATCAGACACGCTCGTGTCACAAGCCGTGTGGACATTCGAAATGGGAGCACATGGTCGTGTCCCGACCCATGTCCTACCCCGTGTCCAAACAAGTGAGCTTACTAACTTGGGTCACACGGCCAACACACACGCCCGTCTGCCCTAAAAATGGCCATACACACCCGTGTGTCAAACCGTGTGCTAGGTCGTGCCAAGCCTGTAGGATATACTGACTTATGCCACACGGCCAAGTCACAATACCGTATGTGAGGCCGTGTGGAGCATACTGACTTGATTTATAAAACCACAACAGAGGACACACGGCCGTATACTTAACCGTGTGTCACACACGGCTGAGACACACACCCGTGTCTCTGCCTGTGTGGACAAAAATAGGCTATTTACCAAGCCAATTTGCCACCCAAATAAGCATATACCTACACAACCAAAATGGCACCAAAACATAGCATAAATGAACATCTCATTTAGCCACAATCAACACTAATTAATACCATTTCCAATATTGACAACCAACATGCTTATAACCTCAAATCTTATTCAATCAAAATATACCAAAACATATATACAAATCAACTAACTAAACCTTTACCAAACATACATCATTTTTCACCAAATCACAAACATAATTCATATCTAAAGTCAACTATTTAACATATACTATATCAATAACCACAAGCTTTATAATATAAGCCATTCACACGTCTATCCATAAACTCAAGTATCGACCATATATGCACATAACCAAATCCACAAAATTAAGCCAATACTCATGGCCATATTTACAAACCAAAACATATGTCATTACAAGTCATTACATATAACCAAAATCACTATCAACCCATAATCAAAATGACTCAAAATACTCATACATGCCATATACTTTAAATACCAAAGTTTAAAGGTACCAAGTGATAGGTGGTAGTGTGAAACGATCTCTGACAATCCCTTGATCTGAGCTAGCTTTGATAACTCTATGAAACACGGGAAAAATAAACAAAGTAAGCTATAAAGCTCAGTAAGCTCATATGAAATAAACTTAATGCAATCACATATTTATAGTTCAATAATTTGAATACATCGACATGTAGTTTACATTAACTAACAAACCTTTCAAATACTCATTCACAAAACTATATACTTTCACCATCATTTCTTCGATTTAATTGCTAAAATAGTTTATACACATACCTATACCATCTCGTAAAAATCTCATACACTTTCTCATCTTTCATTTACCGTTAAACCATTCAAAATAGAAGTCAGATACTCAAAGGTTTCACACGATAAGTACCTATACCATGGTCCGAAGCCAAATCAAAGTAACTTATCTGAAATACTAATATCATGGCCGAAGCCAAATCAGTTGATATGCATGGCCCGAAGCTAAATCGGTTTATCTCGTACCAGAAGTGCTATATCATGGCCTGAATCCAACTCACTGTATTCCCCAATGACGTGTCACTAATATCTTAAACTATTCTAATGGTTCAACCGGGATTCCAACTATCGAATCATCGTCGAATCATTTCCAAACTCATTCGTAGTCACATAATCACAATTTATGCTATATCAAAGCATATATAATACAATTGAAATGAAATTATAACATACAAACATACCTCGGATGCTAAAACAATGAATCGAGTTAACTATTCTGTAACTTTATTCTTTCCCCGATCTAATTCTGTATTTCTCCTTTCTTAATTTAAATATATTCAAAATTAACTTATTTAATCATCTATTCATTCAATTTAGTCCAAAACACACTTTAATAAACTTTTGTCCCTAAACTTTCATATTTTTCACAATTTAGTCCTTATTTCATAATATCACAAATTAATGAAATTCAAAATAAACCCATGTTAGTCGAATTACCATTATGCCCCTATCAACCCATATTTTTCATTTATTTTACATTTTAACCAATAACTTTACACATTTGACAATTTTAATCCCTATTTGGCATTTTCACTAAAAATCACTTAACAAAACTTGTATATCTATCAAGAAGCATTCATAATCTATCAAGAAACTTAAAAATACACATGTATTCATCAATATCATCATTCAAAATCTTTAACAGTTTTGCAAAATAGTCTCTGGGCTAGCTACTACTAGCTGCAACGATCACAAAAACATAGAAATCATTAAAATCGAGCAAAAACGAACTTATGATTAGATCATGAAGTGGCCGAATATTTCAAGCCCTAAAATGGCTTTCTTCCTCCTTAAAATTTGGAAATAAGAAGATGAATGGCTTAAAATTATGTTTTATTTTAATTAAATTAACCTTTATTTATAAATTTACATTTTTAACCTTAATTAATAATCATCAAAACACCTTAATAAATGTTCATATATGTCCACTCATGCTATTAATGGTCTAATTACAGTATAAGGACCTTTACTTTAAGGTTCTATAGCTATTATATACTTTTAGCTAATAGGAATCCACTTTTACACTTTACGCGATATAGTCCTTTTTATCCAATTAACCATTCAAACGATAAAATTTCTTATCAAATTTTCACACAATCACTCAATCATGTTGTAAACATTAAAATAATAATAAAATAAATATTTTGGTCTCAAATTTTTGGTCCCAAAACCACTGTTTCGATTTGACTAAAAACGAGCTGTTACATGACTACGAGTAAGGCATATTGCATTTTTAAAGAGAACTCATATTTGAATTTTTTTTAACATAGAAACAGATGAATATCATTGATCAAGGAAGGTTATAGTTGCATGTCTTATAATTGCCACATCTCTATTGGCTATCACAAACAATGCCTACCCATCATCAAAGAAAATGGAAAATGCAAAGCCAAAACAAGAAAAAAAAAACAGAAACAAAAACCAAACTAGGAAACCCAAACACAACCAAAATTAATCAAAATAAATAACACAACCTAAAAAGAAGCAGCCCCAGTGCTCATATCTTCTTGTATAACTCATTCATTAGTCAAAGACTTATCTAGAATCTCTCTTACTCTTTCCATTAAAATAACAAATTATTGTGTAAATATAAGAGATCCTTGTAGATCTGAGTTCATAGGAGTTCCAAAATCCCATTTACTCTAATCTCAGGTAATCTTCTTTTTTCAAACCCTTCCCAACAATCCTCTTCGGTCACAATCGGTTTCATCTTCCACCTTCACCAATGCCTCTTCTATCCAGTACTTAGGAGACAAAAAGTGCCTTCCTTCATCCTCCAGAGCATACAAATGTAACATTTCATAAGTGATAAAAGCATTATATGTGATTTTTTTTCATGGAACAAAAGTAGCTTATGCTTCATTAATACACCATTTTAGCACATTCATGAATCTATTGACCACAACCTTTGATATTATCTTATAAATCACATTAAATAAACTAATCAGTCGAAACTATGACATATTATTCAACTCATTTACTTTTGGGATGAGTACTATATTGGTTTGATTAATCACCTTCATATCATTTATATTAGGTTACATCCCCTCCAACAATATGCCAATATTTTTGATAAAATAGTGCAGGAAATCCATCCATACCTAAAGCTTTTAATGGTGTCATGCTTTTCATCGCCTCCATTATCTCCTCAGCCCAAAACTCTGCTTTAACTTCATTGTTCATATTTTCCATTGTACAAGTCTGAACTCTAAATAAGACATGTTCACAATTTGTTACCTGTGACGCAAAAAATAGCTCCTTAAATAATCAGTTACTACCATGGCCATCTTCTTTCCCCCTTCTACCCATTCTCCATTCTTGCCTCTTAGTTTCTTTATAATATTTCTCTTTTTCCACTGATTTGCTAAATTATGAAAATAGGACGTGTTTCTATCACTGAAACGAAGCCAGTTCACTCTCGCTCATTGCTCTCAAAATAGTTCTTTATCTGTTTTCTCAAGTTAAGAGCCAATTTAACTTCTACCAACTTTGCTAGGATATCTTCATCTGGCTCCACCAAATTCAATTCATTCATGCTCGAGTTCAAGATGTACAAAGCTTCTCTTTTGTTTACATAGTTCTATCTTATCCAACTTGCCAGTTTAGTTCCTAACTCTCATAATTTTGTGGGGATTTCATTCCTGTTCGACTCCCAGAATCTTCTTATCTATTGTTTACAACATTCCTTAAGAATCCAATTGGCATTGAATCTAAATTGCAGACTGCTTTAAAATGAACTACCTCTAATATTATCTTACAATTCAATCAGAACCGAATAATGATAAGAAAAAGTGTGAGATAAATGCTTTATAGAATATCCCGAAAAAAGTTCTAACCAAGCCAAATTGGAAACTCCCCGATCAAACCTTTCTCTGACATTATTTCTCGATAATTACCCTCTATCCCATGTAAACCATTGTCCCGAGAATCGCAAATCACTAAGATCACATTCATCTAGTGTTTCTCGAAATTTTGTCATGTTTTTTTCATTTCACAATCGACCCCCTTTTTTCTCAAAAGAAAACATTATTTCATTAAAATCCCCTACCACCAATTAAGGTAAGCCTTGATCTCTCCCTAAATGCCTTAATAGATTCCATGACTCTCCTCGTCGTTGTTCCTTTAGAGAACCATAAAACACCATGAACCTCCAATAAGTCATGTCGTTCTCCTCATGTACCTCCATATCAATAAGATTAGAGAAAAAAATTCCTTAGATAAATTGAACAATCACTCTTCCATCCCAACTATAAACCCCCTCTCGATCCATATGCTCCTACATGGATACCATTTACAAACCCGCACTTCATTTGAATTCGTTTCATTCTATTTGAACTTACTTTTGTCCTTGTGAGAAACAAAATTTGGGGCTACATATGTTTCAATTTATACTTAAGATGATTAATAGACAGTGGTTGTCCCAAACCATAGACATTCTAACTTAAAATTTTTATTGCATCTGACTAGCTTGCTTTCTAGCAGCTGCTGATATCTCATTATCACCTTCTAAATTCGGTGAATCATAGATTACAGAAACAGTTGGTTGTACTTCCTACGTGCGTTGCCTCTCATTCCCATCTATCATTTCAATTAGGTCGTCTTCCAAGTTAGAGCCTACTTTCATCTGTCTAGTAATTTCCTGCCTATTAATTAGTCATTCCCTTCCCCTTCTATTCAAATAAGGATTAGAAGTTTAAATGACTCCAAAACTCCTTCCGTCAACACGCACATCCAGATCCATTCCTATTAGACTTCCACATGTCTAACTAACGTCCAAGTTATCATCCCGGAGCCATTTACTATTCACCGGTGGCGCCCTTCTTGGTGATGCTCTCAATGAGATATCCCATCTGAATTCCACTTCCTGAGAACCGAGTATCACCTTTATTGGACAAAAACCCTCATCGTGGCATAATTTCTCATACAGAAAGCAGAACAACGTTAAACTTTCATAGTGGAAATAAACATATCCTTCCCAATTTTGGTTTAATAATAGTTTTTTCTTATGTTTCAATGGCACTAGAACATCCAATTTAACCCTGATTCGCATATACCTTCTTATTCCCCTTGTCACAAAAGTTGTATCATATTGGATGAACTAGCCAATAAAATTTTCAAACTGACGTGCTAAACCCTTCGAAATCACCCCCATCGGAAGATTATAAATTTGCACCCAGAACTCTGAGAAAAAAAGTGGGACTTGTAGCAAATATTCTCCTAGTTCTAATCGATGAAATATAGTAAGATGTCTATTAAACGACCATGGCATACCATCTATCAGCCTCTTTAGATCTATTTCATAGTAGAATTGAAACAAACTTCTTTTCTCCCTGATATCTATTATAAAGACCCCTCCCAACGGATGTCATAGATCAGCCAAAGTATTCCTCATAGACGGAAAATGTACCACACTATTTGTTAGTACTCGCCCCACCAAACAGAACCTATAATCTTCCTCTACCACTTTTGTATGCCTTTGAAATTGTAGCGGCACCTTTTCTTCATAAACGATATTAAGATTCATCAACTCCTCCATTATCATAAAACTCTATTAACGCACCCCAAATTTCACCCTAATCGAAAAAAAAACCTAGGAAAAAGAAAACAGACGTGCTATTTTAACAGACAGGAACAGGCATGCTATACTAGCAGACCCTTAGCAATCTTTATGTATCATCTTATTTTGTAGATAATATACTCATATTTGAATCATAGAAATGATATTATTGAAAGGAGCAACTATAATTTGTTTTTTTTTTAAATATCATGTACCATAATATGTACATGGAAAAGTGACAGAGAAAAATTAGAATGAATCTTGAGTAAACATCTTGTAATCCAAACTTAAATCAAATAAAATCTTTTGAATTAAATAGTAATCAAGATTAATTCAAATTAAAAAAATATTTATCTTAAATTCATATCATTTCAAATTAAGTGATAACTCAAGCTTTAAATTAATTTAGTTAAAGTCAGACCCAACTCATACTTAAGAAGTCCTGAGCTTTTGTTGGGAATGACTTGAAAGGCCGAAGGTTAGGTTGGCTAAAGCTTTGAAACTAATGCATTGCAATGGTCCAATGTTAGCCCGTATAATTCAGCCCCTTTAATAAAAATGCTACAATTTAAGCACATTCCATAAATTCTATGAATTTCTTTCTATTTATTTTTTTATTATGTTTACTTTTAAAAATTAATCTCTGGTTAGTAACGTAGAATTTATTGCAGTAAAACAATTTAGTTCTACTTGATACTACAATGTATCCATTTTTTAATATTTTTTTACTACACTCGCTCTATTCATGTAGTGTAATATTTTCACTAATAACATAACAAATAATTTTTTCAATTTATTTTATTCCATTTGTATTAATTTTTTAATGAAAAAATACTGTGTTCTATATTTCTTTAATGAAAAAAAATTTGATTTTAATTAAATTAAGAGCGAACATAAATACAATTGAGATTTACTTTTTGAATTTAATCAATCTAGTTTATATTGTCTACAAAACATTTGATATTAAGTATTCAGAATCTTAAATACTCGAGTCACAAAGAGATGGAAAGCCTTTAGAAATTTCTCTAATGTAATAATTAGTGTAATAATATGATATTTTGTATAACCACACAAAACCTTAATCTTGTGTAATTGCATGTAAGTTGTAAGAAAACAAGTGTTAGACTAAACATTTTAATAACATGTGAATGAAACAGGATAATTTTGGGCAACATTATCTCAAAATTTGCAATTATGTTTATTAAATTTCTTGTTTTATATAAAACAAACATGCACGCTTAGGGCATGCACCAATCAAAACCCTAAACTATAAACTACCTTAAAAACCAAAAAAAAAAAAAAAGATGTCCTAGAAGTTCTTTTTCCCATCAAATACTTGATTAAACTGCCAATTAGCTGGCACAACGTTATCGAACACAATCATTTTCCCTTCACTAGTAGTCACCTGAAACGATAAGCCTTGCCCCACTAACTTTGTTCCCGTCTGCCAATTCACACCCCAATTGCGGCTCATCTGCAACCACGACCCGGTACTCGACCCTTTGATTTTAACATCCTTAACATCACCAACTCCTCCTACGTTGTACAACAACACCAATGTCAAGTAAGGGTTTCCCTTAATTTGGAATTGAACCCCACCTTTCTTGTAGCACAAGACACGACGGTAATTGACCGGGATGATCCCGGCTTTGTAATACGCTAGCTTAGTGAACATCGGCTTTGATAGATCAAAGTGTTTTAATGGTGGGTTGCACCAGTTCCCATCCGGTTTCGAGTAATTGGGAGGACAAAAATTGGTTGCGGTCACTATGATAGAGCCGGCTTTCGGATAACACCATTGAGGGTCATTGAAACACTTGATCTCGAAACAAGCCCCGCAGGTGAGACCATTATTGAACAATGCTGTGCTTAGTGCTGTCGTCTGGAGTCCATACCCTTGCTTGAATAGATCACCATATCCGCAAGCTCCCTCTGCAATAATCAAACACGGTCTCAAGATTTAAATCTCGACATACGCAATGCAAAGCATAAAATGTTGCAATAACCAAAACACAATATATATACTTACGCATGGTGCCACCACCACTCATATCACCATAAAATGTTGCATGGGCATCATACCAGTTTGAGTCAATCATTTGATTACCCATAAGCATATGCCTATTGGCCGCCATGGATGAAATCAAATGAACTGTAACCATGAGAAATGAAAAGAAAAGCTTCAGGGTAGCCATTGCTGCAAAAAGATTTTTATTATTTTGATGAAAAACTGGGGCCAAGAACTGACAGATAAATATAGGTCAAAAGGAATTATAGAAGGAAAGGAAATTTATAAATTATGAGACTTTAATTTAACCCGTTTAAGCTAAAACGATGGTTTTGGTAATTACAGCAAAACTAATGTAAAGGAATTAAGAAATTATGGAAAATAATCTAATGTTTTTTATGAATTTGGAAACAACCAGCCCAGTTTTTTCTTCTACTATGTTTCCGTTACGTTATTCGCTAATTACCTGAGAAAGGGATTAACTCAATATCACCCCCCAAAAAAATCTATTAATTATTTAATTAAGGATTTCGTTACTAACTGATATGATTTTGTAACACTTTTTTTTAGAGTTTAATTCATTACCTATTTATTTAATTTTTTTTTGTTTCTTTTAGTCTTTAAATTTGCATTGCTTATTAAATCGTCTAAAAATGAATAGAAAAATTAACGTTTATTAGCTTTGTTGATGTGGCATGTATTTTGAGGTGATTTGACAAATAATACTAATTTAAGAGCTATAAAATACAAAAATAAATAAATATAGAAGGCTAAAATGACTTTTTTATAAAATTGGAGGGCCAAAAAAATTATTATGCCAAAAAAACCAAATCCATTATGAACTACAAGTACAACTACAAATACAAATTCAATCAAGTATAATATAAAATCAAATTAGTAAAAAATATAATAGAATAAAAATCAGACAAAATCCACTCCTAATATACGTATATGATAGAGTGGAGACTTACATATTACAATTACGCATGCTACCAAAACTTGGATACTAAAAAATTCAAAAACTCCACCGTAATCAGCATACCTCGCCTCAGTTGCATAACACCTGTTGAGATTAATTAAATTACTATTTATAACAATATTTTATATAAAATATAAATAGCTAATAAAATATAAATATCTAACAAAGTCTGGTTAATTACTATAGGTGTGTTACCTTTTTAAATTCATTTTATCAAATTTATTTATATAGAAATTTTATTAAATTTACTTACTCATTTTTATTATTTTCCATATAATTTTTATATATAATTGTATTTCTATGCAACCATAAGGTGTGGTGTGGTAATTATTCATCTTATTTCTTAACAATGTAGTCAAGGGTTCAATCTTTTGTTATAAGAATAGAACACATTTTATGACTAGTCGTTTACAAAAGCTTCGGAAACTTCAAAATCAAAATTTTTGCATTTATTTTTCTTTAAAATTTTTATTTTAAATTATGTCACATAAGATTTAACATATCAAATTAACGATTTTTGTAACAAAAGGACATTGTTGATATAACATTGGCCCAACTTGATCCCAGCCGATTATCAGGTCTATCTAAAAGTAAACTTAGGACAAAAAAGGTCCATTTAAAAATAAGCTAAGGTCTAGTTTTGATATTCAAAGTCTACGTTGAATTTGACCCGTTTTTCAAATTTATAAAATGTTGAATATAAAAATTAAATAGATTATTATAATTTATACATTATTTTTAATTTTTGTTTTGTTTCGTTTAATTAAGATAAATCTAGTGATATCGATACAATGTATATTATAATGAATTCGTTTAAAATTTGTATTACATCCAGCTAGCCTGTTTTCTAGCAACAGCCAATATCTCATTATTACCTCCCAAATCCGGTGAATCATTAATTACAAAAATAGTTGGTTGTACTTTTAGCGTGTGTTGCCTCTTCTTCCCATCTATCATTTCAATTAGGTAGTCTTCTGAGTTAAAGCCCACTTCCATCTGTCCAGTAAGTTCCTGCTCATTAATTAGCCACTCCCTTCCCCCGTCAATTCAAATAAAGATAAGAAGTTTAGATGACTCCAAAACTCCTCTCGTCAGCACGCCCATCCAGATCTATTCCCATTGGACTTCCACCTGCATGACTAACGTCCAAGTTGTCATCCAGAAGCCATATGCTATTCACTGGTGGCACCCTTCCTGAGAACCAGTTATCACCCTTATTGGACAAAAACCCTCATCGTGGCCTAATTTCCTATATAGAAAGCAGAATAATGTTAATCTTTCATAGTGGAAATAAACGTACCCTTCCCGGTTTTGGTCTAATGATAGTTTTTTTCTTTCGTTTCAATGGAACTCGAACATCCAATTTAACCATGATTTGCATATACCTCCTTATTCCCCTTGTCACAAAAGTTGTATCATATTGGATGAAGTGGCAAATAAAATTTCCAAACTGACGTGCTAAGCCCCCCGAAATCATCCCTATCGGAAGATTATGAATTTGCACCCAGAACTCTGAGAAAAAAAGTAAAACTTGTAGCAAATCTTCTCCTGGTTCCAATCGATGAAACACAATAATATGCCTATTAAATGACCATGGCATACCATCTATTAGCCTCTTTAAATCTATTTTATAGTAGAACCGATTTTCATAGTAGAATCGAAACAGCCTTCTTTTCTCCCTGATATTTCTTATAAAGACCCCTCCCAGCGGATGTCATAGATCAACCAAAGTATGGACACTATAGGAAAACAGACTTTTAGAGGCCTTTTTTTTAGCCTTTAGGGTTTAGGGTTTAGGGTATAGAAAATGTCGTAAAAGTTTGCGATATTTATTTAAAAAAATGCCGCTAAAAGTCATGGCCTTTAGCGGCGTTTGTGAGAGAAGCGCTGCTAAAAGTCATGTCCTTTAGCGGCTTTTGCGGGAGAAACGCCGCTAATAGTCATGGCCTTTAGCGGCGTTTGTGAGAGAAGCGCCGCTACTAGGCATGGCCTTTAGCGGCGTTTGTGGGAGAGGTGCCGCTAATAGTCATGGATTTTAGCGGCGTTTGTGGGAGAGGCGCCGCTAAAAGTCATGGCTTTTAGCGGCGTTTGTGGGAGAGGCGCCGCTAATAGTCATGGCTTTTAGCAGCGCTTTTTTTACAAACGCCGTAATTTTGGCAGAATTGCAAATGTATATTTTTCACCAATATCCCACCCTTCCTACATTAAATCCAACCAATAACAGCAAATATAGCATGAAATCCAACCAAAAACAGCAAATGTAGCATAAAAATTAAAACCAAAAAGATTAAATCTAAATGATACATCAAATTCAACGAAAGATATATGATGTAAGTTAATAAATGAAGTATAACTTAAAATATTCTTACAATAATGTTAAATGTGAAAATGTTAAAAATATTCTTATAACGAGAAAACCAATGTCTAAGATGGCGACTTTTGCGACTGCTGAAACATCTCCATCGTTTGCTTAAGTTGTAGCTGGAGCTTATCGTACTTTCTGCTTTGCTCTGCCTCCCTCGCTGCTGCCTCTGCCTCTCTCGCTGCTAATGCTGCCTCCCTCGCTGCTGCATCCGCTCTAAACTATTGCTGAAGTTCTTCATATTTTCTTTAAACCTCAGAAATTTTCTCAACTGTGCTCGCTTGCATCTGAGCTATCTTGTCTCTTAACTTCTGAACTTCAGCTTAAGCTTGACTCCCGAAAGGCATGTATTATTGGGAGCCGGAGCCAAAATATTGGGTCGGGGTAACACCAGATCCTTGAAATCGAACCCGACCATACATTTCAGGACCCAAAACTTCAGTAATAATTCTGTTATCAATGTTTTCAAGATTAACAGAACTATCATTCGAAACAATCGCTTCATACTCCGCCTTCTTCTCCTTTAGTTTCTCCTAATAAATCAATCAAAGAGTTAGAAACGAAATATATAATAAAAAGGAATGCAACATAACTTAACACTGTTTAAAACTACTAATGACAAATTAAACCATTATAATTAAACATTATAAATATTTATAATAAATCAGATTTTATTAAGTAAATATACCATAATTTCTCCAGCTTCGGATGTCATAGGAGATCCATCTTTCTTTCTATGCGTAATCTCAAAAAGCTGAAGGCATCCAACTTTTTGACCAGACGAGACTTTCTACAATATAGTAGTAAAAATATTTTAATAGTAGAAAGTCATTAATATTTAGGGTTTAGGAAATTCATAATACCTCAGCCTCACCTACAGAAGCAAAACTTCTCGACCCTGCTGTGTGCGTGAATTTTTATTTTTGCCTGCTGCTTGTTCCAACTTGCTCACGGTCCTACATAATGAAATTATTATTATGTCTATAGTAAACACTATATACCGAAAAATTTATAAGAGTTTGGAAGTACGTAATACCTCTCCTTTCTTTGAATTCCAGAATCTAACCGTATCTTCCCATTGGTACCTCAACATTCCCTGCGGGACATTTCGTAATTTTTCTTCGAGGGTTATGTCTTTCTTAAAATATTCTTTTTTCAAATTACTTTTATGGTCTCTCTATTTTTTACCCAATGCCTTCTTGATATAGTCATCCTAGACCTCTAAAGCAAATCTCTCCTAAAAAAACACAAGTTTAGAATGTAAATATAAATGAAACTTAAACCAAAGTATTATAAATTACATTCACGTTTTGTTACCTTAATACTATCGAGAGCTTGATTTTTGTTGCTATCAGGCATGTGATGCCATGATTCGTAGTTGATGGGCAACATATTGGCATTTCGTGCTACAATGCCAAAATAGCCTGCTAAAAGTCGAGCTTCAGATCCAACAGGCTTACCATGACTGTTTCTACTTACTTTGACACGCTCTACAGAATTTAAGTCGTATAAATCTTTAAGTAGCGTACATCCTCGACCTCTGCGCATGCCACCGGTTTTAACTGAAAATAATATATTATTATATTAAAATTGAAAAATAAATCAATAATAAAAGTCAACACACATGTAAAATAAACTTAACATTACTTTGAAATTCTGCGAACTCCTCAAGTGTCTCTGGCACATTCGAAGATCCAACCACTGTCTGCTTTTCATTATTTGCTTCTTCTGAATTTGGAGTATTCTGGACAATACTTAAATCTCGTAATCTTCTTCTACGCATTTTTCCTGTAATACACATAAAATAGTTGAAATTTTAGTAACTAATTAAAATAATAATAGTACATATAAAATGTTGAAATGTTTTACAAGACTAAGATTTAAAGTATAATATTACATATAATTAAAAAATCGTAAAATCTTACTACATCGTTATTCGTAAATATATTTATCCACATCATCTTACACGGGCAAAGAATCATATTCTCTTGGCTTGCATTTTGAAATGCAAAATTTAGAAAAGTTTGTACCCCATTTCGATAGGCGTTGCTTACCATTGACAATTTCATCCAACTCCTATCCATTTCGTAGTTCTTGAAGTCTAAACTTGACAACAAATTACACGAGTAAGTTGTTTATTTATAAGTATAATTAAGTTATGTAAGTTATGTGAGTTATGTAAGTTCAAGTATATATTTTACGTACTAGTGATGTATTCAAGTATATATATTTTTAGAATCTTATAAATTTTGCACATTAATAATTTATACAGTATAAATTCTTATATAGTAAAATGATATAATATTTTAATTATTTTCAGCATTCCATTTTCTTAGATTTAATATGTTCTTATATATTAAACTTGACAATAAATTTATTACTTCAGCATTCCATTTTTTATACCTCAGAAAAAAAAATAAAAATAAATTTTGACGATGTGGAAAATCACATGGAAAAAAATTATTTTAATTTAAATTATATTTATAAAAATTATATTAATTAAATAATATTTAGATAAATCAATCCAAATTATATTAATTAAATAATATTTAAATAAATTAATCTAAATTATATTAATTAAAATAAGATTGAACCTTGTTTTAATATAGACGTGTCTTTTGCTTTTATTTGACAAATCACATGTGCAGTTAAAATACAGATGTACAATAGTCCACACTTAATTTAATTTATGTTTTACAAGTCATCTTTTCTTAAGTACATGTTAAAGCATTGTGTGAACATCCGTATTTAGCTTAAAAGCTATGATTTATTTTGAATAAAAAGTTTTAACTTAAATGATAAAACGGACGATAATATTTGTGATAAAACGGACGAGAATATTTCAATAATAATTTAAATTTAATTATAAAAAATATATAAAATATTTTATTAGATATTTATATCGAGGATGGGACATATTATACTAATAATTTAATTTATTAAAAATCGAGATAGAAATATAGAAATATTTAATCACAAATTACAAAAATAGAGTAGAAAAAATTCACGTGGCAAGCATACATGTAGAGAGATATAATATTATTAAAAGGTTACAAATTGAGCAAAAATTCACTTAGCTCATGGAATACATGGCGGATTTCAATGGAGAGACATCAAATAAAGATTTAGCAAATTAAATATACATACCTCTTAGAAATTGTAAATTGGATGGTAGAGTCAATTCCAGCAAATTAAATTACACCTGTAAACAATGAACAGCCATGAAATTAAAAAATAATCCAAGGATAAACAAGAATAGTAATTTGATTTTTACATTAAAAAAATGTACAGCAATAAACTTAAAAATTTATAGACTAAAATGGAAATTCAAAAACCCTTTGAAATTAGACTAACATGGGTTTACTACATCCACCGTTTACAACATGGGTTTATTGCTTCTATAAACTCAAATTAGACATTGTTGAGGAAATATAACACATTCTGATAAAGTACAAGGCTAATGGATATCAAAAGTTAATCCATAAGTAGAAAACCTCACAACTATAAACCTGCTAATTTGCAACATCAATTTCATTACACAGAAATTTATGTGTAATCAAATCTGCATTAACCAAATAGATTATCCAGTATCATCATCACACGTGTAATGGAAAAATGCATTAAACAAACTGATTGTGAATCTAGAAGTTCTTGATATTATTCACTTTAAAAAGAAAATTAGGGAGAAAAGTGCTCCCAAAAAATGACTTATTTCATAGTGCCTGTGAACTTTAAAGCATCTGAAACGTACATCTGATATTGAAAATTGCAAATTGAATAGCAAAAAAATGCATTAAACAAAGTGGATGAATCCCATCCAATGAAGCAGTGCATTAAACCTATATCATTAACCTATAAGTTGAATTCTATCAATTTGTAAATAAGTAAAGAAAAATGGAATGGCATTACTCTATGTGTTCCTTGCTATTGATACAGTGGACCAAGCTATTAGTGATAATTGAATGGCAGATGCGTCGCATGTTCTTTCCTAATTTCACACTGCTTAAGAAATAGGTAATCATATGAATCCCAGTCCTCCATATCGCTTCAGTAATGCAGCCTTTTGTGTTTGTGTGCTTCCATATGAATCTTGCCCTGCCCTGATTTAATTATACGAGTTACTTTGCTTTTGATCATATTTTTATATTGCTGCATTATTTCAGTTATACTATTATATGCATAAATTTTAATACAATTTCACTTCAGTAAAAATTCATTACTCTTACATCACCGGGTAAATGATTCTTTTTTTACAAATGGTCAACAACAGTAGCTGTTGTATATGAACAACATGAACATAAGATCTCATAACGTGAACAAACTGGAAAACCCTTTTCTCAAGATCTCATCATTTCCTAAACACCCAAGTAAGACACATTGTACTCATAAAAAAAATATAAATTCGAAGCTTATAAAGTAATAAAATACAACCTAACAAAGTCAATATAAACACAAAGATGACATGCATTATCCATTTTCAAAGAGACTAAAACTAAATAAAGTGTCCATATAAGTAGTAACAATACCTATAGGACACGAAATTCCAGCGGCAGCGGCGGAGAGAAGAGGCAGACGCAGACGCAGACGCAGTTAAGGAAAATGAGAGAAAAGAAATTGGGTAAATAGGGGAATGAAATTGGGTTTAAGTTGGGGAAGACGTAGACGCAATTAGGGTGCAAAATCAAAAATTGTTATGGGAAAACTACTGATAGCAGAGCAAATCAAAGGGACTTCAGGGAAAACTATTTGAGGATATCTCTTTGGGGGAAATTATAAGGGATTTTTGAAATCAGGGTTTGGAAGTAAAGGGAAATTTTAGGGGATTTCTAAAACAGACGAAGTAAAGGGAAAAGTAAGCGGGGTAAACTGAACTGGGGAAAAGTAAAGGGAAATTGGGGCTCCAAAAACTGACATCATTTTCAATCTATTAATAAATATTTGTGGCGTTTTTATAAAATGCCACTAATTAGAAGGATACAAACGACGCAGTTTTTACAATCTGGTAATAGATTTTTGTGGTGTTTCTGGTGAAAACGCCAGTATTTCACACCTTTTGTGGTGTTTATAAAAGCGCCACTAATAAAAGGCTATAAAATGACGATGTTTTGAAATCTCTTTAGATGTTTTGTGGCATTTTTCTAAAAAGCGCCACTAATAACAAGGTTATAACGACGTCGTTTTGCAATCTATTAATAGATGTTTGTGGCGTTTTCTAGTGAAAACGCCGATAATTCACACCTGTTGCGGCGTTTATAGAAGCGCCACTAATAACAAGGATGTAAACGACGCCATTTTACATTTTCTTAATAGATGTTTTGTGGCGTTTTTTGAAAAGCGCCACTAATAACAAAGCTTCAAAACGACATAGTTTAAATTATTAATACACGTTTGCGGCGTTTTTTTCTAAAACACCACTAAGTATGCAATATAAAGCCCAATAATTTTTCCTTCCTTTTTTTTTCTCTTTTATTATTATTATTATTATTATTATTATTATTATTATTATTTACTATTAATACATGGTTAAATTTTACTTTGGTCTCTCTAATATATTTAAATTTCAGATTTATTTGCATATACTTCAATTTTTAATATGATTTAGTCTATATATTTTTATAATATTATTAATTAATCTAAATAGTTAATATTATTAACTTTTTTATTAAAACATTACATGGTAATATATAATTTGAATATTTAGAGGATAGAGATTGAATGTGGTTTCCCATTTTTTATATGTTTGTGTCGTTCTTTTACATTAATATCTATATATCAATATATATCCATATGAAATTTATTCTTACAGGTTTAGGATTTAGTATTTAAGTGTTTAAGGGTTTACTGTCTATAGTTTAAGGTTTTATGGTTTTGGATTTAGGGTTTATGGATTAAGATTTAGGGTTCATAGTTTTAAGTTTTATAATTTAGGGTCTCATGATTTAAGTTTACAGCTTTATGATTTAGGAATCTATATTTAAGGGTTTAAGGGTTTAGTACTATCTATAGTTTAGGGTTTTATGGTTTAGGATTCAAGGTTTAATATTTATGGTTTAAGGTTTATAGTTTAGGGTTTACGGTTAGAGATTTGCAGTTTGAGATTTAAAGGGTTATTGATTTAAGGGGTTAGGGGTTAGGGTTTAGAGAAAGCCATAACATTGATTTTAACAGCTTCGTAACTTAATTAAATGAAAACTTCTAAATAGTTTATTTATCAAAGTGTAACTTTTCATAATTAAGTAACTAAAATGAAATTAACTTTCCCATAGCTAAGTGAATGGTGTAGTTAATTTTTATTTTTTATAAACTCGGTTTCCGATATGATCAAAATAAAATCGAATTCAAAATAAAAATAAGACCTTGTTTAATTTGTTATAATTTGATCCTCTCCATATCAATCTGTTACTTCTTTATTTATTTTTCAATAAATAATTTGTTATAATTTTAATATTATCTCATTTACAATTATATCTAAAAGATTATTTAATATATAAATTAAAAAATACTAATTAATCTAAACCCTAAACCTTAATTACAATCATATACCCTAACCTTTAAACCTATAATCCCTAAACCCATAATCCCTAAACCTTAAAATAGTTTAGATCTTTAGCGGCGTTTTTGATAAAGCGCCTCTAAAACTCAATCTATTGCGGCGTTTTTCACAAAGCGTCGTTAATGTCGCTGAAGCTCAAAGCAAAATGATGACGTTCTACCTAATCTTTTAGCGGTGTTTTCGGAAAAGCGCCACTAATGGTCGACCTATGGCGGCGTTTTCCTAAAAATGCAGCTAATGATCGATCTATTATGGCGTTTTAATAAAGCGCCGCTAATGCCACTGAAGTTCAAAACAAAACGACGTCGTTTTGTTTAATTTTTTAGCGGCGTTTTTTTTAGGTCGACCTTTAGCAACGTTTCTAGTAAAGTGCCACTAAAGGTCGACCTATAGCGGCGTTTTTAATAAAGCACCGCAAATGCCATTGAAGCTCAAAGTAAACGTCGTCGCTCGGCTTAGTTTTTTAGCGGTGTTTTTACACAAACGCCGTAATTGATCCAACTATAGCGGCGCATTCTAAAAAAGCCGCTAATACTCGATCTATTGCGGCACTTCTCAGAAAGCACTGCTAATGCTCGATATTTGGTGGCGTTTTCTACTCAAACGCCGCTAAAAACATGTCACGCCCCAATTTTCGGGAATTCTGTGAATGTTAGCATAAGTTTAATTATGTTAGTGGGGATCTAGAAGGCCCAAGCTTAAGATAGAACCCGGTAATTTTAGTTAATTTTTGTTCCATAAGAAAAAGGGAGTGAAATTATGAAATAGGACCTATGTGAAAATATTTGAAAATGCTATAGGCTAATTTGAAGTGGCCAAATAAATAGGAGTGCAAAATAGGAGGATTTGCATGACAAACCTCCCATTTTACATGAAGTGGCCAGCCATCATGTTGTTGTAGACAATATGAGCACTTGATATCCATAATTCATGGTACAAATTGATAATGGGTTAGGTAAATGTTCCATGATAATGGATTAGGTAAATATTCCATGATAATGGGTTAGGTAAATGTTCCATGATAATGGTTTAGGTAAATGTTCCATGATGGACATTTCATGTCTTTTGTATTAAAGAATTAAATGGATGAAATATGAAATTTTATTAAAAGAAAAAGGGGTGAAAAGAACAAAGTTTTGTCCATCTTTGTTCATCATAGCCGAAATTTAGAGAAGAGAAAAGAGAGGAGAAAGCTCTTGAATGTTCGGTCACTTGGGGAAGAAAATTGAAGGTAAGTTCATGGTAGTTTGCTTCTATCTTGATGTTCATGAGTTCTTCTTGATTCTACCTTAACTCTTGAAGCATATTTTGGTTTTAGTTGTGTTGTGAGCATTTAGTCATGAATTAAAATGAAGGAAATGGTTGTTGTTTCATGTTCTTTTGATGAAAAATGGAAGATAGGTGAAGTTGAGCCAAACAAATGAGCATGCATGTGCCTTAGATGCTAAAGGGAAAAATCGGCTAACATGTTGTGCTTTGAAATGATGAAATGGAGATTATACTTAAGTAAAATCATATATATGTGATGATTGATTGGTGATATACATGTTTAAATAACATGCATGCAAGTTATGTGTGAATAGTGATTTGGTAATAAATCTGGGGACAGCAACAGTAACGTGACTTTGGAAAATCACCATAAATTATGGGAAATGAGTTAGAAGCTGCATAAATTATGTAATTAAATCTTAATGAGTCTAGTTTCAAATGGAATAAACGAGAACATATTTTGAATTCTTTACAATGAGAAATTTGATTCGTAATGAAGAATGGTCAGATTAGTCAAATAGTGAAACATGAGAAACTTTAAGAAAAATCTGGTATTGATTGGCCATACCAAAAATTCTGAAAATTTTATGGATAGAAGATATATGAGTCTATTTTCAGGGAAAATTAACGGCACTTGATTTAGAGTTTCGTACCTCCAGTTATAAATGATTTAGTGACTGTTGCTCAGGAAGACAGCTTGCAGTGAAATTTTGATTATGTGGTAAACATTGACAAAAAAAATGTTAATGAGTTGCTTATTGATTTCTTATAAGCTTACTATGATCTGTAGGTGTGGTTGGCCGAATATCGTAAAGGGTTAATACGAAGTTCGTATTTGAATAGTTAGATTAACGTGTTAGTAATCCAATTGTAGGCAGTTCGTGTGTGGATCTCGTCAGCATATCGTCGCAAACAGGTGTGTAACTGACACCCTCTCATAGACAAAATTGGCAAAAGCCGAAAAGCCGAAATGCCGAAAAGTCAGTATTTTGGGAATTTTCGAGTGTGTGAATGCTCGTAAGATAGTTGGGTTTGTATATTTGGTAATCTAAAGTAATAAACTGCAGTACGCGCGATTTCGTATATTTTGATAATTTGGGCTTAATGGGCCAAAGATCGGGTTCATAGGGCCAACGGGCCCAATTCAGTAAGTATGCCCGATAAGTGTTCTGATAGTACGTAAATAGTTAGGATATGCATGAAAACCCTAAAAGTAGCTAAATTACTATAATACCCCTATGTATGGAAAATTACTGTTATACCTCTAGGTGCAAAATTAACGTTATACCCCTAGGGTTAATTTTGGCTGAAAAGCATGACGATCTGATTCTGTATGATGTATGCCATGATTATATATCTGTTGCATGGGGACATGGGTTATATTATGGAGGAAGCGTCCTGGTGGCTACGCCACAATTATCTGATCTGGTGGCTCTGCCACATATATCTGTTCTGGTGGCTATGCCACGATTATCTGATCTGGTGGCTCTGCCACATATATCTGTTCTGGTGGCTCTGCCACAATATCTGTTTCTGGTGACTTCGTCACAATATCTGGCAGCTTCACTGCGATTTCTGTGGTGTGTAGCAGTTGGGTGGGTCAAGTAGTCTCCCTACATGGTGTAAGACTGGTACGGGGGTGTTATGGATGAATCTGGGTTGGGTTTCTGCATAAACATGTAATATCTGTTCTGTTCTGTTATGGGCCTATGGGCTTTATTCTGAATTCTGTTCTGGGTTAAGGCCAACTTATTCTATTTCTGTGGTTTGAGCTGATATAGGCTATGGTTGGGTTAATTTACACACTGAGTTTCCCCAAACTCACCCCTTTTATTTTCATCCACGCAGGTAATCCCCAACCATAGTGGGCTTGGAGCTGTGAGGGAATTCGGAGTGGCCACCCGTTCTGAAAGTTTGATTTTCTTCTAGTGAACTGGACATCCTTTTATTTACGTTTGAAGTTTTGGGTTTTTAAATGTAATAAGGCCGCTTAATTATTTTTGATGGTTTTTATATGTTTTATTAAGATAGGTAATATTTATATTTAACTGTTGAAATTGGATAGCTTTAGGACGCGTTTTCAAAAACAGTAATTGATTTCAAAATAACACAAAAACAAGCAAAGCTTCCGCAATGAAGATATTTTCCAAAATTAATCACTTTTCCTAAAAAAGACTTAATCAAATCGGTTTCCTAGAAATATACATGACGTTAAGGTATGGCAATGGCGGTTTGCATGTCTAGGATTGGATCCAAAGGGAGTTTGGTACTTAAGCAGTCCGATGGACTCACCTCCTCTTTTCAAGTTTCCTACCTGGTGCACAGCTTCCATTCACTTTAACCTATAATGAAATCATCTTTTAAAACACTCAGTAAGTTTTCTTTCTGGATCGGAAATGTTTTGAATGCTTCGATGTGGCATGTCAGATCCGGCCATAACATCTGGGTCGGGTTTGGGGTGTTACAAAACATGTTTTGCTGTAGCGTCCTTATGGACGGAAAATGTACCACACTATCCATTAGTACTCACCCCACAAAACATAACCTATAATCTTCCTCTACCACTTCTGTATACCTTTGAAATTGTAGTGATACCTTTTCTTCATCAACGATATTAAGATTCGCCAATTCCTCCTCCATTATCACAAAACTCTATTAACGCACCCCAAATTTCACCCTAACCGAAAAAAAAAACAACAATCCTAAGAAAAAGAAAAGAAACGTGTTATCTTAACAGAGAGAGGAACAAACATGTTATACTAGCAGACCCTTAGCAATCTTTATGTATTATCTTATTTTGTAGATAATATACTCATATTTGAATATTAAAAATGATATTATTGAAATGAGCAACCATAAATTTTTTTTTAAATATCATGTACCATAATATGTACATGGAAAATACCTTGGTGATAAAAAAAATTAGAATGAATCTTAAGTAAACATTATAAAATTCAAACTTAAATCAGATAAAATCTATATTAATTAAATACTAATCAAGATTAATTCAAATTAAAAAATATATTTATCTTAAATTCAAATCATTTCGAATTAAGAGATAACTCAAGCTTTAAATTAATTTGGTTTAAGTCGGACCCAACTCATCCTCAGCTTTTGTTGGGAACGACTTGAAAGGCCGAAGGTTAGGTTGGCTAAAGCTTTGAAACTAATGCATTGCAATGGTCCAATGTTAGACCGAATGATTGAGCCCCTTTAATAAAAATGCTACAATTTAAGCACATTCCATAAATTCTATGAATTTCTTTCTATTTATTTTTTTATTATGTTTACTTTTAAAAATTAATTTCTGGTTGGTAACTCAGAATTTATTGCAGTAAAACATTTTAGTTCTACTTGATACCACAATGTATCCATTTTTTTTACTACGCTCACTCTATTCATGGAGTGTAAAATTTTCACTAATAACATAACAAATAAATTTTTTTAAATTTATTTTATTCCATTTGTATTAATTTTTTAATGAAAAATATATTTTGTTTTATATTTCTTTAATGTAAAAAAAAACTTGATTTTAATTAAATTAAGAAGGAACATAAATACTGTTGAGATTTACTTTTTGAATTCAATCAATTTAGTTTATATTGAAGACAAAACACTTGATATCAAGTATTCAGAAACTAAAATAGTCAAGTTACATACAGGTGGAAAGCCATTAAGACTTTACCTAATGTAATAATTAGTGTAATAATATGATATTTTGTATAACCACACAAAACCTTAATCTTGTGTAATTGCATGTAAGTTGTAAGAAAACAAATGTTAGACTAAACATTTTAATAACATGTCAATGAAACAGGATAATTTTGCGCAACATTTTCTCAAAATTTGCAATTATGTTTATTAAATTTCTTGTTTCATATAAAACAAACATGCACGCTTAAGGGCATGCACCAATCAAAACCCTAAACTGTAAAGTACCTTAAAAAAAAAAAAAGGTTGTCCTAGAAATTCGTTTTCCCATCAAATACTTGATTAAACTGCCAATTAGCTGGCACAACGTTATCGAACTTGATCATTTTCCCGTCACGAGTAGTCACCTGAAACGATAAACTTTGCCCCACTAACTTCGCTCCCGTCTGCCAATTCACACCCCAATTGCGACTCATCTGCAACCACGACCCGGTACTCGACCCTTTGATTTTAACATCCTTAACATCACCAGCTCCTCCTACGTTGTACAACAACACCAATGTCCAGTAAGGGTTACCCTTAATCTGGAACTGAACCCCACCTTTCTTGTAGCACAAGACACGACGGTACTTGACCGGGATGATCCCGGCTTTGTAATACGCTAGCTTAGTGAACATCGGCTTTGATAGATCAAAGTGTTTTAATGGTGGATTGCACCAGTTCCCCTCCGATTTCGAGTAATTGGGAGGACAAAAGTTGGTTGCGGTCACTATGATAGAGCCGGCTTTCGGATAACACCATTGAGGGTCATTGAAACACTTGATCTCGAAACAAGCCCCGCAGGTGAGACCATTGTTGAACAATGCTGTGCTTAGTGCTGTCGTCTGGAGTCCATACCCTTGCTTGAATAGATCACCATATCCGCAAGCTCCCTCTACAATAACCAAACACGGTCTCAAGATTTGAATCTCGACATACGCAATGCAAAGCATAAAATGTTGCAATAACTAAAACACAATATATGTACTTACGCATGGTGTCACCACCACTCATATCACCATAAAATGTTGCATGGGCATCATACCAGTTTGAGTCAATCATTTGATTACCCATAAGCATATGCCTATTGGCCGCCATGGACGAAGTCAAATGAACTGTAACCATGAGTAATGAAAAGAAAAGCTTCAGGGTAGCCATTGCTGCAAAAAGATTATTATTGTTTTGATGAAAAACTGGGGCCAAGAACTGACATATAAATATAGGTCAAAAGGAATTATAGAAGGAAAGGAAATTTATAAATTATGAGACTTTAATTTCACCCGTTTAAGCCCAAACGATGGTTTTGGTTAATTACAAAGGAATTAAGAAATTATGGAAAATAATTTAATGTTTTTTATGAATTTGGAAACAAACAGCCCAGTTTTTTTCTTCTACTATGTTTCCGTTACGTTATTCGCTAATTACCTGAGAAAGGGATTAACTCAATGTCACCCCCCAAATTAAATCTATTAATTATTTAACTAAGGATTTCGTTACTAACTGATATGATTTTGTAACACTTTTTTTAGAGTTTAATTCATTAGCCCTTTACTTAATTTTTTTTTTCTTTTTTAGCCCTTAAATTTGTATTGTTTGTTAAACCGCTTAAAAATAGATGGAAAAGTTAAACGTTTGTTAGCTTTGCTGACATGACATACAAATGGACTGCCACCTGTTGTCACATTAGTAATTAATATTTTTAAAAAAATTTATAATTTTTTTATGCTTTATTATTATTTTTTATTTTAAAAGCAATCTTTATAATATTTTTGAATTTTTAAAATTTTATAAAACTAATTAATTGTTTGTATGGTATCTATATGACAATCCACGTGTATGTCACATCAATAAAGTCAATAAATGTTAATTTTTCCATCCATTTTAGGGTGATTTAACAAACAACACAAATTTAAGGACTAAAAAATGTAAAAAATAAATAAATAAAAGGCTAAAATAATTTTTTTTATAAAGTTGGAGGGCCAAAAAAGTTATTATGCCAAAAAAACCAAATCCGTTATGAGCTACAAGTACAAATACAAATACAAGTTCAATCAAGTATAATGTAAAATCAAATTAATAAAAAATACAATAAAATAAAAATTAGACAAAACCTACATATGACATACATATATGGTAGGATGAAGACCACATATCACAATTACGCATAATATGGTACTAAAACTTGGATACTAAAAAATTCAAAACCTCCACCTTAATCAACAAGCCTTGCGTCAATTGCATAACACTGGTTAAGATTAATTAAATTACTATTTATAACAATATTTTATATAAAATATAAATAGCTAATAAAACATAAACATCTAATAAAGTCTGGTTAATTACTATAGGTGTGTTACCTTTTAAAATTCATTTTATCAAATTTATTTATATAAAAATTTTATTAAATTTACTTAGTCATTTTTATTATTTTTATATAATTTTTATATATAATTGTGTTTCTATGCAACCATAAAGTGTGGTGTGGTGGTTGTTCATCTTATTTCTAAATAAAGTGGTCTGGGTTTAATCCTTTCTTATAAGAATAAAACACATTTTATGATTAGTCGTTTAGAAAAGCTTCGGAAATTTCAAAATCAAAAGTTTTGCATTCATTTTTCTTTAAATTTTTCATTTTAAATTATGTCACATGAGATTTAACATCTCAAATTAACAATTTTTGTAACGAAAGGACTTTGTTGATATAACATTGATAATTTAAAGATGTAATTAGAATGTTTGAAAGTTTAAGAACTAATTTAAAATAAGAGTCATAATTTAGGAGTGTTTGATGCAATTAACTATATTTTATCTTTCATGAATTCTCATACACTCAAAATATAATTAAATAAAAAAATTAACTTAAATATTCGTTAGGAATGAGAATAATTTACGTAATAAAACGGATTTTTAATATACCAAAAAGGAATTAAAAGATTTTAAGAAATTATCCCAAGAGTTATGGAAAATAATCAACGAAAACGTTTATGTTTTGAAGAGGAGTCGATGAGATATTGAGATGTCAAGCAAGTCCGGTTCTCAAAATTTTGCATTATCTTCTCCAAATTTTATTTTTTATTTAATATTTAAATTAAGTGAATAGATTTGTTCAATAATGAGGTTATTTATTTGAGTTTGAAAGTTTTAACTGTTTAAAAGAGTTTAGATAAAAATATTATTTTCTAAAAATAAACTTGACATGGGACGAGTCACTCGCTAGGTCTGAAGGCTCCTTAAAAAGTGGGAGGGTATAGATAAAATATAGACCCAAAAAATAGGCTTGGATAAAAAATAAGACTCGTTTTCTAAATAGGTCGTGCCCCGGGTAAGATCTTTTTTGGACCAGGCTTGGCCCGACCCGGCCGAAATTTGTCTAAGTTTTTTCAATGCTATCTGTTTCATTTTGATGTTATTTTGCTATTATATTCCTACTATTTTGTTGTTATTATTTGAATATTGTATAACTCTTATTTTATTATTAATTTTGCTACTATTTTAGAGACATTTGTTTATTAAGTTACAACTATCTTAGTGTTATTCAAGTATAAATACTTTTTTAATGTATTTTCAATTTGTTGGGAAACATTAATTTTAATGTTTTTAGTGTATTTATGTATTATATTTTTAAATTTATTTATATATAAAAATAATATAAAAAATTAACACGGGTAGGTTGGGATAGGGTTTAACATTTTGTATTTGTATCAGATTTGAACAAAATTTTAGGCATATTGTTTTGGTAGGGTCAAGCCGAACCCAAGATTAAAAAATATGTCTAAAATTTTACATTAGCCCAACTTAAACCCAGCCCATGTTCAGGTCTACCTAAAAGTAAACTTAGGACAAAAAAGGTCCATTTAAAATATAAGTTAAGCTCCAATTTTAATATTCAAAGTCTAAGCTGAATTTGACTTGTTTTTCAAATTTATAGAATGTTGAATATGAAAACTAAATAGATTATTATAATTGATACATTATTTTTAATTTTTGTTTTGTTTTGTTTAATTAAAATAAATAAAGTGGTATCAATACAATGTATATTATAATAATTTTCATTAACCCTTAAATAAAAAAATTTAAACGTATATAAATTCATGTTAATTGAACCAAAACGAAAATATCAATTCAATTATTTGAAGTAATAAAAAAAACAGATAAAATCGTTATATTAAGAACGGTATAAATATAATTGTCATTTGAAATTTTTATAAAAAAATTATTATTTAATAAACAATCTTCAACTTTATAAACTACCCACTTGTAATTCAAAATTCTAATTAAATTATTTTATTTTTGGTAAAATTTAAACTATTTGTTGTTTCTCAATTCTGACTATAAAAAAAGCCCAATTTCTATCATAATAATAAATATTATTCAAAATATAAATTCATATAAAATATATAATTTTTCATCCTCAGATTTATAAAGAATAAGTAAAAATGATATCAATCCGACCTTAGCTCAGTTGGTAGAGCGGAGGACTGTAGTGGTTTATCTTATAGCAATCCTTAGGTCGCTGGTTCGAATCCGGCAGGTCGGATTTTTTTCCCTCTTAAAATTCTTTTTGGGAAATTCCATCAACAGTCCCTAAACTTTAGTTGAAATTACTCCTTGGTCACTAACTTTTAAAAATTACATAATAGCCACTAATTTTTAAAAACTATAATATTATCAGGTTGTTACATTATGGTCACAGTTGAATTCCATCATCCCCTTAATGAAATAATAATAAGGTTACACGATAATTCAAAGAGTTAATAAATAATTTGATTCTTAAATTATAGTTAAAATATTAATTTTAGTAATTCTAAAATTTTTCTTAAGAATAATTCTAAAAACAATTCAAAAAAATTGTAAAGTCTTATAATTATAATTATAATTTGAATTAATTTAATATATTTGAAATAGGTGATTTTTAATTATGGGGGTATGGAAATATTCAAATTCATTATCGAAATAAAATATTGAGATATTCAATATTAAAACCAAAGATACTTATGTTTCTCAACAATATAGTCTTTAAAATCCAAACTTGCAAGGTAATTGGAGATAGTGATATTATATTTCTATAAAAGAGGAAAATGCAATGGAATAAATATAAGGGTAAACGTCCAAAATCTAAGACAGAAACCCCAAAGAAGTGTTGCAGAGCATAGCACAGTACACCACCTTTATTATTTATGAAAACATTACAGAGTAGTAAATCAAAACATAGTTTGTAACCTCGGAACCCCCTCTCCTCCTTTATTCACCCCACTATTACAAATAGAGGCTGCAAGCAAAATCAATCACAACCAAATTTCTTAGCCAAACCAACAAATCAAATCTCCCATTTATTCAGTTTTTAAATGTATTCATCAGATAGTTCCGTTTTTAAACTTCACATATGAGTATTATAAAATATTAAAAAATTAATATTTTTTTTTTCAAAAAAACACATGGCAATATTTTTTAAGACTGCTTGCACTGCCAGTCTACCAAATACTAATCATTCATTTTTTTCCGGTTAATTCCGTTAGTTTGGTCGGTTTTATATGTTTGAAAAATATTTTTAAGCCAGTCAAATATTCACTCCTAAAATCTAGGACATAAAGAGAGTCAGGGATAAGAGGTTACCATGTCTACACTAACTGGTTTTCCATCCTCTACCAATATCTCTGTAACGGTTCCGGATTGATCAGCCTGCGAAGTTGAAAAATTAACAACATAAGGAAGATATGACTGTGTAACTAATCAATTCGAGAGTGAGTTCGAAAAATTGAGAACCGTTGACTATTAAGTTAAGAACACTAACAAAGAAAAATGATTGTAATACTTTCAAAAACTGGTAATCTATCTGCATGATTAATTTTAATTAAATTTGTTCAAACGGTCAAGGGATGCATTATGTTAAGGAAATACGAGGACAAGAACTTACTTCAATTTCGTTCATTAGTTTCATTGCCTCGATGATGCACACAACTTGGCCTTTCTGTACTTTATCTCCCACCTGAAACACCATTTAGGAGTATTACAATCTTTGCACATTAGCAGAAACTATGGAAACTGCAGGCACTTACCTTAACAAATGGTGGTTCACCCGGTGCAGGGCTCCTGTAGAACGTTCCAGCCATGGGGCATTTAAGGGGCGGATGAGAAGAACCAACCGCTTTAGCAGGGGGAGGTGACGAAGGTGCTGCTGCTGGAGGGGCTGGGTTAGCAGGAGCAGGAGCTGCTACTGGGGCTGCTGGAGCTGGGGTTTGAAACGTCGGTTGAGGCATGTACTGCTGCATGACAATTGGAGATGCTGATTCCAGCTGCTGCAAAGCTTCCTTCTTTCTTATGACAAGCTCACAATCCGATTGCTTCAGTTGCAGCTCCGTAATATCTCGTGAATCAACAAGTCTACTCATCAAAAGTAAAATAAAAATCAATTATGAAATTGATTATTCTTGTCAAACACACATTTACACAAGTCTACTCACAAACACAAAAGCGAAAACGATTCAATCAACTTACTTTACAAGGTCTGAAACTTGTGCCATGAATTCTGAAATTGCCGCAGCATCTGGAATAGCCTTCTCTGCGGATTTTTTATCATCTTCCTCAGGCAATGCAACTTTAGGTTTCATGTCAACAACCGCTACAGAATTCGATGATTTCTCTGCAGCAACCTTAATTTTTACAAAGCGGGTTAAATAGACGTGGATAAGATCTCGTCTAAAATATTAAATTTCAACTTCACTGTGAAAAACACACCTCGTTAAGCTGCGTATGGCTTGCGAAGACTGTAGTTTGTTTCCCATCATTAGGCCACTGCAAACGACAGCCAGATACCGAATCAACCAATGAATTAAACAATTTACTAAAACGAACTGCGAATCGCCACTAATGATCATACGAACCGGTTATGCAATATGATTTTCGTAGACACGTTGATTGCAAAGAAGAAATATATGTATAAGAAGCCATGATTTTAGACAATGCACATAAAGAAGCCTAGAAAATGGTCTCCGTAATTCAAGAAAGAAAACAAAAATCAGAATATGAATTACCATTATGTATAAGAACTATGATCAAATATACTACTTCTTTCTTAATTCAGTAAAAATAATACATCAAAATACCACCAAAAAAAGTATCTAAATTATCGAGGTCCTCAATACTTGAACTCATCTATCTATATAAGCAATACTTCCAATTTTAAATATTGAAATTTCAAAAAATAATTTCAATCTTAAAACAGAATACACAAAGATAATTCATAAGATATGCTGAAAATTTTGGCAAAAAAAAGCATTTTTTCTTTCTGTGTAGTAATAATTTATTCAACCATTGTTTCATAATAAAACTACAAAATTCAGATCCCTAAGCATAACCAGTAAAATATAATAAAAAAACCCATAAACTCAAGTCCCGTTCTCATTCAAAGAATTAAAAGCAAAAACAAAAAAGTATGAAAGTAACCAACCTGAGGTGCTGAAGATGCAGGTACGCGGATTGAAGATCCAAATGACAAGCAAGATTTGGAGTTGAAATTTGAAGTTGGAGGAAGAGACAAAGAACCCTTGTGAGTTTGGGTTTGCTGGTTTGTTTTCAAAAAAGAAGAGATCTTGGGGCATGGAAAAGAGAGTGAAGAAGCCATTTTTATTGTGGTTTAAAGCAAACCAGAACTGGCTTCAGCTCTCTATATATAAACAAGAAGGAAAGAAAGATATAAAAAGAAGAAGAAGAAGAAGAAGGCGATGAAATTTAAGAAACGGGAGAGAAATCTGAGGAAAAACCAAAGAAAAAAACAACCCAAAGAAGGACTAAGCAAGAAATATTGTTTTCCTTTATATAAATAAAGAAAATGCAGGTTTATAGTAAAAATGAAGAGAAAAAGTGGAGTGCTATTATTTGTTTATTGATAGTTCGATAATAACGAAGAAGAGAAGGAAAAAGGAAGAATCATGAAATGTGATGGTTTTAACTAACCTCAACTACGTTCACAACCCTACCACGCCGTCTGTCACCTTCTGTCTTCTCCTCTTCTTTTTCTTTTAATTTTAATATATGCTTTAATAATTGAATATCACATATTCAAATTTAACTGACGTGTGACCAAAATTATTCTAGGGTCGAGTAGTCTACTCGATTCAATCTACCAAGAAGAAGTTTTTGTTTATAGGATAGCTTGAATATAAAAAATATATATTTTTAAATATTTCAATTAAATTTAATTATAAAAATAAATATTATAAAAACTATATAATTTATTAATTTATTATTTTTAAATAGTAATATGAGCTTTTCGGGCAGATTGATTTGGACTAAAGTTTGGAATTTTTATTTTTAAAATTGAGCTTTAAACCAGTCTATGAACACCTCTAAGCATGAAGGACTAATTTCAAAAGTTCAAAGAGTATAGAGACTGAAAATTAATTAAACTTTTAAATATATCTAACTATACTATTATTTAAACTCCTAATTAAAATGGTATCACGAGTTAACTAAAAACAACTAAATTAAAAAATGACTAAAAGCTCATTATTTTTACAAAATAATAAATATTAATGAGTATTTTCTTATATAAAATATTACTATGGTAAAATTTGAACTTGGACACTATAATCTTTAAATGTTCAACTTAATTATTTTGATCAAAATCTTATTTGATTTTTATACAATATTTTTATAAATATATTTTTTTACATAATTCTTTTTCATCCACGTGAATTTGTCATAATCTAAAAAATATTAATATTATTATATTAAAAATATTAATAATTAATTAAACTATGTTGTCCTCCATTTAACAAATGATAATAAAATAGCGATAAATGACTTACTTCACTCCACCCCACTTGAATTGATTTAGCAAAATTAATAATTAATAATTTAAGAAAATGAGGATATTGAATAAATTTATTAAGAAATATAATTATAAAAATGTAATTAAAGTGAAATTAAATTCATAAATTTTTTAGATCAGTAGTTTAAACATCTAAATGTATAAAGTAGTGGGGTACAAATAAGTAGTTTTACGAAAATAAGATAAGAAATATGATTTTTTTTTTTGCTAAATTCTAGGATTGATTATGAAAGGAATTATATTTTCTACCGTGGATGTAATAATATTTGGATGTTTTTATTAGTCTAGCGATTTATAAAAGATTTGATATAGGTCTAATGTTTGTTATTATAATCTTTTATATGAATTACTATGTAGTAAAAGTTTATATTAATATTCTTGAAAGAAAGCATATAAAAATTTTCGAGAAATTATTTATATGGATTGATTTGATTTAAACATATGTATTTTTAAAACGATTACGATCAAAATATTCCTCCAAAAAATTCTCCTCTCATGACTTTTAAAAAAATAATGATTAAATTCTTAACAAATATGTTCAAATGATCATTTGAAAAAATGAATATTCAAGATTAAAAAACGTATAATATTTTATATCATGTGATGTTATGACTAGCAATAAATACGTGTTATATTATTTTTTCCTTAACCAAGATTTTATTTCACTGAATTTTAGTGATAAAGTATGCGTACTCTTTTTTATTTCTTTTTCTTTTTTAGCTAAGAAAAAAATGCCATTTAGAGGTAAGATCCAAATATACAAATGCAACCCAAACATTATCAACATCAAAAATTTCTTGTAATTTTCAACAAAAACGCTGAAACATGTTTTTATTAAATAACAATAAAGCTAAAGGATCCTAAAAATTGAATAAAAAAAATGCCAACCTTTGGTTTCGATTGCCCACGAAAGATGCTGTACCATTATCAAACTAAAGCAAGATAATCTACTATCGGTTCCAGTAGGTGCGGCGTCTGAACCAGTTGTAGTCTGGCAAATCTTGGACTGGGCCAATCGCAGCAATCACCATATCCTGCAAAACCCAACATAAACGGCATTAGATCATTTATACCCTGCAATTTCAGTATTTCATCCCATTCAAATTCATTAGCTTGAGCCAAGGTTCAGTTGCAGTTCCTACCCTATCATAGAAAAATCGGTTTGCAACTCGTTTAATGGCGGCTGGATCAACAGCATCGATCCTAGCAAATAATTCAGCATACGGGATTCTCCGGCCGTATGTAAGTAGCTGCAAGAAAGAAAGATTAACGCAGAAAAAGTAACTAAAATGAGGAATAAATGACAGTATATGTTTATTTCTTGCCACAAAAGCTAAAGCATAGCCACTAGCCCTGCAACATGGTCAGCATGAGGAAATCGCTTGATAAAAGACTTATGCAGGCAGCAATGGAATCAAAAGCACTTCATGTGTGGAAATGAACCTGGCATCCGATATCTTCGGCTACGGGACTAGTTCCATCTGTATGAAGCATCAAGGATGACTTTAACTGCAAAAAGTTAAAAGTAACTAAGCATATTAGGCAAAATAGATTGACGAGTTATTTATCAAACATGAAGAAAAGATGACAGTAACCGTTGCTACCTGATTACGAGCACGAATCACATCAGCTTCTGAAACTCGATAAACTAACTTGGTTATTGCAGACATAATAGCATAAGCTAAATCCCCCAAACAATCGGGCTGAAAAAAGAACATAAAGCTTAGTACTCCATCATCATGAAGGCAACCATTTTTGGTATAAAAGTAAAACAGTTTAGTTAAACGAACGTATGCCGGGGAGGCAGAGGTAATTAAAGAAAGGAAGTAGCAAACCTCACCTTGGCAACAGCGTATACACCAAAAAGACCAGTATCTTTATAGTTGGTGTTGAAAGCCATCATGCTTTCTGCAATTTCATTAATGCTAACTTTTTGTGCCAGCTCGGAGCTGTTTAAAGGATTTTTCAAACTAATCAACACATCGTTGCTACAGAAGAGTCTCGTTCCGAGACTGCCAAAGCAGTGTCCAGTTTAAAAAAGTGATTCGATGTGAGGAAAAAAGCTCACCCCATGTGCTTTCCACCCCCAGCAAATTTGCTCCATGACCCCAGCATCACCTGCATTACCATTAGCGCAATGGAATCCGGATCTGTCCATGCTGTTGCCTCAAAAGCAACCGCGAATTGCGCTAGAGGAACATAGTCGTTAACAATTCTAACCTGGTTTTTTCCAAAGAAAAAACCTTTGAGAGCATAAGACATTGAATGAAAAAGGAAGTTTGAAACTTATTAGAGAAATTACACCCCTACATCTGAACCAGTAAAACTGGCCGGTTCTTTCGCAACTAGCTGAGTAGCAGTGGTTGAATCTGATGATAATTTGGTAAACGACTTCTTTGCTTGGTCAACAATTTCTTCATGCTTAACAGCTCCAGATGCAGCAATGACCTGCAAAAATTTACCGAACAACACACATTTATAAGAACCTACAATGGTATGCTAGGAAACCAATTGAATCAAAACCATGTTCATTGGTTTTAACGACTCGACCATATCACCGCATACCATTCGAGGAGCAGTGTAGTGTGTCTGAATATAGTCGAGCAGATGGTCTTTGGTGATCTTCTTAATATTATCAACAGGTCCGTGAATATTTCTACCAAGAGGAGTGTATTGGAAAGCAGTTGAATGCAAGTGGTCAAAAACAGCTTCCTGTGTTTGACCCTCCACCTACAATATTTCCCAACATAATTGCGTTGTTTCTGAATAAAATCAACATAGAACAAGGTACAAGATCATTTAGCAAAACCCATTAGAGTTTATTGAAACCCCCCATAAAGTTTAAAACTTTAGAACTACCTCCTGCATCCGCATTTCCCTTAGTATCGCATCCCTTTGTCTACTAATACTACGTTCTTCAAACTTGGAATTCTGCAAAATATCAGCCAATATATCCAAGGCTTTAAGGACATCACTACCCATAACTTTGGCGTAATAAGCGGTTTGTTCCCTCGAAGTATAAGCATTCAAGTGGCCTCCCATATTCTCAATCTCTTCTTCCAATGCCCCCTCCGACCTCTTCTCCGTCCCTTTCAATATCATATGCTCCAAGAAATGGGCCGTCCCATTCGTCTCCTCCGACTCGAACCTCGACCCTGCATCGATCCACACCCCAACCGTCGCTGTTCGACAATGCAAGCTCGATTCCGTGGCCACGCGGAGGCCGTTGGACAACGTTGTAATTCTGGTTTCCGGCGAAGATAGGATGTGGGTGTGGGAAGTTTGGGTCGGGTGAGGGGATCCAGATTTGAGGAAACGGGAATCGGGGTGTTCAAGTTTTCGGAGCCTTGAGTTGACGCAATGGGATAACCGGTCGTAGATCATGGCAGTCGGTGGAGGAGGGGCTGCGGTGGAGTGGGACGATCGAGCGACGGTTAAAGAAGAGGAAGGCTTGCGGGACCGACGAGCTAGAGAGAGTAGCTGTTTGATCGCCATTTTTGAATATTGTATTCGAAATTTTTCGAGGTTTGTAGTGGAATTTGGAGAGTGAAGAAGTAAGAAGTAGATTGTTTATGAGGATGTTGAACACTCAAAAATCAAGTAGAATTTTTAAGAGAGAAAAGAGCAGAGAAAGGGAGAGAAAAAGAAGATAGGGAGAAAATCTGTTTTCTCTATTCATAAAAATTCATCACTACTCCCCACACTTTTAACATAAAAGGAAGGAAAAATAACAAGAATTGACATGGCAAAAACGGTTAACAAAATACATCGTTTCACTTAACATGCAACGCCTCGTTTTAACCAATTATTCATTCAACCCAAAACTCAACGTTTCACTAACTTTTCCAGTACACATCAATACCACCCTCTCAGGACCAGATCCTTGTCCTCAAGGATGAAAATGAGGAAACTTAGCTTGTAACTCAGACAAAGACTCCCATGTCGCATCTTCAGGGAAAGAATCAATCCATTCAACAAGAACTTCAGTGATAGCTTGATTCCCTCTTTTCACCATTCGTCGCTCAATGATTCTGACCGGCTCCTTTGGTAAGACACCATGAATATCGACCAAGGGTAAATGAGATTGCGAAGGAGCAGACCCTACGTGTTTCTTCAGTTGGGAGACATGGAAAGTTGGGTGGATACGAGACCCCGGAGGTAACTGCAAGGTGTATGCGACTTCACCCACTTTCTTAAGTACTGGAAAAGGGCCATAAAATTTGGGAGATAGCTTTTGATTCAAAATTTTTCTGACAGTGTGTTGTCTATATGGCTGTAACTTCAAATAGACCCAATCACCAACTTGAAAACTCCTCTCACTCCTATGTCTATCTGCGAATTGTTTCATGCGTCCTTGAGCTCTTTTTAAATGGAAATGTAGCAATTTTCTTGCAGCCTCACGAGCTTGCAGACTCCTATCGACAACCGCCACAAAGGAGACCCCAGCAAGGTATGGCATGTGTGAAGGTGGAGGCTGCCCATATAGAGCTTCATAGGGAGTAAGTTGAATAGAGGAATGGAAGGAAGAATTATACCACCATTCAGCTAGTGGTAACCACTGGAACCAGTTGGTGGGAGTCTCTCCAGTCATGCACCTTAAGTAACTTTCGAGACAACGATTCAACACCTCTGTCTGACCATCCGTTTGTGGGTGGTAAGCTGTGGACAACAACAACTTAGTACCAGCTTGATGAAATAACTCCTGCCAGAAGTTGCTTACAAAGATTTTATCTCTGTCTGAAATGATCGAATCAGGCATTCCATGGAGTTTGTAAACATGGCTCATAAACTCCTGCGCCACCTCCTTCGCTGTATAAGGATGAGATAACCCCAAGAAGTGACCGTATTTGGTTAAATGGTCTACTACTACCAGAATAGAATTTTTCTTGCTTGACTTCGGTAAACCTTCAATGAAGTCTAAGCTGATGACTGACCAAGCCCTATTAGGAATGGGCAAAGGTTGAAGGAGTCCCGGGGAAGCAACTGACTCACTCTTGCATTTTTGACAAACCAAGCATTCGCGAACCCACCGCTTCACATCAGTCGTTAATCCCTTCCAACATAACAGACTCGTCAATCTCTTCTTAGTGACCTGAACCCCCGAATGGCCACCTACTGCACTAGCATGGAAATGTTGAAATAACTCCTGTCTCAGTTGCACATTTTTACCCACCATGATTTTCCCATTACGGCGCAAGAATCGGCCATCCCATGCATACTTATCATTTGGAATATTGGCTTGTTGTAGGTCTTTAATAATTTTTATCAGCTTCACATCGATTGTATACGTTTGTTGCACCTGTTGCAATAGTTCAGAAATAGTTGAACTGGATGATAGTGTAAAAAATTGACCTTGTTCCAAGTGAGGTTGTCGAGATAAGGCATCAGCAACCTTATTGTTAATACCCTTCCGATAGGACACCTCGAAGTCATACCCGAGCATCTTCGCAACCCAACGCTGTTGGAATGGGGTAATGGCTACCTGATCTGACAAGAAACGTAAACTTTGATGGTCAGTCCTTATTTTGAAGTGCCGACCCACCAGATACGAATGCCATTTCCTGACGGCTAACAGTGCTGCTAACATTTCTTTTTCATAAATTGACAAGGCTTGGTGTCTGATTCCCAAAGCTTTGCTAAAAAAAGCCACGGTTTTCCTTGTTGTTGTAGCACTGCACCCACTCCAATTCCACTAGCGTCCGTATCAACCACAAACTCCATCTGAAAATTTGGTAGAACTAGCACTGGTGCTGCACACAAGGCTGCCTTTAACGCTTGAAAAGCTGCTGTAGCTTGGTCCGACCAACCCCATCCGTTTTTCTTCAGCAATTCTGTAAGTGGTCTGGCTAACGTCCCATATCCTCGAATGAACCTTCTGTAATAGCCAGAAAGACCAAGGAAACTTCTCAATTCCTTCACAGATTGTGGAACCGGCCAAGCCGAAATGCATTCAATCTTCGAGTAATCCATAGAAACTGTACCCTCAGAAAGCACATGACCCAAATATTCAACTTTAGATGTTCCAAAACAGCATTTGCTTTTCTTTGCAAACAATTGTTGTTCCCTTAAAACCAAAAGAACCGACTTCACATGCTTCAAATGTTCAGACCATGACTTTGAATATATGAGAATATCATCAAAGAAAACGAGTACAAACTTCCGCAACCATGGTTTAAAAACATTATTCATAAGGGCTTGGAAGCTTGATGGGGCATTGGTGAGGCCAAAAGGCATTACGAGGAACTCATAGTGCCCCTCGTGTGTTCTGAAGGCTGTCTTGTGAATATCGGGTTCCCACATTCGTATTTGATGGTATCCGGACCTCAAATCCAACTTGGAAAACACGCGAGCCTCCCCCAACTCATCCAACAGTTCTTCAATTATTGGAATAGGAAACTTATCCTTAACAGTGTGCTGATTCAATTGTCTATAATCAACACAAAGTCTCCAACTACCATCCTTTTTCTTTACCATCACTATAGGAGAAGCAAAGGAACTGTTACTGTCTCGTATGATGCCTGCCTGAAGCATTTCTTGGATCAACCTCTCAATTTCCCCCTTTTGAATGGCCGGATATCGATACGGTCGAACCTTCACCACCACACTCTCGTCTTTCAAAGGAATCTTATGATCATGCAAGCGAAAAGGAGGTAGTCCTTTCGGTAATTGGAAGATATCAGCAAAATTTTCCAAAAGTTCATGAAGTTCGTTTTCCGGTTCAACCGCCATAATAGTTGAAAGCACTATTTGACTAGAGGAGCACAATACTACTGCATAGGGACCTAAAGAGTGCCCAATAGTCGAAAAACACCTTGAATTGGAATTCAAACTTTCCTCAGCTAATGAACCAGGAACAATTCCCTGTAGTAGGCAATTTTCATTCTTGAACTTAAACTGCATGATTAAGGAACTAAAATTCCAGTTGATGTCACCCAAAGAGAGTAGCCACTGAACCCCAAGCACCATATCACACCCTTTTAATGGTAAAACCATAAAATCTGTTTCGAACGTATAATTTTGAACCTCCCATGACACCCCTTTACACACCCCTCTAGTGAATAAAGATTCACCATTGGCCACGGAAACTCTTAACTGCTCTTGGTACGTTACAGGTAAAGACAGGCGACTAACCAATCTAACATCGATAAAGTTATGCGTACTTCCAAAGTCAACAAGAATAATAGCTAAAAGGGAGCCTACCCGAGCAGCAACACGCATGGTGTTATGACCTTGCATACCTGTGAGAGCATGTAATGAAATTACAGGTGACTTAGGTGGTTCCTCCTCCAGAGTACTCTCTTCTAAACGATCCGAGCACTCCTGAAATTCTTCCGTTTCATTGTCAGAAAAAGGTTCCATCAGCAGCTGATACAATTGTGATCTAACACATTTATGCCCCGGTTGATACTTAGCTCCACACCAAAAACATAAGCCCTTCTGTTTCCGTTCTGCCATCAACGCTGGAGAAATGGAACGAGATGTTGGCTTACAAACAGAAGTGTTGCTGCCTGATTGTTGAACTGAGTTTGCTCTCGTTGGAATTGAAGAGTACCCAGCTGCCATAGAAAATGGCCGAGAGGAATTTTGTAAAGAAAACGAAGATTTTTTAGCCGTACCCAAAAGTAGTATCTCGATCTTCCTTGCTAACTGGAAGGCCTCTACCAATGTAGAAGGTTCAAACAGATCTAAATAATGCCCAATTTCCGACTTCAGATTACTGAGGAAGATACTAAGGGCATAAGACTCAGGCAGATGTAGCTGATTCAACAACTCTACAAAAGAATCCTGGAATTGTTCCACCGTGCCCAGTTGCTTAAGGTTGACCAGAGCTTTCATCGGGTTTCCAAATTGCCCAAAACCGAAACGGTTTTGCAAACTCTCCAAATAAGCTGGCCATGCTAGCATGTGAAGACCTCCATTCCGTCGCGAGTAAAAATGGTGCCAATCCAAAGCTCTGCCCTCCAAATGTAACATCACAACACGAACCTTCTCTTCTTCTGGCGTTCCTTCCGCCTCAAAGTATTGCTCGAGCTTAGTTAACCATCCACGAAAATCAGACCCATCAAAACTGGGGCACTCGAGTCGACGACTAATTTTTTCTGACTTCCTCACGACATGAGAAGTAGCTCCCAAGTGAATACTAGTCCCATCTGCCAGATTCGACCCACCTCTCATCTCCTTAGGAGGAAACCCAGGCGGCGCTCCCAACACCCCATTCCCTTTATCCTCAGTTCCCACCATCATCGGACCAGGCTTGGGTTGGCCGAGATATTGTTCCAAAAGAGCCTGCACATCATTACGGAACTCCTGGAACTTTGTATCCATTTGAGTTTCCATTTTACCCTCCAAACGACCCAGTTCGGCCTGCAACTTGGACATCTCCTGTTGAACACTAACAATATCCTTCTGCAGCCTCGTCGAAACTCCATCACCCGCCATCAACAAGATCGTGAAGCTCTGATACCTTTGTTGAACACTCAAAAATCGAGTAGAATTTTTAAGAGAGAAAAGAGCAGAGAAAGGGAGAGAAAAAGAAGATAGGGAGAAAATCTGTTTTCTCTATTCATAAAAATTCATCACTGACTCCCCACACTTTTAACATAAAAGGAAGGAAAAATAACAAGAATTGACGTGGCAAAAACGGTTAACAAAACACAATCGTTTCACTTAACATGCAACACCCCGTTTTAACCAATTATTCATTCAACCCAAAACTCAACGTTTCACTAACTTTTCCAGTACACATCAGAGGAGAAGTGAGCTTAAAAATCCCTGTAACGACGCCTACGAATGGTGAAATAGATTAATTCTTGCTCAACTACTTTGACGATTTAAACTCAAAAAATCGATGACATTATTACCACAATGATCGTCATAACATCGTTACGTCCACGATTTTTTTAGAGAACAAAATTGTAGAATGAGACCTTCATTCATGCCTTTAATTCTTCCAAAAAAATGCAGCTAAATTGGTTGCTAATATACAAATCTTTAAGAAAAATGGGAGAATATAGTCTCTTGCTTCATGTCAGTCCATTATATACAGAACTTTGTCTTCTTATGTTGTGGCATATGGAACTTTGGCTCTCTTGCCATTGTTGGATTCTTTGAGGACCTTCCAAAACAAAACCCCTCGTCAATATAATTCGAATATGAGTATGGAGATATTCATATGAATTTTTAACCTTTACCTTGTAGGAAGGAAAGGTCTGTCAAAGACAGGCATAGGCTGTGCTTTTGGAACGAGCTCTTTTCTCAACTTCTTTATCTCTTCTTCTTCTGCCATCTGCATGATCAAAAGGATCGATGTTACAGTCCCTGCTAAATAATGATATCACCTTAAGAAATCATGCATGCATTTTTCTGATAATTTTCCTTACCTTGTCCCGCCTCTCCCTTTCCATTTTATAGTGTTTTATTAGAATCATCTTCTCAGCTACTTGAAGATCGAACTCTGAACGCTCCGACGCTCGAATTTCAGAGTGGAGTCTCGGGTCTACTGCTCTTGTATTCTCTTTGACATGAGGTTTTATCAACACCTGCATCAATGCAAAATTGAGAGGGTGTTTCTAGTTTGGGATTTAAGGTCTAACTCTTTTAAGGACTAAAAACCTCAGGTTCATCTGTTGTCCATGGGAGGCCTTGAGCAATTGGGATCCTTTGTTTCTCTTCTTCCACCATCATTTCTTGGATCTTCTTCATGAATTCGCCTTCCTTCATTTTCCCTCTTTGCTGTAATGTTAACCAACAATCCAAAATTGTAACATACCAAACCAATATGAATAATATACCTGGTCTAGATTGATTAACAGAGATTCAAGTTAAAAGATGAAACCTCAGTTCTTAGCTTGAATGGTTTCTGGGAAGTTGGCTTGTCCTGCTTTTTCCCTCTCCTCCCACCAGTTGTCCCGAGAGACTCAGAGCTCTAAAACCCACACATGAATGGATACAAAAAAGTCATGAGCCACAATGCAATAAAATACCTTTATATTTGCATTTTATCATACACTTTTTTGGATATTTATATAGGATATGATGCTCTAAGTACCCTCCAAACATATGAAAAAAGTTTAAAGAATTCAAACATGTCTGTGTTGAACTCATAATCCTATCCGAAACTCACACCTGAGTAGGAGGAACTTAGAAAAGATGCCATAAAAGCAAGTAAATTAACACTTTAATCTTTGATCCTTAAGTCCTATATAGGAGAAACTTGAAAAATAGCTTGCAGGTAAGAGGTCTAAAAGATTAATTCATAAGACCTCTTGGAAACATGTTATGGGCCCAAAAACATCATTAAACATTCAACGTGGTAAGAAGAGAAAATAAATTAGCAGAAGTGAGAGGTTACTTACATTTCTTTGGCTTCTTCGACCTCCATTAGAAGCCCTGCTTGAAACACTGCCAAATAAAGTAACAATATAAAAAGAAAAAATAAATAAAACCCAAATCTAAGAACTAATCCATCAATTGCTTCACTGACCTTCCTTGGCTGCTGCTATCCGAAGAAGAAGAAGACGCTGAGAAACGCCGATCCAGACCAAGGTTCTCAGCGGTCAAAACAAATTCTGATGGCCATTTCAATGCCTTCTTCTTCTTGTTATTATCATTCTCTTCTTTTGGTTCCTTTTCATCACTCCTATCCTCTGATTCCTTCGAATTTGGTGTCGTAAGAAGCCTCTCAAAGGCCTTAACCAAATTCATAACTTTCCCAGCTTCAGGCACACTGTCCATTGCTTCTTCTTCAACTTCAACTTCAACTTCAGTTTCAGCTTTGTTCTTGAAAAAATCCTCTTGAGATGCTCTCAGATTCTCGTAAGCGACACACAGGCATTTCTTTGAATTCCCACTAGACTTCTCTTTACATTTGCAGTCAATCCCAACATTTGGATTTGAATCATCAGACCTTTCTTTCTTTAACTTCTTCCTAGCCACCACAAACTTTCTTTCCCTAAGTTTGTTTCTTGGTGAGTAAACTACCGGATCCTTGGAAGAATATTTCTGGGATTTTGAAGATTTTGTAGCAGAGATGTTTGGATTTGAATTCTCGGAAAGTTTCGAAAACTTTCGAGTTTTTGATCCAGAATTCCCTCCTGAATCTTTCACGGGAGTACCCTGTTTTGAATGCTTAGCAACCTCCATGGGTGAAGAAAAAAAAAAGAAATCTTCCAAAAATTTAAAATAAAAAAAAATGGGGTTTTGGTTTAAGATTGATGAGAAAACAAGAGACAGTTCGGAGCTTTTGATGAAAGAAGGAATGAGAAGAAACACATGGAAATCACGAAGAAGAAAAGTTCCGTTAGAGGTTGATGCTCTGTATAACGGCTAGTTTTTGGTGTTGTTTTGTAAACCGTCAGATTAATTGTTCAAAAATTAAGGTTTTATTTATTTACCGTCGGATTACACGATATGCAACGTTTAATAACCGTTTAGGGCTGGGGACGACTAGACTGGATCAACAAGAAAGTTGCAATTTTCCCTTTGAGTTTTTTCTTTTCGTATTAATCTCAATGTTTTCAAATTAAACATTTAGGTTCTCCATTCGTCGGTCCAATTATTTAATCAGTTCAGTTAATCTATATAGGTTCTCAAATCCAATAATTTAATATCTTTCATCAATTAATTCCTAATTCGATGGGTCCGGCCAATTAATCTGACCTGATTCAAACAATCATGATTAAACTTAAACTTGAATTTAATTTTTACCATGTAAAGGATTAAATATTGTCTTATCTAATTTGGGACTTAGAAGTACATTGAAATATATATATATATATATATATAAAATTACGATGCAGCCGGTTGTCTATTTTTTTTTCTCACAAAATTAATTTGATGAATTTGAGGAAATTTGATTTTATTTTTAAAACACTAGGTTTCTATTAAGAAAATAAGAGTTGATATCAATTTTTATTGTTAGGTGTGATCAACCACTTATAAATTATTTTTAAAAAAAATTCTTTTAAAAAGATAAATTTTTGTCTATGTTGAAGTCCAGAGAAAATAGACAAAATTTAGATTCAAGAGTCAATTATATATGAAGAAGATTATAGCAGTTGGTAATGCCCAAAAATCAATACATTGTTAATTACATGTTGCCTTAAATTTTAGAAATACGAATTTAAAATTTTTTATTTAATTACTTAATTGAATTTATTTAATTGAATGAATTAATTAAAACTTAAAATTTTACTAAGATGTTATATTTTTATTGTAAAAATAGAATTTTAATTCACCTTCTATCATTGTAAATAATTGGTGAAATGATATAGTAGTAATTTTGTGAATGATGTCATTAATTTTATTAACGGAAACTGTACCTAAACAAACATGAGTAGAGAATGTAAATTCACCAAAACAGAATTTAAAAAAGAAAAACCTCGAAATATCAAACATGTACCTAAACAGAATTTGAAAAAGAGAAGTTTTTGGGATAAATTTTAAAAAAAGTCACTTTTATTTATCTTATATTATATTTTAGTCACTTATATTTGAAATGTTACGTTTTAGTCATTTATGTTATCATTTTGTTACGAAGTGGTCACTCTACTGTTAAACTCCATTACCTCCCTAACTGCAATCCTATGTGGTAGTCCAAATGGGTTTTAAATGCCAACTTGGATGTCATATGTGGCAGTCCAAATTAAATTTATTTAATTAAAAACTTATTTTCATTCAAGTTGGCATTTAAACTCATTTAGACTGCCATGTAGGACCGTCGTTAGAGAAGTAACGGAGTTTAACAATAGAGTGACCACTTCGTAACAAAACGATAACGTAAATGACTAAAACGTAACATTTCAAACATATGTGACTAAAATATAATCCTAAGGCAAACAAAAATGACTATTTTTTGTAGTTTATCTAAATTTTTATTTTATTTATCCATTTAATATATCATATAAATCAGGGGAGTAGCTTCAAGCTTCCTTAAAATGGAATTTTTTTATTTAAACTCTTTAAAATTTTTAAAATTTTAAATTAGTAAAAGTAAAATTATACTTTAGCCCTTTAAAAATATTAAAATTTTGATTTAATCCTTTAAAAATTATAAAATTATAGACTATTAAAATGGTGAAATTATATTTTTCTATTATAAAAATTACAATCAAAACCACTTAAACTTTTAACTTTTTATTTTATTTTTTTATTACTTTCCTTTTTAATTCAAGTATTAACAAATTATGAATAAATAATAATATTATCAAACTCAATTTGAGGTTGACATAAAGTTAATTGGGATAAAATATGGTTACAAAAATCTTTTTTATTTATTATTAGGAACCAGGAACGATGCAAATACCAAAAGTAATTTTCTTTTTCTAGAATTATGAACTTTTTATTACATGTTGTAACACCCCACACTCATACCTCACGCCGGGACGGAATACGAGGCGTTATCTAACTTGAACACATACATTCACACGTTTCCAACTCGCCAAAATTAGGTCAAATTTAAAACTTTTCCGATCTTTATCAAGAACTTCATCTTAAAGGCCTACGAGGCTCCAAACGTTCATTTAGAACCATTCGGGAATGATTCGGATCTTTCCACAAACTCTGAAAAATATTACTAGACACAGGGGCACACGCCCGTGTGGGAGGGGCAACACGCCCGTGTGACCAATTCGGCATGGTCATACTACTGACCCGTGTGGCTCACACGACCTAAACAATACAAGGACAAACTCGTATCCTCTACTCGTGTGGAATTAATTCTAAATTCACACCTACAGGGGTTTTCACACGGCCTGGCACATGCCCGTGTCCTTGGCTCGTGTCCTTCACACGACCATGACACGCCCATGTGCAAAAACCTGGACATTCTATTTCTAATGTCAGCAATTCTTAAGGGTCACACGGCCAAGGTACACGCCCGTGTGCTAGGCTGTGCCCTTCACATGGCTGAGACACACGGCCGTGTCTCTACCTGTGTGTTTACTATCATGTATACTGACTTGTAAATTTTACTGCAGGGGACACACGGCCGGATCACACGCTTATGCGGCGGGCCGTGTGTCACACACGGCCTAGACACACGCCCATATGCCTACCCGTGTGGACAAAATGAGGCTATTTACCAAGCCTCTTTGCCACCCTTGCATACATAACCTGCATAAAATCACTCTATGCCAATACAAGGGTACATCACATAGCCAAAATAGCCACAATGGACAACATTTCATTTGTGCAATATACTCATCCATGAAAATATCATCTTCTATTTATGAATATCAAAATGAGTATTGACCATCACCTATGGCCTTATAGAAAATTAAAGGTATTCATTCCAGGCCAACACATTTGGCTATTTCTCAATGACACGCAACATTAAAGTCTAGCCCTATACATGCCATATGCAAAAATAAGAATCTTAACTATATCGAGTGTTCAGGATAATAGTGTGATCGTAGCCTCCAACATCCGATGATCCTCGAGCTATTTAGGCGACACTATAAAGAAATAGAAAAGAGAGGGAGTAAGCATAAAGCTCAATAAGAAGCATGCAAATACATAGCAACAACTATACCATTCATCAACATGCTCTTAATATAAAATAGTTATAAGCATAACTTACTCATCACATCCCACTACACATCATATAATATATTTTGAACTCACGTCTCATACATACCGAATAGGTACCTATATCATTCATAACACGGTTATACTTTTCTCTTAATTTTAAACCATAACTCTCACTGTTGAACCATTCAGAATATTATCGAATATTTAATAAGCTTCAAAATAGGATAGGATGTCGATGCCATGTCCTGGACATGGTCTTACACTAGCTTAACTCGTAGCCGATGCATGTCCCAGACATGTCTTACACTGGCTTACATCTTAACGCTGATGCATGTCCCAGACGTGTCTTACATTAGCTCTCATCTCATTGCCGATACCATGTCCTAAACATGATCTTACACTAGCTTAACTCGTAATGTGGCTGATGCATGTCCTAGACATGTCTTACACTAGCTTACAATAGTTCATACGTCATGGCATGAATATCCAATTTATTTCTCATGGTTCAAATGGGAATTCCACTATCTTAATTATCATCATGCCTTTTCATTTCCACAATCAAGTAATTCATGCTAAATTAACTTATCGCATATAATGACAATGTAGTTGTAATATTTGCATACAACTTACCTCAGTTACAAAATATGGTGTCTAAACGGTTTAATCAATTTGCTTGGCCTTCTCTCGTCTAAGTTCGGATTTGGTATTTCTTGATCTATAATAACAAAAATTCACAAATTTAATCACTTTATCGATCTAGGTACCCAACAATCTATACTTGTGCAAAATGACCATTTTGCCCTAGACTTTTGTAAAATGACTATTTTACCCCTAGGTCCGAAAATTAATTTTTATCGAATTTCTTCCTATCAAAAGCTTATCTGAACCATTTTTACTCTTATAACAATCCAAAATTTCCACTATCTTGCACATTTATCATCAAACTTTCAACTTATGCAAAATAGTCCCTACTAGGATTTTCATGAGAAATCCTTTCACAAAAGTTATTTATTACATATCTAATACTCATATTCTTCCATAAAATTTTAGATAACTACACATGTGCTTTCATGGAAAAACCCTAAACTCTCCACCATTTTGCAGAATAGTCCCCTTAATAGAAAACTTATGCTTCAAGGGCTCCAAAAATATAAAAATCATCAACAAAAATTATGCAAATCACTTACTTGCAAGAGGAATAAGTTGTTGAAATTTTTTAAGCTCAAAACACCTGGCTGAAAAACCGGTGGGAGAAGGAAGAATGAAAGAAAAAAAAATGATAGCTAGGCTTAGGCGTTATTTTATTACACATTATGTCATTCATTTACCTAATGTTGACTTTTCAATATTTTTATCTCCCACGGCCGGCCAAGCTAAGATATAAGGTCTTTTTGCCCTTTAAAGACTCCAAATTAAGATTCATAATAATTTAACACCCTTAGCTATCAATTTAAGACTTCTGCACTTTATGCGATTTAGTCCTTTTTTTTGCAATTGGGCTTATAAACGTCAAAATTGCCCTATCAAATTTTTCATACACTACTAATAACATGCTATGACTCCGAAATAATAATTAAATAAATTTTCTGAATTTGGATTTGTGGTCTCGAGACCACTATTTCGGCTAGCCCCAAAAATCAAGCTGTTACACATGCTTAGGCTTTAATTATCATCATCAAAAACTTATCAATCCAAATTTTTGGATATCACCATTCATCGCTTTAGTTATCTCCATTAAAGACTTATCATGATTGTGTTTTTGGATGTCATTAGAACTAATGACCATTGGAAGAGTATGAGGATTTGAGTAAAAATATAAGCTTAAAAAATGGACTTAAGCAAAAAAATAAGGTCCGTTTAGAAAATAGGTTGAGCCTTGGGTGAGGAGAAGCCACGGTCAAATTTCAAGATGATTCAACGGTGGTGGCTCGGTTTGGCGTTGGAGAGAAGCAATAGAGAAGCGGTGGCAATAGGCTTTGAAAATAAAAAATAAAGTAAAAAAGAAGAGAAGAAGAAGTGAGAGAAAGAAAGGAAAGGTGGATCGTGTAACACCCCTAACCCGTATCCGTCGTAGGAATAGGGTTTCGGGACATTACCAAATAATCGTAATCTAATCATTCATTTCAAACATTTCAAATAATAAAATAATACATCATTAACATGCATAGAGTCCATTATTAAGCCTTTGAGAGTTTGAAAACACTTTAGAAACGTTTTGAGACTAACTTGGGAACATTTGAATTTTTTTGGAAAAAGTTAGAAAATTTTTAACTATAGGGTTCACACGGCCAAGTCACACACCTGTGTGTCTGGTCGTGTGGGCATTCGAAGTAGGGACACACGACCATGTCCCAGCCCATGTCTATGCCTGTGTAACTCTCTAACTTGGGTCACACAGCCAAGCCACACATCTGTGTGCCAGGCCGTGTACCCTTTGAAATGGCCTCACACGCTCGTGTGCTAGCCATGTGTCTCACATGGCCAAGTCACACGCCCATGTGTCTAGTCATATGGACCTAAAATGTGCATTAAACAATCAATTTACCATTTCCTAGATGCTCGAGCATTAAACAACTTAAAAACCATTCGTTTAACCTGTTCAAAACACAATCAAACACATTCAAATCATGCTAAAACAATCATCCTAAGTGCCTAACCAATGTAGCCTCATTGGTACCTCATTTATGTTATCAAATCATATTATCAATGTAACACTCTCAACCCATATCCATTGCCGAAACAGGGTTACAGAGTATTATCGAGAATTTCTGAATAAGTACAGTTAAATCGAGTTAAACTTACTATTTATTATTAAAAACATTCAAATCATCCATTAAGTGGACCCTCGAGACCCAATATGATTTTTAGAAACAAATTGGAACTCATTCGGAGACTCAGAGAATTTTTTGCGAAACTATAAAATTTTTCTTACATTCAGGGCACACACGCCCGTGTGGCCTAGGGACACGCCCGTGTGGGTAGGCCATCTGGTTACACACACCCGTGTACTGACCCCTCGCAACTCTCTGTCTTGTATATCATGAACAAATTGATATCACACGACCAAGTCACACGTCCGTGTGCTAGGCCAAGTGGTGAATTTAATTTTCACATTTAAGGTGCAGACTTCACACGACCTGGGCACATGCCCATATCCTAAGACCGTGTCCTCCACATGGCTGAGACACGCGGCCGTGTCTCTGCCCGTATGATCAATTCAAAGCTAAAATTCAAGATGCAGGGGACACACGGCCACAACACATGCCTATGGGGCAAGCCGTGTGTCACACACGGCCTAGACAGACGCCCGTGTGGAAAAAATTAGGCCATTTTAAGACCACTTCTCACACTATTTATAATCAATCCTGAAAACAACCTACCAACACAAAAATATGTCCAAACCAAGCAACCAAATCAACCAAAAACACAAGGTTTTCATCTACTTTATGATATAATACTTCTTTACTTAAGTTTACCAAAATAACTCCATTCATTACCTTACCAAGTTCAACTTCTAAACATATGTATTCAAACATCAACATATTAATATTACCAAATCACATCTTTCAAACTTTACCCTATACATGCCATATAAACCATAAGATGTTTTCAGAATCTACCAGTGGAACTCTGGATAGTGTGTCCTAATGCAATGATTTGATCCACTAATATCTCGTAAACCTATAGAAACAATTAACACACACAGTAAGCTTAACAAAGCTTAGTAAGTTCATTGGCCCAAAACATAAATCTTACCAAAATACCATAGCAATTCAATAAACAAGTATTATACACATATCTCCTGTCATCCATAATTTCACACGATGAATTCATTTAGTTAAGCTCAATACCCAAATATCAATTCATAATTCAACACTTCGCCTCATCTTTCACTTACCCACACATGTCAAATTAAGGGACGGCTTACGGATTTGAGTACGTCTATAATACCTCGAAAATTTTTACAGCAAGATATTATCCTTGATATAGTAAAATAAGAAAATAAAGTGATAAAAAGGGAAATTTTGAGTTATGTCAATATTGGGAAGTATATTATGATATATTAATTCAAGAAAGGACTAAATTGTAAAAAAAGAGAAACGTTTTGTTGTACAAGAGTAAATACCCAAAATTTGAGGGGTTAAAGTGTAAATATAAAAAAGTTGAAGGACCAATAGTGTAAATATTTTAAGAATGGAATGATCTAGAAACTAAGGAAAATGGATGAACTAGGACCAAATTGAATAGGTGAAGAACTATGAGGGATTAAATTGTAATTTTACCAAATTAAATGATAACTCAATGATAGAATTTTAAAAGATAATAAAGGGAAAAATGGTCAATTGGAAGAGAGAGAAATCTAGAAAGTAATATGATGCTAGAGATATTTTGATATTTTATAATTATTTAATTAGATAAATATTATTTTATCAATATTTTAATAAGATATTTTATTATTTTATTAGTATATAAAGAAAGAAAGATGAGGAATTCTCATACATCTTTCCCATGCAAAACCAACGTGAGAAGAAGAAGAAGAAAAGAAGTTTTCATTTTTTACAATTTGGTCCTTTTACCAAAAATTCACCATTTTCACCCAAAAATCAAAAGAATTTCCATAGCTACCAAGAGAGAAAAATGTTAAGGAAACTATGGGAAGTTAGAATATCAAGTTGGATTCAAGAAATGGAAGCTGAATGAGAGAGAAAATCAAGATGAAAATTGAAATCAATAGAACAAGGTAAGAACATCATGATTTCAATATATTTTTAAGTTTGATATTATTGAAAAAGCATGGGATTAATGTTAATGTAGAGTTTCCTTACATATGGTCCTATGTTCTTGATATGTTAGTGAAGAGAAAATAAGAGAAAGTGATGAGAAATAGTGTAGAAAAAGAAAATAAGCGTGTAATAAACCTGGTAATTAATATCTTACACTAAAACAGTTTTGGACAGTAACAGTAGTCTAACTTTCAAAAATCACCAAAAATTTTAGAAATATAATTATAGGATGAATGAAATATGAAATTAAAACTTACTGAGTCTAGTTTCTTATAGAATAAATTATGTAAGCAATGGAATTATAAATCATGAGATATAATAAATTTTGTGAGACAAGGTCAGAATGATTTTGGGCTTTGGAAAATCATAAAAAATTTGAGAAAAATAATTATGGGCTTAAATTTATATTTTTATAATCTTTAATGAGTCTGTTTTCAATAGAAATAAACGGGAACATCATTTGAATTCTGTACGAAGAGATAATTAATTTTTAGTGAAGAAGGGTCAGAACTGTCAGACAGCGGAACAGGTGTAACTTTAAAGAATAAAATGCACTTATTGGATAAACCAAAAATTATGAAAATTTTATGGTAAGAATATATATGAGTCTAGTTTTAGGGAAAATTATTGGATCTTAATTTGGAGTTCTATATCTCCAGATATAAATAATTTAGTGACTATGACACAGGTGGACAGCTTGAATATTCATAAAAGTAAATAATAAAAATTATAGATAATGTTACTTACAAGTGTGTTATATACATTAAGGATGTGGAATGGAGAGGAGGAGAAGGAAAATATATATGAATATTCAGCTAGCATGGCTAATTTGCATGTTTTAGGCTTAGGGACTAAACTGAATAAAAGTAAAACTTCAAGGGGAAATTTTGTAAAAATGTCAAAAAATGACCAAATTGAAGGGAATGAATTGTTTTATTATTTAAATTAATAAATTGAATGAAATTATCAATTTAAGATCAGGTGAAAATTGGAAAAATGGTAAATTACCAGAATCCCCCGGAATCTTGATATTTCTGCAACTTCGCCAGGTAAGTTCGTGTAACTTGAATTATATTCTTAAATGCTTGAAATGTATGTTATTGATGTGAATATGATTTGAATGTTCATTGTATGAAAATTGACGAAACATTGATATATTTGATAAAAATGGAAAGAAATCCCGGTTGAATGAAAGGAAAATTCGATGGATCTCTGAAAATGAATTGATGGTAAAAAAGGATCTAGCCCCGACGGGTGATCCTATCCTGATATAGCCCTCCCGAAGAATATGTGTAAAATGGATTTAGCCCGGACGGGTAATCCAAATTAGGGTCTGAATTTAGCCTGAACTGGTAATTCAGATCCAAGCTCATTAGAGTAATTGTGGTTGCAGGGGATTTAGCCTGGACTGGTAATCCCGACAATACTCTATGAGTTTATATTACAAGGGATTTAGCCTGGACTGATAATCCCGCTGTAAGGATGAGGTTTGCGGGAGTGTGCTCTCTGAAATGAAATGTGTAAGACCATGGTTGAAAGATACCATGGCAACATGATATGAAATGTGTAAGACCATGGTTGAAAGATACCATGGCAACGTGACATGAAAAGAATAAGACCATGGTTGAAAGATACCATGGCAACGTGACATGAAAAGAATAAGACCATGGTTGAAAGATTCCATGGCAACATGACAGAAAATGAGTAAGACTATAGTTGAAAGACACTATGGCATCATGTCAAAGATAAATTAGACCGTGGATGGGAGACGCTATGACATCTGTTGAATAATTGATATTCAGGTAATATGTATCAGATGACGAATGGTTATATAAAATGGTTGTGTGAAATGTTTACAAGAACTGGTCATATGGAAATATATGTACAAAATAGTTGTATGAAATAATAATGAAGATAGATAAACGAAATAAGAATAAGTACATGGAATATAATTTATGTTAAGTTTGATATAAACTATTACCGGAATAAATATACATAAAATATATAGATATGATGGAGTATGAAATATTGATATAATGAAATGAATGATATATACTTATGAAGAAACGGTAAGAGAATGATATGTTTCATGACATGTACATATATGATTATCTTTGATATATTGATACAAGAAAATTATGTAGGTAAAGACAATTATTAAACTCAAGAGTGACATGTCGAGAAAATAAGTATATCAATGTTGAATTTATATGAAATATGTACTAGTATACTAACAATGTTGCTGTTTGATGCTTATACAAGTGCCAAGCTATTGATTGAATGGTAATATATTTATTTATATGATGCATTGAATCGGTAAGTATTTAATTAAAATTTTTTAGGTGATCTGTAATGCTCTGAAACCCTGTTTCGACGACGGATATGGGTTAAAGGTGTTACAACATCGTTTGCTCAGTACCACGATTCACAACTCAGTATGGTTAATACCATACCTACGTTTCATAGCTCAGTATGGACAATACCATACCTACGTTTCATAACTTGGTATGAGAAATACCATAACTACGTATTATACCTCGGTATGGATAATACCATACATATGTTTCATAGCTCAGTATGGACAATATTATACCTACGTTTCACAACTCAATATGGGAAATATCATACCTACGTATTATAGCTCGGTATGGATAATACTATACCTACGTGTCATAGCTCACTATGGACAATACTATACCTATGTGTCATAACTTTGCCATGGATTAACCATGGTCTTATCCGTCAATTCATCACTTGTCACTAAACATACGTACTCAATCCTGCGTATCCCTTAATTTTGAACTTTCAATTCAATTTTTAAATTATTTTAACTTCATAATTCAATAGAAATATATGAAGTAATACATTATATCATTCTCACATTAACAATTAATCACAAAAGTGTAGCCATATGAACTTACCTGGTTAACTTGCAAAAGCTATAGAAATTCAGGGACTATTCAGCAACTTTTCTTTTTCCTCGTTTTATTCTCAGATTCTTGATATGAAGCAAAATTATGAAAACCCAACTTAAGAGCTCTCTCCCATGGCGTTTTGGCTGGCCATTTTGAAGAAAGGGTCTAGATTTCTCTTTTAATTAGATTTTTATCTATTAATCTTTTCTAAAATTCCAATTTTGTCTTTGTTTCTTAAATTTCCAGATTTTTCTCTGCCCATGCTGCCCAAAATATCTCCCTTGGGCTATTGTGCTCTTTAAGTCCTTTTTTGTTTGATAATTAAGCTATTTAATCCTTCTAGCAACTTTTACACCATTTTTAATTTAGTCATTTTTATTTAATTTACAACCCAAACATTAAAATTTTCTAACAAAATTTTAATATTAACTCAATAACACTCTATAAATATTTCTAAAAATATTATGGCTCGGTTTATGAATTCGAGGTCTCAATAACTCATTTTTGGCCAAATTTTTCTAATAAATTCTTTGCAATCACAAAATTCACTAATTCAAGAATATTTCTAAAATTCACACTTGACTCATCAATTTCAAATAATATATTTTTAATTCACTTGTCAGATTTTAGTGGTCTCGAACCACAATTTCTGACACCACTGAAAAGCGGACTATTACAACTCTCCCCCCTTTAGGAAATTTCGTCCTCGAAATTTCTCACCTAGTCGAATCAAGTCTTTCTATTTTCTTCTCAATGATATACCACATATAAATCCATCATAACTCATTTTGATTCAAAATTCGTATCAGAAGTCACATTAGAACTTGATATTATATGAAATTTAGCTAAACGACCACAACATCCTCATGTCACAACTTTATCATTAGCAATACAATTATCAAAAAATTCCCAGAAATCTTCTATCGAACCATAATCGAGATATCCAGATTATCAAACTTTAACCAATGCTTCTAACATGTCTGCATCTAAAATCTTTTAACTGATATCTATTCCCCTTTTCTTGGAACATATACAGCAATATCATTTTAGACAAATGCGATAACTTCAACACTCAGAACGATTTTATCCCATAATAACATTTCCCGATTAAAGCTGAACTGATAGATATACTTCTATATCATGTCTACCAGAATATGTATCCCTTACTCTAATGGTAAGTCAATTGAACACACAAAATTTATTCTCGAACCTGATGATAAACTCAAATGCGTATAACTCAATTAACCTTTTAAATAAATAACCCACTCCGATTAGAATAACTGAGTCAATTTTATCTATTAGATGATAACTTTTCAAAATAATCTATTTTTCTTGTTGTCAAGACAATCCAGGTATACCATATATCATATTTCTCTTAGAATACCAACTAAAAATTGCCACAAACTGCATTAACTCAAACGAAATATAACATCCCGTTATTAACTTGTTGACACTAACCAAGATTACCCAAAAAGTGAAAACCAATATACTAGTTTAAACTTACTCTTCCTCCATCTACACTTTTACTGATATCAATCCTTTCACGAAAGTTAGAATAAAATTACACCAAGTTCATTTCAATTATAACCATTGAAGCTTTGAACTATACCAAAGTCACAACCATCAAACAGACTAAAACCATTGTGCTATAATAAAACCAATGTTTGAACCGTATAGATTAAACAATATCTCATCCTCAATAGTGCTCTCCAAAGTAGGAGAGTAAAACCAGAAGTAATTCCAATAACAATCAATACAGTAATACAATTTCTATAATCTGAGATATTTATCACCAAACTCTCATGATCGAACCAGGATTTATAACAATAATATATATATTCCATCTCCAACCCATAAATATCTTTTATTGATGAACCATGTTTGATAGATATGATAAACCATAAGAATGACAAGAAAACTGTGATAATGATATCCAAGATGTGAAGCTATACTGAATTTCCGAGAATAAAAACCACATTAAATGATAAAAGATCGATGATATCTCAGAGAAAATCCAGAAAAAGAATATCACTCAGACACACTAGAAACAGATGTGATAAAAATAATGTAAATTACATATAAGTAATTCAGAACATCACCTAGTAAAAGTAGAAAATAGCTTCATATGAGTCTGATCATTAAGTCTTCACATAATAGATTATAAAGCCAAAGAAAAATAGAGCAACGTTGATCATGAATCAATCGGACTAACAATACTTCCATCTAACATTAAGATTAACCTGACTTTCTATATGATAAGATTCACATTTGAAAATAAACAGTTGTGCATACTTCTGAGGATAAAAGAACATATAGAATACCCAGAAGAGATCGCTATAAGATACCCGACTATAACAGTTGCATTTAGATATTTTTGCAATTTCAACACTATTCCACTGACTACTAAAGTCATCATTAATCTCACATTATCCCAATCACTAAAGAAATCAATTCAGAAGAAATTTCGGTTAACCCATTCTTTAAATACCATACCTGAATAAATTGATTACTCGTAAATAACTTCTTCCTTAATAGAGACATTATATATATCCCAATTTATCTTCAAAAAAATTTGATATCTTTTTTAAAACCGTCTTTACTTACTAACCTATTCTCAGTTCTGACCATATTATTAATCATGCAACCATTAAATTCTTCGCTTTCACACTTGTGAACTTAATCAATGTAAATCTTGTGAATTCTATTATATAAGACATACAGGTGAGGGTGTGAAGGTTGTAAAGCCTTAAATTTTAATTTTCTTATATTCACACGTATAACATAACATTTACCATCACCATAATCAATATAAACATTTATTCATACCTTTATGAATTCCATCTCCATTCATCATAAGTAACTTTTAATCAAGTACTTGAGTATTGCTTTTAACATTATCTCATTAAACCATTGATTCATAAATTGGGACACTACTGATTGTCTCATGCTCAGATGTTTGCATTGTACTATTAACTTCATCCTGTTCAGCATGTTCAGGTTTATCTGATATCTTTACAAACTATAAGAAAAACAAAGATTAGATCGGATCATTCACATCACACTATCACAGATTTATATGGCATGTATTTCTAGACACTTTACACATCTCATTCGTTCTGAGAATCGGCTAAACCGAAGCTCTCATACCAATAAATGTAACACCCTCAACCCATATCCATATCTGGAACAGGGTTACAGAGTATTATCGAGAATTTCTGAATAAGTACAGTTAAATCGAATCAAACTTACTATTCATAATAAAAAATATTTAAATCGTCCATTAAGTGGACCCTGAGGCCCAATATGAATTTTAGAAACAAATTAGAACTCATTCGGAGACTCAGAGAAATTTCCGTTGAACTATAAAATTTTTCATACACTCAAGGCTCACACGTCCGTGTGGCCTAGGGACACGCTCGTGTGGGTAGGCCGTGTGGTTACACACACCCGTGTACTGACCCCGGTAACTCTCTAACTTGTATATCATGAACAAATTGAGATCATATGGCCAAGTCACACACCCGTGTACTAGGCCGTGTGGTGAATTTAATTTTTGAATTTAAGGTGCAGACTTCACACGACCTGGGCACATGCCCATATCCTAAGACCGTGTCCTCTACATGGCTGAGACACACAGCCGTGTCTCTGCTCGTGTGGTCAATTTGAAGTTAAAATTCAAGATGCAAGGGACACAAGGCCACAACACATGCCCATGGGGCAAGCTGTGTGTCACACACGGCCTAGACACACGCCCGTGTATCTACCCGTGTGGACAAAATTAGGCCATTTTAAGACCACATTTCTCACCCTATTTATAAGCAATCCTAAAAACAACCTACCAACACAAAAATATGTCCAAATCAAGCAACCAAATCAACCCAAAACACAAGGTTTTCATCTACTTTATGATATAATATTTCTTTACTTAAGTTTACCAAAATAACTCCATTCATTACCTTACCAAGTTCAACTTCTAAACATAAGTATTCAAACATCAACATATTAAAATTACCAAATCATATCTTTCAAACTTTACCCTATACATGCCATATAAACCATAAGATGTTTTCAGAATCTACCAGTGGAACTCTGGATAGTGTGTCCTGATGCAATGATTTGATCCACTGATATCTCGTAAACCTATAGAAACAATTAACACACACAGTAAGCTTAACAAAGCTTAGTAAGTTCATTGGCCTAAAACATAAATCTTACCAAAATACCATAGCAATTCAATAAATAAGTATTATACACATATCTCATGTCATCCACAATTTCACACAATGAATTCATTTAGTTGAGCTCAATACCCAAATATCAATTCATAATTCAACACTTAGCCTCATCTGTCACTTACCCACACATGTCAAATTAAGGGATGGCTTACGGATTTGAGCACATCGTTTGCTTAGTGCCACAATTCATAACTCAGTATGGTTAATACCATATCTACGTTTCATAGCTCAATATGGACAATACCATGCCTACGTTTCAAAACTCGGTATAAGAAATGCCATATCTGCGTATTATAGCTCGGTATGGATAATACCATACCTATGTTTTATAACTCAATATGGACAATGTCATACCTATGTTTCACAACTCGGTATGGGAAATACCATACCTACATGTCATAGCTCAGTATGGACAATACCATACCTAGTGTCATAACTTTGCCATGGATTAACCATGATCTTATTCGTCAATTCATCACTTGTCATTGAACATACGTACTCAATCCTGCGTATCCCTTAATTTTGAACTTTCAATTCGAGTTTTATGTTATTTCAATTTCATAATTCAATAGAAATATATGAAGTAATACATTATATCATTCTCACATTAACAAGTAATCACAAAAGTTCAGGCATATGAACTTACTTGGTTAATTTGTAGAAGCTATAGAAATTCAGGGACTATTCAACAACTTTTCTTTTTCCTCGTTTATTCTCGGATTCTTGATATGAAGCAAAATTATGAAACACCAGCTTAAGAGTTCTCTCCCATGGCGTTTTGCCTGTCCATTTTGTAGAAAATGTCTAGATTTCTCTTTTAATTAGATTTTTATTTATTAATTTTTTCTAAAATTCCAATTTTGACATTGTTTCTTAAATTTCCTGATTTTTCTCTACCCATACCGCCCAAAATATCTCGCTTGGGCTATTTTGTTCTTTAAATCCTTCCTTGTTTGAAAAATGAGCTATTTAATCCTTCTAGCACCTTTTACACAATTTTTAATTTAATCCTTATTATTTAATTGACTACCCAAACATTAAAATTTTCTAACAAAATTTTAATATTAACTCAATAACACTCCATAAATATTTCTAAAAATATTATGGCTCGGTTTATGAATTCAAGGTCTCGATACCTCGTTTTTGGCCCAATTTTTCTAATAAATTCTTTTCAATCACAAAATTCACTAATTTAAGAATATTTCTAAAATTCACACTTGACTCATCAATATCAAATAATAGATTTTTAACTCACTTGTCAGATTTTAGTGGTTTCGAACCACAATTTCTGACACCACTGAAAATCAGGCTATTACAATCAAAGCATCATTTTAATTCAAATTATAAACCTACCAAATTCAATCCATTTTGCCTAATTCATAAACACTTAAGCATCTACTTAAATTCACATGCACCTATCTAGATTTGGTTCAATTTACCATGCCATAATATGGCTTCAAACACAAACACATATTTATATGTATATGCCAAACTAACATTACTTTTATAATCTTATTTACAATCCATCCACAAAATAATTATCATTTAGACATTCTAGGTACATGCCGACACAAAAGATAAACATCGCCACACTTGAGTTCGGGATCGTTGTTGGATGCTGAATCGGCGATCAAAAGTGAAGTACCTAACCTGAGCACAGAAAAATAAAACTGTACGCTGAGTAAAACTCAGTGGTATTTCTATAATTTGAATATTTAAAGACAAGATAATATAATATGCAAAAATTGAATTTTAATCACAGATTAATGTCTAGTATTGTGACTATCATATGCTATCATATTTCATTTGTTAAACAATATCCCTAATTCACACAATTGCTATATAAATAGTTATTCACATATCAAACCACAATTATTTGTATAATGGCATTAGCCATTCAATACTCAACTCATGAATACATCATTTCATACCATACTCAATTCTCATCACTTGCTATATAATAGCTTTTCACTTAACCGAAACCTAATTAACTACACAACTAGCTTCGTAAATATTTATTAAAAATATTTACGAGTTTGATTTACGGGAATAGAGTCTGGGGAATGCACTTTCCGTATAGGGTCATTATAGATCATTTGGTGCTTCTCTGATCAGTGACGGCAGTAGGGTGGAAGTAAGGTGATTGGCGGAAGAGAATCCCAACAAGATTTCAAGGAGTTGTCTGTAAAAAACAAATTAGAGGAAATGAAATAGTAAGAGGAAAAAGTTGATTAGAGAACAAGCGTCGATGACAACGTTGAAGTGCGCTTGTAGTGCATGTTGGCGGCAGCTAGGGATGGGATAGAGAGGTAGAGAATAAGAAGAAAAAAAATAGAAATGGGAAAGAATAAAAGAAATGGGAAAAACGAGAAAAGGAAAGATTAAAAGAAAAAGGGAATAAACAGTAAAAAGAAAAAAAGAAAATGCATCATCATGATGTCATTATGCCACATGTCACAATCCTATTTTGCCATTTGTCTCAAACTTAATGGTGTAAAAAAAAGTACCAAACTAGTTCAGGTACGAAATTGGGAGAAGTAGATAAATTCAGGTACTAATTTTATATTTAACCCTTAAAATAATATAAATATTTTCCAACAAAATTAAAAATAATGAGCAAGCTTAAAATTAGTTCGAGTTTATCATTTACAAATATGAGTGGATTTGAATAAAATTTTAGGCCTATATTTCAATACAGGCCGGGTTTAGGCAAGTATAACGTATGTTAATATCAAGATTAAGCCCAATCCAACTTATAAACACCTTTATTTTGAAATTAAAAAAAAAGACATTATAACCTTGTAACAAAACATGGCATTTTAATGAATCGAAATTTTATAAAAGACTTTTAATGATATAAATAATTAAATTTATATTTTTAAATCTAAAAATTAAAATAACTAAATTCTTAAAATAAAAGTAGTAGAATTAAATTCCAATTGTACTTCGAAATATTTTAACCAGAATAAACATCTCATAAACACATTTTGCACGTGCCAAAAAGGAATAAAAGTATAAAACCACGTGGCAAGCAAGCAGAGGATCAATCCTAAATTTCTTACATCAAATCAGTAGGACAAATTCATTTTCCCTTATCAGTCCTCTTAGATCCCCGAATCTCAAAGTGGCACGTCCCGTAATTTTCAAACAGATCCTTACCTCTTTTGGTAAACTACAATCTTTAAATCATCAATCAGATTCCTAAAAAATACCTTGCCCTAACTTTACCCATTTTGCAATCCTTAATCAAAATCATCTCTAATTTTCGATCCAAATTCTCCTTATAAATTTTTTTGTCTCTTCTTCGATTTGATTCGTATCTGTTTCGATTCCGTTTTTCCTCTTTCTTTTAATCCTAATTTTTTCCTTTTCCCGTTTTTCGAATGCGATTTTAGGGTTAGGGTTTTTGAAGATTCTTCGATATTTTGAATGGGTTTCTTGATTTATAAAATTTGAGCTTGGATTTTGATTTTTCTTGACTCGATTTCTTCTGGGTCAGTCTAATTTTTTGGGGATTTTCCTTAGATACCGCAACTTTATAAGAATTCTTTTATAAAAAAGGTTTTCTCTGTTTCGTGTTATTTTTCGGCCGTGTAAAATATTTAAAATAGTAAAATTTTTTAAATTCCATTTTTTTCCAGCTTATAATTCTATTATTTCTTGTAAATCAGTGTTTAATATTTTTAGAAGCATAAGTTCATTTTTCTAATTCTTTAATTTTTATTGGTTCTTTTAATTTTCTTATTTTATTGGTCAACAAATTCTCAGGTAAGAACAGCTCATTTTATAGGACATATACTTGTTTCTTTTTTAAGTTTTAGAACTTCTATTCTATTAGTTTATTTAAATGTTATTGCTTTCATGATTTTTAAGCCATGGGTTAGTGCCTTAGTGGCTACTCTGATAGTTGAATCTATAGTGATGAAGTATGCTAATTAATTATTAGTTAATATTTGAATGTTAATTCTTCTTTTTAAAATTCGATATTGTTTTTGAGATGGTTATCAAAAGAGGGAAAAATACATAAAATGGTATATGTTAATCTTGAAGTCTAAGGGTTAGAAAAATATAAAAGAAAAACTTATGAGAGGGTTAAAAATAAAAGTTCTCTGAGGTGTAAATTTGGATTTTCCCTGATCGATTGCATACAATCTAATCGAATTAATTAGCTCTTAACAATCATGGGAATCCTTGTTCTTCTGTTTGTTCAACCTAAGTTACATTCCTTGAAAGATCTAGAAAAGCTGAATCCTTCCGTACTAATCCTTAAGTATATGATTTTTTTTATTCTTTTACATGTGACCCACTTTTCACTTGCAGACTAAAATGATTCATAAACGTCCTTACACCGATGACTCTCAAGAGGTTGCCTGTAAGCATATGAGGCAATGTGATGATACTGTCCACATTGCTTCCTTTGTTGATGTCAATGATGTTCATCCCAACAACGCTTTTCAAAACCATCAAATTCCTGGTACTACAAATACAATGATGTTTAATCTTTCTGCATAACTAGATTAGATATTCTTGCTTGGGCCTTTGCCTCTAGAACTTCATGTACCAAGTCGCTTGAGTTTGTGACTCTTGATAGTGAACTTGATATTATCATGTCAACTTAGATAAGGTTTCTTTTGTCAACTCAATATCCAAGTAGTGGACTTAAGATACTGTGCAAGTAAATAAGCATGGATGAGTAGGTATGTTTCAGTTGTCAAAAGAAAGGTGGACATTATTTTAGTTCATTGATTAAATGTGTGGAAGGTTCACTTAATGAACTTGCTTGTGATGCTTCATTATTATAGAGTTGGAACACTCTAATTCTATGTGCGTTGGACATGTTGAAAATTCTCTTTGGAAAAAAAATTGTTTTACTATAAATGATAATATAGTTGGATAGCTCTTTATAGAAGCATTTTGGCATCCATGTCTTTTAACTTTATCTATCTTGTATGCAAACTATTTACCTGCACATGTTCCTTTTATCACATCTAACTGTGCATATCAGCCTTGTGACCATACTTAGCTAATCAAATTAAAATTTTCAGCAAGTTTCTATAACTGATAGAATTCCAATTTGAAGAAGGTAAATGGGAGGACATTTACACTGGGTGCCAAGATGAAGGTAGGTTTGCTGAAGATCAATGCAACAATGTTCATCGTGGCACCAATAAGGAATACGAAAGTGGTGCTTCTGCTTGTGTTCCTCATTTTTGGTGGGTAAATGGCAATGGCATGGATGCAGATGCAGAGTCAAATGTGGCAGTTCATCTTCCACTGTTTCCGGAGTATTTTGCATCCGGGAACCAAGTCCAGGCTTTTCTTCATTCTGATGAAATCTATTCATCTCTTCTTTCTCCTAAAAAAGTTTCTGTTGGACCAGAGTATCAAGCTGATATTCCTGAATGGAGCCAACAGGATATGAAGAGCTCCTTGGATTATCTTGATACATCAGATCCTCAAGTTGCCCTTAGATCATCATGTGCAGGCCTCATGGTTGATGATGATTATGGGAAGAAGATGATGGGTACTTGTGTCATTCCAATGCCTGATTCTGAAGCAACTTCAATGTTTTGCTTTGAAGATGCGAGCCATGGAATTGATTGTGACTGCCTCGATCGTGGTTCTATCAGTTGCATTGGACAACATGTGACAAAAGCAAGAGAGAAACTAAAGGGGAATCTTGCGTTGGAAATATTCAGGGAGTTGGGTTTCTGTGATATGGGGGAGGAAGTTGCAAAAGAATGGACAGAAGAGGAAGAGCTAGCATTTGATAATGTTGTCCTTTCTAACCCCTTCTCATTGGGCAAGAATTTTTGGGGTCATCTCCCTGTGGCTCTCCCTTCCCGTACTAAGAAGGAAGCTATCAGTTATTATTTCAATGTGTTTATGCTCAGAAAACGTGTCGAGCAGAACCGAATTTACCCTTTACATATTGACAGTGATGATGATGAGTGGCAGACAGCTGAGTGTGGAATTCCAGCGGGGGATGACGACTCTGTCGTGGAATCTCCAACTGGTCATGAAACTGCTGCACATTATGAAAACAACGATGAAGAAGATTGCCATGAGGACATTGAGAATGATTATGACAACGAGCATGGGGTTGATTCTTCTGAAAATGCTGCTGATGATTTTTGTAAAGGTATCACTGAGGAAGAAGATGAGGGAGATATCGATGAAATTTCAAGACTCCATGGGGAAAAGTTCATTGATGATTACAGTTGCAGTGATTTTCAGCTTGTGACTAGGGTTAAGGGGAATAATGAGGATGATTATAATGATGTCCAGGATGACTCATGCACATCATACGAGTATCAGGGGGAGCAGGTTGATTCCCATGGTCTGCCTGAGACGGCGATGGATGCAAATCAACCCAGTCTAGAGTGACGAATTCATTGATGGTGGAGAAATTTGTGAGCCTTCCAATCATAGTACTTGATAGTTTGAGGAATGGATTTATTAAGCCATGTTATGTTTCAATATAAGTGCTTACCTCCAGCAAGTTCTCAAGAATGCTGCAAGGCTGGCAGAAGTGTGATATAAATTCGTTTTACTGATTTCTCTTGAATCTTTAAAATTCAAGTTGGCTTGTTAGAGCCATTGAAGGTTTGGTGAGATGGTAAGGATCCTCATTGTGATCGAAAACCAGCTTTTTAAAAATAAAGGACATCTCCGGTGAGAATTTCTGCATGGAGCAGATGAGAATAATTGTATAGCGGGGCAGTTTTGTGGGATGAGGTTAGCATCTGTGAGTGCATCGAAGAAACTCTCATGGAATATTGCCTTCTGTATGCAATCTGCAAGCACTTGTACTGCCAAGACATGATTCCTGTGTTTTTCTTTTTTTCTCTTAACCAGGATCATGGATGTTGGAAATAATATAAAAGCATACGAGTGGTGACACTCCAAAATCTCAGCAGCTCTCGATTTGATCTAAAATTTGGTCTTTTTGCAAGTATGATGTATTTGCTCTCTTCTTTGTTCAATGGTGGCTTCATTTTTGGTACAAAAGAAGTGTTTAACTTCTGATTAAGAAAAATACTGCAGACGTGTGATTAAAATAGGAAACAGTTCATGAATAGCCTAGGTTATCCTGAATGTGGCCAGCAAGACATGGTTTTTTTTTTTTTTTAAAATCTAATTTATGTCTGCCAGACTGTCAGTACTCAGTACATGTATTATTAGTGGTAGACATTGGCCAACACCAGACATTAAAATAGTTTGAATCGGGAATTAATTGTTCCAGTGAGTCTACTACTGTATACCTTGAATAAAAAGTGATAAGTCCAACCGATTTGAAAATGGTTAATAGCACCAAAATCTCCTCTACATTACTTCCAACAAAGTAAGATCCCCACTGATGATCTTCATCCTTGGCACTAAAATAATGGTCATAATCATGGGGTTGGTGATATAAAATCTTTAACTACTCTCTATATTTTAGTTTATAAAGGAGTAACATTGACAATATACCAAATATTTTCAATATACAAAATATTTTTCAATAAATAAAGTCCTTAATTTTATTACACTAGTAACATAAAAAAAATTAAACCAGTTAAAAAAAAACATAAAGATCAGAAAAAGGATTTAGAATATGTCAAGATTAATTTTATTATTAAATAGTAATTCAAGTTAACATATAGATTTAAGGATTATTATCTTATATACTGGAATAAAAAAACTCCATAAGTGGGTTTAAAATAATGTTACTTGGTGTAATAAAATGGTCTGTATTTGGTACACATTCATTGTATTTTTTTATTCCACAAACAATTTTAAAATTTTGTCATGTGTCTATTTTTTAAAATATATATTTTTAATATGTACTATACTCTTATAGGACACTTATCAACACCCTAATTCTGCTTGTGGAGTCTAAAAAATTTATTGGTAGTGTACTGATTGTGTACTTTTTTTTATTTTACAAGCAACCTTAAAAAATTGTCATGTGTCTTTTTTAAAAAAAACTTATTATTTTAATATCTTATTATACCCCTAGGACACTTGTTAGCCCCCTTACTCTGCTTATAAATTTAAAAATTCCATAGGTAGTCTATCAAATATCATTCCAATTAAAAAATGACATTTGGCATCAACTTGAATCATTTGCGGAGTTTTTCTACCCTACCACCTAGATTTAAATGATTTGTATTTTTTGATAGTATTTAGGGCACGGAAAGTGTCATGTTTTTATTCCATAAGTACCCTTAAAAAATTCTTATGTGTCTTTTTTTTTAAATATATATTTTAATATTTTACTATATCTTATAAGACACTTATCAATATCTTTGACTTTTTTTATTTTTGTGAAGCCTAAAAACTCTACTAAATATTTTATGAGAAAATAAAATGAATGGGGTTATGGGATTATTATGTTTAGCATCTCAACAAATTGATATTGAGAGTTGTGGTTGGCAAAAAGCCTAAAACCATAATAAATCAAGGCATCCTTAAGAAGCAAGTATTTTTAAAGTCTTATTTCATATTGATTGATTAAACCTAATTTTCCAACTTAACCAACACATCCCATATTCCTTTGTCTTTTGAAAAATATGCCATCAACTGATTGGTACTTATTTCTATGTTAAGAAACTTTTATAATAGTGCTTTTCCTTTCAAACTAAAACAAAAGGAGTTCTTCGTCTAATTAAATTCAGTTGATAAAATATAATTTGCTCAAATTTTAGTTTAACACCCAAATTTAATTTTCTTTTTTTATTGAAATTTCAAAATTATTTTATGATTAAAATAAATAAATAAATAAAGTTATGATATCAAACCAAATTTCAAGTATGTATAAAGAAGAATGAAATTCTCATGAATTTCATCAACAATTGATTTTTGTGTTGGCACTCAATTATATTGATTTTGGTGTGAAATGCTAATCTAAGGAAAAGATAAGGTATCACAAAGAATATTGATTCCTTAATCACTACTCATTTACCATTAATACATAGAAAGAATTAATTAGAATTAAATTAAATATTTAAAAGTATTAGATATAATCAATGTTTCATAAAATTATCTAAGATATGTATGTTTTAAATTTGCTCTTATACCACATTTTTCTATCTGTTTGCTTTCATAGCACGTTTATCTTTTCTCTAAATCCATTTTTTTTATTCTCTTCTTTTCTTTTCGTCTCTTTCGTTTTACCACATGCAGGGACGAATGCAATGCGTTGCTTCTAAGGTCCTTTGAAAATTATAAAATTATAAATTAGAATAGTGATAAAATTACCTTGTTGCCCTCAAGAATTTATAATTCGATCCTGGCACCTCCTAATTTTTTTTGCCTTCGCCCCTAACTAAACAATTTATGATCTAATCATAAAAGATAACTTAGCAGGCCTTAAAACCTTGGTAGATCGACTTGGGGGAAAAGGTTGCATATGTTACCTATGAAAATTGCTTGGTGGGATGCTTTCTAATAGCTAATATAATGCACTTTCAATCCGTGTGAAACACTCTTGTGAATGTTTGGCACCTTATTAGTGGAATGGTTATCACAAATCTAGGAGAGAGACTATATTTATTTCATTTCTATTATAAAATTGATATAGAAAGGGTTATTATTGAGGGATCATTGACTTTTAATAATCATATACTTACAACCTGTAGATTGGATGAAGGAGAGGATCCATTACAAGTACCACTATTTTTTTGCAAATATCTATGTACAAATACATAATTTATCGAACGGGTTATTTTTGGAAGCAATGGCAATACAATTTAGGAATTTTGTTGTTAAATTTATGGTGTATAACATAAAGTCCAATGTTAGTGGGATTAAGGGATATATGTATGTAAAGGTCGTAGCTGATGTCGAATTCCGTCTTAAAAGGAGAAAAAGGTTTATTATTGTAGAAATCCCATGTCTATGCATGTTTTCAATATGAAAGATTAACATTATTATGTTTTCTATGTGGCAAATTAAGCCATGCTGAAAGCTTTTATCCAATTCATGGTAAAAAAAGAGCTGACCATGGAGGGGATATCTTGCTAAAGGAAAGTAACTAAAGGTTAACAATGAATAATGAGTCTATGGCTTCAAGAAGATGGTGAATCTGGCACGCCGCAATTTGGGGGGATTAGACTGGAAACAGAGAGATCTTATGGAGATCTGTTAAATTCAAAAAAAAAATAATAAGATTATAGCGAATATGGGCATTAATCTAAGTGGTTTGTTAAATAAAGATTAAAAAAAAGTTATTGTTGAATTGGTTAAGGTAATGGGCCTGGTGATAATGATATGGGCTTAGGACAAGAGGACAATCCTATTGAAATTATAGACGGAAAGAAATGGCCCATAACCTTTATATTTGCTAGGATTGATTCGATAGAAGTACTAAACAAACAAATCAACATTCGTTCTCCTATGACACCGATGGGACCTGTAGGGCTGGCTTGTTAAGAACAATAAGACTTATTTATTAGAATGTCCATAGACTTATGAACCTACAAGAGATTCAAAGGCTCCAGCACATATTGAAGGAATGAAATTGTCATGTAATTTATCTTATGAAAACAAAATTACATGCTTAGAAGATGTTAAAAGGAAGTTGGGTTTTGGGGAGTCCATCCATTAATGTCATTTAAAGTCATGGATTCAAACCTTACCAAGGCAAATTGCTAAACATTTCCTTGGTGGCGAGGCGCTCACTAACCTCTGAGTACCCTTTAACCTATCTTTGGAGATAAAAATATGAGGCTAAAACTAAGCATAGACTTCTTGGGCACAATACCTTCTCTTTTTGAGGGTTTGATCAGTTGCTCGACGGATGACACTTCAAAGACATCTCCAAAAAGACTAGTCAAGTGGTAGTGTACTTACTCACTAATGCCATTTAAGGGCATAGGTTCAAACCCCACCAAGACCAAATGCTAAACATTTCCTTAGTGATGAGGCGCTTTCCAAACTCTATGAACCTTGGGCTTTGCTTAAAGTCGGGAGCTAAAACCTAAGGTTAAAACCAAGCACAAACACCCCAGGCACAATACCTCTATTGTTGAAGGGTTTGTTGACTCCTCGAATGACACTTCAAAAAGATGTCTCCCAGAGCTAGACCGATCTCCCCTTAACAAAAAGATACCTTTTTTCTAGCCAAGTGGTAGTGTTCTTAACCACTAATGCAATTTAAGGGCATGGGTTCGAACGCCACTAATGTCAAATGCTAACATTTCCTTAGTGGTGAGGCGTTCCACAAACTCCATGAATCATTGGGCTCTTCTCAAAGTTGGGATAAAAAACTTGAGGCTAAAACCGAACATAGATATCTCAGGCACAATACATCCACCGTTGAGGGGTTTAATGGCTCCCAGACGACATTCCAAGAAGATGTCTCCCAAAGCGAGACTGACCTCCCCTAGAAAAAAACACCCTTTTTCTAGACAACTGGTAGTGTACTTAGCTATTAATGTCATTTATGGGCATGAGTTCGAACCCTGCCAAGGCCAAATGTTAATATGTCCTTGCTGGTGAGGTGCTATGCAAACTCCATGAACCTTTGGGCTCTCCTCGGAATCGAGAGACAAAACTCAAGCTAAAACTGAGTATAGATACTCCAAACACGATACCTCCATCATTGAGGGGTTCGCCAACTCCTCAAACAACATTCCAAGAAGATGTCTCCCAAAGCAAGCCCAATCCCCTCAACAAATTTGAAGTTCAAATTTTAGCATCTATAATCTTTTTCCTTGATAGATAGCTTCTTATTTAAAAAAAATCATATCTTCCTAACACTAAATTATATTAGTTTAACTTAAACTCTTTCTCTTTTTTCAAATCATTAACAAAGACAATAAACTTTCTTAATTCTTATTCTTAAAAGAAATTTATGATAAACAAAAAATTAAGGATAATTTATCATGATTTTAATCTTTAGATTTTTATAAAACCGATCACTTTTTAGTTCAATTTTAATACAATTTACTCATTTTACAAGATTATTTTAAAAAATTTTCCAATAAATTACATTCAAATTTGAATTGAAAAAAATATCATTTTTTTTAGAATGATTGTATTCTTCACATCACATATGTCTTATCTTTCATAAAGATTAATAATTTTTCTTGTATTTCTTAAGTTTCATCTTAATATAGTAGAATTTATATATATATATTTGTATTATAATCATGCTCAAAATATTTTACTTTTAAATAAATTTTGATCCTTTAATAATTCTTATTATTAAAATTTAAGATATTATTATATTTTAATTATTTTTTTGTAAGATTTATTATCACATCTAATATAGCCAAATTTCTCTTATATATATATATATTTATTTATTTTCAATTATGCCAAGATAAATTCCATTTGGACTAAGAGAGAATAGGGCAGTGCCCAAGCTAACCCAACCCTGTTAGCTTTTTGTAACTTTGCTTGACATGCAAGGATTTCAAGATGCAAATCTCTTTCACCGTTTTCATTTCTCAAAGTCTCTTATTCTTCCTTACTTCCCATCTGCTTAACCCAACCTCTCTTTCACTTTACTTTGACCTTCTACTTGTTTGCTTATACTTCATTCTACCAATAAATAAAAAAGAGTCAAAACGCACTTTTTTTTCATTGAGGGTTCTTTAGCCACTTAGATCTCGTTTTTACACTTTTAACTTCGATCAGGTTAACTAAACAAGCAATGGGTTCTTCTTTAGTTGGTGTAAGTTGTAAGATTTTCCTTCTTTTCCCACTAAAAGAACCTTCTTTTTGATCTGGGTCTTACTCTGTTTTTTTCTTCTGTTCTCTGGGTTTCTTGGTTTTAGCTGTGTGCATTGAAGAACAAGTAATCTGAAGTGAGTTTGTTTCAATGGAAAAGAAGTGTGGCAAAAGAAAGGCAAAGGAGAAGATGGGTTTTCAAGGTTATGGTTTGAGGGATAACCCTAAGAAATCTTGGAAATCTTTGGGCTTTAATGGTGACGACGACAATGCTGCTACCAGCTCAACCCTTGAGTTTCAGTGCAAAGCTTGTGGCAGACAATTTGAGTCAATGAAAGCTTTGTTCGGTCACATGAGGCATCATTCTGCAAGAGAAAGGAAAGAAGTTAACTGTCAAGAATGTGGCAGAAAGTTTAAGTCCTTGAAGGCTCTCACTGCTCACATGAGATTGCACCCTTTGAAGAGCGTAACAGTGAAGAGAAAGAGATCGAAAAGATCGAGGTATAATAGTGCCCCGAATTCTTCACTTTCTAGCTTGAATGAATCTTCTGGTTTAGTTGAAATTGATCAAGATGTTGAAGATGCTGCCTTGTGCTTGATAATGATGTCTAGGGGTGTAAAGAATTGGACTGAGTTCAATTGTTTTTGGGAGTCTTGTGGTAATAGTGATTTTGAGATCAAATCTTTTCATCAAAATAAAGAGATTTTGCAGACTAGTTTTGGTTATGGGGATGAGCTTGATTCTTATGCGTCTGGTTCTATGAATGTTTTCCATGAGAAGAACATAAGTGAATGTAAAGAATTGGATTCTGGGATTTTGTCTGCAAAGGAAAAGAATGCTGAATCCGGATTTGAATTGTATGAAACTGAGATTAAGGGAACACTTTCTGGGGAAATAATGAACTTGAAGTCTATTGAAACGGAACAAAGGCAGGATTTGATGGAAGGACTGGATTTAACTGGTTTAGGATCCACAAAATCTAGTTCTAGCAAAGATGCCATGTTCGATGCTTGCGATTCGGGACCAGCTGATGATGCTTCCAACAAGCTAATAAGTATTCCATTGAATTCTGAAGCATCTGATGATTCCCTGAGAAAGAACAAATACAGATGCAGGATCTGCAACAAGACCTTTAAATCTCACCAGGCCCTTGGAGGTCATCAAACAATCCACAGAAAGAGTAATACCTATGCCGAGCCGGTCGAGGACCAAGATAAAACTACCCACATTAGCAGTTCTCCTGAAATTGAGGCTGGATGCAGGCTTGTGAAGGTTGAGTATGTTGAGAATTCAGTGGACCAGGAAATGAATGAGGTGACTAGTTCTGAAACAAGGGTGTACAAGGTGCACAAGTGCCTAATCTGCTTAAAGGTTTTCGGATCAGGTCAGGCTTTGGGTGGTCACAAGAGGTCTCACATCTCGAGAGACCCCGGACCTGGTGACAAACAGCCTGCAAAGCAGCTAGACCTTTCTAACATCTCTGATGTTATTGATCTTAACCTCCCAGTTATGCACAATGAAGAGGCTAATGGTGACACCGGACTCAAGTTGTGCCGGCTTGGAACTGACTGCAAGAATGAGGCTCTACTGAGCCTAGTTGCTAACTGATGAAAGGCGATGCCAAAACCATTACTAATGGCTTTTCTTGTGGTTTCCAATGGTAACTCACTTCTAGCTTGCTTCTTTCAAATGATACTTGACATGGCAAAGTTCCATTGATGCTTTTCCTTGGGAGTTTTGATACCGTAATACGATTTTTTTTTTCATAGTTTTCATATACCTATATTAGGATTTGATTAGCATTAACATTGCTCAATATATCTTGATTGAATGTTGTCATATTTTTGGTTTTTCATTCTTTTGTTTCATACGTATGTAGCAAATCTCAGTAGCCTGATGAATGTACAGAATATGAAATGAAAGAAATTTTACTTGATAGTCATTTTATATACTATTTTGTTTGATGAGATTGATATACATACACATACTTAAATGTTAAAATGTGGATCTGTTGATGACCATGGATGCCTAGCACTTGGTTTAGACCATGTGCGTGGCCTGCAGGATTTCCTAACAAAATGTGGTTTCCTCGTGGCTTTATTTATTGGGTTTTTCCTAACACGTCAAAGGTTAGTTAATATACTATTTATAATAATGATACACCATATTAAATACTGTAATTGATAACTTTATATTCTTTTTTTCATTCTTTTTTTTTAAGATCAAATAAAACCAGCCAAGTAGGGAGAGCAAAGATAGAAGCTTCACTCAACACTTAATTTAGCAATTCAACCCGCAACCTTAAGGAAACCGGCTACTCCAATTCTGTTCCACAATATAAAAATCTTGGGTTTTAATAACCAAATGATTTTGGATAATGATTTATACGAAACTTTGGTTGCTTCTCTTGTTCCACTTCATATTCGCATAGCAGCTAAAATAACAATAGTGGTAAAGTCAAAGTTTTTGGTGTTGACATGTTTGGCTTTTTTATTACACGTCTTTTGAGTTAATCTTGTTAACCAGCAAATGAGTAACTAGGGATGTTTGAGATTACTTAGATTATCATTCATTCGAATGACTTGAAGAAGAAGTAAAGAAGTTTGAGATGGTTCATTTTATTTCTTAGAAGAGGAAGTTGATTTATGAAGATTTTTATTTAAATATTATTTAAGATAGTTCATGTAATAAATTCTACATTTAAAAGAGTTAAAAGTCTTAACCAAGTGAAGTGAAATTTTTGACTTGAATTAGAAGTTCTACTTATTTGTCGATGAGTTGATCAAGATTTACTTTTAAGTAGGATTGAATTTGTTGAAGACTATTGACCTATCCTAATTCGACTTGGAGATAAAATTATTTAAAACATATTTATAAGTTGCTTGTGCAGCACAGTTGGGTGTGGTTTATGTTGGTGTTTTTCTTAAAATTTCGTGTAAGGACTGAAGTTTTTTATGCTGAATTTCACAAAATCTCAATTATATAATGCAAGGTTAATCGAGAAATAAATTTTCCGAAGTGAATTTACTACCGGAAATCCTAATTCATGAGTTGAGAATTTATTGTCGGGCTCTTAGTAGATAGTGAGTTTTTGTTTGGCCATGGATTGAATCGAAAGAGAAGAGAGATTGAGAAATTGAGTTTTGAAGACTGATTTGTAAAAAGAACTAAAGTTAGAAGCATTCATTTGGGTAATTTACAATAAGTAAAAAAATTCCTTTTTCACTTAATTCTTTTTTTACCATGCTTTTCCCTTAATTTTTGAACGTGAGAAGTCTGGTGCTTATTTTTCTTGCCCACGTCGTTCACTGTTCATGAGAGCGCCGGTATTGTTTGAGGATTTTGGCCAAAATTATTATTGAAAATTCAACTTTCTTGTAGCGAACTCCAAACTTTTACACATATCCATTGATTGTGATCAAAATCCTTAGTTTTTCAATCACCAAAAACAAAAACCAAAATCTCCCATATCCCAAATTCTGAAAATTAGTAGAGGAAGTGGAAAAGTTCCTTGTTGACGGTAAGTTTTAAGTTTCATGTGTATTTTGATTGATATTGAAGTTCCGAAGTGATGGAAGTTACTTTTTGAGTCATTCAAAATGAATTTCGGTTAAGTTTGGAGAGCTTCAGTAATGGACAGCGAGTATCGAATTAGTGTAGCGTAGTTCGCAACTTCGTTGCTTGTCAGGTGTTCGAATTAATGTTTATTATGATTGATTTTTGAATATTATTGCTAAAATCATGTATCAAATATTCGTTTTGAAGCAAATAAGATTGTCAAGTCATCAAAAGCGAAGGGCTAGGCGGTCATATACGACAAGTGCTTAGGAAACTCGGCTTGTGATTCTCTGCATTTAGAATTTACCTTGTGTTGTGTTAGTTTAGTTTGATTGCTTATTTTGAATATAACTGCTAAATTGCTCAACGATAATTGAAACACCCAATAAATTTATTAGGAATTCGTCTGATATAGTCAACATTAGTCAACATGCCGTAGAGCGTAGGGACCTCTTTATTGTTATTATGTATCGTAAGGACAACTTCGAGCGTCCAAGAGTATTGACATTGTTGTGCCTTACGCATTCAATGTTCGATTAACATTGTTTGTTAAGTCAGGTTCATTGTACGTAGGAGTATTGTCATTGTAGGTGTTTGCGTCATTACTTATTGATTGATTGTGGTAGTTCAGTTGGACACTCATGTGTTCAAACAGTTCTCCCCACTTGAGTTATTTGAGCAAGATAACTAATCGAATTGATTTAATGATCGTACTAATAATAATGTTATTGAACTGATTCAAATTATTTCATCAAACATTACAATGGTACTTTTAGCATGGTAAAACTTTATATTGAAATTGTTCTATTGATATTTCCCTACTATCGACAAGATTAGGAAAACTTCATATTTATATACTTGTAATTAGTGAATTTTTATATTGCTTGAATAATTATTCAGTGATTTCGCTTAGCGTATTGGTTGTCTGTTTGGTGGGCAAGTCAAAGGTAGTGTGAAGGAAGCCTATGGCATCAACTCTTCCCAAGTCTCCACACTGTCACTTTTATTCGCAATGAAACTCTTATTTTTCGATTTTTTGAATGAACTTTTGTAAGGACATGTACCTAGCACATTTAAAGTTTATTTGGTTGGTATAGTTGTGGCAAATGACTTTGAACTAAATTTTAGGAATGTTGTTGAGATATAGAGTTGTAAAACTTATATCTTATCCTTGAAATATAACAATTTAAGTTGGTAAATTGAAAAAATCTTTGGTAAAACTAAGTTAGATGATGTAGGTAAGTGAGGTCGAACCTCTAGAAATAGAGTGTGTCAATGCTTTTTATCCTTCATTCACATCTTAGCAAAAATTTTGATTTACCACTTCACCTCTCTCTTGGTAAATCTGATCCACCAGGCTCAACATGTTTCCTTTACTCATCCTATTTAGTGTCCTAACTATTGAGATCCTCATCATGGACATGGTAGAGTATTCATGAGGGATTGAACTACTTAAAGAATGTCTTGAGTGGAATATGGTAAATGGTTAGAACATAAGAATTTGGCACGATTAATGGCTCCAAAGTTGCCTTTGTGCTATATCACCTCTCTTCCCACTCTTATTGATGGGAGACCAATGATAGTTACAGATCTTATTGATGCAGACATAAAATTCAAGAATGGAACTCTATTTGTTGAAGTATGTCCAAAGACCAATTATATCATGATTGTAATAACATGCTTGTTTATCTAGTTTATTACTAAAGGCATTGTCATTATTTTTTTAATACGTATTTATGTGTTAAATTAAATTGTATAATGATAAAGTCAAAAGAATGATATGATCATTCTTAAATGTCTTTAGTCAAGTATTATTGTGAGCTTGGACAATAATAATGCAACGAGACTACTACTTTTTTGATTGATGACAAATATTGTTATATATATGTGATATCAAATCAGCATCATAAATATACGTTAGAGAACAAACATTGGATTGACTCACCAGGAGAATGCTTTTTAGATTATTATATAATAGTTGCAATATTTCTCATTGCTAAACATTGTCTATAAATGGTGAGTCGTATGCTTTAACATCGTAGTCCCAACATCGTGAGTCGTATGCTTTGACATAGTTAAACGCCACCTGTAAATGGTTGTACTATAAGATTGATGTTAGGTATGCCACAATTTGTGTAGTGGGATGTAAGTGATCAAGATAAAATTTTTCCTTTCTACATAATAAGAGCAATATATTTGGCCTCATGATCAAGTAAAACTCGAAATGAATTGTAACACTTCTAACCCGTATCTGTCGCCAGAATAGGTTTACAGAGCATTACCGAATAAACATAACCTAAATCGTTCATTTCAAAACATTACAATAAACATACCATAATCCAACATTAAACATGCATATCATCCCTTTTTCAAGCCTTCGAGACCTTAAAATAACTTTAGAAACTATTCGGGACTAGATCGAAAACATTTGAAAATTTTAAGAAAAAGTTAGAAAAATTCAACTACAAGGGTCATATGGTCGTGTAACTTACACGGCTAAGACACACACCCGTGTCTCAGACCGTGTAACTCTAGAAATAAGGACACACAGCCGTGTCCCAGTTCGTGTTCGTGCCTGGGTAACTCTTTGACTTAAGTCACACGGTCAAGCCACATGCTCGTGTAACTATCGAAATGGCCTTACACGCCCGTGTATTAGGCTGTGTGCTAACTAACTTATTCCCTAAGCACTCAACAGACGACACACGGCTGTGTCACCCAGTCATGTGTCTCACACGGCCAAGTCACAGCCCGTATGTCTGGCCGTATGGACCTAAAATGTACCTTAAACAACAAGTTTACCATTTCCTACTTGTTTGGGCATCAAGCAAATAAAAAACCTATCATTTAACCTATTCGAAATACGATCAAACATACTTCAAACATGCCAAAACAATCATCTTAGGTGCCTAACCAATGTAACCTTATTAGTGCCACATTTATATCATCAAAACCTATCAACAATGAATCATTTAAATCAAAGTTTAAAACATACCAAAATTGTAATACCCCACACCCGAGTCCTACTCTGGAACAGGATACGAGGCGTTACCACACTTAAACACGTTCATTCCAACTTTTTCAGATAATCAAGACTTGATAAATTTTAAAACTTTATATAAACTCCTTAACATTTTCTTATGAGGCCTCAAACGTCCATTAAAAACCATTCGAGACCTACTGGGGTTTTTAACCAACTTTAGAAAAATAACCTTTGAAACAGAGCACACGCCCGTGTAGATGAGCGACACGCCCGTGTGGTCATTAAGACATGGTCGTGTTAATGGCTCGTGTGACACACACGACCTAAGCATCAAGGGACACGCTCGTGTCCTATGCCCGTGTGAATTAAATTCTAAATTTGAACCTACAGGGGTTTTCACACGGCTTGACACACGCCCGTGTCTATGGCCCGTGTCCCTTATATGGCCATGAGACGCCCGTGTCCTAGCCCATGTCCAAAAACCTTAACATTCTGTTTCTAACGTCAACATCCAATAAGGGGCACACAGCCAAGGCACACACCCGTGGCCATAGGTCATGTCCTCTACAAGGTTGAGACACATAGCCGTGTCTCTGCCCGTGTGTTTACTACCATGCATACTGACTTGAAACTTTTACGTGCAGGGGACACACGGCCAGACAACACACCCATGGGGCTGGCCGTGTGTCATACACGGCCTAGACACACACTCGTGTGTCTACCCGTGTGGACAATATAAAGCTATTTACAAAGCCCTATACGACCTTGAAACACAATTTAATACTAATCAACATAACAAAATCTAACTTAATATGATTTATCAACCAATAACCATAGCTAAGACCTATATGCATTTCATAAATTCAACCATGCCAACAATTTCACATTCGTAAAAGACTATCTTGCATTTATATAATGGTTTACAATATTAGCCAATTTCATGGCCTTATACAAAATGAGTCAAATGCTAAAACAAGCCAACACCTTTGGCCCCAAGACAATATGACACAAAAATAAAATCAAAAGTTCTTATACATGCCATAATCAAAATGATAAAACTAGCTATACCATGTACTCAAGGATAGTGTGGCTGGTTTCTCCAACATAGGCGACGATCCTCGAACTACTTTGGTGGCATTATAAAAAAATGAAAAGGAAATAGGGTAAGCATGAGAGCTTAGTAAGTACATATATGTAAATAAGTGTAATTAGAAATACATTCATCAAACCGTGGTTTATCATACTTAAATGATATATCATTTTAACCTCACTATCTTACTCTTCACTTATTCTATGCATACTTACTACATCTCATTACATACTAAGGTCTTCATTCGGGAGTTTAGTGTACATACATGCAATTACCTATAAAATAACTCAAATTCATTCTCTCTATTGACATACGTCACTGGAAGTATTGCCAATCCATTCATCGAATTACCCATTGAACACTCGGAAATACCAATGAATACTCGGATAGTTTACTCTTAAGTACCATACAAGTAGCCAAAGCTACCTCGAACTTTGTAATACTTGTATATTTGAGCTACTCACGGGCCTTTTACCAAGTCAGTACCTGGACCCTATAGCTCTATTATGTAATGCTCGATCATTGAGCTACTCATGGGTATACACACAAAGTCAGTACCCAGACCCACATTACATATTTTGCTTATCTCATGAACTCAAACTCAACTCATGAGTTCAGACTAGTCAATTTCTCATAACTTACCTTTTTATACCCTATACTATTTTCGAGGTTCAACGGGATCTCGTATCTAACCTGACGTTGTTGCACTTGTTTATAACGTAGGTTACTCTTACCTCGCATTATTTATACTTTTATGACATGGAGTAAAATTTATGATACATGGTAAAATAAAACATTTAAAAGTAAGCTACAATGACACGTTATTTACATATATACTTACATCGATACAAAATGATGGAAACGAGCTTAATCCTCGTAAACTTTGTTCTTACCTCGATCAAGACTCGAATCACGCTTCTCTTGATCTATATTGATAAAAATCATTCATTTCATCAGCATATAAATCTAGATACTCAAAAATTTATAATTGGGCAAAATGACCATTTTCCCCCTAGGCTTTCACAAAATGACCTTTTACCCATAGGCTCGAAATTTTATTTGTATCACATTTTCTCACTAATCAAACCTAGCCGAATACTTTTTATATTAGAAGCAGTCCAAAATTTTCATTATTTCATACATTTATCACCTATTTTACAACTTATGCAAAATGGTCTTTAGTTAGGGTTTCCATGAAAACTTCCTCACAAAAATTGTTTATTACCTATACAAGACTCATTTTCTTCCATAAAAATTCTGCAAACAACCTAAATGATCTCATGGAAAAACCCTATACTATCAAATATATTACAAAATAGTCCCCCCATTAGAAAGCTCATGCTACAAAGGTCTCAAAAGTACAAAAATATTTAAGAACAGTCATCAAGATCACTTACTTGCAAAGGTTTAAAGTTGTTGAATTTTTGAAGCTCAAAAACCCCTCTAATGGCTGAAAATTTTGGTTGCAGGAGAAGAGAATGAAAAGACGAAATCATTTTGTTTTATTTTATTCAATTAAGTCACCAAACCACCTAGACTTTTGACTTTTTGACCAACTTGTCCCCTATGGTCGGCCACCCTTCTAAAATTTGCCTAATTGTCCTTTAAAGATCTCCGCATTAAGATTCATGGCAAATTAACACCCTTAGCTATCAAAATGGGACTTTTACACTTTATGCGATTTAGTCCTTTTTCGCAATTAAGCATGTAATTGCTAAAATAAATTCTCCAAAATTGTCATGCACTCATAAAATCATGCTATAACACAAAATAATATCAGAAAAATTTTCTCTGACCTCAGGTGAGTGGTTCCGAAACCACTGTTCTGACTAGGCCCAAAATCGAGCTGTTACAAAATCATTCAATTAGCCTATCTTATAACTACCTAAACATTAAGCTTAAATTCACATACCCCTAACAAGCCTTGGTTCCAAAATAATATGCCAATTTATGGCTTCAAACACAAACGCATATTATATACTCAAACTAACATTATACTTAAACTCAATTTACAATCCATTCACAAAATTACTATCAACTAGGACATCTTAGGTACATGCCATCACAAAAGGTAAACATCACCACATTTGAGATCGGGATCGATATTTGGATACTGAGTCGGTGATGAAAAGAGAAGTACCTAACCTGCACACGGAAAACAAAACCGTACGCTGAGTAAAACTTAGTGATATTTCTACAATCTGAACAATTAAAGATATAATGATACATAAATGCTCAAATTTAATTATACAATCACACTATAGTCTAAGCTTACAATTACAATATATATAAATATCATCATTTCAAATTCATGCATATCACTACATCATTTTATACTATACTCAATCTTTACATGTTTTTATACTTGATTGTTTATAACAAATACCTTTTCACATATCAATCCACATTTTTTATACAATGGCATTATCCATTCCATATTCAATTCATGAGTACAAAACTCATATATTTCATTTGATCACAACATATTTCATTTTTTATGTTTTAAGTCACTATCTCATTGCCATTTCACATACCATGTCATTTCAATATCAATTATAAAACTTTATTATTTAATTACCCCTATTAACACCACTCGGACTCGGACGAATACGAGGATCCAACCAACACACTAGTTTGGCACCCAGTGCCTCATTGAATAAGTTTGAAGTAATAACTGCGCCCATCGCTATATAAATTGACACTCAATATCTCATCGGTTAAACCAAAGCAAATTGGCACCCAGTGCCTCATTGACTCAAAGTCAAAGAAAATTCCTGAACTCTTCCTATCGTATGTCATGCCATCTATATCCGACTTAGCCCGAAATAGTTAATAGGGTTCCATTTCATTTACAAATACATCCAATATCCAATTCTCATATAAGCACATTATCACATATACACATACATTCAATTCAATCTTTATAAACTCAATAATTTCATATCATACCAATTCAATCCATTTTCAATTGGCTATGAATTCAATTCAATTATAAAGCACAATGGTTCTCACCTCCAATGCTTACCACATACAATAAATCAAAATGTAATAATTTACGATTTAGTTTGGATTATAGAAACACAAACCGTGGATTCTGAGTTATTCGACGTCGATTTATCCTTCCCTTTTTAAGTCGAGAATTTTGGTACGACGTTAGCTACAGAATTAAAATAATTAAAATATATCAATATAACTCAATTCAGTTTCACATTGAATATTTTAATTTTTACTTAATGTTTGCTTAAATTTCAATTTAGTCCTTAAACTGAGACTAATTTTTAATTTTCACATTAGATTCTATATTTTCATACTCATTTCATTTCAGACTAAATTTAGCTTCCTATTTTCAATTATACCCTTAAATTTTGAATTTTTCACAATTTAGTCCCTATACTTAAAATCAAGAATTAACTATTTAGTCCTTTTTCACTTTATACATTGAAATCTATCAATTTAATCCCTAATATTTGAAATATTCAACAATATTAACATCCAAAATTTTAAACAATACTAAAAATTACAACACGGGTCGGCTAGCCCTAAGTACCAAGATTCCAAAAATATAAAAATTACAAGAAAAAGAGACTAAATTGACTAACCAATTAAAGTTGAAAAGTTTGAAACCCTTAGGTTTACCTTCCTCTCTTCTTTCTTTTATTTTCTAATTTGTTTTGCATGTTCTCGTTCCTTTCCACTATCTTTTATTATTTCTTTTTCTTTTTATTATAACATACATATTATATAATTTTAACTTTTAACTATTATAATATATATAATAAGTTTACATATATGTTATATATATTTCATTAATGCCGTCCACTAAATAGAGCAAATGTTTATTTGCTACTTTAGTCCCTCAATATTTTTTGCTCTAACTTTTACCCTATATGTAATTTAGTTCTTATAATCAATAATTTTTAATTCATACAAATTCACTTAATCGAAATCTAACTAACTACGCAACCAACTTCGTAAATATAATAGATATTTACAAGTCCGATTTACTGGAATAGAGTCTCGAGAATGCACTTTTCGACACTCCTAACTATAGGATTGTTACATGCATGACCATCCTCAAAAGGATTGATATGATCATACTCATTTATTTATCTTAGTCTACTTCGGAATCAATAAATAAGAAATTCAACTATACAAGTGTGATTGTTCCATGACTTGTATTCAATTTTAATATCAAAGACAAAGGGATATGTTGCATAATATTATCACGGAAAGTTATGTCAAATCATGATTTCTTGTAACTTGGGTAGCAATAATGCATTATTAGATGTCATTCACTGCTTGTAGGATTGGAATTGTTTTAATGTTATTTTCAACGTTATAGGATCCTATAGGGTCACACCATATGGTAGAAGTAGCTAGAATCCAAAGAAAGTTGGGGTAATATTTAACTCTTCACACAGGTTGAGTTAATTATAGAAATATTTTTATGATTAATTTAATTTGACAATTAAATATTAAACATGATATATGTCGAAACTATTTTTTATATTTGAAAAACGTGAGTTGACTTAAAAACAAAATAAAATGGAGTCGCCACCGATCTTTTTCGAGGTGTGTTTAGATCACCTTGAGATTGATCATTTTAATAAAACATTTTAGTTTATTAAAACAATAATTTTGATTTACAAAATTCGAGAATAAAGGTTCGGGAGTCGGTTACGCACGAGGAAGGGTTAGCACCCTCGTAACGCCCAAAATTGGTACCTAATTGATTAATTAATGTCTTAACGTCGAGAATTCGAAAAGATTTTAGAATGCGATCCTTCAATTTCAAAAAAATGCTTGAATAAATTAAATGGAATGCTAAGACCCTTCTATCTCGAAGAAATAAAATGTCACACCCAGTGAGTTAGGATACAACATTTCAAACCCTCGAAAATAAGTTTGTCTTTTAATTTTTAAAACTCATGCATTTAAGTTTAAAAAGGATATTCGATTATTTGAGTCGGATGAAAACCTCCCAAATTTTGAAATATAAAATATTGCCTTTATTTTTTTAGAAATTCTTACCTCGAGAAAACAAAGTGTCATATCCAATAAGTTAGAACACAACATCTTAAATTTCCGAGAATAAGCTTTTATTTGAAACTTATTTGTTTTGATTTAAGAAAGGGTACTCAATTACTTAGATTCGACGAGGAAAATCAAAACCCAGTAAGTTAGGGCACAATTTTCTCGAAGCTCTCAAATACGAGAATTGCCTTATTTTGAGAAAAACTTTTGAATAAAACGGTTTCAAAACTTAAGCGATATTAAAACACGAACTTTTAAGCGAATAAAATGCGATGAAAAGATAATATACAACGCAAAGTACTAATTCATAAACAAAATATTACTGAATCACAAATAATCAATAAACACAAACTAAGAATTACAATACACATAATAACAATAACCATGTAACATGTCTTATGCAAATACTAATATTAATATTCAAAGACTAATGAAAAACAGACTACAGCAAAACTGACTTTTAATAGCGCTTTTACAAGCACCGCAAAAAATACCGCTGTAGATAACGCCGCTAAAGTTTGCAGTGTTTATTTTTAAAAAAGCCGCAAAAGAACATGACATTTAGCGGCGCTTTCCCCACAAACGCCGCTAAAGGTCATGGCCTTTAGCAGCACTTTTCCCTAAAACGCCGCTAAAGGTTATAAAATTTAAAAAAAAATAAAATATTATAAATATTATAAAGGTCATGAAAAATATAAAAAAATTAAAATTTATTATCAAAATATTGAGAAGAATAATATCTATGATATAAATATAAAAATTTTCTATTAAAATTCATTATCAAACTAAATTTTCTATGAAAATTTTAACTTTAAAACTAAATATAAAAATTTATGAATTTAAATTTAATACATAAACATTGATTCAATATGTAATTTAATACATAAAAAAAACACACACACAGACACACTCACAAAGTATTACTATTTCTAAAACAATATTCATCCTGGTGAGAAAAGAATGCCAAATCATCATCACCTCTCATTAATCAAAGGATAAAGATCAGAAAAGAAGAAGAAACAATATACAACAAAGGGCTGGTTCAAGATTAGATAAAGCCAAAGTATTGCAATGCCTGCATATAACTTAGAGAAGTCCTTTGATGCTTTCAATTCAACCGCCAGAGAATCCAAAACATTAGAATAGAAAGCCAAATATACACCTATAAGCCAAAGTTAGGCCAGTAAGGAAATCACTTATACGACCCTCAAAGCCACATATGTCAAACCACATTATCTTATCTCTTTGAATTATGATATGGAAAGATAAATTTTTAATAATGCCACCATAAAGCAAGAATCAGAATTTGTTTCGACAAAAGTCATTGATCATGTAATTAATCATGTAATCAGAATTTATGTATATAATCAATGACTTTACCTTTGCAAACATGGTGATCAAGGAGTTGGTAAGTGATTGATAAGAGTGATAAAGCTAGCTTTAAATCTGTAATCAAACCAAATATATTTCTAAACCAACTAAAAAGGACTATAGAAGGACCAATACAGAATGAGAAAACCATACCAAATATTTTGAGAAACTTGAATGAACAAGTAACATTAAAAAACTTCCACATGACTGGACCAAAAAATAACAATGAGGTAATATCTATATTAACAATACAAATCAAAGAAATCTAATTTATTCTAGATAACAAGCAGACAGTATGATACAAGGCATAGGGGCTTCTTACCTTGCACTTAAGATGTCATCAAACTGTTTTAAAATTGCTGGGGAAGCCAAATGGTCAAGCTCAGCTCTCAATATCACAATGGGCAGCTTCTCACCTGCAAATATTCCCACACTATCACTGCAGCTTTTTACTATACTAGTTCATATATGTAGCAAGTGTAGTTAGCTGGATGTCTTCAATTTTTAGTGAAACATTTGTCTTAGAACCTTAAAAGCAGCTAAGATTTAATTCTCTAATCTAAGTTTGCTATGGCTAAAGACTCCATAAACTATGGAGTCGAAATAGATTCTAATTAAGTAATGCTAGTAAAACTGGAAAGCTCTCTTAAAGTAATCATCTAATAACTCCAATCATGCCCAAAACTTCAATTTTTTCATTAAGTGCATCATCAAAATAGTTTCATGCTATGGATTATGGAAAAAGCACTCTTGGCAATCATCATAGAAGACAAGTTTCTCATCTCAAGAAAGTTGCATGAATGTGCTAATGGTATTAGGTCCCAAATATTTTAATAGTGAATTGATGGACCATAGATGAATTTATTTAGGTAAGTTGTAGAGCTGGTTCATCATCAAAAGTAGTATTTGGTATTCAAGGTCATCAATATTGCAATGTTGCTCAAACATGATAACCTATAAAATACAAGTAATATTTTATTAATATAACTAAATTATAATATTAAAATTAAAATAATAAATATTTTATTAAAATTTTCAAAATTTGCAATGAAGACAGTTATGTTTTCCTCCTCTCCACTAAATTCATCTATAGTTATCTTCCTACTCATAATTGCAATGATAATTGGCCTATTAAAAGGTACCGAGTGTAGCCCATTCTCAGTGTTATAAAATACCATAAAAGATAACCAAGGTAACTATATTTCCATTTCCAATAACTTGATTTAAATCAAATGCAAAATATTAATGCTTAGTTGCAAACTATATCTGCAAAGCTTATACCTCATTCGCCTTCAGATGTCAACAAATGGTGTGGTTTCAACAAGTTCTTGCATTAAAAAAAGAAGGGATAGGAGTAGCAACAAGACTATCATACCTAGTTGCTAAAGCATCAATTTCATCAATGAAATTTCCCAGAGAAAACGCCACCATACTATATTGTACCAATATTCTAACAACAAGGAGTAGCAATACTGACGGCTTTTAACCAATTCTAGGCATTGAAACATAATATTACCAGCAGTCAAAATGAAATTCACAAGCAAAAACAAGAAAGAAAGAAGAAAGAACCCAGAATTCAATTAAATTCACAAGAAATGGCATACACCTCTACATAGCTCTATGACAAATTTTCTGTATAAAAAAGGGTGAAAAATATCAATTTAGATAAGATATGATAGGCAAAAAATGGAAAACTATTTTCACTATTAGCATTTCCCATGGAACAATCAAAATAATGTAATATCAAATTTTACCTCTTAAATTTTCGATAGATTGAACGACTTCACGCAGTTCATTGATGATCTTAAACCGAGTAACCCAGTCTTCATGCAACGGCTTGACCACTTCAAGTATTTCCTTGAGAGTTGACTCCACTTGATTTTGTGAATTCATCTTTTTTTTACTATATAACAATATCACTTAACAACAAAAATTTGCTCCTTTAAACTCAAAGTTCATAATTGAAACATAAAAATTTAATAAATAAAAAAAAAACACAAAAGCCCTCATAAAACAACATTGATTAATGACAATAAAAAAGTATGAGAACTGGTCACATATGAGAACTGGTCACATAGAGATCATATGCATCAATATTCATAAGTATTAACAAAAAACCAAAATAAAAAAGCAAACATTTATTGACTTAATTATCAAATTGTATATATATATATGCAGGCATTGACAAATTCACAAGTTATAATGGAAATAAATCCAATGAAAGTAAATTTACAGAACATTAGAAGAGAAACTTTGGATTAAATTAAACCCAACAAATCAAAATAAACTTTTTTTTAATAATAGAGCTAAAGTCTACACTCAGGCATTTAAACAAACACTTAGAAGAAATAAAATAATCACAGAGAAAAATAAAGAACAAAAACAAAGAATTTACCTTGAAAAAATTAATAAAAAATCAACTCCCAACTCCCATTAATCCTCATCTTTTGGGGTTTTTTTTCTTTTTTTGGATTGAATTTCTTCTCTTAGATTTTGAAGATCCTGCACCATCAAAAGAAAGAAACACACATATATACCTATAAAAGACAAAACCCAGAAATATTTCCCATTGCACTTTCATAGAAAATAACAAAACAAATTACTATTATTTGACTATGGACATTAACTGTTTTGTAAAAAAGGTGGGTTTTTTCTCTTTGATTTTATTTCCTTAAGGAAGGGGTAATCTTTTTCTTTACCTTTATGGAATTAAAGAATGATTCGGAATTTAGAAGGAAAGAGAGCAAATGAAAATAGAAAAAATGGGGAAACTAAGACAGATAAATAGACAGCCAAGAGTCAATATTAGTGCTTTGCTGAGTGGTAAAGCTTGTAATTCTGTAATTCTGAGTGTTAATTACTTTTTTTTTCCTTATATAATGAATATAATCATTTTGAAGATTGACATAAATTTCATATCTTTGGAATCATTGGAGAAGATAAAAGTATAATATATATTCTTTCTTATATGTCCATCATGCTACAGCTCAAGAATAAATGAACAAAACCTGTAAACATTTCAAAGCAGCTTTAACAAGAACTTGTAGTGAAATATAAGGAACCTGGTTCGATGTTCTGCCACAGTTCTATTGTGATGTAAAATTCAAAAATTTGCGGGTGGGCTTCGTCAATCTTTCATCGAAATGAGTATGTGGGAGTGGGAGTGGGAGTGGAAATGCGAATAGGAACGAAGTAGCAAACTGTTATGCAAACAACAACAACGCCAAGGAACAAAAAATCCACTAATTGCTAGTGCTAATTAATAAAAACAACAAACACATAAAACCTAACTTACTGTGCATAGAATACTGGATGAATTTCTGCAATAAATTCCTTCTTTCCACAAGGAATTACTCCGCAACTGCAGACAAAGTTTTCAACTTCCTTTTCCCTTTATCTTCTTCACCCGTGTAATACCAATCACCCCATCCAAGTACAGTGGAGCCAGAGTAATCGTGGGCACCTTCGATAAGAGCTTGGAGACGCTGCTGTTGGAGAGTTTCTTTATTGAAAAGGGCAACGGAGGGGTGAGATTGGGGGAGTTTTGAGGATACTGATTTTAAGGGAAAAAATTAAGGGTTTTAGTGGGGGAAATTTTGGTGAAATTTGCGGATAAAAAGGTGCTTTTTTTAAAGTGAAATGAATTTTTGAATTTTGAAATTGTAGTATTAATTAAATGGTAGCTATTAAATTTATTAAATTTTGTTATTTCTAAAATCTAATGTAACAAACATATTACTCACAAAAAGCCAGTTATGGATTTAACGGTTGTCATTTGTGTCAAAATTAAAATTTCAAAATTCGAAAAGTATAAGGACCATGAATGATCTAATTAGATAACATGAACTCAACCTATAGCTTTACGCGCAATACCAATACTAATAGCATAATTTAACCAAACATATATAATTGCTATCATTTGAGTGATCATGACTAAAATTTTAAATTTTGAAAAGTACAAAAGATAAAATTGATCGATTTGAAAAATACAGGGACTAAAACTAATCAAATTAAAATATAAGGACTAAATTTTAAGTTTAAATTTCACTTAAATAAATTAAGTGTAAAGGAATTAATTTGATTTGAATTATTTTTAATATATCAAAATATTTTTAGATTAAATCTTAAACCATTTAATATATATAAAGTTTATATATTATCTCTTAAATAATTTAAACTATAATCATAATTTTAATATATTCAAATTAATATTATCTCTTTTACAATTATATAAGAAATCGTTTAATATATAAATTAAAAAATACTAATTAATCTAAACCCTAAACCTCTAACCTTTATCCCATAAATACTAAACCCTTAACCCCAAACCTCTGCACATTGAACTCTAACCCTAAACCTTAAACCATAATCCCTAAACTCATAATTCATCATAAACCTTCAAATACTAATTAACTCCTAAACTTTAAACATTAAACAATATATCTTAAACGATAAACCCTAAACTATAATGATAATTAATTCAATATTTTAAATTCAATACTATCTCTTTTACGATTATATAAGAAAATATTTAATATATTGTATAACCATTTTTAATAATTATTGTAATTTTATGTGACCATAATCATAATTAATTAATTAATCTAAACCCTAAACTCCTAATCCTTAATCCCATAAACCACAAACCTTAAATCATAAAACATAAACCATTAACCCCTAAACTTTAAACCCCAACACTTAAACCGTAATCCCTAAACCCATAATCCATAAACCTTAAAATAGTATTCAATTAAAATATTTTTAACAAATATTTTTCTATGTTTTTCGAAAAATGCCGCTAAAACTTCTCTATAGTGGCGTTTTTCTAAAAGCGCCGCTAAAAACTAAGCAATAGCGCAGTTTTCTAGAAGCACCGCTAAAACCTCGATCTATAGTGACGTTTTTCCAAAAGCGTTGCTATTGTTTAGTTTTTTGTGGCGTTTCGACCAAAAACGCCACTATTGCTTAGTTTTTTGCGGCGTTTTTTATCCAAATGCCACTGAAAACGCAGCTAAAGCCCTATTTTCCTGTAGTGACAATTTTAAAAGAAATATGAAACAAATTAACATAAATAAAATGTAACAATTTTTAAATAATGGTAAATAAATTTAAAATAAATAATATGAAAAATAAAAAGGGAAATCTGAAATCAACAATATACAAAAATAATAAATTATATGTATATATAAAAAAGAAATTGAAATAGGTAGGCGTACAAGTTTGAAATGAATCGTAAATAAAAAGAATAAATAATATGTAAAATAATAATATATAAGTGAATTTTAAGATAAGTATTATGTAAGAAGAAATTTAAAGTAGTAATATACAAAACAATATATATATCAACATACCAAAAATAATATACGTAAAATAAAAAACAACTAAATATAAATTATATATACATATATAACAATGTATAAAAATGTTTAAAAGAGCCATGACATGATATAAAGCTTTAAATAAAGAATGTACATAAAAGGGAATTTTAAAATAAGTAAGTTATATAGACATAACCAAAAGAAAATAAAAAGAATATGAGTAATATAAAATAATTTAAAGTACCGAATAAAAAGTGGATAATAATTTAAAATAATAATAAAATACAATGCGGCCAAACCCATGGGGATTAAAAACGAAATTATTCCGGGCTCCAAAACGCAGCATTTTATCGTGGGTCAAAACAAAACTGACACAAAATTCCCGGGCCAAAATTTAAAACAGAAAAAGGCATGCGTATGGGCCCAATCAAGTAGCAATCCAAAGGGAAGGGACTAACTGCGTAAATAACCCCATTATAAGACTTACCCCATTTATAAGCAGCATTCGGGGGGCACTAAACGCACCGTTTTACCCCATTATAAGACTTACAATTTATTTTCCTTATTTCTTTCTTTGTTTCAAAGAAGAATGACCTTCTCTCTTTTCCTCTCTAACCAACCCAAAGGTCAGTCACCGACCATCGCTGGTCTGTCGCCGGCGACCACCATGCACGGTGGTTGGAGTTCCAAAACCCTCATTTTTCCCCTTTTTAAACTTAGAAATCGGATCTAGTGCCCATTTTGAAAAAAAAATTGAAAGTCTTCAAGAAAACGAACCAAAAACCTTCATGTATTTTAGGGCCTTGTATTTTTTTAAAGAAACAAAGAAGGAAAACAGGCTTCGTCACGGTTCATCGGCGGTGACGTCCTCTTCTGACCCACAATATCAAACCCTTCGGCTTAAGGTAAATGACCCCCTGCCCTTCGCTTATTTTTGTTAAGTACAAGTAAGAAATAAAATAAAACAAACAGCAATCAAAAGCCAAATGTGGGAAAAGATCACCTTATAAAAACTTCTCTGTATTTTTTGATTTTGTCTCTGTTTGTATATTCGTAATCCCTAAAAAAACCCTCCCTTTAAAATGGATTCTCATGAGGCTTTTATAGCCTTTTTACAACTGTTCTTTCGACTATTGTAGGTGGCGTGGTGGACGTGGGCACTGACGTACCGCGCACAACACGGAGGGGCGCGCGACGTGCAGGCACGAGCGGCGACTTGCCTAGGGTTTTCCTCTTTTTTGCTGAAAAAGTCTTTGGGCTTGTAATTTTGGGCTAGAGTTTAGGGTTTTTTGGTTTGGGTTTTGTTGTATTTGGACTTACAAAAAACTAGACTATTGTTTATTGGGCCCTACAATATATGTACACACTTGATGTACAGTTAAAATAATATATGTATTAGATTTTTTATAAATTTTAAGTAAGAATAATTTTATCAAAATTATTAAATAATTTGGTCAAAGATATGTTTTGAGTAATTAGATATCACATTTTTATGGAAGATCCTTTAAATTTCTCTGTGGAAAGATTTTATTCAATATGAGATTTTGAATAAAAGGAAGATGTCATCCCAATTATTGGTTTACATGAAATATCACTTTAATTAGTAGAAAGTTTTCGTGTTTTCTCTCTGAAAAGTTTGGAAAGTGTTATGATCATTCTTCTATCAGATGGATCACATAGAAGTTAAGAATTTTTGTTGCAACTGAGGTTTTTCGTATTGATGGCGGTTTCAAATCCATACTAATTTTGCTTTTTTTTCAAATTGTTTTAAGGTATATTTTTCAATTTTTTTCAATCGGGTTCATTTCATTCCTCATACACGGCTCCATAGATTGTAATTGCCGAAATTTTTTTTCTTTCTGCTGTGTCACAGGGCATACCAATGTTCCAACACTATTGCACTTATGGTTCAACCATAATGAGCACAAAGCCATAGGAAAATTTTTTTTTCTTTCTGCTGTGTCACAGGGCATACCAATGTTCCAACACTATTGCACTTATGGTTCAACCATAATGAGCACAAAGCCATAGGAAAAATACCATAGTAACGGATAGAGATTTATATATTTTTACGGTTTTATAAAATAATTCATTTTAAAAAATTTTAATAAATCATTTTCAATTTTTTTGATTAATTTTCTAATTATATAGTATTTTAAAAAATATAGATAATTTTATTTTATTTTTATGGGAGGAATTGACCCTAAAATGTTTATGTGTCTCCACATGCCCCACCATCTCTACTTTCTTTTCGTATATTTAAATGTCTATATAGTCACTATTTTATCAATTATTTACTCTGTTTTAGACCTTTCTTTTCGATTAAGAGTTTGATAATTCAAATGCCTTAAAGTGATCTTAAACCCAGTTTACGACTTTTTAGCTTTATTTTCTTGTCAAATTCAAACCTAAAGCAACGTTGGGGGCTTTGCATTATATGGGCCAAAACTTGTTTTTGGTCAATAATGGACAGAAGGTTACGTGACTTGAGTTTCGGTATCAAATTAATATATTTTATGATTATTCAAGTCCGGTTCGATCTGAAATATGAGTATAAAGTTTTGTCTAAATTTATCTATATTTATAAATAGTTAACTTAAACTCATTTTAGATCCACCTATATTATTTTTAAAAATATATAGTTATATTATTTTTAATTTAATATTTAATGATTTTATATATTTTTTATTTATTAAAATTTTATATTTAATTATCTTAACATTTTTTAATGTTTACATTATAGTAGTATTATATATTACTATAGATTTGATTTTTATGTATTATAACATACATAATATATATATATAAATAGACAACTTAAAAGCAGGTAAGATTGAGCTGTTTGGGACCTTAATTGTTCAAGCTTGAGTTTGATTTATATTTTAAACAAATCTATTATTTTTGCCCTAATCCAATTTTCAAATCTAATATTTTTGTCTAAACATTCTCAAAGTTCAAACAGACCTTCAAGCTTGGATGGATAACTTAGCTCATGAACATATTTTACTTTTATAAAATTTAAAACATTTATATATTTATTTTTCTATAAGCAGATTTAAAATTTTTGACATATGTCTATTTTTTTAAAATATTTACTTTTTAATATTTTATTATATTTTTAAAAGACATTCTTGTAATGTTTAAAACTTCCACAAAATGTGTCACATTTTTATACTATAAAATGAGATAATTCGTCATAAATATCACTTTCCTTATTCATCTAATTATTTTTCTCAATTTTATTATTATTATTATTATTATTATTATTATTATTCCGTTGAACATTTAATGACCAAAATCTGTCATTATTTATCATAAATCATAATTTAGTTCATGACAAATGATGGACCAATCCGAACAAATATTATGACCAAGATTATTAAGATGTTTTTATACCAAACTTACACTATGATGAAGACATATTTCTTACTTTAAGCAATGGCATAAAGATTAGGTTATATATCAAAAAATTCACTTAACTATTTTAAAAATATATAATTTTATATTAATATTTATATATATCAATTTTTTTAAATGTTTAATTTAAATTTGAGCTAGATTTTGATTTAAAAAAAAACCTAGTTTAAAGAAAATGAGGGGAAAATAAACCTCTTATGAATTAATAAAAAAAGAAAAGAAAAGAAGGTATGGCATTGTTCAATAATAAAAAAAGGGTATAAAAAGAGACATTAATATAATAATTTTCTTTCATCAAAATTGGTAAAATTCTGTAACTTATTACAAACTTTTCACTTCCGCAATCATTTAAGTCATATTCACAAAAGTTAAAAATATCCAACAACTTAGTTTTTGGTAGTTTTTCACTTTTCATATTGATATTTTCGCCTAACATATTTTATAGTTTGATTTTTGAGATGAATATTATTATTAATCTAAGAAAATATGAATTTGAATGTTTTGTTCTTATTTTTGAGTTAATAAGAGGCTATAAATTCTTTTAAATATTGACTATAAATTTATTTTTTATATATATTATAATTAAATTTAAATAAAATATTATAAATAAATCTAGACTAAACTTAATATAAATCTCCCTACTTAAAGTTTAAAAATATAAATATTAAGAAAAGAAAATACTATTTTTATAATTATTATGAGATAAAAAAAACTTAATTTTTGTTGAAGTGAAATTAAGAAAATAACATCCACAAATAAAGTAAATGCTTGCCCATAAACTTAGGAAAAAACATCTAAATATAGGTTTAAAGATCATCCCTTTGCTTAGCATTGGTTTGCTTCCTCTCCCTCTCCCCCTCTCTCTCTCTCTCTCTCTCTCTCTCTCTCTCTCTCTCTCTCTCTCTCTCTCTCTCTCTCTCTCAGGTCAAAATCTCCCACCTTTGTCTCTCTCTAAGCCCACACGTTATTGACTCATCAAAATCAAAGTTATCATTTTTATTGTTTTTCTTTTTGTTAATTATTCTCATTTCTTTAAAATTTATAATTAAATTAATATATTTTATAAAAGAAGAAAGTAAATTACATGAGCTGATCCACCGGCACCAATGAGAGAGCTTGATTAGAACAGAAAAAGAAAGAGAAAAAAAACCCATTTTTTTCAACACAATTTAAAACAAAAAGGACCCAGGTTCACTTTGTTTACCTCTTTTTTTTTTATTCTATTTTTTTTCTTGATCTATGTGAGAGCTTCAATAACCATTACCCAGATCTCAAACAACCCCAAGTTTAATTCTTTGATTTTAAAAAAATCAAGAAAAGGGGGGAAATCAAGAGGAAAAAAACCCGAAATTTTTGTGGGTGTTAAAAAATTCAATGCAGTGAAGGTCTTTGTAAAAAGGACCAACTGAAAAAAAAAGAAAAGAAGGAAACCCAGATCAAGAAATTAAAGATTGAATCAGGGAAAGAAGAGGAAGGCGTTGGATCTGATGGTGGTGGGATTGGGATTGGGTGCAGATCCGAGCAGCGAGAGATATTGTGGAGGAGCGGGATTTGATAACAAGAACAAGGGTGGCGTGTTTTGGGGGACGGTGGAGTTGTTTAGGTGTGGTGGGGCTGCATAGACAAGGATGCAGCTTCACGTCTCGCCTAGCATGAGAAGTTTAACGATATCAAGCAACAATGGGTTTATTGACTTGATGAAGATCAAGGTGGCAGCTAGACACATTTCATATAGGACCCTTTTCCATACCATTCTAATCCTCGCTTTCTTATTGCCTTTCGTCTTCATTCTTACTGCTATTGTTACCCTTGAAGGTGTCAACAAGTGTTCCTCATTTGGTATGCACTTTTTAATTTTTTATGATTTTTTTGTTCTCTTTTTATTGTTTTCTGATAGATCTTTATTGGATTTGATGTGAGGTTATTTTCTATATGCGGGTGGCAGCTGATATGAAGTAGGTTTTCTATAGTTATTGACATTTTATATTAGTTTTGTTTATATGTTAGTCTTTTCTTGAAATCTTAGTTATCCTGATTCGTACTCTGTTCATGTTTATTTGGTTATGCATTTGATTTTGATTGATATTATGAGCCGTTGGATAATATTTGGATTTATCATAATCTGATTTGGGTGTTGATGGAGCTAATTGGATAATATTCGGTTCTTTTATTATCTTCATATGATGTTCGTTTCCTTTATATACTTCCCTTTTTTTTTTCCTGGAATCTTAGTTTCTCCTGATTCTGATTTGGTCATGCATTTGATTTGCTGTGGGAGGTACTTTTGATTTTATTTCATTTGGTTGATGCGATGATGCTCCATTTTTTTAGATTCCTGTTGATCTGATTTGGTTTCAGGACTGAGCTCATTGGTTAATACGGCTTATTGGTTAAATTGTGTTCATCTTGCTGGAATTGAAAAAGTTATTTGCAGTTGTATAAGATCCAAGGATAACAAAAAATGGATTTGTCAATTTGTTTCTTTGACCCAATTTTGCTGGTTGAATCTGAATCTCGTTACTGCAGTTCAGTTTTTAAGCAATAAATGCTTAGGTTGTCAAATTAATTGAACTAGCTAGATAAATTTTTTGTTGCTCCTCGGTCTCTGTTTACATAAAAAAAATTCCACTTTCCGATGTGGAATTGCTTAACTTGGATCCAGATCTTTCTGTTTTCAAAAGTTTATTTATGTATGTAATCTAATGGTTTTGAGCACTTACTTTCCTGATGGAAATGCCATGGGAATTGAATGGAACCAGTAAACCCAAATTCTTAATTGATGCTCAAGATTTATTGCGTGTAATCGTAGTTCTTGATCATGTTCATTTATTCTTCTGGTACATTTCAACGTTTGTATCGATAAATTTGACTACATTAAATTATAAACTAGGTCTGTTCTTCATGTTGCATTCCAAGTTAGGCAACTAGATTGGTAAATCCTTTTATAGTTTCATAATGCTGTCATCAGGTCCATGACTTTTATTATTTTTTCTACCATTCCCAGATTGTTTAGGTAGGCGGTTAGGACCGAGGCTTCTTGGTAGAGTTGATGATTCAGGGGTAAATATCCATTCTCTCCATACTGGAACCAATTTTCCGATTTTTTTTGTGGTCAACAATTTATTTATGATTTTTAAATTGAGTTGGTCTTTTATGATGATGGTGCAGCAGAGACTAGTTAAGGACTTTTATAAGATCCTCAATCAAGTAAACGCCGAGGAAATACCAGATGGTATAAAGCTTCCAGATTCATTTAATCAACTTGTTTCTGAAATGAAGAATAATCAATATGATGCAAAGACCTTCGCTCTCATGTTAAGAGCAATGGTACAATCATGTTACATTACTTTTTAATTTACTTTATTGCTTTTTTTTTTTTTTTGTTAACATGGTTGAAGGTTGATATTTAATTCATTTCATTACATGAATTAATGTATTAGACCCCTTGGGTTGATTTTTGAATAGGTTTTGAAACATTTTCTTCTCACTACTATATTAGATTTAGACCTAGAAGTTCCTAGGTTAAATGCTTGTTTTACTTGTGCGGTTTCATTGACCTTTGGCTGTATATTATGGAGCTGGGCATAACTCAGATGGTATTTTGCATTTTGGGTATTTTGGGCTTCGAGAACAAACGGGATCACCAATGACACTCCAAAAAATGAACTAAAGAAGATTACAGGCTTCAGCTTCTAGATGACACATAATCATATGGTTATCAAGTTTTAGTTTTTGGACATCTAAAGCATTACAAACAAGCTCTTCAGTTTGTCTATGAAAAGCATGCTCGTGTTTTCCAACTTTTGCTGTTATAATGGACTTGGAGATAACATCTTTTTTTGGTACATAACTTGGATGCAATCAAAATTCAGAGACGGAAATGCTATTAGGAGTGTCAAATTTCCAAGTTGTTAATTTCTTAATGTCTATAAGATGATCTGTTTAGATCTATTATCTTACCCTCCCTCATTCTCTTCCCCTTGTCTCCTTTTTCTCTCCATTTTGTCTTTTTAACGAAGCCTTAAACCCAAGTTTTTTGGGAAGAGATCAAATCAATTATTGAAGCCAAAAGAATGTAGTTGTTTCAAGCACGATCTTTGAATTTCAACTTTGGTCAATATTATTTATATAATTCATGAGCACGACAAGTTCTATAAGTTGCAACTGAGAAGGAACAAAAGTAAAATTCTTGAAGTTTGTGAATGTCCACAGCATCTTTATACGATTATTTGTGGTGATGTTAATAATTATAGGGAAGAAGAAACCTAAAGAGTCTGGCTTATTTGAGCAAAATTGGTGAAAGCTAGGGACATTAATCATTTCACGTCTGTAGAATGCTTATCTTTTGCTTAACTGATACTAGGTACTAACCTATTCCTGGCCTTCGATGGATATATGAAGTGCAGTCTGGTTGACATTATGCATGCATGATCTGTTTGCGAGGCTTCAACTGCACTAAAATCATCATCCTGTTGGATATGGATAAGTTTTAGTGCTAGTGACATTAAGGCCTCATGCTGGTGGCCTTAGGAAAACTAAAGGCTGGGGCTGTATAAGATTTCATGTTTTTCAAACAATATATCAGGCTGCATTGTGCCTAGAAGAAGTTGATCATCTTTGTGCCAAGATGTCTTTTTCGTACCTGCTACTGGCTTATATTTTATTTTTTATCTGTTGTAGCTCCTACTCTAATTTTGTTTCTTTTTTAATGAAATTTCTTCTTTACTTTTTTGGGTATATTTGCATCTTGATAAATGTAAGGAAGTGATCAGAAATACAAATATCTATATACGGTTGTTATGAATTCTAGTTTTCTCAAATTTTGTAAGGTTTGGTGAACTTCCTATTTAATTTGTCTCTTCTGTGCAGATGGAGAAACTCGAAAGAGAAATTAGGGAATCTAAATTTTCTGAGCTGATGAACAAACACTTTGCTGCAAGTTCCATTCCGAAAGGCTTATACTGTCTTTCTCTGCGTTTAACTGATGAATATTCTTCCAATGCTCATGCACGCAGACAACTGCCTTCTCCTGAGCTCCTCCCTGTGCTTTCCAACAACTCTTACCACCACTTCATCCTGTCAACGGACAACATATTGGCTGCATCGGTCGTTGTCAATTCTGCTGTTCAGTCATCTCTGAGACCTGAAAAGATTGTCTTCCATATCATCACAGATAAGAAGACATATGCTGGTATGCACGCCTGGTTCGCACTAAACCCTGTATCCCCTGCAATAGTTGAAGTGAAAGGGGTTCACCAGTTTGATTGGTTAACAAGAGAGAATGTTCCTGTGCTTGAAGCTGTAGAGAACCATCATGGCATTCGAAATTATTATCATGGCAATCATCTTGCAGGGGCAAATCTCTCCAATACTACTCCTCGAACATTCGCTTCGAAATTGCAGGCTAGAAGTCCAAAGTACATATCTTTACTCAACCATCTTCGGATATATTTACCAGAGGTAATTTCTTCTTTTACACACACTGTCTTTCCTCCCAAAATATGCTTTCTGATTGTGGGTTTTTGATCAGCTTTTTCCAAACCTTGACAAAGTGGTATTTCTAGACGACGACGTTGTAATTCAGCGTGATTTATCTCCTCTTTGGGAGATTGACTTGTGGGGAAAGGTTAATGGAGCTGTTGAAACTTGTAAAGGTGAGGATGAGTGGGTGATGTCCAAACATTTCAGAAACTACTTCAATTTTTCCCATCCCCTTATAGCTAAGCATTTGGATCCTGATGAATGTGCATGGGCTTATGGGATGAATATATTTGATCTCCGCACTTGGAGAAAGACGAATATAAGAGAAACATATCATTATTGGCTGAAAGAGGTAACTTATTGGCTACTCATGTTCCTGACTGTTTGCTTAATTTTACTGTACCTTTGTTCGAAATTGAATATCATCACTGTCATCCTTCCTTTAAGTTTATTGATCTTATATTGGGATGGGCTCCATTTTTTCTATACTTTGTGCAAGGGCAGTATTTCTGTACAAGAAATGCCATTTTGCTCGGAATTATTTTTATTATTATTATTTTGGTTGGCAAAAAAGAGTTTATTTCACTCATTTACTTTGATTATTGGTTTCTTTGTGGCAGAACCTGAAGTCGAACCTAACAATGTGGAAGCTTGGAACTCTGCCACCTGCTTTAATTGCATTTAAGGGCCACATTCATCCGATTGACCCATCATGGCATATGCTTGGCTTGGGCTACCAGACTAAGACCAATATTGAGAAAGCGAAAAGAGCTGCAGTTATTCATTACAATGGCCAATCGAAACCATGGCTGCAGATTGGCTTCGAGCATCTTCGGCCGTTTTGGACCAAGTATGTAAACTACTCCAATGATTTTGTTAGGAACTGCCACATTTTGGAATTGTAGTTAACGGGGTTAGAGGAGTTAGAAGGGAAGATATAATAGACTCAGAAGAGACACTACCAAGTCTGAGTGTTTTATTGCAGCCTGAAAATTATATCAAGATCTATTTCAGAAAGGTAAGGGGGGGGGGGTGAAAAATTGGGCCAAAGAGGGCAACAATTTTGAGGATTGGATTTACTGTCATCACTCAAAAAACGCTTAGCCGGAAAGGACCTGCATTTCTAGCACGACCATGAAAATTCTTTCTTTTTCAGTTTGTAACATAGCAATCAATCAATGTTTATTTTTTTTTTCGTGTGGGAAAAGGATACACGTATTGCTCTTCCTGCAAGGGGGTTCTTGGCTTATATTGCTTGTGTTCGGAATAAGGTGCGAAAATACATGAATGTGTTCCCCATTGATGTCGCCGGTGTAGGAAGACAATGAATGGCTTGAGCAGTTCATTTGGAAAGGCTCCCACATCAAACCCAGACTGTTCCTTTCATTTTTCCTTCCATTTTCTTTATAAAAAAAAAGAAAAAAAATCTGTTGGTTTCATTTTTGTTAGTTCCCCATATATTTTTTTCTTTACTTGAATTTGAAATATTCTTGTTGAAATTTAGAACATAGATTATGGAGATTGCTTTGTTACAGCTCCCATGAATTGGGGACCTGTTCTTAGGGTATATTATAATATATCTCAGTATTTGTTATGTACACTTGACGAGAAACATTTAAAAAATTTGCAGAAATATTCTTTTTTCCATTTCTCTTCTGTATGGAGATGGCTGTGGATTCTCTACTCATTTGTTTAATTTATTTGTCAAATAAATCCATCGTTACATCTTTCCTTTTGTAATAATATCTCTTGTGAATCAAAGAAGTAAGAACTTCCTGTTCTTGGAAAGGTTTGGTATTTTTGGAATTTGATTACAAGAAAACCAAATTAGAATCTTGTGTGAAAGATTCCTTGTGTCTTTATTTTCCCTGAAAATTAGGAAAAATTTGGTAAAAAGCCCTTTCAATTTCTAATTTTAGTGAATTAGTCCTCAGAGTAATTTTGAAATCTCAGGGTTCATGATTTCTGTCAATTATACCTGATTTTAATTAGTATAATAACAAATTTAAACTTTCAATATTTATATAGTTTATCATTTTCACTTTAATTCTAAAATATTCAATAAATTTAGCATCAATATTTACATATTTATATAAATGTTACGGGATGTAATTTTTAAATTAAAATTAAATTGATAAAATATGTAAACTTTAAAAATTAAATTTATTATTATACTAATCAAAATTATTTAAATACCAAATTCTTCAATTTTAAAATTGAGGACTGGAGAATTTACATTAAAATTTGATATCTCACCTATACCGATAAATAAATGAAACAAATAACAAAAAGACACATGGAAGATAAATCAGTTGTTTTATATGAACAAGGGACCTTAATTTTGTCTCAAGTTAAAAAAATTGGTGTAATAAAATTAGAGAAAAAGGTCATATTTTACTTACTCTTTTTTCTTTTTAATTTTTTAAAGACAAAAAGAAAAAAAAAAGTGTAAATTTCCATAGCTTAGGAGATTGGAAGAATGGGAGCATTGACCATAGATTTAGAAGACTTTGAAAACTCCAAAACAGCCTTCTCTGTTCAGATTTATTTCTCTTTTGATTTCTTCTTCTTCCTCTCTCTGTTGATTTGATATTTGATAAATTATAATAATATATAATCATATCAAAGCCGCCCCATTAATATCTATCTTCTTCTTCAAAGCTTGGCTTTTTCAGCCAACCCAGATCAGTTTTGGACTCAAGTAAGATAACCCATCAAGGGTTTTTCACTTTCTTTTCTTCTTCTTCTTTTTTTATTTGGTTTGGGTGTGACCCATTATTGGATCTTTTAGCTGATTTTGCAATCTTAAAGACTATAATTTGGGGATTTTCTCTTCCTTTCCTTTATATATAGTTCATATTCATGGATCTTGCTTATTCGATGTTTCTACTTTTTGGATTTACCCAATTTGGGTTACTTGGAAACTATCATTCAAATCTATATACTCCTTGAACTTTTAACTTTTTATGCTCTTTTTTCCTTAAATAGATCGCCTGCATATTTAATTCAAATTTTCTTTTTCTTTTTTCTTCTTTTTCCTTTTTTAATTTCAGTTCTGCAGAAATTTCCGGTTGAGAGTTCTTGGTAAGTGTTTAATTGTTGTAAATATCGGAAACCAACCACTTCAGAGGAATCTTGGCATATTTGCAAGTCATTTAGACTGAGATTTTTTTGTATAGATTTGGGGATAAGTCCATATTGGGTAGGGATTAGATTTTGGAAGATGGCTAGTGTGCAAGATCAGTTGGAGATCAAGTTTCGATTGACAGATGGATCCGATATCGGTCCCAAAACTTTCCCTGCTGCTACTAGTGTTGCAACTTTGAAGGAAAGTGTTGTTGCTCAATGGCCTAAAGGTTAGTTCCATAGGTGTTTGATGGAACGCTAATGTATTTACGCAGTCTATCTTTCAGCTTTATTTTACCATATGATTGTTTTTTTACTAGTGTTTTATTGTTCCATTTGGTTTGAATTGAAGGATGGGAATCATGGGATCATGTTCATGACATTACTTTTCGATGTTTCCGTGGTTTATTCATATTGCTACCTTGCTCGTTTGCTTTTCAGATATGTGAAACTATGCAAGAAAATAGAATCATTATTAAGACCAAAATTTCAGTCCTCCATAGCAGAGTAATTGGAATACTTTTATCAGTAAATGGATTAGAAATGCTTGATTACCATAAAATCAGGTTCATGCTTTCTCCTGGTATAAGATGAATAGGTGTTAAATTTGTATCGATTGAAGAGTGTGATAGATACTGCTGTTTCTTATCTTTTGCTTTATGGATAACTGATATTTGTATTCATCTGAAGTAAGCGAGAATAATAAATTAAACCAACTTACCATAAAAGTTTTGGTTTACTTCATTGCATCATATGGCCTTCTTTTTCCGTTTCGAAATGTGTCTGTTTGTTGAGAACACAGGAATAAGATCAAGTCACTGGGCGATTAACGGGCACGTTGGGAGCAATTGCCTTTCTTTTATCACTATTCCTAGAACGACCTATGGTGGCTAACAATCAGCTTGTTGAAGGGAAACTGAAACCTTTAGGACTTGTTTAGAGAGAGACCTAGATCTCTTGAAAAATAAGTAGAAATTTTGCTTATGTAAACCTTTAGGACTTGTTTAGAGAGAGACCTAGATCTCTTGAAAGATAGATAGAAATTTTGCTTATGTTTTTATTCTCCAATAGGTCCTTAAACAGGGGCTAGTTACACAAATAAAAATATGTTTCTCGAAGGAAATAGAACAACTTAACCCTAGTTTAAAATAGCCTAAAATAAACTGAACCTAAAGTAAAACTAACGTAAAAGAAAAAGTAAATAATTTTACTTTAAAGACTTAAACTAATGCCTTTTTCCTCTTATATGTGCGGCCTATAAAGCGTCCATGACACTGTTGGATGGTGGCTACCAAACTGTGGTGAATGAGGCACTTGTGTTGAACAGTTTATAATTGAATTCCAAACTGAGATGATCTAGATGATTTTTTAATATTTATGCTAGTATATTGTTGTTATCAGTTTGACCTGCTTTCATCTTCATCCCTCTGTCCCACTCTCTTGATTCTTTCTTTTAGGTGCTTTGTGTTTTTTTATGTATTTGGTCTGCATTTTAATTATAAATTACAGATACTCAGTTAAACTAAAACGTTGTTTGAACTAGGTTCTGCCGTCTAGCTCTTACTTCACTGTACATTTCACATAAAAGGAAAATGGCTTACTTTTAGTGAACACAGGAAAGAACAGAAGAAAAGAAACGGTTGTATTAGTTTTGGACTGTGGTTGAGGGGAAGTCTCGACTTTTGTCTCTGATTGAATGGCATTGGATTTCTCTTGATGTTCTTTTGTGATTCCTGTTCATGATGAGACCTCTTTCATATTTCATTTCATTTCTGACTTATTGACATTTATTCTGATGAATTATACTATTTTTAACTTCGGGCAGAGAAGGAAAATGGTCCGAGGACAGTGAAAGATGTCAAGTTAATCAGTGCTGGAAAAATATTGGAGAACAACAAAACTTTGGGAGAGTGTCAGAGCCCTCTTTGTGATATTCCCGGTGGGGTAACAACTATGCACGTTGTTGTTCAACCTCCTCCTGTGGAAAAAGGTACAATTTTTATCGGTGCAACTCTGGAAACTATAATATGAAGTTTTTCATAAAGATCAATGATAATACTCCTTGGTCTGAAAACTGCAGTCTGTGCAATTCCATAAAGTAACATTTGTATCTTTCGGTTATGTGCAGAAAAGAAAGCAGTAATCGAACCAAAGCAGAACAAATGTGTTTGTGTCATATTATAATCCACAGCTTGAAGAGGGGACAACATTATTTTCAGGTAGTTTTCAACTTTTAGTTAATTGATTGTTTCTTTCACTCCTAATCTACTAATCCTTAGCTTTAAACTAAGTTATGCTTTCACAAAATTTTCTGTAGATGAAAGAGTGACGGAACTGATTTACAAAATGAAGTTGAAGACTTTTTGATCGAAGAATCCGGTTTGTAGCATGCACATTTAATATATAGAATGTGTTATTTTTCTGCTTTTCTCTGCCGAATTCATGTAGTCGATGATTGTCCATCTATTTTGTTCACTTTGTTCATTTCACATTAATTAGACTCTGCTATCAAGCAATTAAATCTCAGATTTTACGTCCGAATATGTCTTACCAAACTCATTTTCCGTGGTTCAAGTTTCTGAATTCATCTCCTTTGTATAATATCATTCTTATCGATTAATTTGTCCCTGTACTCTAATTCATGTTGCTGTTCATAATTTTACCAAGTATAAATGCTAAGAGGTACAATTAGAACTTGGAATCTTAGCTAATGAAATTTGAGTGTGAGTGTTAGATATAGATATTTAGAGCATCTTTAGATGAGTGTCGAACATGGATATATAAATAAAAAACGAGAAGTTGAAGCAACATAGCTTTGGATTGTTCCTTTGTTCATTCTGGCCATCTTGAAGAAAGGTTCATGGTGTATTTGTCTTTGGCAACATCACCTAAATATTTATCATTTTCACGAGTTAATGATCTGCAAAATTTTCTGTAAGATTGTTGTAATATCACCTGTGCAGAATTTGAATATTCGAAATCGTAACTATCGGTTGTTTACTTGTAAAATGCAAAAAAAAAAAAGTTTAAAATAAACTTAATTTATTGAATTTATGATATTTAATTGACTCGGATTTCTGACAAAAATAATGTTGCTAATCTGGGGAAAAGCTTGGTCCATGGAAGACAAGTATGGAGGAAAACCAAAGGGCACTCTAATCCTACTACCATACCAGCGAAGCTTGTTACCTATTAGAGAAATGTTGATAGTAAACACAGTCATCACTATGCCACACAATCCAACTACAAACCAAATGCTGATGCAAAATGATGGCCTCGTTTAGAGCTCGCAATTATCTGAAAAAGTTCGAGTTCATAACAGATTTGAGCCTGGAAAAGCTCAAGCCAGAGAAAGCCAGAGTCCAACAGAATTTGAGCTTAAGAAGGCCCAAGCCTGAGATAAATTCGACCAAGTCTCGAAAAAACTCGAGTTTATAACTGAACAATTATAATAGACACTAATAATTAATATGATTTTATGATATTACTTAAAACAAATTATAAATAAATGATAATTCTTTATTTTTTGAAAATGTATTTATAAGCGTTGCATATTTATATTAAAATTTTATTAATAGGAAAAATAATTAATATTATTTTTTATGATAAATTATAAAGTGAAATAAATTTTTAAAAATATTAATTTAATATAAAATATTTTTAATACAATAATTATATATGTATAATAAATATATATAATTAAAAAAATATTAAAATCTATAAAATTTAACTTTAATGATAATATAATAATATATTACATAATTATTACAGAAACTGATTACTTAATATGACCTTAAACCGATATACTAAATTGGTATATTACTAATACATAAAATAATAATATAATATAAATTATTATTAAAAATATTAATACATATATAACTATTATTATAATATAGATTATAGTAAAAGATGTAGTCTTACAAGATACTATAATGTTTAATCATTAATGCATATATATAAACTATTAATATATTATATAATATGATATAGCATTAAAAATCTCATTTTTGATGTTCGAATCTATAAATATTATTATTTAATATTTACGAGATTAGTATTAAAGTTAATTAAATTTTGGTCTAGTAATTATTATGAATTGATAGTTAATTAACATATAAAGACTAAATTGTAAAAATGGTAAAATTTAATCGTTATATAATTTTAATTAATTGAAGGACTAATTGAGTAATCAGACCCTTCCCATTGTGCCAAACGGTGATAGATGACATCTTGCATCACCAACTTTGTTAATTATCATTAAGTTGTTAATTAATGTGTAATTAAGTAAAGAATGATTAATTAGTTTAATTAATGGTATAAAGGAAATTTAAAAGAAAAAAAATTGTCATCATCCTTGTTCATTGATCCCTCATTTTGGTATGATTTTAAGTTTTTTTTTGTACCTTTTATGTTTTTGAAGTCTCAAGAGCTTGATTTAGCTAGCCCGTGTATTATTTTGAAAAATTGTTAAAGTTTCTAAAAGTTTTCATTGATAAATGCTTGAAGAAGTTAGTACTAAATTATTAGATTTTAAGCTTAGAAGTGAAAAAGGACTTGATTATAAAGTTAAATTGTTAATTTTTTGAACATAGGGAATAAAATGAATAAATTTCAAAATTGATGTCATATTTCTATAATTATAGATAATAGAGGTCTATAGAAGGATGTAACTGATATCAGTTTTAAAATTGAAGCTCAAATTTGAAAGATATAGCTATATCGATTTTAGGGACTAAATTGAATAATTTATAAAATATGTATGACTTTGTAATTGAATGCGATTTGGATAGAATTTGATATAATTATCACTGGATTATTATTCTTAGGTAAAGACAATGCAGGATCACCGAAAGGGATTGGAAAGGCAAGAGACAATGACAAGTGATGTGAGCTTTTGGTTTCTATTTCTATAACCCAAAACCAATTTAGTTATTGCATATTAGTGATATACTGCATTATAAAATATTGAGGTAAGATATTAATAGTTATTGAGTAAAATACTATGGTTGGAATTGAATATTGAGATAGGGACTAAATTGAATAAAATAGAAAATTACAAGATTTAACTGATAAAATAAATTGGTATGAAATTGAGCTAAAATATGTTATGTTACATGATGAATTGATGTTGAATTGAAAATGATGGGATGTGAATTGAACTATGTGATGATATTGCAAATTTAACTGTAACAGCCTAATTTTCAATAGTGTCAGGAATATTGATTTGAGATCACTAAATCCGACGATTGAGTCAAAAATTTAATAAATTAATACCTATAAGTCAAATGTAGATACGGAAGTATTTTTGAATTAGTGAATTTGGTGATTTAAAAGAATTAATTAAGTAAATTGGGTCGAGAATGAGGTATCGAGACCTCAACTTCATAAACCGAGTCATAAATATTTTTAGAAATACTTATGGAGTGTTAGTGAAGTAGTATTAAAATTTCGTCAGAAAATTTTGACGTTTGGGTGGTTAATTAAATAAAAAGAACTAAATTGAAAAATGTGTAAAAGTTGCTAAAAGGATTAAATAGCTCAATTGTCAAATGAGGAAGGACCTAAAGTGAAAATAAGCCCATAGGGGATATTTTGGGCGGCAATAGCTGAGAAAAATCAGGAAATTGGTGAATTAAGGGCAAAATTAGAAAATTGCCAAAATTAACTAAATAAAAATGGGACCAAATTGGAATATATAGATTTCTCTTTATTTTTCTGCATTCTCATCAGCAAAAACACCATGGAAGAGTTTCCTTGAGCTGGTTTTTCATATTTTTACTTCAAGTAAGTTCAATTCTTGATTATTTCTTGAAAGTTTTGTGTTTTTGTGACTTTTACAACTAGGTCCACTTGTTGAATTCATTAGTTTTTGATTCTATGAAAGAAATTGAAAGTTTCTATGAATACGTGCTGGAAGTATATGATGATTTGGCATGGAATTAGAGCTTTAAATTGTTTATATGCTGATTTTCTTGAAAGAATTGAATAGAAAGTGAATATTTGGGACCTAATTGTAAAAGAGTTTGAAGTTAGAGTTTTATGTGGAAATTCTGAATTTCAATAGTTATGAAATAAATTATAATGTCTAGTAAAAGTATTAATTGAGAAAATTATCTTAATTGAGGGGTTAATTGAGTAAGGATTGAATTGTATGAATTGTGAAATTTGGGGCAAAATGGAAATCAATATTTTGCACTAAAACTGTTTTGGACAGTAGCAGTAGTCTAACTTTGAAAAATCACCAAAAATTGTATAAATTGAATTAGAATAAAATATGAAATTAAAGCTTATTGAGTCTAGTTTCTTATAGAAGAAATGATGTAAGCAATGGAATTGTAAATCATGAGATATGATAAATTTTGTAAGACAAGGTCAGAATGATTTCGGGTTCCCCTGTTTTGACTTTGTAAAATCATAAAAAATTGGATAAAAATAATTAGGGGCTTAAATTTATATGTTTAGAATCCTGAATGAGTCTATTTTCAAGAAAAACAAACAGAAATATTATTCGAATCCTGTACGAGGAGATAATTAATTTTTAGTGAAGAAGGGTTGGAACTGTCAGACAGCAGAACAGGGGAGACTTCAATGAATAAACTGTATTAATTGACCCAACAAAAAATTATGAAAATTTTATGGTAAGAAGATATGTGAGTCTAGTTTCAGGAAAAATTAGTGGACCTTAATTTTGAGTTCCATAGCTTCAAATATAAATAATTTAGTGACTATGACACGGGTGGATAGCTTGAATATTCACATAAGTAATTAGTGAAAATTATGGATAATGTTACTTACAAGTGTGTTATTTATACTAAGGATGTGAATGGAGAGGAGGAGGAGGAAAAATATACATATATATATATGAATGACTTGTGTATAAATTGATCACATGCCCGATTATAATCGATGAATGTTGAATTAGAAATGATATAATATTTTATTTGAAATGTTTATGTATGTTAATTGTTGAAATAAGTAAATTGTGTACAAAAGTTATGAAATTGAACTGAGTATTTCGAAAGAATGGAACGCATGAAATGAGTACGATCTTTCAATGAAAAAGATGAATTGACGGTAAATTACCCAAGTAAACCGAGATTCAGCATTTGTTGCGAATTCTCGTGTTTGCTTTCCGTTTAGCTCTTACGAGCTTCTGTTAACTCATAAGAGTTTCAGTTAACCCTTTTGGGGTTTCAATTCAGCTCTGATGAGCTTCAGTTAGCCTTCGGGCTTCCGTTTAGCACTTGTGTGCTTCAGTTAGCCTTCGGGCTTCCGTTTAGCACTTATGTGCTTCAGCTAGACTTCGGGTTTCAGATCACGATGTACTCAAATCTGTAAGCCGTTCCTTAAATGGACAAGCTGGTAAGTTGTAAATGTAACGTGTGGAAAAAGAAATGTAAGTAATGTTTTCATTATTATTATTGAGCTCAATTATATGATTTCGTCATTCAGAGATTGTGATTGACAAAATATGTTAGTATATTATGAGTATGTGAATCAAAGTGACAGAATTTAAACACTTAATGAGGTTGAGCTCATACACATGAATTTGTCATTTGAAATTGTGATTGACAAGAAGAAACAGTGAATTGCATATTTATGAACGGGTACATATAGTTATATGAAAAACAAGAAAAATAACGGTTATTGATATATGGAGACATGAGACATTGATATATGAATGTGGAATATGTTCGATAAATGTGATCATTCATAATTATGGAATTATGTACCTCAAGTGTACTATTTGCATAAAGATGATATTTCAAATACTTTGGTGAATAAAGATTAAATATGAAATAGTATGAAATCGAGACAAGTTGTTATGAAAATATATTTAAATTATCCGTAAGTGTGTCGTACTCATTGGCAATGCCTCGTACTCTATTCCAGTGACGGATACGGGTAAGGGGTGTTACAAGTTACTCTATTAAATGTACATGTCTATATTTTGGGTTAGTTGATGATACATTATGATACCAGTTGAGATGAAGATTGGCTAATAAGAGTATCCATCTTGAATTTTTGAGTCAAGTTAACATAATTATATCAATGTGTTTTGTAATTAAATGCATTTGAATTGTTGTAATCATACGATAAAGTATGCGAATTAAATGAAACCGAGCCCTAGAGGCCAAAATGGACTCAAATGAGTCAGAAGACTCCAAAAATGAATGAATTGGGTGACATTAGAACTGGTAAATCAGAAATAGGAATGATAAGGGAATGTTTTGATATTAATATGTTTAAAATGTTGTCATTATATGCATAATGAAATATCCATGTAAATTGTATTGAAGTGGGATGAATTGTTGTTAGTTTTGCATACTTAACATGTTCATATTGAAGATATAAAGCTTGGTAACTCCAAGTTATATAGTAGATATGCGTATATAGTTATACATGTTTACATAAGATAGATTTGTTAATGTTGGTATTATATATTTGAATTATATTAATACCTTTGAGCCTATCACTTAGCGTATAGTTTTGTTTTCTGTATGCTGGTTAGGTTATGTTCGTGATCATCCAATTTCAACTCAGCATCCAATCAATGATCTTGGACTTATCAAAGTTTGTATCAATTTTTATTTCGTGTTAAAAAGGGCATGTACCTAGGTTGAATCCTTTTGGTACTAATTATGTTTATATGCTTTGTTATGTTAAAATGTTGATATATGCATTTGATCAAATGAAAGTTGCTTGTGAATAGGTATAAATGTAATTTGATATGGTATGAAATGTCATAAAAGTGGTTGAATTTAGTAAACTAGGTGAATATGCTAAATGGATTGAATGATTGAGATTGGATTGTTAATTGGATATGTGTATATATATACATATAAATATGTGTAGATGAATGTAGAATGAAGTACAATAGTTGGTTAGGTTATATTGATAATAGTAAGTTTTTGGTAACGGATGGTATTCATATAAGGTATACAAAGTTATACTTTTGGAATATGAATTTGAGACATGTTTTGGTATTTGATAAGGTTGAGGATGAATTAAATGCTTGGTGTTGGATTCAATCTGTTAGAGTATACCCAAAGACTAATCATGACATGATTGTAATCACATACTCGTTTTATCTTGTTTGTTAATATAATGCATTACCATTATTATTTTAGTTTCTTTTTCTGTGTGTGTAAATAAACTAATTAATCATAAAGTCTTAAGAATAATATGATTATTCTTAAAAGGTCCTTAGTCAAGTATTATTGTGGGCTTAGACAATAATAATGGATTGTAGTAATGTGTAGTTGATTGATGACAAAGTGTTGTCATTGACATAGAGATGTCAAAATCTATACATGAGTTTGTGTTAGAGAACAACATATTGGACTGACTTGTTGTGAGTATGTTTCTTGGACTATTATGTAATAGTTACAACATTACTCATAGTGATAACTATGTATACGATTCTCAGACTTAAGATCATCATTGTCCCAACATCATGAGTCGAATATTTTGATACAGTCAAACATCTACTGCAACAGGTTGTACTATAAAGATTGATGTTGGGTATTTCATAATCTATGTAGTGGAATATGATTAATCAAGATAGGATTTGTCCCTTCTACATAATGGAGCAATATCTTAGGCCACTTGATGGAGTGAGACTAGAAATGCATGGCCGTGCTCAAATAAATTGATATGATATCTATGAGATATCACACTTATTTGTTTACTTTAGTTTACTCAGAATATTAAGAAATATGAAATTGGATTATACAAGTGTGACTATTTCATGAAGTGAGTCAAATCTAGATATAAAGGACAAAATGATATAATACATGAAAAAAATTTATCACAGAAAGGTTATGTCGAATCACGACTTCTTATAACTTAGGTAGTAATGATGCATTTCTAGATGCCACTTATTACTTGTAACGTTAGAAATGTTCTAGTATTACTACTAACATTACAATAGCCTACGGGGTCACACCCTATGGTAAAAGCGAACAAAATCCAAACACAATTGGTATTATGTTTAGTTGTCACATGAATTAAATTAATTAATGAATTAATTTAATTTAATAGTTAAATATTGAACACATTATATGTACAAACTTGCTGTACACAAATAGAGATAAATAGTTATAATAATTTTGGTTAAAGATAAAATATTTATAGAAGTTAATATTCTTTTAGAAAGAATATAACATTTTAGTATCTTCCATAGTTTTCTCTAAAAATAAAAAATAAAACAATTATTCTGTTTTTATTATGGGTGATTAATAAAAAAGGAATAGAATCCTAATAGTGTGTTAGTTACCAGAAATGTAACGACCCGAATCTTACCGTTACCGAAAAAGTGTATTTTCGGGTCTCCATTTCTGAAAAACGGATTCGTAAATATTTATTAAAAATATTTACGAAGTAAAATGAGTGGTTAATTAGAGTTTAATTAAGTGAATTTAATTTAATTAAGAATAATTAAGAAAAAGGACTAAATTGAATAAAGGATGAAAGTTAAATTGTAGATTAAAAGAAAATGAAGAGGACCAAAATGGCAATTATGCCATTTGTCCTAAGTGAGGAGATTTTTATGTGTTAAAATATATATTAAATTATTATTATTAAAAGTAAAGTAAATAAAAAGGAAATAAAGGAAAGAAACAGAATAGCAGGAAACGAAACAGAGAAGAAACAGGGAGAAAGAAAGAAAGAAAAGAAAAAGGGAAAATAAGGTTTTAAAGGTTCCAAGTTAATTTGGTAAGTCAATTTAGCCCATTTTCTTATGATTTTTGAGTTTTTTGGAATCCTAGAGATAAATAGTACTTGTTTTAAGTAGAAATTTTGAAAGTCATTAGATTTCTAAGTTTGGTTCATGTTGAATAAAATGATGGAATTGGGGGTTTATTTGATAGAAATTTTGATTGGAATTGAATAAAGGATTGAATCGTAAACTAAGCTATAAGTTTTGAGTTTTAGGGATTAAATGGAAATAAATTCGAAATTATGAAAATATGCTGGAAATTTAATAGTTAAGTATGAGTTTGGACAAAATTTGAATAGAAATAAAGTATGAATTAAGATAGAAAAGTAAGTGAATTTAGTTAGGATTAAATTGAAATTAAAGTAAATCAACATTTTGTACTAAGATTATTTTGGACAGCAGCAGTAGTCTAAGTTTGAAAAATCATAAAAAATTGTATAAATTGAATTAGAGGATGAATAAAATATGGAATTAAAGCTTATTGAGTCTAGTTTCTTATAGAAGAAACTATATAAGCAATTGAATTGTAAATTATGAGATATAATGAATTTTGTGAGACAAGGTCAGAATAAATTCGGGTTCCCCTGTTCTGACTTTGGAAAATCACCAAAAATTGGATAAAAATAATTAAAGGGTTAAAGTTATATGTTTAGAATCCCTAATGAGTCTATTTTCAGGAGAAATCAACGGGAATATTATCTGAGTTCTGTACTGTGAGATAATTAATTTTTAGTGAAGAAGGGACGAAACTGTCAGACAGCAGAATAAGGGTGAATTTAAAGAATAAACTGTACTTAATGGCTAAACCAAAAATTCTGAAAATTTTATTGTAAGAAGATTTGTGAGTCTAGTTTCAGGAAAATTAGCGGATCTTAATTTAGAATTCTGTAACTCAAGATATGAATTAGTAATGTATTAATGATTATGAATTGTATTAATTTCGTAGTCAATGTGGTACCGGAAATCTCGGCTAAGAAAGGACAAGACAAAGTCAACGGGAGTTAGCTCGAAAATTACGGTTTGTATTTCTATAATCCGAACTTAGTTATTATTTGTTATATTTATATACATATGGCAATTGTTAGTGTTAGAATTATGATGTTTTACAATTGGAATGGATTGATTTTGGTATGCGATGAATTTATTGAATTTATATTGATTGAATTATATAATATATATGATTTATGTAGAAATTTGAATATTGAATGAATGTTATATTGAAAAATATATTGTTGAATTGAATGAAATTATATGAATTGTGAAAATGGGTGAATATATGTGATTATCAGAATGGTATATTGATGAAAGAATTATTAAATTGAGAAAGTGAATGAAATACCCTATTAACTAGTCGGGCTGAGTCGGATATAATTGGCATGCCATAGGATCTGGAAGTGTACGGGATTTGCCGGCTTTACTGATCAAGCACTTTATGTGTTGTATTTCAGGCACCTCGTGTGTCGTATCAGGCACCTCGTGTGTCGTTTTAGGCACTTTATGTGTCGTACACTGATCAGGTACTATGTACCATTTTAGGCACAATGTGCCATACTGGTTTGTTTGGGTTGGAATCCGTGTATCCGTCAAAGTCCGGGTTTGTTAATAGGGGTAAATAAGTGTATAGTTGAATATAGTTTAATGATATTGAATTGTGAGTAAATTAAGGAAAGCTATACCGAGTAGTAAATGAAAGAATGGAGTAAATAATAATGGATTTAGTTAAGAATTGAACAATTATGTTATTGTGTTTATTATATGATTTGTATAAAATTTATATGGTAAGTAGTTGAAATTTATCTATGAATAAATAATTGCATAATTGTAATTGTTATTATGATCTTAAGTATTTGTTATATTATTAATTGTTCGGATTATAGAAATACCACTGAGTATACCATACTCAGCGTACGGTTTGTTTCCGTGTGCAGGTTAAGTAAAGATAGTACGTTGGATCAGCATCCCAAGACGATCCCGAATTCATTAAGGTAAAGTATGTTGAGTATTGATAATGGCATGTACCCAGGATGTTTAATGAGAGTCATTTAAGTTGTAAAAGTATTGATGAATTGAGTAAATTATGGTTGGCAACGGTATGTAGTATGAATTTTAAAATTTACTAAAAATTCGTAGTGATTCTAAATTAGTCCCGAATTGAATTTACTGTTCATATTGGACCGCGAGGGCCCATTAAAGGGACGACATCTTAAAACTAGGATGTGTGTGAATATTTATTTTAATTAATGACCGAAATTGGACTGTACTGACTGGTAATGTCTCGTAACCTTGTTCTGATGACGGTATAGGGTTAGGGGACGTTACAAGAAAAATAAAATAAGGTCTAGCAATCGTTTTGAAAATTCTCTCTGAAAAAAGTTCAAAAGAGTTTTGTTGTTCGTTCCTGACTAGGTGGATTACGTAAAGGCTAAGACATTATTGTTGCAACTTGAGTTCGACATCACACAGAGGGATCAGAAAAACAAAAATGTATAATTTCAACCTGATTCGTTCCTCGTGCATGGATCCATATTGATGATTGCCGAAATAATTTTTTTACCTGCGCTACGGGGTGTACCGACGTTCCAACACAATCTTATGAATTTAAAGTTTTGGTAAGTGAGTTACTATATAGTATGGAATAATTACAAGATGCTTTTGCAAATGGATAGTTGTGATTATAACATGTTTTATGTAATAGGATGAAATGAACTAGTTAGGTAGCTTATATATGTATGCATAGGCAAAGTTAGCATTGGCGGTATGGTATACCTTTGGTAAATGATGGTAATATGTTTTGGCATGTTGAATGGGGCTTAAAATAGGTAGATGATTAGTAGTTTTCAAATAGTATGAATTTGGATAGATTGAATGAATAATTGAGTAGGTGGATTAAAATGGTATATTTGATATTAATTTGTAACTTATTGAATTGGTTGTTTTGGAATGGTAAAATGTTTTGGCATAGTTTGATGATGGTTTGGCATGAAATAGGTACTAAGTGCAGATTTTGAACATTAATTTATGAGGTATCGATACCAAGGGATAAGTACCTATACTTCAGTGATTTTAATTTTTTTTTTAAACATCAAACCTTAAAATTGTATCGATACCAAAACAAAGTATTGATACTTTGTGTGAGGTATCAATACTATTTATTTTTATTCAATTTTCCCAAACATCAAAGCTTAATTTAGCATCAGTACCTAGCTAGGGTATTGATACCTATTCTAGATTTTTTAAATTTTTATAATTTGGTCCTATTTCATACTCGAGTCAACAACTGAGCTTTCGTAAACTCGATTAAGGCTCGAGTTGAATTGTATATCACAGTGTGCATGTATTTATGACATCATTGAATGTATTAATGATTTAATTACAGTGTATTTGACGGTAGTTGCTCAGGCAACAGATGTGATATCCTGTTGTTTGGACCCGACAATCGGGTCAGGTAAAAGGGTGTTACATCTCGCATCTTATGCGAACCACAACATAAGAAGCACTGCACTAGTTCTTTTGGTTTGTTGTTGGGCTTCAACCTCCCATAATGTGGTTTCTCATTACCACCATTATTGTTATTGACCTGTCCTTCTTCATCTCCCCCACCATTGCCCTTCTCCTTATGCTTGGAAGACTCAAACTTGTATTTCTCATAACAAGCTCAATAAGGACTCCACTATTATCATGACTTTGGTAAGTTCTTTAACCCCTTAACATTGCAACTCTTACTTCGCCTAAGGCTTCAGCCCATCTGTAAAGGAGAAAAATGCTCATTCTCACCCAAATCGGAAATCTGGAGTATTAATTTACTGAAATCCTACACATACTCCCTAATTGTGCCTTGTTGCGTAAGCCAGCACAACTTAGCCCGAGCCTCATCCTCACCATACTCTAAGTAAAATTGCCCTATTAAATTCCCTCTGGAACTCCTCCCAAGTCCCAATTGCGGCTCCACCTAGTTTCTCATATGTAGACCTACGACTCCACCAAAAAAGAACGATATCAGAAAAATACATAGCAACAATATTTACCTTAGTGGCATTATCCATGATGCCTCTAACACGAAAGTATTGCTCCATTACTCACAATAAGTTGTCCACATATCTTGCAGACTTTATCCTCGTAAACTCTTTCAGCTTAGGGACATCTACCTTAGGTTTAGGTGTCGCGGCTAACACTCCATTACCCAAAGTAGCTTTGCCGCTAATGAGCTCCACCTTGAGCTCCTCAATCTGTTCCTTTAAGGCCAACACCACAGCTTCGAAAGCATCATCTTTCTCTATTAACTAATCCACAATGGAATTGAGCACCCATTGCATTGCTTCCACATTGAAATCGAGATTTTCCACCACATATTCCTTGAGATGTTCTTTCATCGATTCCAACTTATAGGTGCGTCTCTCAACTACCTCGAGTGTTTCCTTCACTAAACTCATGGGTTCCTCGAGATTGACCACTCGACTTTCCAAAGCCAACAACATATCCTTCAATTTGCTAGCTTTCCTACCCCCTCCACTAGTCTCCCTAGGCTCAATCTACTTGTCTACTCTTTTTTTCATCTTAACTGGTGCCTTACTAAACATTGACTTTGATACCAACGGTCACGAGGCTAGAACTTAAGTCTCGCAAACCGTACGGCCTTAGGCAAGTTATTCGCTTCAAATCCGTCTAAGTCAGCCTATCTCTTGAAAGTGAGAATTCTTCAAAGGAAATTTTCTAAGGCACCGAAATAAAGTAAAAACAACCTCAAAAGACAAAAGAGCTCGAATCAAATAGAAAAGCCACAAGAAAGCATGCAAACAAGGTGTTTGAGTAAATACTCTCAAATATATTCAATAACTATGAATGAAATAATACAAATAAGGGGTGAAAACCTCTATTTACAGTTGAGCTCCCCCAGATCCAATAGTACAATTTAAATTACATCGAACAGTTAAGATTAAAACCTATCTACAAGATGAGAGTCCTAAGGGATTTAAACTATTCACAATCTTATCCCTTAGGATTTACAATATTCGCCATGGTAACTCTAATTTTACTGAATTGTTTTACTAGGTCACCAAGGCTTCAAGTAAATGGATTTCTCTATGTGTTCCATGAATCGGATCAGTTCAAGTGAGTTAAATAAGTCTTATTTAATTAGTTGGCCTTCATGAGACATTTTTTGTGCATTCGTCACAAGTTTCGATGTGCGGCACGTGATACTTTCACTTGGTTGCTTTATTTCTATATAGGCGGTTGTTTAATGACTTTGGTTTGCTTTGTACCACTTGCCTTACCCCGCCCCCAAAAAAAGTTGACTAGAGATTTTGTTATTGGATGAAAAGTTAAAAGTTGGCCAGAAATCATGGAATTATATTGCATTGATTAGAGACAATGGAAACATATCAAGTACTGAGTATAAAATAATTGAGAATTATGGGCGTGAACTACTAGAATTATAAATAAGTGACATGGTTGCATAAAAATATAAGAAATATTGTCTTTCTTCATTAGTGTCATTGGTACTTTCATTCCCCTTCCGCCATAACCACCATGCCCTCACCTCAACAAAATATTCGAAGTGTTGTAGGAACTTTTGCTTCTCGGATACAAGACCTCAAATCTACCTTAGAAACCAATTTTGAGACCAAGTACATAAAACTCGTCTTTGTCGTTCATGACCATCATTCTCCATTCAAACTAACCCAACCACTCTCCCCCACCCCCAAAGAATAAATCACACAAATTCCTTATTAGCTTATTCCATAGATCTAACCTTTTGAATTGGGCTTTTTCAACCATAATATTATTGTATTCCACCAAATCAAACACTATTCATGGTTGTCTTTATATTACAGGACAAGGTATAAATGGATGCATAAAAATAACCAGCTTCATGTATTGGATTCTTTCACGCAAGCCCTCCAAGTGCCAACCTATGCCAAGCACCAAGCCACCATGAACATTTGCTTAACTGCTTCATCTCTCGGGTCCTTTTTTCTTTTCTTTTCTTTTGCAAGGTGATAACGAATCTCAAACGTTCAATGACACATAACGCTATGTCATAACATCCCTTTAGATTTTAGTTTGAGTATTGAATGGCTCTCGATGTAGACCAATTATTTCAGATTTTTTAGCTCTCTACCTAACCTTACACTATCAAGGTACGTTTATTACCAGTGTTGGTGAGCAACATTTCAAGCCTTTTCCCCTTTCTTTTAGTCAGTTTTGTGGCAGAAACAACAACATCCAGACACCCACTAATACTTACTAAGAACATTCAAAACAGTATTTAACGTACCCTATGGCCTTCCCATCCCCACCTTATTCACCCTTTCTTATTTATACTAACCAATAAACTCTAAAACAAGTCATGCCCCTGATTTATCAAATCGATTATTAACTTAACCCATACTTCATCACTTAAAAGGACAGAAATCAAAGCAACAGTAGGGGTTTCCAATCTTACGTCTTTACGCAACAATTGATAAAAAAGAGTTGAATTGGAATATTTTATTTGACTACCATTTTCCCATTCATGCATAAGAGTAAAACTTTTAGTATACTTTTCATTTCTTGGATCATGGACCGCCTTATATTCAAATTTTGAATTTGTTAACCTTATATTATATTTTAGTAATTTATATTTAAATGTTATTAATTTATTACGAAGTGATTACTTTACCGTTAAGCTTCGTTACTTCCCTAACAGCGATCTTACGTGGTAGTTCAAATTAAATTTATTTAATTAAAACTTATTTTCATCCTAACAACGAGACATTTAAGTTGGTATTTAAAACTTATTTGGATTGCCACGTAGGACTATTGTTAGGGAGATAATAGAGTTTAAAGATAGAGTGATCACTTCATGATAAAATGATGACATAAGTGATTAAAACATAATATTTCAAGCATAAATATCTAAATATAATCTAATAAAAACAAAAGCGGTTATTTTGTAATTTAGCCTTAAATTTTGAAAAGAAGAAGACAAAATAAAAATAGAAATTATTGAATTTTCCATCAGAATCCACGTGTATGAACATAAAGGAATTCCGATGTTTTCGCGACACTTCACGAACTCTCTCCGCCTAAACCTCTGAGCAAATCAAATCCCCGACGGACTCCTTTTTTTCCTCACTGATCGTCACTAAAACAATAACACACTACGTTACTTTTTTTTTAAAAAAAAACGTAAAAGATAAACGAGAGACTCCGAGAAAAAAGCCGCGAGACAACAACAGGAAAAGGAAGAGACCTATTCACCCTTTTCTTTTCTTTTCATTTTTTCCCTTATTCTCACGCAAACTCATCTTCGGTTTTTTGGTATTTCATTGTGATCACACTTCCCTTTCTGAAACCTTGGACCGACAATGGCTGCTGCTTCTTCTTCTGTGGCGTCGCTTAGTGGCGTCAGTTTATGCGCTACATGTTCCTTTCCTAATAAAAACAATCTCTTTTCGTTACACCCATGCATTTCTTTGAGCTTCCCTTCAAAACCCAACTCCTTAAAATCCTTTAAACCGCTTCACTTAAGGAAAAATGGGGTTCTCGACAAGTTTTCCAGGACTTCTTCAAGACCTTTTGTTGTTCGTTGTGAAGCTTCAGCGGGAAGGGTGAGTTTTGTTAAGTATTTTGATGGTTTTCGTTGCATCGACTGAAGGTGTTTCGTTAGATGGTACTTTCATCAATTTATTTGCCAACCCAATTTTGAGTAAAAGAAAGAAAGTTATGTAAATTCTTTTTTAATGTATTTATTTTTGTTGATGTTTTGGAGATTGGATATATATTGATTAAGAGTTGTCTCTTTAGTGATTTTTATTGGTTCAGTGTTAATATTGTGTTGGATTAAGCAAATTCTGCTGATTTATGAATTTGAATTTTTCTCTTTTGCTACCTTATTTCGGCAATGATCTTATCAAGTGTTTTTATACTTATAGAGCATTGAAACTTTTGATCTTGTATGATGTGAAGTAGGTTGGTTTTTTTTTTTTTAAATGTCATTTTCTTTTGAGATTTTTTATTGAGTGGGGGTAGGGATGTTATGACAGATTACTCAACAAGAGTTCACAGAAATGGCCTGGCAAGCTATTGTTTCTTCTCCAGATGTGGCTAGAGAGAACAAGCATCAAATTGTGGAAACAGAACACTTGATGAAGGCTCTCTTGGAGCAGAAGAATGGTCTTGCTCGTAGGATATTTGCTAAAGTCGGAGTTGACAATACTCGCCTTCTTGAAGCTACTGACAAGTTCATCCAACGGCAGCCGAAGGTAACCCCTACTGCATTCTGGTACTTTTCCATGTTCTGTACAATGCCTTCAGTCCTTTAACATGCAATTAAACTTGGATGCATTGTTTGCCGCTATGGCTCATCACAGTATTATTTTACTGAAGCTGATTGGTGAAAACTTTTAGCTTCTTGAGAATATATGCAAGTGCAAATTTTGATTCTTTTTATGTGAAAATATATTTTGAAATTATGTTAACTGTGTTCCCTCTTTGGATTACAAAGTCTTGCATCCTGATTATAGCTCTTCTATGCTGTTAAATCGTACTAGGTTTTGGGTGAGTCAGCTGGTTCAATGTTAGGACGCGATTTGGAAGCTCTAATCCAACGTGCTAGGCAGTACAAGAAGGATTATGGGGATTCGTTTGTTTCTGTTGAGCATTTGGTTCTTGGATTTACACAAGATCAACGTTTTGGGAAGCAGTTGTTCACTGATTTCCAGATATCTGATCAATCTTTGAAATCTGCAGTGGAATCCATTAGGGGACGTCAGTCAGTTATTGACCAAGGTAATGGAATTTTCTTTGATGTTACTTTCTGGGATTTACTTGGTTCAAGGAAATTGGCACATGCAAAATATAAAGGTTTATGTGAGTTGTAGAGAATGCAGCATTTTCTCCTTCCTTGATTGAGGCCATATATTACCTTTTTTTTGTTAGTACTTGTACTGTTGTCTTTTCTTTATCTGAAGTTACTGCTGTTTACTTCTGTTAACCACTTGTTCAATTTGGTGGAGTGGATAAAGACAGGTTTGATGTAAGAGGGCATAAACTGGTCTGATGTTCATTAAGGTTTCTGATTACAAAGTTGAAACAGTTGTTTGATTCATAAACTGGTGGACCAATTGTTGTAATATTTACTTGTGTGTGGTTGGCTTTTTGCTTTGCTAAAAATATTTGGTTCTTTCAAGTCTGCTATTTTCCAGGCATCATTTTCTGTGGATTATAGCTTAACTTATGCTCCTTGTCATAATCTTGCTTCGCAAGGCTTCAGTATATTTTGTTGTAGTTTTTGTGGGGGGTTTTCCTTGAATGATGTATTTTCTCTTTGCTTCACTTTTTGTTTGACCATGTGAGTTTGACCATAGATCCTGAAGGAAAATATGAAGCATTGGAGAAGTATGGGAAAGATTTAACAGCAATGGCGAGAGAAGGAAAGCTTGATCCAGTGATAGGAAGAGATGATGAAATACGCAGGTGCATCCAGATCCTCTCTAGGAGAACCAAGAACAATCCTGTGCTGATCGGTGAACCAGGTGTCGGAAAAACTGCAATCTCTGAAGGGTAAGCATTAAGCTCGCAGGTTTTGCTTCATGCATGGTCATTTAAATAGTCCTGCAAGTAAACTGGATAATTAATGTTTCAAAAATATTCTTTGTTTTAAATTCCTGGGTTATCAGAATAGTTCTACTGTATATTGCTAACTTTCAACATTATGAACTTTTGGTACCCTTGTTATGAACTTAGGCCTCAGTTTTATTATGTTTTGCTTGTTGTTATATGTGTTTCTGTTTTAGGTTGGCATGTAGTTTGCTGTATCTAGCATCCTCGCAAGTAATGTTAGCTCAATGACTATGTTATCTAAGTGAACTCTCCGTGTCTTTTAATAGGCTTGCCCAGAGAATTGTGGCAGGGGATGTTCCTCAAGCTTTGACAGATCGTAAGGTGTGTGCCATCCTTGAAGTTAATTAGCATTTTTTCCCATGAAAAACCAAATGTTGCTTTTCTTTTTTCGGATGTGTGTGATGGTGGTGTGTGCTAGAGTGACATGTTGCTACAATATCCTGGCCAATGATCAAATTGTGGATGCTGATTGAATCCGATTTCTCCTTCTGTACAGCTTATATCCCTTGACATGGGTGCACTCATAGCTGGGGCTAAATATCGGGGAGAATTTGAGGACAGACTAAAGGCAGTGCTGAAGGAAGTAACTGAATCAGATGGCCAAATTATCCTCTTCATTGATGAGATTCACACGGTTGTGGGGGCAGGTAATGTTTTGTTATGTTTGTAGTTTATATAGGTTGATTGTCTGATATCTGTGAAGTAGGCTGAACTATAAGAGCCTTTCCGTCTGTTTTGTCGGTGTTTATGGGGTTACATCAGCTTGTGAAAATTTAGCCTTCCTACCAGATTGGAGATAATTGTTCTGCATGGAATTATATCTGTTTCCTTCCTGATAAAATTCTAAATTGAATAAGTGTTTCTTTCCCAATAAAATTCTAAGGTTAACAGACTGATAACACCTTATTTGTTTTCTGTTGCAATGATCACTGTTTCAGGTGCCACAAATGGTGCAATGGATGCAGGCAATCTTCTGAAGCCTATGCTTGGTCGGGGAGAACTGCGATGCATCGGAGCAACAACACTGGATGAATATCGTAAATACATTGAAAAAGATCCTGCTCTGGAGCGTCGTTTTCAGCAAGTTTATGTTGGTCAGCCATCAGTAGAAGATACAGTTTCTATACTCCGGGGACTTCGTGAGAGATATGAGCTGCATCATGGAGTCCGTGTTTCTGACAGTGCACTTGTGGAAGCTGCAATCTTGTCTGACCGTTATATCAGTGGTCGATTTTTACCTGACAAAGGTAACAACTGGAATTGGTGATCCATCATGCAAGATGCAACCTGCTACTACAAAATTCTATTAATTAATGGGTTGTCATGCAATACTCAAATTATTTGCAACTGGCTACTAACCAATTTAACTGTCTTTTTATGTTGTCTATTTCCCCAGTGTAGGATGGTAGTTAGGTTTAAGACAATTAGATGCCCCGGTTTCTTAATCATCTTAAATGTGTGCTGACTACTATGTGGTTTCTAATTGCAGCTATTGACCTAGTTGATGAAGCAGCTGCTAAATTGAAAATGGAAATCACTTCAAAACCCACTGCCCTTGATGAGATTAATCGTTCTGTATTGAAGCTGGAGATGGAGAGACTCTCTCTCACAAATGATACTGACAAAGCTTCGAGAGATAGACTAAGCCGCCTTGAGTCTGAGTTATCCCTCTTAAAGAAGAGACAGGCTGAGTTGACTGAGCAATGGGAGCATGAGAAGACTGTCATGACACGCATTCAGTCAATCAAGGAAGAAGTATGCTAGTATTATCTAAAAATTACTCTAGAAACTTTATTTTCTGCCATCACATTTTGTCATTTTTCATCTGCAAGTGAAGACTGCATCTTTGATTGTTCCTGATTTTCCCCCTACTAACGGTAATTTAGAAGCCGGACAGGGGTGACCTTTATTTTATATCAATTGAAGAAAAAAGGACGTAATTTGCTAACTGTTTTAATTATACAGATTGACAGGGTAAATGTAGAGATCCAGCAGGCTGAGCGGGAGTATGATCTCAATCGTGCTGCTGAGCTGAAATACGGGAGCTTGAACTCTTTGCAGCGTCAACTTGCTGATGCTGAAAACGAATTAGATGAATACATGAAATCCGGAAAATCCATGCTGAGAGAAGAAGTTACAGGGAATGATATTGCTGAAGTCGTTAGTAAATGGACTGGCATACCAGTTTCCAAGCTTCAACAATCTGAGAAGGAAAAATTATTACATTTGGAGGAAGTATTGCATAAACGTGTTGTGGGTCAAGATCCTGCAGTTAGATCTGTAGCTGAGGCTATTCAACGATCTCGAGCTGGTCTCTCTGACCCCCGTCGTCCAATTGCCAGTTTCATGTTTATGGGCCCAACTGGTGTAGGGAAAACCGAACTTGCAAAGGCCCTTGCGTCCTACTTGTTTAATACTGAAGAAGCCCTTGTCCGAATTGATATGAGTGAGTATATGGAAAAACATGCAGTTTCAAGACTTATAGGTGCTCCACCCGGTTATGTGGGGTATGAAGAAGGAGGACAGCTGACAGAGATTGTTCGCCGGAGGCCATATGCTGTAATTCTTTTTGATGAGATAGAGAAAGCCCATGGTGATGTGTTTAATGTTTTCCTTCAAATATTGGATGATGGGAGAGTCACTGATTCCCAGGGTCGGACTGTGAGCTTTACCAACACTGTTATCATTATGACTTCAAATGTGGGTTCACAATACATTCTTAACTCAGATGAGGACACACCTAAAAATATAGCTTATGGAACTATCAAGCAGAGGGTGATGGAGGCTGCAAGAGCAGTTTTTCGACCTGAGTTCATGAATCGTGTTGATGAATATATAGTGTTCCAGCCTTTGGACCGCGAAGAAATAAGCAGTATTGTGAGATTACAGGTAAGTTGCTCTGATGACTGTCTTTTGGCATAATTGCTTGCATGTACATTTACTTGATGCAGATTCTATTATAATGGAATGAAAGATTCCGAATCCTCAACCATGTCATATCCATCATAGGATGTGATAAGGATATTAATGACATTTTTTAACTATAAAAATAATCTCTAAAGATATACTACTAAAACAATAGTAAATGGTTAACTAAAAAACTCTAGTCTACAGTTATCCTACGATGCTGCAAATGGTCCTTTTAAGAATGAGTCGGTAGTTTGGTTGGCCATCCATGAATCTGATATTGCTTGGTTTGATTTCTTCTATAGATTTTGATTCAGCAAGTTACAAAACGTACTCTTTATTTTTTATTATATTCTTTTAAATGATCAAAATTTATGGTCTTAGGTAGATCTCACTCGGTAGATCATTAAACCCATTTTTGACATATATTTGGACATAGGTATAAGGATATGATCCTCTAAGGACTCCAAATATATGAAAACCTTGAAATTTTAAATATACGTATGTTGGAAAAATACTGGAGCCTGAATACCATAGGATCTCTGCTGTGGTTGCAAGAGAAATACAAATCCCTATCATGTTGCCAAGCTCACGTTGTTTCTCTTCTGGTTTGTCACTCCATTGCCTTTTCTGTGTTTGTTTTACAGCTGGAACGTGTGCAAAAGAGGCTTTCAGATAAGAAAATAAAACTTCAGATCACGGATGCTGCTGTTCAGCTTCTTGGTAATCTTGGTTACGATCCAAACTATGGTGCTAGACCAGTAAAAAGAGTGATTCAACAGAATGTTGAAAATGAACTTGCCAAGGGCATCTTGAGAGGGGAGTTCAAAGATGAGGATACCATCTTGGTAGACACCGAGCAAACGGCAGTTCCGAATGGCCCGATCCCCCAGCAAAAGCTAGTCTTCAAGAGACTCAATGGTGATTTGGATACTCAAGCAATAGGTAGTCAAGAAGCTTTATCAAAGACTGTCTGAGAGTTGCTCTTTAAAGTTTTTACCGAATTGATATAGGTTTTACACAATTTTGAGCGAAGGAAATACCTCAGCTCACTTTAGAATCTCTTGCATATTGTATATGACATCTTTTTTTAAGTTTTACCGACTATTCAATGCTTCAAAAATACCGCTCGTGGCTCTCAATATTTTCTTTGCTTACCTAACTCCACTCTGGCTCCCCAATGTCTCAGTTCCAAGATGACAAATGCAAGAACTCCTATAAGTATTCTTTCTGTGACATGAAGTAAAATTTCAAAGGTTGGAATGGATAGTAACTGCCAAATCTAAAGAGTGATGGACAGTGAGCCCTGCTGCCAGATTGCCATGCCATGGCATATGATGACAGTATGGATAATTGATGGGCATGCACATGGATAATGAATTTAATTCATGATACTCTAATATTTCAAGACTCTTAACAGGCAGAGAACATGCCAGAATGGGATCAAATTGATTTTTAGCACTATATCCTACATTTGGTGTATGTATTATAAGGTATTTCAAAAGAAATTATGAAAGCATGGGCAACAGCTTAGACTACTTCAGTCTGAGTGCATATGAACCAGGCTAGGTGAGGTTTAGGTTAACACCATTTATATTTACAAATTACTAACTTCATTTGCAAATTGTCATATTTATATTGACATGGCTTTAACCTCACCTATATTTGTATTCTAATATTGTTCTTTTAATTATTGTATAGATAGTATAACATATGAAACTGAAAGGAGGTCAAGCCATATCTAGCAAGTTTTCGAGGTAAGTAACTTAGAAAAATAAAATAAAACTAACTTCAATCACTTTATATTTGAACAGAAGCTTAACTGGTCAGTTCATGTGACCATCAAAGCTTGAAAATAATCCTCCTCTCAATGCTCACAATTGGCAACTTGGTTGCTCTCCCAAATGACTATCCTTATAAGTAGCGTGTACAAACATATCAAGTATTTTGATCCCGATATACTGATTTATCCCAATCATAACATATGGAAGATTACTTGAACATAATATTTATACGAGAATCCCAGTCAATGAGTAAATTTGATGTCAGCTCGAATTTAAGTACTTCAATTCTGTGTTATCACCCCTTTGCAACTAGCATTTTGGCAAAAAGGAAAAGCACAAGCAGTGAATCTATGTAACAGGAACGATGAAATCTTATAAAATTAGGATCCAGAGGTACCCTTTTTGAAGGTATCATAAAAGATGGCGAATGAATGTAATAGATAGAAACAAGGACCTCGTCAAAAATCAGATTCGGAGATACCTATTTCAGAGGTCAATGGAAAACAGGCTTTCAAAACCAGGATGATTTTTCTTAAAGAAAAGCAAGTAAACAGAGTGAATGAATGATCTAAACAACAACTTCATGAACTATTGGAGAAGCCAATCATCTATTCAAACCTATATGAGCCATACATAAATGTACAAAGTACGGAATATTACACGTTTCACACTGACCATCATTAGAACAATGTATAATTGAAAAAGGCAAATGGTTAGCAATAGCTTCTAACCCTTCTAGAAAACACTTGGTGAGGGCTTTAGACAAAGCAACCAAACACCAGAGAGAGGAGGCCGAGTTATGATGGTTGATTTCAGGTTCAGAGAACCAAGGTTAGTACTGTCCATCTTGTCTCCACACCATCTATATCTGATCCACCAGGAGATCAATCCACACATGAGATGACAAACAAACTGCAAAGAACATGATATACTTAGATATAGGCATGTTTTGTCAGTTAAGAACTCGCACAAACTCCCAAGAAAAGATTATTAACCACGTCCACATCATACACATTCCTGGTTATATATCGGAAAGGGTAGTTTATGTAATTTTAGCAAAAATTGAATTAAGCTCACTAAGAAAGTACATTTGCGCCAGGGAATTCCATGGAGAAAAAGAAGGGTCTTATGGTTCTTCCCTTACAATATGAATAGACTGTCAACTATCTTTCTCATATTCAAGAAATAAAAGATGTAGGTAGCATTAAGGATGATGTACTCTAAAAATCATGGGAAATGTCTACCAAGGCAACCAAGAACGGGTATTTTGCGCTTGAACTAACCATAAATAATCATTTCCAATTTTCTCAGAAGTTTTAACCCCCTTCCTTTCTGATAAAATATGAATTCTAACTACATGAATTACCTGGTTTGCATTCAAATTATCACTCTGATTCAGATGCCTCTTCAGAATCAGACAATGGCAAAAGGGTGCAGATGCCAAGCATATGACCATTTAGGCACACGTAATACTCTATACAATCCTCATAAGCACCCAACCTACAGCTTGCACTTTGTGGTATCATCTTAGCTTGCAGCATGTCCCACAACTTTGCCTTACAATAAGGGCACACTGCTGTTGGATGAAGCTTGGCTGCCCTGTCAATCAACATCTTCCGAACCTTGGACACCAAGAATGACTTGAAAACTCCTCGGAAAAATCCCACATCACCCTCATCCCCTTGGTCCAGATGTTCACAAGGGTCAGACACATATAAAATATCAGTCCGGCATTGCGGTAAAAGGAAGCTCTTCCCTGAGGTCCTAGAGAACCTGGTCCTGTAAACAAAATGACCAGGGATCTGAACACTATTGAACAAGCGACCACCGCTACAACCTGAACAATAGATAAGTAGTTTTCCAAGGGCTCTCCAGTTCCCATCAACACTGTGACTTCCACTAGACTGCAGATCAAGCATCATCTTTGGGGCCCTTGTTTTGCAGAATTCTTTCCATAGTACTCTCTTGGCAAGATCATCAAACCATTTGCATACGCATGAAAGAGTCGCAATCAACTTTGGATTCCAGTTGAGTTGTTGAAACACTAAGAAAATCACATCTTCACTTAGATGACCCTTTGTGCATTGACAACTAGACGAGTGTATACAACGATACTGCTTTGTTAGGATCATTGTCCCCAGCCAGCGAAAGAAACAATGATCCTATTTCCTGGTTAAGCAAGCCAACAAAAATCACAATTACACACCACGATTTAGTATCTTGGAGTTGAATATCCAGTATATGAACCAGATAGCTTGGTATAAGCAGTAAATCGGAGATGGAGACTAACAGCATAATGAAAGAGCAAAAATTAAAGACTTAAAAACTAAAACCATAAAGTCCAAAATTATTTTCTCGGAACAAAATCAAGCAAAGAAGACTAAGGTTTCATTGTAAATTCAAGCCTTAAGACCAATTCTAGCTGAGCTGCTTAGGCAGCAGTTCCCAGGAAACTCAGGGGGGTGGATCTACAGATGGCTTTCGATTCTAATTTTAGATCAAGATTATAGTTTCCCATGCCCGAAAAGAAAAATTAGGATGTCTGAGTTCGATCCATAATCTGCAATATGATGGATTAAATTACATTTGAACTCCAAGATTTTTCATTTTTTCTACAAAGATACCATAACAGCATCGATGAGAGTTCTCAATGCTAGATTTCAACAATGAATTAAAAACAATATCTTATCTTAATTGCATGTCAAATGTGACTCTAAACAGGTTGGATGCTCCAATAGAAGAAAGCTAAATCAATAAGCTAGTTTGAGGTCCCATCAAAGGGTGGGGAAACCCGAAACACAGAAATACAATGTAACATCTAAGAAGGGGAATGAATTTTTGGAGAATGGATAGCAATGGAGAATCATACTTTTATTAAACTAGAATTTCGATTTTAACTTCAAAATTCCTCATACTTCACAATCAATCACAACTTTTATACATATTTCCATATTAGCCAAAGCAGTTGTTTACTTTATAGCAAAGTCACTTAATTTTCTTCTCAACGAAGCTTAATTAGATTCTTAGATGAACAAGATAATATAAAGAACTTAATTTATTCTACCAATGCATGCCATTAATTTATCAAAGCTCAGATCCAAAGGTAAAACACACTTAAAAAACAAAACCATTTTACCAATTCAACTCAAATGCTTAACCCAAACAAAACCCCTTTTCAAGTCTTCACTAAATTCTCCAAAACCCACATTGTAAATTAAGAAACAAAAACCCCTCAAGAACTAAGCCCGTTACAAATTAAACAAAACTTAAGCAAAAAAAAAAGGCAACAAAAAATTATGAGATCAAAGCCAAAACTCCCACCTTCACCTTGAAAGAATCTTTCTTTACATAGTCTTTAGACCTTTAAAAATAGAGAGAAATACACTGCAAAAAAAATAAGAAAAATGAACAAAAAGTAATTTAGGGTTTCCCTGCATGTGGTAACAATATCCAAACCTGCAAAAAAAAATGTCAAAAAATTCCCTTATAAAAAAAAGTTTACACGAGGAATTAAATCTGGGGTTTCAACGTCAGTAGAAGAGTACTTTGGTAAACTAAAAAAAATCTTCTTTTTTTGTCACTGAAAAATTTCTCCAAAAGAAATCAAATTGCAGAGAAACGGTGATGAGAGAAGACTGAAGAAGGAAAGAAAGAAGCTTTGGGTTTTCATACACAAGAAAGAAAAATACAATATTAAATATTTTAAGAGAAATTAATCGTACAACTTGGCTTTCTTTCGCACATCAATGACCAATTATATTAATCCACGTGGAACCTAGAAAATCTAAATAGTTTTAGGTCGACTGCTTATCACTACGTGGCGTCAATTCATTGGAGGTGGTTTAAGGGTTGAGACTTTCAGGGTTTTGAAAATTTAGCCCATAATTTTATACTGTTAACTTGTTTTAATATTTTTGTGTTGGACCTAAAAACGTAAAATGACAAAGAAGTATTCTGTCCACAGAAAGATTCTTAACCAGTCATGTTCTGCCACGTATAAATATCGAATTTTTGGAAGTTTATTGATTTGTTTTACTTAGGTGGCATCTCCCAATTGGCTGTTTCCCTTTTTTTTCATTGCACGAAATTTGAAGGGTTCTTTTGTTGATCTTTGCCTTTCTTTTTCTCAATTTTTTAAAAAGCAATTTTTTTTTACAAGTTGATTGAATGATAATAAAATATATGACGTCATGTCTTTGGCTTTTTCTTGCAAATGTTGTGAATTTCTTCTTCATTTTTTTTCTTAAAGATGCTTTTCTTAAATATCTGTAAATAAATAAAATTTAACATTGTTATAAAATAAAGAAAAGGTTTAATACATTATTTCCTACTTGAGTTTATGATATTTGTAAATTTTTTTCAATATGATACTTATATGTTACAAAAATTATACAATTTAGTATTCGAAGGTTAATTTTTTAGTATTTAATTCGAGTTTTAGGGTTAATTTGGTAAATATTTATAATTAAGCAATTACTGCAAGCAAATTAAACACAAAGTTAAATAGATTCATAATTAACACTAAACTTATTCTATTAAGAAAATTATAAAAGTTCAAACTCGATAATATTAGCAATTAACTTCTATCAAATTAAATCTAAAACTCGAATTAAACACTAAAATGTTAACACCATTACATATGGGTACTAAAATATATAACTTTTATCAAATGCATCTACCATATTGAAAACAAATACAGGCATTATATTAAAAAAAAGTTAAACTAATGTACCAAATAATATATTAAAACTAATGAAAACAAAAAAAAGAAAAGAAAAAGTAATAAAGAATAAGAGATTAATGAATAAAAGAAAAATATGTATTATTTACTCACCAACTCGATGCTTATAATTTTTCTCCAAAATTTATATTGATAAACATAAAAAGTAGAAATAATATAAAATTATTTTCCTAATGGACATCAAAGTCCTAGTAATAAAAATTACATCGAAACTTTTATCCTAATGAATATTCAATAATAATAAATATATTTATCACTCTTCATTGGATGTTCACTGATAGATAATGTCTTTTTAAAATTTTATTAAGATAAAAACACTTTATAGAAAAATCTTAGTGAAGTAAAAGAAGTATACTTATTTTTAATACGCATAATATACTTGTCGAAACCATTTTTTGAAAACGGGAATCGACTTTTTAAAACGAAAGTTGAGAGTCGCCACCAATCCTTTTTTGAGGTGTAATTGGGCCACCTTATAAAACATTTTGGTCCGCGAATTTTAAGAAAATGAGTTCGGGAGTCGGTTACGTACGAGGAAGGATTAGCACCCTCGACACGCCCAAAATTGGTACTTAATCGATTAATTAGTGTCTTAAATGTCGAAAATTAAAGATTTGGACAGAGCTCACAATGTGATCCTCCTTTTATTGGCTTTTAAAACATTCAGGTAAGTCAAATGTGTATTAAAGACCATCTCACCTTGAGGTAAAACATTACATCCAGTACGTTTGGACACAACATTTTGACCCTCAAATGTGATCTTGCCTTTAAAACGTGCGTTTTAGCTTTGAGAGGATATTCGAATATTCAAAACAAACAAAGAAAGCGAAACCCAGTACGTTAGGGCACGATCTTTTGAATTCTTTAAGTACCGAACATTGCCTTTATTTTGAAAAATTTTGAGAGTAATTTAAAAAAACAACTTATAATTTAAAAAAATAAAAAACAACAACGTAATTCATCAAAGTAATTTAAAATGTATGTATATAAAAAAAATAAAAATAAAAAAATGAATGCCAAATGAATTTAAAGAAATAATGAGCTATTTAAATGTAAAATCATACAAAATTTTAAAATAATATTATATAAGAGAAATTTAAAAAGAAACTTATAATTTAAAAAAACAAAAAACAACAACGTAATTCATCAAAGTAATTTAAAATGTATGTATATAAAAAAATAAAAAATAAAAAAATGAATGCCAAATGAATTTAAAGAAATAATGAATTATATAAATTAAAATGAGGAAGAAAAAACTTAATTGAAATAGAAGCTAATTAAGAGAGACAATCAACAAACAAAAACATTGAAATTGAAAAGGACTAAAGCACAATGCACGCAAAGGTATAAGGGCTAAAAAGAAAATATTCCCAACCCCAAAAGCAACACTCATGCGCAAACTAAATTGGAGAGGTGCAAAAACTTCAGGGCAAAAATGAAAGAAACCAAATAGGGTCAAATCAAGAATGGCTCAAATATGAAGGACTGGCCACGCAAATTACCCATTTAAGGGTAAAATGCGTGTGGACCCAGTCAAAACATGTACTAGCATGCAGTTTTGTTTTATTATTATACAAAGTTAAAAACCCATTTCAATTCATTTTTTTTTTGCTTAAAACATTCAAACTAAAAACTAAGATTACGTTTGGTTCGCTGTATTGGATTAGAGGTGTATTGGATTAGAGGTGTATTGGAATAGAGGTGTATTGGAATAGAGGTGTAATAGCAAATCAACTGTTTGGTTGAATGTAATGGAATAGAGGCGTAATAGTAATCTTGTGTTTGGTTGAATGGAATAGAGGTGTAATAGCATAATGGAAAAAACTAAAATGACTAGAATACCCTTAGCATAAATTTATTTTGGTAAATGATTATTGTTTTAATAAGATTATTAATATCAATAATAAAAAATTTAATCATATTTAAACATAATTATTATTAAATATATTATAATTAAAATATATAATTTAATAAAATTCTTAATAATCAATATTCTTATATGAATTTACTCAAATCATAATATATGATACTATAAAATATAAATTAACATAATTATTATTAAATATATTATAATTAAAATATATAATTTAATAAAATTCTTAATAATCAATATTCTTATATGAATTTACTCAAATCATAATTTAATAAAATTCTTAATAATTAATATTTTTATATGAATTTACTCAAATCATAATATATGATACTATAAAAGATAATTTGAAATAATTAATATTAAAATTAACATGTAACTGTTTGTTACTCATTCTTTGTTTCTTATTCTTTTTGTTTTGATCATGTATCAATCATTTAAACCAAATGCTTGGTTGTATTGGACAGTGTTTTATTACTTTATAAATGCATGATTTTATATACACAAATACATATGTATAGGAAAATTATCTGAATGAATGGTTAATATTTATTCAGCAAAACTTAGTATATACACACATAAATTAAGGTAAGATAATTAACTCGATATCTAGCTTGAGCAGCTCGAGTTTGTCTAAACAATACATCAAAACCTTTTATTTTGAAGCTTATAAACTTAAACAGCTTAAGTGTCTTATTTTTCATTATGCTATAAAGGGAATATAAATAAATACCAGAATTTTGATAAGAAAAATTGCAGCAAGCAAAGCAATATCCTGCTATTAAACTCACTATAAAATATGTAATATAGCAAACAAAGATCTCTCAACTGATCTTTAATCTTTTTAATCATTTGTAAATAAAAGAAAAAATTACAAAAAAGAACAACCTGCAGAATGTTTGATGACAAAAACTAACAAAAATCCATGATTCAATATCAAATTCAAGATGCATTCTCCTTTTTCAGCTTAGCAAGTTCTTGCTTGATGACTCCAGACCTCTGCAAAACCGTATTACAGCTCGTCAAGCTTCGATTGATGTTTTGAGGAAGTGCTTTCAAGAAAAGAACTCTGGTATAAAACAGGTAGACACAATAGGGGGTGTATCGGAAACTGACCTTGATCTTAGCCAACATAAGCTTGAACCTATCAAAGTCGTTGAGAGATGCTCTTCTCTTCTGGACAATCAACTTTCTACCCCACGAGCTACTTTCCCATTTGTTCTTAACATCTGCAAGTTAACATAAGAGTGATAAGAAAGAAAACATATCTTCAAGAAACAACATTACAAATGCTGGTGAAAGCTATCGTTGTCCTTACCAGCCTTCTCCATAGCTTCGATCAACCCATTTGTTCTTGGAACACGTGGAATGTCAATTGTGATATCTGTCAATGTAAGCCTCTTGAAGTTCATTTGGCCTCTTACCATATCCGGGGCATCAACAAGTGCCTGCCACATTAAAAATACAGTCACTTCTTACACGCACATCTCCAAATAACACCTATAGGACTTCAACTAGACTAGTTGGCTGATAAAGGAACATTGATAATTGAGCAGACCATAATCCAAAGACTAAAACCAGTAAGATGGTTAGTAGAAAAATTATGCAGCCAAAATCTAATGGTCACATTAAAGACATGTTTAAACCCTTCATATGACATGTGATAAAGGAAAGGGCTTTCTTACATGACTATAGGTAAGTTTGCAGGCAATTGCATGACTTGCTTCATGCAAGAATACTGTAATGAGCTTAAAAGGCAGCAACAGCACTGTTCTCCATAGCTACAACAATCAGGGGGAAACATTAGGTCAATCCATTTAAGCAAACAGAGGCAACCAGTTCAAATTCCAAAGAATGCTGTATCTTTTAACAGAAATTCAACTGCAGTGAATCCTCCTAGAAAACTCCTAAAACTTTGGCATCCTCATCCTTATGAACAACTTATGAAAATTGTTGTAAATGCCATAGCATTTATGAGTTCCTTATGAACAGATTTACAACAAGTATTACAAAAGTAAATCACAAATGCTCCCAGAAAAGAACCCAATTTCCTTCAACGTGCAAACCAAGAAACTATTTAAACTGTTAATCTATTTCGTAATTCAAATTACCATTAATTCGATGGTTTCTCCAAAACAATAAACTTATTAAATTTTAAACTAAAACTAACAATCATGGCTTAGTCAACTAAACCGTAGATATATCATCCTTCAAACAAACATAACCAGGGAGCTCTTACCAAAATTACCCCATTGTTTTTACCGTGTTTATATTGTTTCCTTACAACAACCAAAAGCATAGCAGAGAAAAAGATGATCTTCGTTATAAACAAGAGAAAAAAAATTTAAGAAAGAAGCTTACAACAAGAATGACAACAGTGAAGACACCAATTGTAACCAGAAAGGTAACTTGGCCATTATTGCAGCAACTGTTTAGCTCCCAGTTCACCATTTTTCTGCCTTTATTTCAAAATCTAAAAAGAACCCTTTTTTTTTCCAGGGGTCTTTTGTTTGGGATTTGAGAAAGTTAGATGAAAAAACAATATATGTTCCAATATCCAAATCATTGAACTTCAAATAAATAGAAAAAAATATCTCAAAAAGTTTATAATAAAGGCTTCCTAAATTACCAAGCATCAAAAACCCAGAAATTTTCATCCTTTTCATTCACAGACCAATAAAGAACTATGAAAACACACTAAAAGGGAAAAAAAATCTCGATAAGAAGAACACACCCACAAATGGTACGCCAGAGGATGTTAGAGGAGCAGAACACACTGGATGTTAGAGGAGAAGACGATGAGGAGAGTGGAGAAGAAAGGTAGAAGGAAGAAACAGAACATGGATTTTGGGTAAAACAGAAGCGTGAATCGGGAGGGTAAAACAGGGACCAAATTGAAGCAGCACCTAATCTGAGCTCAAGGAAGGGATTAGAAAACTGTAGATTTTGGGGATTAGATCAGTAGTGTATTAAACCTGTAATAGCAATACACTGAACCAAACAAAGTATTAGAGAGGGATTAAGCGGGACCCACCGATTAGGGGTGTATTACCAAACATGGTGTAAAAGTTTGAAATCTCCACACTCCCCCCATCTAGCCAATACACCCAACCAAACATGGTGTAAAAGTTTGAAATCTCCACACTCCCCCCATCTGCTCTTCGCCGAAAGGCTTATGCCCAAGCCTTCAACCACCCAAAAGTCACCGGCGTCCAGCGAAGCAAGGCCCTCTCGACAGCGCAAACACGATGTGCGGTAAGTCTCTCTCATTCTCTCCTATTTTTTAACTTGTATTGTGGATCCGAATGGGAAGAAGAAAAAATGAAAAAAGAAACAAAATAAAATCACCTTTGAAAATATTCCTTGGTGGTTTTCTACTGATTCTTGCGTGAGATTTGTATATAAACTTTCCTACCTCAGTCCCGATTCTCAATTTACTCTTGACTTTGTATATTCTCTATTATATTCGGAAAAAAGATCACCTTTTACATTCGTTTCGGGGGTTTTATAGCCCTTTTTTACAACTAATTTCACTTGTTTGCAGGTTCATGGGCGTGTACGTCTCCTACATGGAGGTGGATGACGCACGGTGCAGAGATTCGCGCGATGTGCGGTACCTGGGACTACTTCGGTTACAAACAGCAGCTCCTTGGGTTTTTGTTTGCTGAATTTGTTTATGCTTTGGCATTTGGGCTTGTAGTTTGGTTTGTTTTTTGTTGGGTGTTGGGTTGTTGGGTAGTGTTTTATTTAGTTTGTATGTGTGTGGCTGGCATAAATTGGGCCTAACAGCTGCTCTCTTTGCTCGTATCATGTAATGGAACGAAGCAAGATTAAAAGGCTATTTTGCCCGGTTCTGTCAGATCTTAGCTTCTTGGTGTAACCTTATCGCAACCCACTGCATCCTATTGCTTCCAAATGTTCATAGTTGCTTCATGAAATACGATTGTTGGAACTTTATCTGCTCTGCTCTTACTTAACGAAGATAAGATCTGTAATTTTAGCCTGTTACCGTACTGCTTAAGGGGTTAAGTGAGTCTTCGACCTGCTCCATCACTACTCGGAGAGCCAGATCTGTAAATTTTAGCCTGTTACCCTACTGCTTAGGGGGTTAAGACAAGTCTTCGACCTGCTCCACCACTGCTTGGCGAGCCCAATCTGTAAACTTTAACCTGTTACCCTACTACTTAGGAGGTTAAGGCGAGTCTTCGACCTGCTCCACCACTGCTCGGCGAGCCCAGATCTGTAAATTTTAGCCTGTTACCCTACTGCTTAGGGGTTAAGGCATGTATCTTTGATCTGCTCCACTATTGCTTAGGGAGATAAGATCTGTAATTTTCAGCTTGTTACCCTATTGCTTAGGGAGTTAAAGCCTGCAATCTTTAGCTTGTTATCCTTTTGTTTAGGGAGTTAAAGCCTGCTGTTTTCAATCTATGCCACTATTGCTTAGGGAGATAAGATCTATAATTTTCAGCTTGTTACCCTATTGCTTAGGGAGTTAAAGGCTGCTGAAATTTTAGTCAATCTTGCTACGTTGTCCACTGGGAATCCACCTGTAAAGTGATTTCCTGGGGCCTATGCTTATATCAAATGATTAGGATGCCATGATCAGAATGAATCAAATGCTCCTAACTAAATGTATTATAATGTTTAGATACAAGATGTCAATGATCCTTTTAACGCTTGATTTGTCATTGCTTGCTGTTTGCTAAGGTATATCCCTAACGTATGTTTTCTCGTTCAACAATAGCAGAGAACCTGGAGAGATGGTCGGACCCTTATCTCTCCTACGTTTCTAGCCCTTTAGCCTGGTGAATTCTAATAATTGTCTTATTTCAGGTTCTTGTATTATTTAGAGACCTTTCAAAGTAATATGCAAAACTTCTTTTGTGAAAGCGTTATTAGTTCATTAATCATTATTTCAATATGAATGCTTGAAAAGATTATAGACATGGATAAGACTGAAATTTATTATGAACAAATCCGTAAAGAATGATTTGCAAGAAAGTAATTTTTTACAAGATGAAATGAAACTGGTGTCCAGATCTCCTGGTTCTTTCGTTCTGAACTCTAGTTCTTGTTCTTGTGTATTTTCTGCCCTTAAGTGTGATATTCTTTGTTATCATGGTGGCTAGCTGCTCATTTCTCATCAATTGTTACTTTTGGTTTCATTCAAGCCCTTGTTCAAGCGTTTTTTTTTTGTTTTTTTTTTTTTTTTGAACTCAAGGGTGCACCTTGTTCCCGGAGACTATCCGATCTTGGGATTCCTGCTTCAGGCATATAGTTTGACATCATTTCCCTCTGAAATCCTTTTGCATAGGGAGAATCTTTTTCATACTAAGTCCCCCTCATGGATACCTAGGGCGACTTTTTTGTTGTAAGCTGCATAATTCTTTTGGTACATTTGACCATGACGAATAGCCTTCGCCTCTTTTCTTCAATCAAGTTTAGTTGATCATAAGTATTGGATCCTTCTGCTTCGTCTATTTCAGCTTGATAAAACCGAAGAGAAGGATTCGACTCAATGGTAAACTGTCCTCTCCTATAAACAATGAGAAAGGGTTGCCCCGGTAAAGTTCTACAGAAGTTCGTAGGCAAAAGGGCAACGAACTTTTCTGCCATCTATAGGTGTCATTTTTCCCTTTTTTTGTATTTTTTAGCCCCCGTCATTCATTTTCGTTGTTATGTGACGAGTTATGGTGCTTATGTGAACTGCTACGACTCACTATCGCGCTATTGTTCAAATTCAACGCATTATCAGATACGATTCTTTCCGGCATACCATAGCGATAGATGATCTCCTTCTTTAAGAACTTGCTAACCGCCGACTTATGACATTAGCGTATGAAGCGGCTTCAACCCATTTGGTAATATAATCAATAACCACAAAAATAATCGATGACCATTAGAGGCCTTTGGCGAAATTGGCCAATGACGTCATGCCCCACATTGAAAAGGCCATGGGAAGTCATATATAGAGAGGTGAAGGAGGCACATGGATCTTGTCTCCATAAATTTGGCACTTATGGCACTTCTTGACGTAACGGATGCAATCTCCCTCCATCAGACCAGAATACCCGAATCTCATGATTTTTCGGGCCATTGTAAAACCATTGGCATGCGTCTCACAGACACACTCATGGACTTCTTCCAGGATTTTCTTCACTTTTACAGCATCAACGCATCTTAATAACACCTGAACCTTCCTCCTTTTATGCAATATCTCCCTATTAAGACATAGTCATTGGCGAGCCTTTTCAACGTTCTCTTGTCATTTTCAGTTACTTGCTCTGGGTATTCATGGTTTTTTACATATTTTAGAATGTCATGATACCAAGGATGATCATCTCTCTCCTCTTCTTCATCTATATTGCAGTAATGAGCCAGAAACTCACAAATACTCTGGATTGGCTTCATATCTTTTTCATTTATTCTGATCATAGAAGCTAATGTAGCCAAGGCATCGGCCATCTGATTTTCATCACGTGGGAGATAAAAGAAGTTGATATCATCAAACTGCTCAATTAACTCTAGAACTAACTTTCGATAACTGATTAGCTTGGGATCTCGCTTCTCCCATGCCCGTTTAAGTTGATAGATCACTAATACAGAGTCTCCATATACCTCTAGCACCTTGATTTTGTGGTCTATACTGCTCGAATTCTCATGATACATGTTTCGTACTCTGTCATATTGTTTGTGCAGTTAAAATCCAGCTTACAAGTGAATGGATAATGATCTCCATTTGGGATATCAAGACTACCCCAACTCCGTTACCAACGGCATTGATGCCCATCGAAATTCAGTTTCCAAGAATGATTTTCGGGCGTGTCCTCTTCAACAATCGCCACATACATTAGATCTCATTGGGAAATCAAAGTTCAAGGGCTCATAGTTTTCTAGAGCTCTGCTGGCTAGAAAATCTGTTATTGCGCTCCCCTTCACAGCCTTCTGGTTCACATAGATTATGTCGAATTCGAAGGCAGAATTTTCCATCGGGCCATTCTTCCATTCAAGGCGGTTGACTCCATCATGTACTTGAGAGGGTCTAGTTTCGAGATTAACCAAGTCGTGTGGTACAACATGTACTGCCTCAACCTCCGAGTCGTTCAGACCAAGGCGTAACACAATCTCTCAATTGGCGGGTATCTCATTTCACACTCAGTAAATTTCTTGCTGAGTAATATATTGCCTTTTTCCTTCTTTCCTGTATCATCATGTTGGCCCAACACACATCCCATTGAATTGTCAAACACGGTCAAATACAAAATCAAAGGCTTATCAGGACTGGGTGGTACTAGCACCAGAATATTAGCCAGGTACTGTTTGATTTTGTCAAAAGCCATTTGACATTCGTCGTCCCACACGTCCAGATTATGTTTCTTGAGAAGACGAAATATGGGATCACATTTTTCTATCAGCTGTGAAATAAACCGGACGATGTAGTTTAACCTTCCCAGGAAACCTCGAACTTCTCTCTAAGTGTGGGGCGGAGGCAGCTCTTGTATAGCCTTGACTTTATCTGGGTCAACCTCAATTCCCTTTCACTAACCATGAAACCAAGTAATTTTCCTGACCTGGTTCTGAAAGTGCATTTGGTTGGATTAAGCTTTAGCTGAAATTTCTTCAATCTCGAGAACAATTTCCTCAAAACTTGAATGTGCTCCTACTTTATGCATCATGTCATGGAATAAGGTTACCATGGCTCTTTGGTATGTCGCTCCCGCATTCTTTAACCCGAAGGATATCACCTTATAACAGAACGTTCCCCATAGGGTTATGAACTTGGTTTTTTCCATGTCTTCAGGGTGCATCTTGATCTGATTGTATTCCAGAAAACCCATCCATAAAAGAAATAGAGAATACCCTGCCGTATAGTCCACTAGGGTGTCAATGTGAGGCAACGGAAATTGTTCTTTGGGCTAGCCTTGTTTAGATCTCTATAATCTACGCACATTCGTACCTTTCCATCGTTCTTAAGGACAGGGACAACGTTGGCTACCATTCTGAGTAGTTAACCACTTGTAAGAACTCAACATCAAATTATTTCTTAACCTTTTCACTTATCTTTACTGCCACATCGGGTCTCATCCTTCGGAGCTTCTGTTGAACTGGCTTACACTCCTCTTTATGAGGATGTGATGCACCGCAATATCAGTGCTTAACCCCTGGCATGTCTTGATACGACCATGCAAAATATCTCTGAATTCTTGCAATAGCTTA